>NC_140558.1:9797396-10397396 GCF_057381845.1 Rhamphochromis longiceps
TCATGGAACATTTGGTCAAAGCAACCAGACTGAGTCCCACCAGCTGTGGGGGTGTTTGCTTGATGTCTGTTGTCATTTATGTCTTCTTGATGCGTTGTTGCTTCTCTGTAATAAAAATCTTTTGCAAAAAAAAGATCACAAAAAAGGCAGGGGGAGTAAGACAGGGCTAAATTGTTGAGGCACAAAAAGGGCCAAATGTTGGCACCAGAGGTTAGAATTTGAATCCCTTACCAGCAGTTTTCAATTGAAGATTCAATCCCAGTAAACCATCAGGTAAAAAGAAGATCTTGTGGATGCAGCATTTAATTATAATTGACTTGATTTGGGGCACCTTTTTTCAGCCGTTGGGTGATCCTTTCTTCACACGTTGGAAAGACTTGAAGGCATTTTCCATTTCATATTCATTTCACGTTAACCACCTGCTACCTGAAACCAGTAAGGAAAGTCGACTGCAGATTTAAATCCTCCACTCAATAGAAAAACACACAGTAGATGTAAAGTGAGGTTCCTAATGTGTTGGATAAAACATACGTTCTGATGTAGTTTTGCTGTACACATCATAGTAGATGTTAAATCAAGATGTGATTGGAGTGCACATTTTCAGCTTTAATTCAAGTGTTTGACAAAAACATTTCATTAAATTTTAAGGAATTACAAAAAATTTTATAAGTAGTTCCTCATCTTCAGAGCATCAAAATTAATTGGACAAATGACTGCAGTTTAATGGCTACAGGAGCCTTGTTCCCTTGACAAAATGAAGCTTTCAAAGCTTTTTACTGTAATTGCATATAAAAACAAAATAAACCTGCTGGAGAGACATCAGGAGTGGCCAAATCAAGAGTGTTGTCCATTCTTAAAAATGATGACTATTCTGACCTACTCAGGAACACCGAAATGCCTGAACGATGTCAGAAAACAAGGAAAGTGCATGATGACAGAATTATTTCCAAGGTTAAGAAACACAACAACATAGAGCCAAGTCAAGGTCACTCCCAAAGAGGTGGGTTAACTCTACAATCAACAGATGCCTTCATGAATGGAAATACAAAGGATTTGAAAATTAGATTTTGCCATAAAACACTGCTTTGTAAACTTCTGGAAACCTTTTGGACAGATGATACAAGATGAACCAAATAGGCAGATAAAAGTATGGAGAAGGGAAGGAACGGCTCATGATCTGAAGCATATACGACATCTGTCAAACATGGTGAAGGCAGTGTTATGATGGCAGGATGTATGGTTGCCAATGGACCTGGGGTCACTGGTGCAGGGCTATATTCGCTGCACAGAATCAGACAAATGCTCCAAAATTAGTTTAACAGGGACGCACGATGCAAAAAGGATCATAACTCAAAGCAAAATGCAAAACCAACATAAGAGTTTCTCAAAGATATAGCACAGATATGTGATATGGAAAATTCAATGGCCAAGGCAATAACCTGATGCCAACCCAACAGAACAGCATTTCATTTATTAAATACAAAACTGAATGTAAACAGAGCCACAAAAAAGAAACTGCTGAAGTTGGCTGCAGTAAAGGTCTAGCAGAGCAACTCGAGAGAGGAAACAGCATTTGGTGATGTCTGTGGATTCTAGGCTTCAGGCAGTCACCGACTGCAAGGAATTTCATGCAAGTATTAAAAACGTTCTTTATATTAAACATAATATTAGTTTATCCAATTAGTTTTGAGACTCTGAAATTGTGGAGTGATGTTTAAAAAAGGCTGTAATTGATAAATAATTACTGCAGGTGTTTTGTAAAATCCTTGGAATTGAAGTTGAATTAAAGTTTGTATTTCACTCACATCTTGACAGTGCTGTTGTGGTGTAGAGAGGCAAAAGTACAAAAATAGTGTCTTTGTCCAACAAATCACTGATCTATCTGTATTTGCTTACCCAAACTCCCTGCCTTTTTGAAGCCGTATTGAAGAAATAACCTGTCACTCTGTTCACAGTCTGATAATCCATCACATTGCATCAGCGTGATGTTCTTTATATTCTCGTGTCTAATCAGCATAAACAAAAAAAAAAAACCAATCCCATTAGGTTGTTTTTTTTCTTGTCTGATGTGAATGATGAATCTATTCCATAATGTCCAATTTCACACAGAAGATGAGATTGGATGTTTATTTTTCTTCTGTAGCTGCTTCTCGGTTTTGTGAATGTGCAGAGTTCAACTGAACAGCAGAAAGCATGCAAAGAGAGCCCGGTGCATCCTACTCCAACCACACATCTGTTCCCATCATTTGCTGACAATTCATTGTCACGGTTCTGGGTCCGTTGGACCCAGTATTTTGAGTTTATTGTGTTTTGATTTAAGTTTTCATCAGGGATTGTGTTCTTGTTCTCTTGTCGTGTTATGGTGATGATTATGATTTCTATTATTAGAGTTCGATGTTTCTGTTTATCTGGGTTTACGATGTGAGTTTAGTTTCATATGTCATTTCCTGTCTGTCTCTCAGTGTCAGGTCTGCGTCTTGGTGTGGTGTTCTCATTTCCTGTTTTATTGTGAAGGTCTGGGTCTCATGTGAGTGTGTTCAGTTTTACCTTTGTCTCGTCTTGTTGATTATTCCCAGCTGTGTCCACCACCTGTGTATTCCACCCTGCGTCATCTGTGTATCTACCATGTCACATCCGTGTGCTCTCCCTGCTGTCCATCGTCATTCTCCTCTGCTCGTTCTCATTCAGGTTTGTGCTTTGTAGTTTAGTTGTTTCCCAGTATAGTTTAGTTCCAGCTCCATTTGCCGTTTGTATTTACTTTCATGTTCAATAAACCACCTTTACACCTTCACGACTGCCTGCACTTGGATCCTCCTTCATTTCCTCCACACGGCTCACCTCACTCGCCGTGACATTCATTGCAAGGATTTACTGCTTCATGTAGCTTAATCGTATCTGGGTTTATTCCAACTAAAAGCAACATCACTGAGTCTCAGCTATTACATGCAGAGAAGTTTGTGTGGGTTTTCATAGTAATTGGCCGACTGCTGGTGCCCCTGTGTCTCAAAACACTGAACACAAATACATACAACCAAGATAGCATACAGAATACCTGACAATTATTATCATTTCTTCTTGCAGCACCTGCAGTGGCTTCATTTGTATATATTCTCGATCAAAGCAACACAAGCTGTTATGGAAGAACTGCCAATAGTTCCACACGACACGACGGGGTAAAAATATAGAAAGTAGGGCAGCTGTCTGATGTCTCGTTAACAGCACTCTGTAATATCGACATCACAGACAGTCCCATAGTGATACATGCAGACATGCATTGATACCTGGGTGCTCTTCTTTCTCCACTCCTTCCTCAAACTAATCATTATGTCTTTTTCTGCTGTGCTGTTGTCACAGTCACAGGGTTTTGATTATCTCTGAGTTTGGGTTTAATTATCCCGGCATTTGAAATGTTGGGTTCCTGTTTTCATTTTGTTATTATTCTAAAGTGAATTTTCTTGTGAGGTGTCCTGTGTTACAGTTCATGCTTCAAATGTGTATTCTAGTATATTAAGCTTTCATGTTTTTGCAGAATGCAGACTAGATTCTGGTTTCTGTTCTAGGATTATTCCTAAGAAGTTCCTGCTTTGAGTTTGTTGTTTGTGTTTAGTTCCCTAAATATTAGTTTAGTTCCCTGTCTGTTCATTCCTGATTTGATTTCCTATGTGGATGCATCTGAGTGCTCAAAAGTTCATTTCTCTCTGTCTTCATGTATATTGAGACTTCTCGTCTCTGGGATCTGAATCGGGCTTCCTTCTTCCTTTGTGTTTGTTTTACATCCCACTTTGTTATTGTGCTGTTTGTTTTCACCTGTGACCTGTGTCTCATTCCTCTGCTGTTTCCTACTCACAATCAGCCCTCAGTGTATTTACAGTCCAGTCCTTTCTTAGTGTTTGTGAATGTTTCTGCTTTGGGTCCATTACTGTTCAGTTCTGAGCATTACACCCTTCATGATCATCTGCTCTCTATCTTTCACTGTTTTTTTTTTCTTTGCACTTTGCTAAACACTGCTCAGAATAACGAGTAGTCCACTGTAGGTTAATTTTTAAGGCTCTGGCAGCACTCCTGCTGCCCCCCATGCAAAAAAAAAAAAAAAAGCAGATATGGGCCTGCTGCTGGGTTATTGCCCTTTCTACAGTCCTGCCCAGCTCACCTCATGTCTTCTCCACACTCTTAAGACTCTTAAGACTGTGTTGGGAAATGCAGCAAACCTTGCAATGTCTTGTACGGATGTGCCATCCTGGAGAAGCTTGACCTGCAGTGACAAAAAACAGAGGAAAATGAGTTAGGGGAGGCATAAGGAGAAGGCAGCAGTCTGCTTCCTTTTTTGAGAGTTGTCTTGTTGTTGCCTCTCGAGTTTACCTATTCTCACTTATATCTGCACTAAAGAATGGACTCAGCAATGGTTTCCATGAGAACAATAGACAGTGAAGATTTGTGAAGATTTTCCTAGATATGTAGAACTGTTTGTAGTGGCTGTGAATGGTAGATAAATGCTATTTGAATGAATGTCACCATTTGGTTGTTGTGTCCTTGTGTTCCTTTTTGGCATGACAAAAAAAGAAGAAGAAGATAAGTGTAGTTACACCAGCAGTGACATTCTTTCAAAACTCAGTTACAGATCAGGTAAAAACATGTTTTTTCACTCAGTTTTTCCTCCCCGACAGCACAAAAGACAGGTTATGTTTCTTTGTGGTGGTAATGCGTTCTAATTATGTTGGAAAGAGGTAACAATTTTTCACACCAAGAATGGCACCTCGCATAAATAGAAACGAAATTTCTTTTGTTTTTACCAGAGAAGACGGAGTGATTGCATTACAGCCTTTTGTGCTGCTGTCACTCTTCCAGTATGGTGGCGTCTATCTCATCGGCAAGCAGTCTCCAAACAGCAGCCTGTGCTTTGTCCTGCCAGAAGATGGCAAAATTGAATTGACATCTTTCTTGTGCTTTTATGGTAATATATTCGGGATGACTGAGGTCTTATGGTATTGTGTGGAAACACCACTCCTCCCCTCCCCATCACGTCTGCTTCCCCTCATCATTTCCCAATATATTTCTCCATCTGCAAAGGCAAATGAAACCGACCAGGATCTGCCGTGTTCTCAATGCCAATTTCATTTGCCATGTGGATGGGGCTCACAGTGGGATTATGTCATGATTGGCCAAAACAATCAAACCCAGGCCTGCAGTCTGAAGTGCTGCTGCACTGTGCACTATTATCATTATAACCTTGAAAGACCTTCATGGGCAGAGAGAGGGAAGTCAAGAGGGCCTCGATGCCATTACTGTGCAAATAGCACCCCCTGTTGATCAGCAAAAAAGGGGAATTGGCTGTGCACACGCTACACGCTTATGAGGAAAAGATCCCTTAATGCTGGGAATGGTGCTTTGATGCCATGTAAGGACGCAAGAGGAAATCCACACTCAAACAACCTTAATTAATTAAATAGCCATCTTAATTTATTTGATCTTTTCTAGCAGAAAAATAATTCTGCTGTCCTTTGGGGCTACCCCAAGGATTTATGGCTTTCCTGTAGTTTAAAAATAACTGATCTCAGAATTAGAACATCTACAACAAATGTGAATATTGCAGCGGAATCATGAATCAGTGGGTGAATTTGAATTATGTTCTACTCAACCAAAGTAACATGGATATTTGGAGGGAACATTGAAAAAAATTACAGGTGCCTTAAATGAGACGAAATAAAAGACTAATTTAATAACTTTACCAGTTTTAAAGAAAAATAATTGTGAAAATTTCAAACTAAGGAAGTTTTAAGTGCACTGAACAACACTGGATTAGATACCTGTTTTTATTTTATCTGGGTCGTTCTATAACATATCAGTTGACCAAGTTCCCAGCCTGACCATATGTGTGAATGTGTGTGTGAATGGGTGGATGACTGAATGTAGTGTGAAGCGCTTTGGGGTCCTTAGGGACTAGAAAAGCGCTATACAAATGCAGGCCATTTACCATATGTGATTTCCCTGAAAAAAAAAATCCTGGCAGATGGAAAAGTTCTTAAAACTTTCCAATTTTAGTTTTGTAATGTTATTAATGAAATAAATAAAACACTCTAGAGTTTTGTGATGAGGTTAGGGGCATTTTAAGCTTGAGCAGTATTTTTTATACTTATCATCTGTGTTACAAATTTCAACACCCATCTTTGAAATTATTATTTCGATAAACCTTCAAATATGGTAGTTCAGGCCTTGTTGTCAATTTTTTAACCAAACTCAAGCTCTCAGAAATGTATGTTGAACTTCAGCTTCATCGCAAAAATACTTACCTTTTTCTGACCAAACTAATAACAGCGGAGAGCTAAAATTAAGCATTTTTGTTTGTTTGTTTGTTTGTTTGTTTGTTTGTTTGTTTGTTTGTTTGTTTGTTTGTTTGTTTGTTTGTGTATGGTATAATATGAGGTGGCCTGCCAGGAAACAGGTGGTCAGTTGACATAGAACAGGTTTTTTTTGTAATACAGTAATGCGAACTAGTGCAGTTATTTGGTATCTTTATTTGTTTTTGTTTTAAGAGTTTGAATATTATGAAGACGTCGAAACGTGAACATTTTTGTCATCCAAAAACAAAAACGGCAGCAAAAAATAACTCCATGTTTTTTGAGCGTCAAATGAATCTTTTATTTTGGAGAAAAAAAACCGCCTCCTGATCCTGTTTCTTCCGGTGCCGTAGCCGTGTGTTCCTGGCGTTTGTTTCTGCTGTAGACTCAGGAGTGCATCTTGGAGGCTGTTTTCACATAAATAATCATGTCTCTGGAGGTGGAATCTGCAGAGTAAGTACTCCGCTTAACTATTGTTAAAGGAGTGTTATTATTAAAGTAAACTGGGTTTTAAAAGCTCCATATTTGATCACATTTTTGGGCAGTGAGGCCTCCTTCATCCTGCAGTAAACTGCAGTAGCGGTAGTTAGCGTTTTTGTGCTAAGCTAACGAGCTAACTTCCAGCCATACGCTGAAGTGTATGTAGTGTATGACTGGAAAGTGGAGTTAGGTACTCTTTCAACTGGCACTATGTGATATGAAATATTTGTTTATTGATCATTTATATTTTAATCGCTTCTGTGTACTGCACAAAACTGAAAGAGGTGAGTAAATTAGCATTAGCTTAAGATGTGCGCTTCCCAGTCGCCGTAGATTCTGACATGAGCTGGAAATGTTACTGATTCAAACAAACCCAACCTGGACAACTCACTAAAGTAGCCAGATTGCTTGACATATTAAGTCTGCTTCATTTAGTGTCAGTAACTCCACTTTTTGTCAGAAACTCGCGGTCTATTCAAAACTAGATTCACACTAGATTCAAAACGGTGCTCATAATTTGCTAATATTCAAAATCTCGCAGGAATCCATAATTGAATTATCTAAACTGAGGCTTTTTGCAAGAAAAAATACTAGTGAAAACATTAGTAGTAAGCATAGTGTTTAGAAATGACCACACATCTGTCTGCAGATTCTTACTCCTTAAAATGAAAATTGATGGCAAACACAGTAACAATAAAAAAAATAGGGAAAGTTATTGATCACGACTGAAGGATTTGCTCCAAAGCAAGTTTAACATACAGGGATGCCTCAGGATTTTTTTTCATAGGGGTGGCCATTTGAGGGCAATAATAATATAGGTGGGGTGGCTGTAGCTCAGGTGGCAGAGCAGGTCAGCCACTAATCAGAAGGTCGGTGGTTCGATCCAGGGCTGCCTCCTGGCTGCATGCCAAATATCCTTGGGCAAGATACTAACCCCATGTTTGCCTACTGGTGGTGGTCAGAGGGCCCGGTGGCGCCAGTGTCCGGCAGCCTCGCCTCTGTCAGTGCGCCCCAGGGCAGCTGTGGCTACAATGTAGCTTGCAGAGCGCATGCAAGCAGGGAACATGTGTAGCAACTGTCACAGGTAGGATTCGAACCTCTGCCACCGGGTCTCACGGCAGCTGCCCTACCCTCTGAGCCAAATGAGTTCTGGTCAATGTAGCTTGCCATTGCCAGTGTGTGAATGTGTGTGTGAATGGATGAATGACTGAATGTAGTGTAGGGCTGCCACGATTTGTCGACTAGTCACGATTACGTCGACTATCAAAATCGTCGACGACTGATTTAATAGTCGACGTGTCGTTTGAAGCTTTGTAAGATCGCAAAAGACGCAGGAATAATAGCAGGATTTAAGAGTGTAATAACGGACTGAAACAGAAGATGGCAGCACAGCATGTACAAGGATGCCAGCTGCCGTTAAACCCCGAAGAAGAAGAAGCAGCTGTGTCCCAGAATTCATAGCGCGGCCCAGCCTAGTTTCCAACAATGGCGGTAGCTAGTTAGTTTTAATATTACTCTTATTATTCTTTCCGGGTCACAAAATAAACGTTTAACATATTTTCAGGCGAGAATGTAGCTGTGTAAACCTCAAATATCTGCTCAGTTTATCAGGACACCACATATTTTCAAAAGCGCTCCGACGTTTTCGGAGACGTCTGTTACCCACTAGCTCGATAGCTAGCCGGGTGCTAGGTCACTAGCGCCGTGAGAACACCGGACTCCCGGCAAATTGTTTTCAAACCCACCGCCGTCTTTCGGGACTCAGGTTAAATATATATGAGTCACTTAGATAAATTAAAAATGTTATTGTTTGGCTTTTTTTAGTATTTTATTTGTTCCTGAGTAAATCGGTTTGGCTGAGATTAAAGTTATAGTTTTTACACAGCTGAATAAACGTCAAGCAGACAGCTGATTATCAGAAGTGTGAGATGCTGGAGAATATACTCCGGTGTCCTGTTATATTTTAG
The DNA here is from genome assembly GCF_057381845.1 of Rhamphochromis longiceps. Taxonomy (NCBI): domain Eukaryota; kingdom Metazoa; phylum Chordata; class Actinopteri; order Cichliformes; family Cichlidae; genus Rhamphochromis; species Rhamphochromis longiceps. The sequence goes on from NC_140558.1 coordinate 9,806,179, forward strand.
ATAGCAAGGAGTTTATTAAACTTTACCGAAACAATCTGCAAATTTCATTAAAATTGAATAAACTATCATCTTGTCTTTATTTTTAGTTAGCACCTTAAAAGCTTAAAGCTGTAAGCTAATGATAGTTATATAAGAGCAGATGCTGCTGGTGCAATAAGCTGTAGTTTTACGTCCAGTGGATGATGATCTGATTAGTCGACTAATCGCATAAATAATCGGTGACTAGTCGACTATCAAAATAATCGTTTGTGGCAGCCCTAATGTAGTGTAAAGCGCTTTGGGGTCCTTAGGGACTGAGTAAAGCGCTATACAAATACCATATAGGGGTGGCACACCAAAAACAGAATTTCCAGTTTTATTATGTTGTTGTCATTCATATATATATATATATATATATATATATATATATGGAGGGTGAAGGTAACGGTGGTCACCCGTGGTAATGGAGGGTGAAGGTAACGGTGGTCCCCCGTGGTAATCGGAGCACTAGGTGCGGTGACTCCCAAGCTAGGCGAGTGGCTCCAGCAGATCCTGGGAACAACATCGGAGATCTCTGTCCAGAAGAGCGCAGTCCTGGGAACAGCTAAGATACTGCGCAGGACCCTCAAGCTCCCAGGCCTCTGGTAGAGGACCCGAGCTTGAAGGATAAACCGCCCGCAGGGGCGTGCTGGGTGTATATATATATCCAGGCCATCAACACGTACACCCTGCCCGTGATCAGGTACCCTGCTGGGGTAATAGGCTGGCCAAAGGAGGAGATAGAAGCCACTGACATAAAGACAAGAAAGCTCCTTACCATACATGGAGGGTTTCACCCCAAGTCCAGCACCCTGAGGCTGTACTCTAAGCGGAAGGAAGGGGGCCGGGGACTGGTGAGTGTCAGCACCACAGTCCAGGATGAGACAACGAACATCCAAGAATACATTGGGAAGATGGCCCCAACTGACCGAGTGCTCAGTGAATACCTCAAGCAGCAGAAACCCAAGAAAGAGGAGGGAGACGAGGAACCATCATGGAAGGACAGGCCCCTGCACGGTATGTACCACCGGCAGATAGAGGAGGTGGCTGATATCCAGAAATCCTACCAGTGGCTGGACAAAGCTGGACTGAAAGACAGCACAGAGGCACTAATCATGGCAGCACAAGAACAAGCTCTGAGCACAAGATCCATAGAGGCTGGGGTCTATCACACCAGGCAAGACCCCAGGTGCAGACTGTGTAAAGATGCCCCAGAGACAATCCAGCACATAACAGCAGGGTGCAAGATGCTAGCAGGCAAGGCATACATGGAACGCCATAACCAAGTGGCCGGCATAGTGTACAGGAACATCTGTGCCGAGTATAACCTGGAAGTCCCGAGGTCAAAATGGGAGATGCCCCCAAGGGTGGTGGAGAATGACCGAGCTAAGATCCTGTGGGACTTCCAGATACAGACGGACAAAATGGTGGTGGCTAACCAACCGGACATAGTGGTGGTAGACAAACAGAAGAAGACGGCCGTAGTGATCGATGTAGCGGTTCCGAATGACAGCAATATCAGGAAGAAGGAACACGAGAAGCTGGAGAAATACCAAGGGCTCAGAGAAGAGCTCGAGAGGATGTGGAGGGTGAAGGTAACGGTGGTCCCCGTGGTAATCGGAGCACTAGGTGCGGTGACTCCCAAGCTAGGCGAGTGGCTCCAGCAGATCCCGGGAATAACATCGGAGATCTCTGTCCAGAAGAGCGCAGTCCTGGGAACAGCTAAGATACTGCGCAGGACCCTCAAGCTCCCAGGCCTCTGGTAGAGGACCCGAGCTTGAAGGATAAACCGCCCGCAGGGACGTGCTGGGTGTTTTTATATATATATATATATATATATATATATATATACTTGAAAAATATGGTGAGAAAGAAAAGAATTACATGACTTTGAATTCCATAATAACCTGTTTTAATTGATTGACTAACTGGAACGTCCCAACTCTTTAATGTTTCTCAGCAGAGCTGAGCAGGAGCAGCTTAAGATTCCTCTCCCAGAATGGAGTTCACTTTAAGAGAAAACTTGTTGAGGAAAGACAAATGAGTATTAGATCATGTATGAGTGTGAACTGTTTGCCTGTCTCTATGTTGGCCCTGAGATGAACTAGGTTTTCTGCAACCTGATATGGATCAAATACCTATAAATAAATAAGACTTTTGACATTTTAAACACCACACAGATATTTCCATGTGTTTCACAATCAACTATTTACTGGTGCAAAACAAAATAATCTCTTGGCAACACATTTATTCAAAACAGTTTTATCCAGCCATCAAAGTTTATTAAAATGTATTACCAACATAGGACAGTCTTGCTAAAGGGGCCTCTGGGGAGGACAGCAGATTTTGCCCCCCTGGCACGCCCTTGGTGGTGCTGATGGTGATGATGATCTAGAACATAGTTTGAGTTTAGAAGTTATTAGTTCACTCAATTCTAAAATGTGTGCTGGACTTTCAGTGCATGCAGTACTGGCATTTCCCTACACTAATGAAAGAGAAATCACTTTAGTTTGTTCCCAGATTAAAGTGAATTATTTCAACAGATTTAATCTTCTCCATGATGAATAGCCAATAAATAGCCTACTCATGTTTTTCTTATCTATCTTCTTAGATTGGCTGCATTTGTGTCAGTATAATCAGACATTGCAGCAGATAAGAGTCAAGCATAAAAGCATTTATTTTCTGCATCAAAGTCTAAATGTATTTCAGTCCCAGTGATTATGTGCCACATTAATGCACCGTGGTGTTAGTAAGGCACAAACACTTATTCCAACACCAGAGAATCTATTTCACTCTTAGAGCGTACTGAAGACTTAGTGAATATAAAATGCAGATAATGGTATATGTTAGAGGTGGGAATCACCATACATCCCACGATACGATATTATCACAATACTTAACGCACAATACGATATTATTGCAATTTTTTAAAATATTTTGCGATATTCAGATTCTGTACATAAAGGTAAACGTTATCAATATTCATTTTATCTAATATCAAAGTCTCACACTCAGTATTTCTCTCATTTCAGTCAGTTTTATTGTTGACAAACTGAACGGTTTGTATTACGGTCTAGTCCAACTTAACTGAATGCAACCATCTGGTACAATTATAGCTATTCTGAACTATGCAATTTATGAAAACTATGCAGCCCCTTCAGCAACTGAAGAATTTGAAAGTAAATTAAAACAAAATATAATTTTACATTAAATAAAAAAGTTTTACACTTAATTAAAATAAAACATGTCTTAAATTAAAATAAGTAAACTGTCATGTTTATTGCTGCCAAAAAAAAGTTAAACACATTTGGACAGTGTCAGGATTCTTGCTGAGAAAAAGGATCAACATGCTCTGAAGTCAGAGCATGTTCCAGTCCACAAAAACTTTTTTTGTAACAAAATATCGATTTCTGCTGTCCCTGTGTCGATACATTATTAGCAAACAAAATATCACGATACTACACAGTATCGATTTTTTTTTTCCCCCACCCCTAGTATATGTTTGGTATAAGTTACTATGAGAACCTAACCAGGTAAAAAGAGTGCCACCTTGTGACATGAAAATTCTGAATTTGAACTCACCCTACACTTTGAGGTATAGTATCATCAGGAACGTTTCTGACCACCAAATCCTGAGCTTGTTTTACCTGAGCTGAGCCGTCTTCTGTCTCACGTTGTTTGTCTATTTTCACAGCGTGGTCCGTCTGATTATGCAGTACTTAAAAGAGAACAATCTGCACCGGACACTAGCCACTCTGCAGGAGGAGACGACAGTGTCTCTGAACACAGTGGACAGTATAGAGAGCTTCGTGGCAGACATCAACAGCGGCCACTGGGATACTGTTCTACAAGCCATCCAGTCCCTCAAGCTGCCAGACAAGACCTTGATAGACCTTTACGAACAGGTATGGTCTGGTTAAAGTTTTGATTGACAGGTCCAGAAGACGCTGGCATCTTATCATCATCTGGGATTATACGGGGGGTGAGGGCTTGTTTGTATACAATGAGAAGTGTTGACAGTAAAGTGTGAATATTAGATTTAGAGAGTTATAGATAGATGATGATGATGATGATGATAGTACATTGAACTGGGCTTTCACACCATTTTGGATGGTGTCCAAAGCTTGGCTAAGTCCTCCAGCTTTATTTCTAATGGTTTCTGGTCAGAAAGGGTTTTTTTCAGGTGTTTCTTGTAATACTATCTTAATCCAGATGTTTTCTTTTCTAAGCATTTGTATCATAGCAAATCTCCCAGTGTAAGCATAGTAGATCTTTTTGTTTGTTTAAGTTGGGCCTTTGTGTTGATTCCCTCACCAGGTCGTGTTAGAGCTGATTGAACTGAGAGAGCTGGGTGCAGCTCGTTCACTGCTCAGACAGACCGACCCCATGATCATGCTGAAACAGACCCAGCCAGAGAGATACATCCACTTGGAGAACCTGCTGGCTCGCTCCTACTTTGATCCCAGAGAGGTGAGATAAATTGCTTAAAGTGACTCTTATTTATTTTTTCCATTTTTTCCTGAGTTTATTATTTTTTTTCCCTCGTTTTTTTCCCTCGGCTTTTTAAATCTGGAAAAATAAGGTTTTAAATCAGAAAGAACATCAGATTAAAATGTGCTGTACGTTTTTAATAGATGTGCATGTTTCTTTCTTACGCATTGTTGAAATTCTATCCAGGCCTACCCAGATGGCAGCAGTAAGGAGAAGCGTCGGGCGGCCATCGCTCAGGCGCTGGCAGGAGAGGTCAGCGTGGTGCCTCCCTCTCGTCTCATGGCTCTGCTGGGACAGGTATGTGACCTGCAAATTTGCAGGTGTTGTACTAGTTTGTGAAACTCATTTGCCTCTTAATTTTACAAAAAAAAATAGGAATGTACAAGCAGAGTTGTCCTTGATTATAATTCTGCATGCATAATATCGACTCCTTGTTATTGTATTGTCTTAACTACACACTATTCGGTTGTTCAGTGATGACGCGATGAATCCTACTTCCGGGTCTAAAGTAGTCTGCGTTTAATATGGCTTTTGTGTTGTTAACATGTTTAATGTTATGTATTTTCTTATATTTGATCTCAAAAAGCTCCTAAAACAGTCAGTGATCACTGTTGACCTCCCTCGGCTTTTATTACCACTAATCATTTATTTAAGCTCAGTTTTTAAAACCTTAGGATGTAACTACAGCCCAGCCCATGCAGCAGTATATGAATGACTAACCTCGTATTGTGGATGGATTATCTCAGTTGTTCTCCTGGCTGAAGTTTGGTCCTTTTACAGCATCCTGCCATGCGATTACATTTGTTCCTGACCACTGAGAACACTCACGTTAACTTTTATCGAGTGGAAAAAAAGTTAGCTTGTTCATATTATGCTAACATAGCTGTGTCGCTAGCGGTCACGTAGCACATCATTATATACCAGCTAGCCCAACTTCAGTAACCCTACAAACGTCACTGCTGTTTAGTTTTCTGTCTTCATTTATGCTGGAAGTGATAACAGAGCTGTACGTTTGAATTTGTTTCCAAAACCCCGCAGTCAGGACATGCTATATTGTATTTAGATAGAAGCTAGCGAGCTAACTTCCTGCTAACTTCTAACTCCGTTAAATGTCATAAATGTCCGTTTTCATGGATGCCTGGATGTTAAACTCAATTGTTACACCTGGTAGAGCAGAACACTGATCATTTTATTAAAGAGGAAAGACTTTAGACAGTTTTTCAACTCTCAGTAATGCCATAGTGATCGTTTGATATATGGACCTGCAGCGGAGTTTAGACCCAGACACGGCTAGTGACGTCAGACTTAACAACCGGATAAAGCACCTTGTTGTGATTTGGTGCTATATAAATACAATTTGTTCCTCAGTTCAGATAAAATGCAAATGCTTATGTCGTCCCCCGTCATCTTTTTCCTTCTGTAGGCTCTGAAGTGGCAGCAGCATCAGGGTCTCCTGCCTCCTGGTATGACCATTGACTTGTTCAGAGGTAAAGCTGCCGTTAAAGATGTAGAAGAGGAACGCTTTCCCACGCAGCTCAGCAGACACATCAAGGTACCCACACTATCCCAAAATGGCAATTTGTATTAGTCAGCTTCTTCACTGTGACCAGGCCTTACTGCCATTTCTTCAAGTTCATGACTTAAACTTGTTCTGACGTGACTTGTTTTTCCTCCCTGTGCAGTTTGGACAGAAATCTCACGTGGAGTGTTCCCGATTCTCCCCTGATGGTCAGTATCTGGTCACTGGCTCTGTGGACGGTTTCATCGAAGTCTGGAACTTCACAACTGGCAAAATCAGGAAGGTGGGTTGAAAGGAAAAGAAAGGCAGATTTAGTTTCTGCTTAAATGTCACTCTGTTTATGCCAGTTATTTTTAATTATTATATATCTTTTGTGTTTGCAGGATCTGAAATACCAGGCTCAGGATAACTTCATGATGATGGATGACGCTGTGTTGTGTATGGGCTTCAGTCGGGACACAGAGATGTTGGCCACTGGAGCCCAGGATGGGAAGGTTAAGGTATAGAGGACCAGCTGTACTTCAGTTTCTGTCATTGTCCTTCTGTGTTTCATTCACCAATTCTGCACTTGCAGCCCATTTCTAGCTATATAACCACATCTATTGGTATAAAATTATAAAAACCAAGAAGACATTTTAATTATTACACATGAAAGCTCTCAGAAAACTGAAAACCTCAGTTTCTTTCACTCGTGTGTTTTCTGTTTTACTAAAACACGAGAACAAACTGTATGTGTCTGTGTAGGTTTGGAAGATCCAGAGCGGTCAGTGTTTGAGGAGGTTCGAGCGTGCCCACAGCAAAGGAGTAACATGTGTCAGCTTCTGCAAGGACAGCAGCCAGCTCCTCAGTGCCTCCTTTGATCAGACCATCAGGTAAACTACTATCTGACTGTTTGTCCTTACCAGCAGCAGAGGAGGCTGTGCAGCCATTAGGGTGGTGTTTTTCTAGTGGTGTTTTCCCCCATATGCACAATGTGTTTACCAAACTCAATCATGCACTCACTTCTAGTTTCTCACTGCGACTGTGGTGTGAAATAAAGATAATACAGTGGTTATGGCTGCCACTATTATTTCTCAAAATCTAAAGCTCATACTAAGGACGTGCAAGGTTGTTTAATTGTCACAAAGTGAATGATCTTAGTGCTGATGTCCATGATGACCAAACTTCAAAGCAGGCTATGGGATCATGAGTGTGGTCTGGTTGTGTTCAAGCATGTAGGAGGTGGATGGGAGCAGGTGAAAAGATCACTTTTTCCCAAAGTTCAGTTGGCTTTTTATCGTGATGATTTTGGTTGTTTAAGAAGAACCGTAGTTTTTAGCTCCACTCAGGCTCTCTCTTTGCTGTACACTCTGTGTGAGTGTACGAGTGGCTGCTACTGTTTGAAGTTCTCTTATCTAACAACAGCTGGTGCCTAGATGCTAACAATACTGTTACCATTGGCAACAAAAGACCATACTAATTGTGTCTTGAAGTATTAAATACACTTACATTAAAAAACAAAAACAGCTGCATTTTTGTGTCAGTAAATCAGCAGTGGTGGCTCCTCTGAACATGATTTACTAAAGCCCCTCCCCCGACTAGCAGCTGAACACATGAACAGTAGCAACAAACAACCAACCAGTAATAACAAGGAATTTCAAGAGCTCAATAAAGCTCCAAGTAGGGCTGGGCTATATCATACCGTTCACGGTAATACCGGTGTCATTTTGGGCAACGATAGGAAAATGACATATCGCGATAGAATATGGGTAAAACGCGCATGCGCAGTGCCTATGTTTACATACGCACATGGCGGCGACGCAGAATGAAAAGAGCGAAAGTGGATCGTTAAATGAAACAGATGAACCAGAATTGGTTTGTAAAAATCCCACTGGAAATGCCTTTTGGCAAACTGTCAGCAAGGAATTTGCGCTGTTACATTTTTATATAACTTTAATGCACATAAAAAAACAGCTGCTTGTTTAAGTGAAAATACATTGATGGGGGTTTTTGCACTAATAAAGTTGTGGAGTTGTAAAGTATTTTGTCTAGTGTCAATTATATTGTCAGTTACTGTATATCGTTATCGCAAATTTTCAAATGTATATCGTGATAAATATTTTTGGTCATATCGCCCTGCTCTAGCTCCAAGACAGTTAGAATGTTTACCTGACTGGCACACACGTTAACATTAGCCATGTAATTACGTACATTATGATTATGGTAGCACTGCCGGCTATGACTAATAAATGATAACATTAATGTTGGATCTGGGCAAGAAATAGTTCTGGTCCTCTGTAACATTAATGTAGTGTTGATTTAAAACAATAGCATAGGTACTTTTGTTTCTATTAATGTCCCAGATGTTTACCAGCAACACACAAACAGTGGCATCCAATCTTAGCGTCTGTATTTTATCAGCATCAGTAAATATAGTGCGAAGTCAGCAGAATCACAGGAATTTAACAAGGCGGAATAGACTACTGTTCTTTCATTCTTCATTAAAACTACTGTGCTCTTCAGTAAACCTTCTTAAATTATTATGTCGACGTCATCCCTATTTGTTTGTTGTTGTTTTTCATAAGAATCCATGGACTTAAGTCAGGTAAAACTCTAAAGGAGTTCCGCGGTCACTCCTCGTTTGTCAACGAGGTCACATTCACTCCGGACGGCCATCACATCATCAGCGCTTCATCTGATGGTACAGTAAAGGTAAGAGAAGCGGCTGATTTAAAAATAACCCCATTCAACCACTTCTTTCTCATAATGCTTCTTGCTTTCCCACTCATCTTCAACGTGCTTCAGGTCTGGAACGTGAAGACCACTGAGTGCACCAGCACCTTCAAGCCTCTGGGAACGTCAGCCGGCACTGATATCACAGTCAATAACGTCATCCTGCTGCCCAAGAACCCGGAGCACTTTGTCGTGTGCAACCGCTCCAACACAGTGGTCATCATGAACATGCAGGGACAGGTCAGTTAATGTCGCCACATCACTAACAGTTGTTTGGGATTTTCTTCTAAACCCGGAGTTTTAGGTAATAAGCTGTTTTCTTGTGCAGATCGTGAGGAGTTTCAGCTCCGGTAAGAGGGAAGGTGGTGACTTTGTGTGCTGCACTCTGTCGCCCCGCGGCGAGTGGATCTACTGCGTGGGTGAAGACTTTGTGCTCTACTGCTTCAGCACAGTCACCGGCAAGCTGGAGAGAACACTGACGGTACGTTACGGCACTCAGGATCAGAGTTTCCAAAAATACCACACCATATTCTGTCCTCTGTTCCTCCCCCAAGTTCTTATCGCTGAAGTTTTGAAGTCAGTGTTGAAGGGGGGGATGTGTAACTGCCTTGTCTTCCATATAAAACTATATACATGTAGGTGTTGTACTGGTCACTGCTGATGTTTCCATTTTACACACAGTAGCTGAAATTATTTTGCAAAATAATGGATAATTTTTGTGTGAATCCATCACTTCAGACTGGAAGAAGCTCTACTCTGTTTCACTCTTGATGTTTTTGGTGTATCTTGATCACATCTTACATCTCCCATCTCCAGGTCCACGAGAAGGATGTTATCGGCATCGCTCACCACCCCCACCAGAACCTCATCTCCACCTACAGTGAGGATGGCCTGCTGAAGCTCTGGAAACCTTAAAAAGAAAAAAAAAAACACCCTCAGGAGAAGAGACTGATGCTCTCCTCAGTCTGGACACGGCTCCGCCCACTTTGATTTATTTAACCTTCTGCAGCCCTAATAAATCCTTCTCAGATTCAGGTGGTTCAGAGGTTTAAATTAATGGGAACACAGTAGTGACTAAAATGCAAAGACTGAGCAGGATTTTAAGAAGTTTTTGTATCATTAAAAAAATATACATGTGAATGTTGACAGCTACGGCAGTTTGGGGTGTTTGCACAGCAGAGTCTTATTTAACTCAGCTTCTTAGGTTTGTTGCATATTTTTTACAAATAAAGTTTTCATTTCATGTGTCTTAGAAAGCAATTTGATGAACAGCGATGGTATTTAATCATTTGTAGGCCACCCGCTGTTGTTGTTTTCATTAACAGTTTTCCACAGAAATTATTACAAATGTGAAGGAAACGTGATTGTCACAAATTCTCGAACTGTACTCAGTGAAATCCTAAAGAAAAGAATTCTGCACATTTTCCACTGGCTGTTCAATAAATAAGATTCTGTTGTTCAACATGCAAGCATTTCCAACTTTTATATAAGAGCGCTTCAGCAGGAGGAGAGAGGTCCACAGTGAGAGTGCAGATACTTGAGCCGACTCATTTTAAAAGTTTGTTTTTGTAAATATATTTTTGTTTGCATTTTTCAGTAAGATCTGGTTAAATAGTTCATGGTTGCATGTTGGTTCCTCTCATTTAGAATAGAAAAAGTATAAGATGTAGAAAATGTTACCCAGTATTTTTGAATTCCTCAAATGTTGCTGATCTTGGACAGAAAACAGTTTTGTTCAGTGATCTATAAAATACCACCTATTTGGTTATCATTTGGAAATGGGGTGTAATATGTCAAGTGTTTTTTGTTTTTTCCTTCTGGTTTGTTTTTCGGATTTTTTTTATACCCATTTATATGAATTTGCTGTCTGGATGCACACGTCCTGTGTAACGCCGTCTGTCTGTGCCATTAAACTGTTTAACCAGAGCAGTGAAATGTGACATCTGTGCAAAAGAAATAATCCCTTCCAGTGCTTTTGAATCATTGCGACATACCGGTAATTCAAGAAATCTTCCACATTTTAAAGGCGAGAAAAAAAAAAAAAGAAGCTTCACAAAACATCTGAAGTTTTTAAAGGCAGTTCGGTCTACATTTAATTTCCTGCCTCCCCGAGTTCTGGAAGATGTTTTGGTAATTCTCTGCCTCTGCGTTTAATCCCTGAATAAACTGGTGCATGGCTGTTGGTACAGCAGCTCTGCAGAGGAGAGGAGCATCCAGTCAGTCAGCGAGGTAAGGAAGGTTTGTAAATCCTTCAAAATAAAAGCGCAAATGTGAAAAGTATAATGTACCTCTACTCTGATTGTTGTCACCAGAATTGTTTTGATTATTTTACCAAGTCAAGAGCATTTCAGAAAATTATTAAAGTGTCATTTATTCTAAAGATTCTGGAGCCTTTTATTATTTCCTGTAATGGCAGCATGTAAGAAGGATGTGGTGGTTTCTTACACCAATGAACAATTACTTATTTGTATCCTTTTTTCAACAAAAAAGAATTCCACACAGACTAAGGCTCAATTTATTTTCAGCTTTTTGAAGTCTTATTTAATTTAGCCAAAAACACATCATACTAAAGTTTATTTTTTTAACTTCTATATATATATATATATATATACAACAGGAAGTTGTTTGCATTGCTGTGAACTTGATGTTGCAGAGCAGCTGGTCACAGAGGTTGAATGAGAAGTTCGTGTTAGGTTTTCTGCAGGGGAGAGTTGCTATGGCAGGATTTCTGCTCATCACTGTGCTTTTTTATCTGAACTGTGGCTCATTTGTTGTTGTTATAAGCAGACCTGCAGATGGCACAACCTCAAGGAGAGCCACTGTGGCTTTAAACACAGCTCTAACTTCAACTGAGAGCCTTTTTTCTGCAGGGAAACCCAATACCACTGAGGTTCCCACCGCAGGATTCACAACTAGGTATCGTAAGTCAATAAGCAAACCCACCACAGCTCCAGAAAGTCTGAGTGAAGCTGCTGGTAAAACAACTGAAAGAGAAGAAGAAGGTCCTCCAGAGTTGGGTGAGTGGACACAAACTGATATTTATTTCTGTTTTTCATTTTCTTTAATGCTGTTTAATCTCAAATTGATGACAAATTGTTAAATTCAAAGGGTTCTCCTTCATGGAAAAGCTTACATGAGAGCAAATGAACTCCACTGATTGTCCTTTGGTTTTACTGGTCATTACTTTTCCCTTAAGCAAAAAGCCTATGTGGTAAAGCAGTTTCAGTGTAAATGCATCATGGTGACACTGAAAGAGAACAAAGCAGCCAAAACTTTAATTCAATGTAAATTCTGCTTTGAAAGTTAGATGCAACAAACTGTCTACCAACTCTAATCATGGTCGCATTAATCACTGATGAAGCGACAGACTTTCAACAACAACTTGAAGCCACAGTTTTGTAGATACTCGGAGTGTAAAAGGACTGTGTTAGTGTTTTCATATCTGCGGTCGGAGAGTCATTGTCCGAGGGCTGGGGGAGGATGTTCCACATTCTGCAGAGGGTGCAGTGAAACATTTTAGCCGTGTGTTTCCGCTGATGAAAACCAGATGTGCTGTGCAATGCCTGAGAGCAGAAAACAGAAGGCAACTCTTCTTAAAACCAGTCACATGTAATGTTGGTAATGCAGGAATATTCCACTGCACAGCGAGCAGATGCATATCCAGAACATCTACTGCAGGGGTTGTTAGTTTGTTTATTGAGCTCGTTATTTAATTCAAGAAGGACAGTGCATGTTAACTGTCTCACAGACTTGGGGCACAGGGAGTAACATCTTGTTTGCTTTCTTGGCAAGAGTCATCTCACCCTCAAAAATTAAACCGTACATTATTATTATAGCATGAAAAAATGATGGACAGCACCAAGAAACAGCTGGCCTTGTCTCCATAGTTAAATATTTTTGAATTTTTAAATTTGATTGTTTGTGCAGGGCTTTTTCCCGTTTCTGTGTTAAAATAAGCAGACCAATTCATTATTAATAGAAATATATCAGAGTCTCATCTAGTTCTCTGCAAGAGATTGAAATATAGCTATTCCAACCCCCTGAGCCACGATTGCCCCGTGGCCACGATTGCCCCGTGGCTCAGGGGGTTGGAAATCGCATCTGTAACCGGAAGGTCGCCGGTTCGATCCCTGGGCTCTCTGTCCTGGTCGTTGTGTCCTTGGGCAAGACACTTTACCCTACTTGCCTACTGGTGTGTTGGCCAGAGGGACCGATGGCGCGATATGGCAGCCTCTCTTCTGTCAGTCTGCCCCAGGGCAGCTGTGGCTACAACTGTAGCTGCCTCCACCAGTGTGTGAATGTGAGAGTGAATGAATAGTGGCATTGTAAAGCGCTTTGGGTGCCTAGAAAATCGCTATATAAATCCAATCCATTATTATTATTATTTTCCTTGAAAGCAAAGTTCCATTGTAAAGTGTCCTGTCTAAAATATTGCATATTGATGTGGTATGAGGAATGCATGCCCTGTTGTGTATCAAATGGTTTGCTTTTTTATAGCAAAGAGGTCCACCAGAGGCATTAAGGTAGCAAAGAAGCCCAAAACGGTCCTGAAGAAACCCAAAGTCATCGGCAAGAAGCCAAATGCTGCTGAAAGAGCAAAACCCCAGGTCAAAAAAAGAGTGAGCCCATCAGTGGCCACAGAAACAGCCCCACGTATGTATCGGGGGTTAGCCCCAAAGTATACAGTATGCCCATCAGACAGGTTTGGTTGCTTTTTCCTGCTTGAAAGAGGTCAAGCTGTCAGGTCACACTCACACCAGGCAGCCACAAACCAAACTATTTCCTAAACTAGCTCAGATAAGAGCCATTTATGGGTTTAATATTGTGACAATCAAACTCAAGGCAGTGCTGAATGGAGGCATACTGTATATGTAAAGCCTGATGTATAACTGCTGTGTGTTACACTCATTCAGTGCAAGCTCAAACTAAAGCCTGGCAGCAGCTTCCATCCACCTGCAGCTACTTTTAAAAACACAGGTATTCATGATACAAACGCAAAATTGATTCATTGAAGCCCTTAAAAAGAAGAAAGTGCAGACTCAGACTTTTGCTGAACTGCTCACAGATTTCACCTTTCTGCTTCTGCCAGTCTTCTTTATTTACATTGGGAACACGATAAGCGATGATGTATTGTACCATATACAATGAGTTTCCTCCTCCTTCACTTCAATTTGAAGAGTTTTATTATCTTCCTCTAGCTTCCTTTTACTCTTAGCGTCTCTTGATTTTTGTCCCTCATGTATGATTGAGCCGAACTTAGTCCCTGTAGTTAACACACATCACAGAATAGAAGTGTTTTGTAGTTACTAGTGTGATTATGCACAGTCTGGTTTCTGCCGTGTGCATATTCCCTTGTATATACAGTACATATCTCATATTTGTGTACTAGACTGGAAATCGTGCCAGCTGAATAAGCGTGTGTGTGTATAGTGCATCTGTCTGCATAATCTGTGTGTACAGAGGGAATGATCAAAGGTTAGCTCAGTGGAGGCTGGCTAGAAATAAATGCTTAGTAGGCAAGCTGTCATGTCATGTCAAATCAGAGCCGATGTTCGTTAAAATCCATGCAGGCCTGTCAGACAGTGCTGGGGTGAGATTAGCAGTGAGTGATATGACAGAAAATGTTGCATGTTGAGAATAAGTACGTGTCAAACTTATAATATTGCCTCTTCCTGGTTGTTAGCGGAGGTGTTTTCATGCCTTCATTCATCAGCAGCATGATGCATAAGTTAATATGAGTGTGACTTGACTTGAACTTTAGAACAACAGGAAGCAGCAAAGAGCGAGTCTGGGAAAAATGGGAAACCAGCACAGAGGTCAGATTCAGGGTCAGGAAAACATCTTCTATGGCTTCATTCATTTTAAATGAAAGATGAAATCTTTAGTGCTGGAGAACAATGAAAGACGCACAATAATGCTCTTCTACCTCTAGAAAAACTCCTGGTGGGATTTATTTACACAGTTAATCAGCTCAGTTGTGGATTCCTTTAATGTAGTCAAAGCTGAGTGTAATCCGGGCATCGTTATGAGTTTGCCAGCTGTCTTTGGCTCCGCTTCAGAAGTTTGAGAATAAATTTGTGGTTTGGCAGGATTCCCGTGGTCAGCAGCAACAAAGACACATTTTGACTCACAAGCAACTCGAAGGAGATCCTACAGGAGTGCAAGGCAAAAGGGGGAAAGGGTCTTTACAGGAAATGCCATCAACATTTAGCATTCATTTATGCTACTTCTATATTCTGGCCCAACGCTTTTTAGCAGCTAATAAAGCTTCCTAAGAGGAGGAGGCATTTTGAACCGAGCTGAACCCAGCAGACAATGAGAGTCTGTCCGAGGACTCACGGCTGCAGAGCCCGTGAACAGGTTTACAGAAACCTCAGTGCTTCAGCTTTCTCTGTTTTCTACCTGCTGCCTTTGACTTAATTTGTAAACCCATCAGGGTTGAAGACACTTGAACAAGTGAAAATCTTAAAAACATAAAAGAATAATAGTTATGTTTCCGCTCAGCGTTCGTACAGAGGGGTTCAGATTTGCCCACTAAAAAGGTCAACAATAATGATGAGCATTTCCAAATTCATCATACAAGCGATTTTTGTATGGAAGCATCTGCCTTTTTATCTAATCTGCTAAAAAAAACGTGAAAAATGCTTTTGAGGGGTCAACTCTCAGCTTTTTATTCACGAGAAACGTGTGTGCATGTGTTCAGTAAAATATGTACAAGGCACGGTTATGTTTGTTTAAATGCAATGCATCCATGCGGCTGAATATTTTATACAATCATATTGATGCAGGGCGTCAAAGCGCACTGAGCCACAAGTTCCTGGAAGTTTGATTTGAACATCTGCATTTTAAAATAATCTAACGTGCTTCAGTGTAAATAAGAAAACCCTTTTTTCCAACAGTGTGTTCTGTCTGATGGCACTAAATTATCAGAAAATGACAGTTCACAGATATTCTGTCTTTTAATAACGTTCTAAAAAAATCTGACTTCTACCTTTCGAACTCACACTTCTTCGAATTCACCCCTTCTCCTGTAATTTCATTCATAATTAAGTGAAATGACTGATAAAGCCCTGCTGGTTGTCTCAGAATGTCCTCCACTGGGTCTCGAGTCACTGAAGGTCAAAGACACACAGCTGAGGGCTTCGTCCTACAAGCGCCGAGGCCTGGGTCCCCACAGGGGTCGACTCAACATCCAGGTGACTGCGCAGAATTTAAAAAAAGATCCACCGCTGCACTTCAGGCTATACTTGCAGAAGCATCATAAACACTGTGCATTCCACTTGTGTGTGGCAGTCTGGAATAGAGGATGGAGATATCTATGATGGGGCCTGGTGTGCTCAGTACAGAGATAAGAAGCAGTGGCTGGAGGTTGACGCTCGACGGCTGACTCGCTTTACTGGTGTCATCCTGCAGGGGCGCAACTCCATCTGGAGGTCAGTGCTGGTGGGTTAGAAATCAGTAAGCCTGCTGGGAAACTGGTTTCAGGACAGAATGGAAGTATTGTTTCATTTTGAAGTCCAAGATAGTGTTCCCAAAGTCTGCCTACTGTGAGATGTTACTCAATGTTACTTAATTTAAGACACATAAAAGCAGGCTTTGCTCCGTCTTCAGTTTGTGCTCTTTTTCAGAAACCTGGTAATGTCTTGATTAAGTTAAAAAGTGTGTGTCATATCACATGTGCCATATTTACAACCCAGATGTGTGTTTTCTGTTCACAAACAGCTGGGACATTGTGCATACCTACAAGGTGCAGTTCAGCAATGACACACTGGTCTGGAAGCCATGTATGAACGGGACTGAAGAGGCTGTGAGTGAACACCCGAGCTCTGATCTTCCCTCTACTCTGTGTATACGTTTCACTTTCTAAGCTGGTTATAAAAGGAGTCACGAGGCCGTTCTTTGTCTCGGGTTTATCTGTTAAAGGTAACGGGTTAGCCTTTTGCATGTTTATGAAAGAATACAGGCCAAAATAATATAAGCAAACTGATCTATCACTTGACTTTTAGGGATTTATTTTTTTTTTTGGGGGGGGGGGGGGTGTTTTTCTTGTATTTGTGGAATAACTTTGCGTTATTCTTACTCCCACCACAGAAGCTTGAACCCACTTCATGGACAAAAAAAGGAAAAGCCATTAGAGTTTAATTTACCCGCAAGCTGTTACCATCATTCCAACAAAGTCCTGTAAAGGAAAGTTTGGTCCATAGTGTTGACGCAGCACATTTAAAGATTATATGCTATTTCATTTTTACAGTGTGAGGGCAAAGTTTGTGACGTTCGGTTATTGAAAACTCAAAAACTGGTTTAACTGTGCAGATTTGTTGGGGTTTGTTCTTTCCCCTGCTCTGTCTGGCATGTGTGACTCAGCCACAGCTGGCACGATGTGCCAGATGTGCTTTGTCCAACCTTTTTCTTTCTTTCTTTTTTTCCCCACGGGGCTTTTGAATTCAGGTGGTGAAAATCAGAGGAGATCAAAATATGACAAGCGTGCACAAACTGACGTTAAAATTCACGGTTTGCAGTGATAGAGCAATGTGCTCATATTCAGTTATGAAAATAGTTTTTACAGTACAATTTTATATTTTTATTACTAAAAAAATCGTATTTGTATTATAGGTCGTTAACCTAAATGTGTCCTTGTGTCGCAGATATTTGAAGGAAACCAAGATGCAGAGACACCCGTCCTCGCCCTCTTCAACACTTCCACAGTGGCACGCTATATTCGGATCAACCCACAGTCCTGGTACCAGAATGGGACGAAGGGGCACATCTGCCTGAGAGCTGAGGTGTTGGGCTGTGCACTCTCAGGTATAAGAGGCCACTAGCTGGAAATAGTTTTTTTACATTCATATAGATATAAGTATTTAATTAAAGTGACACACGTTTCCCATTTTACAGATCCAAACAGTATCTATCCATGGCAGACAGAGCCCACAGAGTCCAAAGACAAGCTGGACTTCAGACACCACAACTATAAGGAGATGAGAAAGGTGTTTGTTTTATATCCTGAACATTTTAATGTGTGTGTGGTCTGCTTGGTCTGACCAAAAGCAAATATACAGAGGTTTCATTCTGTTGAATGAACTGTGCTGCCACTACGAGCTGTCTGAATCTGACGGTCAGAAAACAAACAACCAAAGCAAACACAGGTCCACCTTCCCCAAACATAGCCAGAGGTCTGACATGGCTGATTTATGGGATGTAGACGTATGAAATGTTTATACTCCACTTCAGTGACAAGAAGTTTCTCTGTGCCATCTAACTTACTTTGTATGTGTATTTTATGCGTTCTTTGGCAGTTTTTTAACTTCAATTTCCTAAAAGAAGTGTTGGATAAATACTTCAGATGGTTCAAAGACACTCAGACTAAATGAGGAACCTTCAGATAATAAATTTCTAATAATCCGTTTGTAAAATAATTTACCCCACATTTTTATACATATCATTTGTTTCCCGCTGAGATGGGTTGAAATGATGCACTTGAATTTTATCTGGGCATCATCTAAGCTTAACACACTTCCAATGAGGCTACAAAACAGTTGCCCTTTGAAATACTGTGTCAGTGAAACACGTTTTTTTGTTTTTTGTTTTAACAGCTGATGAAGTCAGTACAAGAGGAGTGCCCTGACATCACGCGCATCTACAGCATCGGGAAGAGCTATATGGGGCTGAAGCTCTATGTCATGGAGATCTCCGACAATCCAGGAAAACACGAGCTGGGTGAGACTTACAGAGAAATGTGAAAGCGGCAGGAGAGGGAAGCTTAACTCTAGGAAGAAAAGCTCATCAGTGAAATCATTTGGTTTTTTTTAACACAAATCAAAGCTTAATCTAGTCTTACTAGTTAGAAGGTTTCCGGTTTTAATCCCTGACTCCTCTAGTCTGGATGTCAGAGTATCCTTGTGCAACGCAAAAAAGCAGAAGACCCTAAATTCCCTGAGGATGGCAGTGGTGCTCTGTGCGTGTTCATGACGTCCACCTCCTCCTCACAGGTGTTTTTTAATTTACTTCTCAGAAGCTGAACTTCTTATTTCTAATTAGAAACATGGCACAAAGCTGCAATCATTATTTACTTATTGAGAGCTTGGAACACTGTGAAGAGTCAGGGCTTTGGCTCTTTACTGGTTTAAATCTTATCTTAAACTCAGGATTTTCTCAGCTATCACTAGAAAATACTCCTGCAGATCAGCTGTTATGACATCTGGAGTTCCACAGGCGTTAATCATGGAGCCTGTTCTTTTTTCTCTTTGTACATGCTCCATCTAGGTCAAAGTATTCCTCAACATAATTTGCCTTTTCATTGATGTCTATAATATTTACAGTTTTATTTACCGTTTAATCTGGGCAGACACTGTTTCATAAGAAAGCTCCAATCTAAAGCTTCAACTAAACCTTGAATCTTCCACATGGTGCTGTGCTGCCATGCCGCTTCTCCCCTAATGAGACTGTAAACTAAGAGGTCAGCAGGTCAGTATACTGGTTCTGACCGTGTCTTTCAGCCCTTCTTCAGATACAGTGCACTACTGTGTGAGACATAAACAGTCCAGAGTTCTCCCTCGTTTGCTTTAAGGTGTACAAATGTTTTCTTTGGCCTCATCGACTCAGCCCGCGTGGCAGCAGAGTGGTAGGTAGGGTATTTCCCGCCAAAAAATCACTTCAGGTTGTTATGTTGAAGTCAGTCGGGGGGAGGTTGGGGTCTGTTTGGGTTTAAATCTGTGCTCTTGTTTGGTTAACCACATCTTCTTCATTGTTCTTTTCTCTGATTTATTTTACGGTGCTGTTGATAAGGGTGGCTGTAGCTCAGGTGGCAGAGCAGGTCAGCCACTAATCTGAAGGTCGGTGGTTCGATCCCAGGCTGCCTCCTGGCGGCATGCCAAATATCCTTGGGCAAGATACTAACCCCGTGTTTGCCTACTGGTGGTGGTCAGAGGGCCCGGTGGCGCCAGTGTCCAGCAGCCTAGCCTCTGTCAGTGCGCCCCAGGGCAGCTGTGGCTACAATGTAGCTTGCCATCGCCAGTGTGTGAATGGGTGAATGACTGAATGTAGTGTGAAGCGCTTTGGGGTCCTTAGGGACTAGAAAAGCGCTATACAAATGCAGGCCGTTTGCCATTTACCATGATGGCTTTGTTGAAGCTGAGGTCATATTTATAGCATTTAAGCATTCTCCACTGCAACGACTGAACATACAAGGTATGGACATTGAGGCTGTGGACAGCTACAGGTACCTTGGTGTTCATCTGAACAATAGACTGGACTGGACTCATAACTCAGACGCCCTCTACAGGAAAGGGCAGAGCAGGCTGTACCTGCTGCGGAGACTCAGGTCGTTTGGAGTGGAGGGCCCACTCCTGAAGAAATTCTATGACTCTGTTGTGGCTTCTGCTATCTTTTATGGTGTGGTCTGCTGGGGCGGCAGCATCTCTGCTGGGGACAGGAAGAGACTGAACAGGGTGATCCGAAGGGCCAGCTCTGTTCTAGGATGCCCTCTGGACCCAGTGGAGGTGGTGAGTGACAGGAGAACGGCGGCTAAGCTGTCATCCCTGATGGACAACATCTCCCACCCCATGCAGCAGACTGTGACAGCACTGAGCAGCTCCTTCAGTGGGAGACTGCGGCACCCACGGTGTGGGACGGAGAGATTTCGCGGGTCTTTCCTCCCCACTGCTGTCAGACTCCATAATAAAGACTTTAACAGATCAAGCACACACATCCATACATATGCAATAATACTAAGTGCAATAATCCTTTCTGTCATCGTTGTATTTTTACTCAGTTGTATATAGTATTTGTATTTGTATTCTATTTTTATCTTATTGTATATTTATTTTATTTTATTCTACTGTATATAGTATTTTATTTTATTCTATTCTGTACAGTTGTGTACTGTATTTATTCTTATTGTATTCTAATTTTTGCCTCATAACTTTTGCACTGTCCACTTCCTGCTGTGACAAAACAAATTTCCCACGTGTGGGACTAATAAAGGTTATCTTATCTTATCTTATCTTATCTTATAGAATATGACCTTTAAACATAGTGTGAACAAGAAATTGAATGCAAATCTGCCCCCATACTCATCTTATACTTGGTCCCCTGGTATAATCCCAGAACACCACACTGGGAGGGGTGATGATATCTCCCCCCCGACCTGTCATCCTGGCTCCCCCTTGCCATAGCATGTGTGCTGCACCTCATCAATCTCTAGCTGTGAGAGCAGCATGAGGGGTCTAGCCTAGAACCCTTGCTGAATACAGATGCCCCAGGTGAGAGTCTAACTTGAAAGTCCCACTCCAGAGGCGTGTAGTCTTACCAATACGCTATCCAGCTGCTATTATACTATATATATCTCTCTCTATAGGTTGGATGGATGGGTGAGCTTTAAATCTGTGCTTTAAAGTGTTTTAAATAGCCTCGGAGCCATTTTCATATTTAAAATATATTTGCTTACAGCACAGCTCGCTGTTTGAAAACTTTCTGAGTGTTATGTGCCGTATTTGTTGTTAGCAGTGAAGTGAGCTCAGAGTCCTCCTCATGAGCATTTCTCAGAATAACATGTGACATTTCAGAGATACCTGCCATTGAATGTGCAGTATGTGGCCCACTGATCTGTGCAACTCTGCATGTAAAACATCAAACTGCACATGTATTAAAAGCTGTTGCATATGATATCCACTGCACATAAAGGATTTTGATGTGATTTGTGTTTAAATCTTTAAAGGCATTAACCAAATGACAAGTAAAAGTCTGGTATGAGCCAGCCTTCCCATCTCTGTGTTTGGCGCCCCCTGCAGGAGAACCAGAGTTCCGATATGTTGCAGGGATGCATGGAAACGAGGTGCTGGGACGAGAGCTCCTGCTAAATCTCATGCAGTACATCTGCCAGGAGTATAAACGGGGAGACCAGCGCATAGTGCACCTGGTCAAAGAGACCCGCATCCACCTTCTGCCCTCCATGAACCCCGATGGATATGAGATGGCTTTTAAAAAGGTGCAGGAAACTCCCCTGTCAGCTCTGAATGTCAGCACTAGACATGAGAGTAATAAATTACCAGAACTGAAAGGAGTTAATCCTGTTTTCTTTGACGTTCAGGGCTCAGAGCTGGCAGGCTGGTCGCTGGGACGTTACAGCTATGAAGGCATCGATATGAACCACAACTTTGCTGACCTCAACTCAGTGATGTGGACCGCCATCGAGCTGGAGACAGACCGGTCCAAACTCATCAACCACTATTTCCCCATCCCTGAACAGTACACCACCGAAGAAGCTTTTGTGAGACACACGAGTGACAAACACACATTTCACACACACGAAAAACATCTCCATCACCTGTTTTCCTGCCTCTCAATTTCATATTTTATTGTAGAATGATTTAAAACTTTGATACTTTAATGGCGTTTTAATCCTAACGGTTTAAACACGACGGTGACGGGTCATAGTATTTTTACATCGATTCAGTCCTGAGAAAAGGCATCAGTAAAAACAACCTGTACACGTGGACCAGGGTCATGTGGAGGCTTTCAGAAGCAGGGATAGTTCAAACCAAACATGTCTAAATTTAACATTTTATTTTTAACTTTAAAATTCTCTGACTGTCTGGGTGATAAATAACGATTTTCAGTATGAATTAATTAATTAAAAAACCATTAAACAAATAAAAAGATTTAAAAAAATGTAATTTAAAAAATTAAACTGGAAAATAGAAAGAAAAAGGAATTTTTTAAAATAAAAACAGATATTTTAAACTTAGTTTTTCTAACAATAGGACAAAGTCCTTTTAATAAGCTTCCAGTTTTTCTTCCTGTAATTTTGTAGGTTTCACTCTTAGATTGTGATGAGTCATACCTAAATGTTTCTTATGGCTAATTTGTGCCTCCTTGTCTCCTCTTTCCTCCTGCCTGCGATCCCAAAGTTAATCTCAATACAACACATTGAAGGATGTCTTAATTCAAATGCATCTAGTGGGTAGAGGAAGAAAGGAGCTGCAGGAGGGTTATAATTGATGCTTCTTTGTTTCTTGTGGAACAAACAACAGCTAGAGCTTGTAAAACAGCTAAAAAGGTGGACAGATATCCACAGCATCATGTTTTCTGGGGATACCGTCCACTATTTACTGCCATTAAAATGTCACCTAAAACAGAGTCGAGTTTACCCTGATTGCAAGTTTTAACAAACTCGCCACCTTTAACATCAGGTGGCGTCAGAGACCCGAGCTGTCATCAGCTGGATGCAGAACATCCCATTTGTTCTGGGTGCCAACCTCCACGGTGGAGAGCTGGTGGTCACCTACCCATACGACATGACACGGGACTGGGCGCCTCGTGAGCACACGCCCACCGCTGATGAGAGCTTCTTCCGCTGGTTGGCGGTAGTGTACGCCAGCACCAATCAGGTGACTGCTCCTTCCACGCTCTTAAACTACAAAACGCCTTAAAGAAAGTGAGTGAACAGTGTACTTTTACACGTAATATAAAACAGGTGATGTCCAACCATGACCGCCGGCCGTGCCACAACAAGGACTTCCTGAGATACAACAACATCATCAATGGAGCCGACTGGCACAATGTGCCTGGAAGTAAGAACGAGTGTTTTTAAAGTCAGATTTAAAGCTTAAATCTCTGTTCTGTTTCTTAAATTAACATTTAATTTTTATTCTGTTTATCTCCTTTATCAGCTTACAAGACAAAATTAATACCATCAGAATCTGCAGACAGATGTGACCTTAACTCTAACTTTTTCACTACCTAAAATTACTTATGCATTACTAGGTTACTTTCAGTCTGCTTAAATTTAATAATAGTATAATCATTTCTTTGTTACCTGTGAAAAACTGATTTGTTACCCTGTTAATCTGGTGCGCCTACCCTTAAGTCAGGGCTCTCGAACTCCAGGCTTCGAGGGCTGGTGTCCTGCAGGTTTTAGATGTGTCCTTGATCCAACACAGCTGATTTAAATGGCTAAACAACCTCTGCAACATGTCTTGTTGAGGTAATGAATCAAATGAACTAATCATTTGATTCAGGTGATTTGATTCATTTGATTTAGTGTGTGTTGACCCAGGGTGGTATCTAAAACCTGCAGGACACTGGCCCTCGAGGTCTGGAGTTCGAGACCCCGACTTTCAGTATATGTAGGTAAATATAACTGCACTTAATTTTCATTTATTTACAGAGGAATTAAGGCCTTTGTCATGGGCTGTATTACAAAGTGCTGCTGTCAAAATATTAAAAGTGTTTTTCAGCTTGCTAACAAACCTGGTTGCTCTGAAACTGATGGTATACATATGCACACCTATTTAAAAGTAAATAAGATGCTTTGGGTGAAATAGGGGAGACTAAATGGATAAAGACGATATTATACAACCTCTGTACCCTTAATGACAGGTTTTGACACCTATGTATTAGTAAAGACGTAGTTTGACAAACATTAGAATAGGTCACAGTTTTTTCCAAGGTCCCTAGTAAGTAGGGATGGGTATCGTTTAGGTTTTATCCGATACCGGTGCCAAACCGGTACTTTTGAAAGGGTGCCGGTGCTTAAACGGTGCTCAAACCGGTGTTTAAAGAATGGAGAACACAAAATTGGTCCAAAAACCTCTCATGTTCAGCTGTTTTTTTGTAAAAAGATAACAATGTTAGCCTTTTCTGCAGCTATGGGGCATATATGGTATCACTCTTGGCTGGAAGCAGTGCTTAAACAATGGAAAAAACACAAACTTTGTCCAAAAACCTCTCATGTTTAACTGTTTTCCACTTTTTCTTTGGTCATTTTAGCCTTTTTGGCCAGGGTGAAGGGAGTATCTGTCATCAAACAAGAGGACAGCAGCATGTAACTACGACGGTGTTTGCTAGTTGCCATCATGGCACTGGATACCGGTACCCATCCCTACTAGTAAGATTCACAGGCGCAGATCAGCCTCACTAGCTTCATTTTGTTCTGAAAGCAGAGCTGAAATATGACTGAAACCGCTCGGGTCAGAACAGATAAACTAGGGTTTCTCCTAGCAGGTGACCAAAGATGTGTTTGATTTAGCTGAACATGACTATGTCTTTAAAAACATAAACTCAACACCAGAAAAACCTCAGCACAAAACATAACTTGGATTGAATAAATAAAGTTCGTCATATTTTTCTTTTTTACTTTCAGGTATGAATGACTTCAGCTATCTGCACACCAACTGCTTCGAGGTGACTGTGGAGTTGTCCTGTGATAAATTTCCTCACGCCAGCGAACTTCCCATCGAGTGGGAAAACAACAGGGAGTCTCTGCTGACTTACATGGAGCAGGTATATTACTTATAGGTTTAGTTTATGAACGGCTTGATTATCATTTTATTTAATTTTTTTAAAGGCTGTGTTTATTTTAGGTGCATCGTGGTATTAAGGGTGTGGTTCGCGACAAGGATACGGGGGCTGGAATAGCAGACGCCGTTATCAAAGTCGATGACATTAATCATCACATTAGATCAGGTACATTTTTATTTCACGTCAGATATTGAATCAGTTTTGGTGGTAAGAATAACAGAAGCAACTAAACATCAATAGCCTGTCAATAGATTCTGGACATTTTTAATTATTTCTTTATCATGATGTTAAGTGGAAATCTGATAACATGATAAAATGTTGGCCCTTTTTGCATGTTTTATAATAAAGGAAAAAAATAAGGTTTTCTGGATGTTTGTGTATACTGTGATAGTCCACTGCACTGATACTTTTCCTCATGCCACCTTCTGTTATTTCCTTTCTGCAGTGGCCGATGGCGATTACTGGCGGTTGCTGAACCCCGGCGAGTATCGGGTGACGGCCACCGCAGAGGGCTACTTCCCCTCCTCCCGCACCTGCCAGGTCATGTATGACCACTACCCCACAATCTGTGATTTCCGCCTCACTAAGATGCCCAAAGAGAGGCTGAAGGAGCTTTTGATGAAGGGAGGGAAACTTCCCAAAGACCTGCAGCTCAGGCTGCGGCAGCTACGCATGCGGAAGCTGCGTGTCACCACCAAGGCAATCAACCGGAGACGCGCTGCTGCAAAACGGGCAAAGAGGGTGTGATAATGATCGTGATCAAAGCGAGAACAAAGCAGGACTTGGTTCAAAGACCCACCTTCGCAGGATTCACACATTAGAAATGTTTTTATCTTCTGCTGTGGAGCAGCAGAGCAACTTAGGAAAAAGTCTGCAGCGAAAGCCACATTAATTATTCTGATTTCTGGGGAAAAAAATGTATGTGATGTCATATTGTTTTCTTTGAGCTCAAGAGAATGAACACATTTTATAAGAGAAGTCAATAATTGAGTCCTTCTTTATTACATGATTAGTATTTGACCTTACAGTTAAAAATTAAAAACAAAACTAATTCACTTCAGAACACTGAGCTTCCACTTGACACCGTTTCTCATCTTTGGAGCGGTCGGGACCTCGGCGTCTACGGAGGGGAAAAGATGGGAAACAATAAGAGAAATTTTTAAATAGTGGCATTTAATATTTATCTGACTAAAAAGGTGAAACTAAGGAGAAGAGAAGTGACTGGCTAAAGAAACAAATTGTGCTGACCTTGCTGTGAAGCTGCTGGTCTCTGCTGCTGTTGGAAAGAAGCCATGATGCTGTTTGCCGTGGAGTTTGGCCCAGTGAGCTGCAGAGCAGGAAAAGTTTAAGATTTATTTTTGGCCTTTGTCATTTTTATGACAGGTCAGTGGAGTGGGCAGGAAAGGAGGGAATGACGTTAAGGAAAAGGCCCACACTCATGCCGGTAGGACATGTCCACAATACCTTGCCTAGGTGACATCACAGTCAGATGCCAAACCAACTCATCTGGCTCCTTCGATGTGGAGGAGTAACGACTCGACTCTGTGTCCCTCCCAAATGATTTAAACCCTCACTCTAAAGGAGAGGCCAGCTCATAGCAATAAGTCAGATATGTCATACTTCTGAAGAACCTCCTGAAGAAACTACCACAGATTCCTCCGAGAAACATGTTTGAATTCTTTCTCAGTGACTGCAAAACACATGTCGACTGGTTGGGCAACTCCTACACACCCCAAATATCCTCAGGAGGATAAAGAACTGGTCCAGCGGTCCACAATCAGGAAGAAAACCTGAATCTGATGTTCGACTAATGGAGAGACCTCTCCAGTACCCTGCCATACATCTTCCCAGGAAGGCTGAATAGTGCAAACCCCCCAAATAGTGTACCCTTATCCCAGGCAGGGTGACCAGCTCCCTTTATTTGTTCTCTTTCATAAAAGGTCCTTTTAGTGTATTTAGGATTCATGTAAGTTCATGTAAATTCATGTAAGATAGATCTTTAGATCCATACTAATGCACAAAGCCAAATGTGCAGAAAGACTGTTAAAGACAATGATAAGAACTATATTTACCGGGGCTTGGCTGGTCTGCAGGCCTTCAGGCCACACCTCAGGAACTGCTGCCTCCATCATCTGCAGAGCTTCATCGTAGGTCAGCTGCAGCTTTTCTGCCTGTTTGTCAAACTGGAACAGCACCAACACCTTCAGCAGGTTGTGGACTTCCTCTGTCAGGGGGAATTAACAAATAAGGTTTCACCTAGATGGATGTAACATCACTGAAGGGTACAGTGACTTATACAAGTCTTGAATTCTGTATTAAAACTTTTCTACTTACTATGTTTAAATTGCACACCAAGTCAGACCAGGAATTAATCTTTTGATGTCGAGTTCAAACAAGAGGAATGATTATAAAGAAAAACCTTGTGAAGGGGAGCAGCACTAAATGTGGACCAACAACTGTTTGCTGATGTTTTTGTTCCATAGTCGTACCTCTCATTTTGTCCACAGTAGTGATGATCTCAGCCAGGGCGAACATCAGTGCTCTGTCCTCCATTGGGCTTCCTTCCTTCAAGCTGAGCTTCTTTCTCTCTGCTTTCCGCCGGTTCTTCGATGATCTCCTGCGAGCACGTTGACAAACATTCCATCAGTAACAAAGCTGAAGTATTTTCCAGCTGGGCTACGCTTGACAAACTCTTAAGGTGGAAGCGGCTGGCTTACGAGGAGATGCGGGAGTTACTGTGAGAGTATTTGGAATTGGTCATCACACTGCTGGCTTCAGAGTAAAGCTCAGCGTCAGCACAGTCTGGACCGTCTTCGTCTGGTGAGGCGGACAAAAGGTCGGGTCACAACACGTTCACGTTAGATAACACAAAAACCGCTAATTCAGTCCGATTCTCACCGAGCATGTCCAGTCTGGCTTTCTCTTTCTGCTCTCGAACCACAGCCAGGCGGGTCTTGTGTCGGGTGAAAGTCCCAACCTGAGCCTCCAGGAAGGAGGTTTGGGTGTTTACAGCTGATGGAAAACATCAACATGCTAAGACTATGCCCTCTTTGTATGGCTGCCCTCTTTCTTAGTAGCATGGTTCAATAAAATAAGAGACTGAACTTCTCTTACCTTCTAATATGGCGGGTTTCAGGTTGGTTTCAGTGATGTCCTGTCTGTTGTGCATGTAAATCTGAGGCAGGCAGAGGAAATATTTGTGTTCTATTGTGTAAAAAGAAAGGTGAAGGCAAAGTGAAAAGGCCCAAGAGATGGCGGTTTATTTACTGACCAATCGGAGCGCCTCCTCCCAGGATGCCCCAGTGATTAGAGCTAAGATGGCTTCCTCACAGTCCTGTGGGAATAAAGGAAAATCAGGCATTCAGACCTTGGCTAGCAACTGCAGGCAGGAAGTGCTACACTGCTGGATGATCTTTAGCTGTATCAGAATTTCTCAGGTTGGTCATGGCTGCAGAAGAGCTTACTTTAGCATACTGGTCCAACAGCAGAGCAGCTTCTGAGTAGCGCCTCTGTTCATTCAGCTTCTCTACAAAGGAACAAAGCAGAAACATTCACTGGAAATATAATCCAGCAGCGATGTGGCTTCTTGACTTTCCACTTAATCTCCAGGTCACATGACCACCTGTTCTTATGATTACCTGCCAGGTCTCTGGCCAGCAGAGCTAACTGGTCGGGTGGTAGCGGTATCTGCTGCGCCACGCAGATGGCGTTCCTCCAGCTGGAGCTGGTGGCAAAAGCTTGCAGGGCCCGTGCTGGCTCTCCACATCGCCAAAGGAGCAGGCCGGCCTGCTCCGCCTGCTGCTGCTCCACCAGGTGCTCGGCGTAGGCACAGCTCAGTGTCTTGAGGTCAAAGAGCAAAGTGTCAAAATTAACTAGCATATAAACACAAGACCGGGTGAACAGGTGAGCGCTTTCTACGGGTGAATTTATGTGTGTGACCTTATTCACAGCGTAAAGTGCCACAGTGAGATTTGAAATGAGGTTTGATTATCGAAGAATGTAAAATAAATTCTCTATTTATATTTGTGTTAATTTCATCCATTAGACTTTGCTCGGTGCCTTTTTATTCTTAAAAATGTTTTTAAGACATTTGTAGTCTGATTTCTCTTCTTTAAATTACCTCTAATAATAAAATAAAAACTTTTTAAAATTGTTCTCCTTTTCTTTAAATTAAGAAAAAACTTTTATATTTAATGTCTTAAGATCTGTCCAGCTTTCATCCAAAAGGCTTCGGTGTCTTTAACTCAAACTGAACCTCACGTAACCCAAGACGTGGCTCACTGCAGTCACAGAGGCCACGGTGTGATGCGAGTGTGGGCCAAATCGCCTGGTAAAGCATCTCAAGTCTGTGTTATACTTCAACACCATCAGCTGGTGTTGAAGACCACCACCTCTGTTTGATGATGGTCAATCACAGTGGATCTACATGGCCTCTTTTGCTTAAACCACGTGTCGTGTCTACTCAGTCCAAAATGTAAACATCTGCACTTAAAGGAAAGAGGAGAGTACAGCTGAGTCCTGGGCCTCATGTTGTGCCGTGGCTGTTCAGTCTCTTCTATGTAAAAGGTCCAAACGCTCCTCCCTGCACTGCACAGCATACAAGGAGACAACCCTGCAAGGGGTTAAATACCTGAGAGTCAGTGTTTACAGCTGTATGAGGTGAAATGTTTCAAATGTTTCACTCCATCCAGATCTGTGGATGACTGAGAACACAACACTGACAAATTTCACATTTAACAAATTATCTTTTATAAAACTTGAGTCTGGGAAAAACAAGCACAATCTCAACAAAATGCCTCAGTTTTCCCACATCCATCCAGTCATTACAAAGAAATTCCACTAGTAAATCAAAGAGCCCCATCAGCACGGCTCTTTTGGGTTTAACCACCTGACTTTGGTGTGGCATGGCAGACAATGTGGGATGTCTTTGTCAGACAAAAGGCTGTAAAACTGACAAAGAATCAGACCTCTGGCCTGGAAATAATAAACAGCTCAGAAAGCCTCTTTCATCGTGATTTAGCCTTGATGATTTTTATGCCATTTTATTTTCCATTTTTTCTGCAAAACTATCCTCGGGGCCAGATTAAACCCTTCTGTGGGTGTATGTTTGTCATTCCTGGTATTAGTGATTTGAAAAACTATGATCAGTGTCATGAATGCATGTGTCATGTTGCAGTGTTTGGGTTCAGCTCGACACGGACCTGAAACAGTCCTGAGCTGTGTGCGTACCTTGTAGTGAGCGCTGTCTGCTGAGTACAGTCTCAGAGCTTCACTGTAGAGCTTCTGTTCCTTCACGAGCTGCAGAGCTTCAGGAAAATGTTCCTCTCCTGTACAAAAACACTCATCATGTAACTTAAAAAGATTCTGGCAGAGTTTCCAAAAACAGCAACTCTCAGTAAGATAAGACCAAGCTGACAGGCACAAGCGGACTGACCACACTTGCTGAGATGGTGCAGGGCCTTTCTGTAGCGCTTCAGGTGTTTGTCGATGGTGTAGCGCTGGTAGTTTGGCTCCAGGCTCTTCAGCATGTTCAAGAAAGGCAGGTACTCTTTGGGGTCCTGCAGGGATTGAGGAGATAGCAACATGAATCAGCTGTATCCTTACTCTATACACAATGTGAAAGATTAACCTTTCTGTTGCTGCACAAAAAATAAAGATCTCAAAACTTTGGACATGGAAAAGTCTTTAATTCACACCAAATTTACTGATACTCTTTCCCCTGATTACACCACAGGCTCTCAGAGCATTAAAGTCTCCTGTTTAATGTTTGAAAAAAAAAAAAAATCAAATGGTCTATCATTATTAGAAATAATGTAAAACGTATTTTAAATAACACATCCTGATGATCCACTAACTTATTTACTGATCTCACTATCAACGATTCTGTATAAAGTATATAGTATATCATGGCACTGAGGTAAAGTCTGGTGGTTCCTCTTCCCCTGCAGTCTCCTACCTTCTGGGATTTCTCCGCCACCATGAGTACGAGGTCAAAGTCGTATGTTCCCAGCGAGTAGTCATAAAGGTCGTTGACATTGACGAGGAAGAGGAGGTACTTTAACGCCTCCTCAGCACTCACAGCACCAGGAGCTTTAGGAGGGTTCTCTAAATAGGAATGCACACACAGAGCACTGAGTGAAGGATCAGAGCAAGTACAGACAGAAAGGTCATCGATGGGTCTAAGGTGTGCTCACCTCGAAGCTCGTGGACCTTCTGCAGAGCAATTTCCAGCTCAGGAACAGTCTTCTTCACATATGCAGTAAGGATGGACAGACAGAACCTGAAAGGAGAATTGTTTTATGTCCCACTGCTCCCATCAAATGATCCAATTACTGAACATTTCTAATCCTTCCTAGTTTTACTTTCAGCTATTTTAAGATCGCAAATAGTACAGTTTGTTACATTAATATGTTTACTATCATTTAAGAAAAAAAAGATTTCACTGACTTGTTTGGATCCATTGAATCCATGACACTCCGTAAAGCATCACACACCACGTCCACTTTCTTCTGCTTCGAGGCAGGCTGAGGCTGGACCGGGCTGCTTTCAGAACGGGGGTACATACTACCGGTCGTATCCTCCTCTCTGAGTAAAAAACGGAAGAAATTTTTTTTTTGTTTAAATAAAAATAAAAAACAAACTGCAACCTTCAGGGATTAAAGATCGAAACAAATGCACAAATAATAAGAAACTGCAGTTCCTAAAATGTCCACTTGAGGCTCCAGCAGTGAGTCAGTCCCCGTAGACGCCCATGTTAAAATCTCTTTACAGCAGAAATAAACATGTTTACAGCCTGATACAAAACTGTTTTGATCCAGGCATCCATCTTTTCACGTATGGCCAATTTACAGTCACCAGTTAAACCAATATGCAAGTCTATGGGCTGTGGGAGGGAACTGGAGTGCCCGGAGAAAACCCACAAACAAAGGATCTAACAAATAATATGACTCAATGGGAACGAACATCCAATATTTTCAGCTTTATTAAATTCTAGTATTTTAATTAATCAGTTAGTACTAATTAGCAGGCATCTGTTTCTATGCACTGCACCAATACTAAACATTCTTTTCCAATAGGATAACTTGTGGCTGAAATGTTGATGCCAAGTCTTTAAAATGCAGTAAAAACTGCAGTTTTTAAAAACAGCAGGTGATGTCACACCATACAGTCATTTTTCTTTTAAGGTGAGAATGTATTCCTTTGACCTCTTTGAAAAGTCTTACTTTAGTTCAGTGAGGAAGAGGTTGATGTGGTTGATGGAGCTGAGCTGTTTGATGAAGGTCTCTATGTTCTCCAGGAAAGCCTTTGAAGAAAAATAACATTGTTTTTACTCATTCACAGCCTTGTTATAGCTTAGAAACATCCACCCATCCATCCGTCTTTCAGTGTCTATGCACAGAAACCTCCTGCAGCTTCTCTGGCTTTGCAATATATTCACATCACTTTTGGTGACTAATAGTAGATATTACTATATACTTTAGCTTCATTTTAAATAAACTGCCTGCCCTGAACATTAAAGGAAAATAAAAAGTTATAAAACTACACATAAAGACGCAGAACAAACCTTTGGGTTGTGATCATAAATGAAGTTCAGGTTGATCCTCAGCTTCCTCATGCATTCAAAGGCGTCTCTGAATTTCAAACTGGTTATAAAAAAAACAAGTTGAATGTTTTCAGTCTTAACACATTATTTATAAGATTTAATTAATTAATTTAAAGGGTTTAAAAAAAAGGTAATGGAACAGATCATCACAGCCTGGGAGCAGAAGGTTGTTGCTGAGATTTCGGCTACAGTATTTAGAGGTGTGATGTCTGGTTCTCAAACTTTTTGGAAGTGTAGAAAGGGAGACATTTTTAAAAGCTCTTCTTCAGAAATGTCAGGTGCACATATGTTTACAGTCATTTGTACTCTCAGATCCCGCATGAACTGTGTACTAAAACTTTCTAAATTCTTCCAACTGTTTCATAGCAACAAACAGAAATAACTTTGAATTTTAGCCATAAACAGAATATATTTTAAAGATAAACTCCATGAATAAAAAGGATCAAAAATTTTAAAAAGAAGGCCATCACCTACGCAAACACGTCTCATTTTTATGATTTAGTGTAAAATGTTTAGTCTTGGCTCTGGATATCAGAACCTTAATGTTCTCTGAAAGAACATAACAAGACGATCTCAAACGCACCTATCCAGCCACTTCCTGAGCTGAGCCAGCACCAGCGCTCTGTGATGTATGGTCTCCAAATTCCCACGAGGCATCTGGATGGACACAATTTAAATCAAAATCCCCACACGTTTGAAGGCATTTTTGAGAGTCAAAATATGGTTTTAGTGGCAGGGTTACAATTAGATTATGGTTAGGTTTAGGGTAAGAGTAAGGGTTAGGCATTCATTTTTGATGGTTAGGGTTAGGGTAAGGGGCTAGGGAAACCATTATGTCAATGAAGGTCCTCACTAAGATAGCTGAACGGGCTTGTGTGTGTGTGTGTGTGACCTGCAGAATCACTCTGGTGTCTTGTGGCACCACAGTGACGATCCTGGATCCTCTCTCCACTCGTCTAAGTGTCTCATCATTCTGATCATTCTGACCGCCATCAGAGGCTAGAGCCGCCTGCAACCCTGTGGGGTCAAAGTTCACTCAGCTCACCATCACTATTACACACAAAGAAAGAAGACCTTGCTCAGTAAATGAAAAACATTTATGTCCAAGCTACAGTGAGCTGTAAATGACCAAGCTACTCACTTCTTCTTTATGGAAGAGCCCAGAAACCCATTTGAGTGTATTGGTGATTCATTCTTACAGTCAATAGCCAGAGCTCATGGCTGTAGGTGAACATTTATGTGTGATCCATGTAGAAACATGGATCACACATAACATGGATCATAGATCAAACAGATGGAGTAAATTTCTAGCTCAGCTCCCTCTTCACAACAACAGACCAGTATAGCATCTGTACTACAGACTGATCGCCCACTCTGCTTTTCCCTCAGTTAAGAAAATAAGACCTCAAAGATACTTAAACTCCTCCACCTGTGGAAACAAATCATACTTGACCCACAGTGGGCTCTTTCCCAACTAAAAACCATGACGATTACGATGCACAGTTAGCAGGGATTTATGCTTCAGCGGGAAATCTACGCTGTAACCTGACGTGCACCTCTTGAGAAATATTACTACACTCTGGGTCAGCGCAGCCCACAACTACAGTGATGAGCCTGTTCAGTGCAATTCATCCTGATCCTGCACATTTCCCGCTACTTTTTCACTGCAGTTTTTGAATTTTTCAATAAGAGATTAACGATCATCACAACAGAATAAGAAAAGAAAATTATAGCATCAATATAAAGACTCACAAATGTCAGCAGATTCCTGCTAAAAAGATTAGAATTGATGTGAGGGAATGTACAAAGAAGGGGAAAAACCTGAGGGACAAATATGTCTGCCTTAAAAAAGAAAAACTGCACAAAGCAAATGGAGTGGACCCAGGAAGGGAAAAAACAAAATTAAAGGAAAAAAACAAACAAACAGCATTTTATTTGTTTTTAATTGGCTGGTACTGTATATAAAACACTAGAAAAAGACCACATGATAATTAGGCCTTAGCTTCCCTGGGACAAGGTTGCGACTGGAGCCTAAAGGGCAAGTGTCTGGAGTCTAATACCCAAAAGGTTTCTGAGCGCATAGAAGTGTTCAGTCCCCTCACTTCCAACCGTCCCCCAGCCTCAGTAAACATTTACTGACAGGTTTATGAGCTCAAAGCACTATTTTCAAGTTCATTTAGTAAATATGGTCCTTGTTACATAAACCATGGTATGATCACACAGCCAGTGTGCAATGTTAAAACACCAAGATGATGACACTGAAAACACTCAGAGGCTTCTATCCACCTGGGCCCTATTTCAGGAAGCCGGTTTAGTGCAAACTCTGAGTAAGTACACCCTGAGTTAACGAAAACTCTGGGTTTTCGGTTTCACAAAGCGAGTTTAGATTAATTCTGAGTGAGTTACTATGACGACACACTCCGTGAAGCTAACCTGCCCCCTAGCAGGTTTACTTCAACTAACCCTGACTGTCTCCGCCTCTTTGTCAGAAACCTGACTGTAGGAAGTGTCAGACATGGCGTGCCCCTTCCTTGAAGAGCCAGTAGATGTTGAAGCCCAAATTCTCCGCAGAGCTCTCCGCCGGGAGAGAGTGATTAGAGGGCGTTTGGACATTTTATCATTTCCTGATGATTTCCTGTGTGAACGTTACCGTTTTTCAGCACAATCTATAATTTATTTGAATAACATCCTCAGGCCTAATATTGCTCATGTGACACATCGCGGACATCCTCTCAGTTCTGTACATATTATTTGTATTGCACTTCGGTTTTTTGCAAACGGGAGCTTTCTGTATAATATTGGTGACGCTGAGCACGTTTCCAAGGCTACCGTCTGTCGGGCAGTCAGGAATGTTACAGTTGCACTGAAACGTCTCCTGTACTCGTCTGTGGTGTTCCCCGGTCATAGACCCACAAGATTTATCAAAGAGGGATGCCACAAAATTGCAGGTAGCAGGATGAACGAAACTTAATTCATGATGTGGTGATATTTGAACTACTACTTAAATTTTACATTTATTCTCACGGTTCCCAGGCGTGATTGGCTGTATAGATGGCACTCACATTCCAATCATTGCTCCTTCAGTAAATGAAGGAGACTATGTGAACAGGAAGTCTTTCCACAGCATTAATGTACAGGTACATAGTTCCCTGTAGCATTTCAAACTAACAAATTATTTCATTATAGTAATGGATGCTAATTTGTGTTCTCTGCACTGTGAAGATCATATGTGATGCTGCCAACATTATCACAAATGTGGAAGCCAACTGCTCAGCCTCTGTGAGTGGTGGTGGTGGAGGACCTCCACCTGTTTTTCGGGCCTCCGCTTTTTTTTCTATTGGCTATAACGGGGTCACATTTGAGCTTACAGAGTAAGCAAATATGTACTTGTAATGTGCTCAGATAATTTCAATAAGTGCTTACAGAGGGGAAATTAATGTAGCCTCTAACTGCAATTGATTTACATGGGACAAACAGACCAAGCACTATGGCCCATGATACAATTACACCTTACCTGTTTGGACTATATTTTTATATTTCATTTTTACTTGCTGCCAGGAACGTTTGGGGCCTGTTGGGTTGCACCTGCGCTCACGTCACATCACAAAATAAAATGTATAAAATAAAAAATAAAATAAAATATAATAAAATAACGTGTTAAATGGGTGGAAATCCCTAGATCAATGTTTAAATTAACACTCACGCATTGACTCTGTCGGCTATGTTTTGCCATGCATGCTCCCTTTCTTTTGCAGCTGAGGCTGTGTTACTTTTTTTCCGCAAAACTTGCATGTTATCGGCATATGCTGCCATCAGAATTTCAGCCTCAAGTGCTGTAAAATACATTGACCGCGCCTTCTTTCCCTCCGTCTCCATGGTGACTCGCTTAATCTGTGCTCCACTAATCAGGGCTTTATGTATCCTCGTGCGCGCGTTTAACTTGGGGTTAAAGCAACTCCGCGTTGATTGAACTAATTGTTATCAGCCTTTCTGAAACCGAATATTCCGAGTTGGACAGGTCGGGGTTACTCAACCCTGAGTATCGTTTTTCACTCTGAGTTTTCTAAACCGGCTTCCTGAAATAGGGCCCAGGTCATGAACCATCATGATTGTTACTTTCACACCTGGGCCCGTATCCCTAAAGAATCTTTGTGCAAAAAGTGGCTCCTAGCGGCCAAATTCTAAGAAAATTCTCAGAGTCATGACGTTTTCTTAGAATTTCTCCTAAAAGTGACACGACAATCCCAGTTAATATAAAAGCTATTCCTCAAGATTCCTAGCGCTTAAAAGGGCTCCTAAGGCGAGATCTGCTAAGAGCAGGGAAGAGGACTTTTAGTGGCTTAGGAGTTCCCCTAAGCAGCTGCACAAAATGGCCAACAGAAGAGGCAGGAGAGATGTCCTGCAAACACTGGATGACAGGGAATTATTGAGATGCTACAGATTGGATCGTGCAGGAATCATGTTTGTGGTGGATCTCCTTAGAGATGCAATTACTTCACCAACTCGACGCCACAACACTATTACACCGGAGACGAAAGTAATCACAACCCCGAGGTATTTGGCAACCGGGAAAATGCAACAATGCAGCAGTGATGACTTGGGTCTGCAATCACAGACATTGCTAAAAGCTGAGCCGTGTTACCCTCGTTAAGACCACACTGGACTTGTAACGTTGTGATTTCTACTTCATTAAGGACAGCCTCTTGAGATAGGCCATCTTGTTTTCAACGGGGTCCATATGGGAGTGAAAGTACAAAATATGCCAGCTAGGATATTAATATGAGCAAATAAGACACGAATCATTATTTGAACAGGGTGTAATGAGTTTAAGTTTTCACATATTTTAGATTCTAATGGCTATAACCCCTACAGCTTACTATTCATTTTCCAGATATTTTCTTGAATGTGAAATATTATTTACAATTACAGTCAGCATAAGATTAGAGTATATAATATGTTTATTGATTTGAGGGTACATCCTTTGCTCATTATCACCAAAAGCTCATTTCCATCAAACTTGTAGGATCAACCAATCACGGCTTTTGAAATGATGACTCATACCTAGCAACGGGGTCAACCACACCTCCTCACTAAGATAGGATTTTCCATCCATTCCTTGCTCAGAGTTCACTGAAAATGTTCTGGAATCACTTCTAAGCTAAAACTCCTGGCAAGGAATTTTTAGGTTAAGTTAGGAGCTCTCTGAGAGGATTCTCAGAATCTTTAGGGATACGGGCCCTGGTCTCTAAGGCCTATTAAGAGGAGGAAAAACTCCCACCTTTCACTGTGAGCGTGCTCAGCTGGAGGCAGCGGCAGGTGTGTGAGTGCGTGGTGACGAGGAGGAAGTCGTTGCAAATCGCAAAGGAAGAAACACTAGAGGCGAGCTGAAAGTAAGCAGAGACAAATGCACATATTTCTAATAAGCTCTGCTGCTTCTTCACTGCCAATGAAACAAGAAAGAAAAATGCAGACCTCTGAGTCTCCAGCATATAGGTGAGATCTCTCCGTCAAGCCGAGCAGATATTCCTGAGGATGAAAAGCAAAAGCATACATGAGCATCAGGCTTGCAGACTAGAACTTAGAGACAATTACTCATGTAATTAATTACATGCTGGTGAGTTTCTACCTCTCCGCCGATGCTGCAGAGGGCCATCTGGACACAGGGAACAGGAAAGTTGATGCTGCAGCCGCTGGAGTCTTGCCAGTCCTCCACTGATGGCTCTTGACAATCTACACAGAAATATACAGAAATAAAACATTTATTCCTGTAAACTGATACAGCTTCCTTACATGTACAACAAGCTTCAAAGGAAAGTATCAACATGTCAGAAAAATGAAAAAAGGAAAATTAACCCCCCAACCCATGGATCAGTTGCTAAAACGCATGAATAAAGGTACGTTTGCTGACCCCAGATCAGTTTCCTGATCCGTCCATCCTCCAGCTGCAGGGCCACAGTTCCTGTCTGAGAGGAATGAACCACACTGACCACAACACCGTCCACTTCCACCTCAGACCTGAGGCAGAAAATCACTATTAGAAAGATTAATTGTTAATGACATCTGTGACACGCTACAAGCTTTACGGGGCTGCAGGAGGTTTCTTAGTTTGCAGACCTGACAGTGAGGGTATCACCACCATCCTGACTGGGGCGGAGCATCAGCAGGGTGGAGGAGGTTGGCAGCAGACCAGGACTGACACCCAAAAACAGCTCATCCTGCAGCCACAGCAGCTGCCGCAGAGCCAGAGGAACATCCTGAAGAACTGCCGGTCTACAGGAGGGAGAAAAATCTGGGGAAACTCTAGAAACAGCCTAATCAGGTGAAGAAAATGAGAATGTGTGTCTGAAGACTGTGTTACCTGAAGGACTTCTGCAGGATGAGAGGATGAGACACAACCCTGAACCCATCTGCCAATTTGTTTGATTTTTCTCCTGAATCTGGAATCATGCAGGAAGATAAAGTCATGTTTATGAGACAAAAAAAATTTAAGACACAGTCACATAGGTCTTCTTCTAGCCACAAAACTTTAAGTATTATGATTTTTTCTTTTAAGTAGGTTGTATTTTCACTTAAATTTAGAAGTTTCATTTTTATTTCAGAAGTAAACGCTCTCTGGTTTTAACATCCGGTAAACATCGCTTTTATGCATTTGATGAATAGATTTTAAAAGGTGTTACATTCTAAAACTACATGAATCCTTAAACTTCAACTTTTTTTCTGAAGGAAAATTAACAGATTAATTTGTTTTTATTAAGCCACCTTGGGTGTAGATTGAAATCTGTCCATCTGCGGTGAATGCTGCCAGTTGATTGGTTCCCTCAGGCTGGCACAGAAAGGTCACCTGGTTAACCGGTGATTTTAACTGGAGCTCGAAGGAACACATGGGAGGAGGAACCACACACTGCCGGAAGGTCGTCACCAAGATTTTTTCTGAGGGGATTTTGGTAAATCTTAACACCATACTGGAATAAATCTACAACTGAGCACCCTCTCATCTTTCATTGACCCTTACCTCCATCAATCACAGCCACGCTGGCGTTGTCAGTGGCGTCCAGTCCGGTGCTCCGTTCTGTTGTCCAGCCCCAGTCGTAGGTGATACTGGTCCAGCTCCGGGTCACCACATGGAGCCGTAGGGGGCGCTCCGGGTCCCAGCAGACACAAACTGGCACCTTCTGAGGGTCTGGTCCAAACTCCAGGCTCTGCTTCAGATACCAGTGGTAGTTTGCCACTGTCCACAGCTGGACTGCAGAGCGAAGACACTTTTTTTGTTTCCTGATTTTCTGACTGACTACAACATGCAACACTCTCCACATTAACGGTATTTTTCCTGTTCCTGCTTCTTAACAAAAATGAGTTTGCAGCTGGTGGCATCTGTGGCAGACAGTTCACTAAATCTGATGGTGAACTTACTGTAAGCGTTGGCCTGTCCGTCCTCTCCAGCACTCATGTCCTCCAACCAGACGACTAAAACAGCGGAGTCACTGTTCCACAGGAGCTCCTTCACCTAAAAACACAAACACAGTGCAATGATCTGATTAAACTCTCCACTGGATCAGAAGCTGCAGTGTTCGTGCAGAAAGAGTGATTTCGATGAGCATGCCTTGGCTTGGGCTTTACTGAGCGGCAAAGCGAAGTCTCCATGCAGCAGCCCATTCTTCTCCATGAACACCACGCTGTGCTTGTTGGGATGGCGCTGAGTGCTTGCTATCAGGCTGCCTGAAGGTCTGAAGCAGACAACAATAAGTGTGCTTCAGATTTATAAAAGTTCTCCAGAGAGAGAAAGGGGGAAAACTAATGAACTAACTTACTTCCAGCAGAGCGCCTGCTCCAGGCCGTTGATGGGCTCGCTGGTGGCTTGCAGGACACCCTCCCTGTTCCAGACTCTGACCTTCCTGGCTCCAGTTTGGGGACAGATGGCACTGACGGCAAAAAGTTGCCCGTCCCCTCGCCACGTCACCCGCGGCCTGTGGTCGTCCCATGATACAGCAGGTTGCACCTCCTGCAGGCACATGATCAAATCATCAACTTGACTTTACAGTTTCTTTTTATAAACTCAAATATTTGAGTAATTAAAAGGGACCTGGATCTTCCTCTGTGCTGCCTGTTTGCCCTCTGAGCCATGAAACTGAGTCTCCTTCTTCCCCCAGCCCACGGTGATGAACTTCCCTGCAAAACAAACTTATGTGGGTGAGCACATCACTGTCTGGTGAACCTGAGTAGCTCCTGATACTCAGCTGGGAGACCACTAATTTTTTTAGAGTCACCGTACCTTCACCAAAATCGTCCTGGTGGATTCCAACCTCTGTGATCGGCTCAAAGTCTTTAGTCATCATGATGATCGTTTCCTGGCCTGTGAACACAAAACACTAGTGACTCAACCACAACACCTATAACTGTGTGTGATCAATAATTACCTAAGCTATGATGTGTCACAAAATTAAAAAAAAAAAAAACTCCAAATATTGAACATTCCATCACAGATGAACTTTTCTTCATCTGTGATGGTTTCTAATCTAAGAAATATTGCTCAATATGGAAATCATCAGCATTTCTGATGATTATATAACATACTGACCAGTAGTGAGAATCACAAGCTCTTCATCAGGACTCCAGCTCATCGAGGTGAGGCCCCTATCAACACTGCCGACGCACTCCAGCTGTGGATCAGAGCACACTTACTGAGGACCCCGATTGTCCTAACTTCTTTCCCCCTGATCATAACCAGAGCTTGAACCTAACTTCAGATTTCTTTGGGGGACACAAGTTTTAAAAATCTGTCTGACTTTGAGCATTACTAACCTGGCAGGTGTTGAGGTTAAAGAGGACGACATCACCACCTGCTGTGGCCAAACATGCAGACTCCAGTTCAGCCAGGTCCTGAAGTCCGACCACAACCCCGCTGCCGTCCTCTGGAAGGAAACCGTCTGCTGTCAAAGAGGCTTCACTGATAACCTGCCGAAGAAAAACGGGGAAGAGCTGAAAGCTTATAAGAAAGACGCCCTGTTCAAGTCCCAAACAGAACAGGTATGAAGAAATTCCAGGTGCACCTTGAGGCAAACATATGTTACACTTAAATATTCAAATTTGGACACTTGAAACACATCCGTCTCCTCACTGAATCACGCTAAACTACACCCTGTTGAGTATTAACAGCACTTCATAGTATTTCCAGTGTGTTAGTGTTACATCATCGCTTCTCACCTGGCCTGTCCGGGGGTCGTACTCTGTGATGCAGTACTGAGAGGCGATAAGCAGCGAGCCGGTGTCCGCCCGCACAGAGAAACACTGGGGCGAGCCTGGACCCTGCAGCTCCGAGCTCCGAAGGCTCTTCAGAAGTTTCAGATTCCTCATTTCACCTCAGGACCTGCCTCCAAGTGCCAAAGGAGACCTGACACAGTATATTTGGTACAAATTAGGCAAAAAATAAATGTTTGGTTGAAAGAGTTTTTACCTAAATTACCACAGATTAAAACCACAAGATCTGTGTTTCAGTTTTAAAGCTCAACACTTAATAATATTGGAGGGAAATATAGAATAACTATGCTGAATGTGGAGAAAATGACGTTTGCATTTGTTTTGTTTTACTGGAAAAGTCTCATATCCATTCAACCTCATCTTTTAAACCAGCGTTATTAATTTGAAAGTCTAAAGTGTACAACAAAGAAAGAAATGGATGTTATCAGCTGAAAATTTCATCTAAAGAAGTCACATACTTAGTTTGTTTTTCCCTTTAGTTATATTCTCCATACACATTTTTTAGTTTGCTCTCAAATGAGATGGTACACTCAAAAAAACTAACAATAGAATCAGAAAATATCACATATGAAAAAAATAATGCAGGAACAATTCTACATTTCATAGAAAATAAAAAGTTATTTTTAGTTTTGCCTTATGATGGGAAACAAATCTTAAAAGTGCCCAAACAAATTATAAAATAAAATAATAAAAATAATGTATCCTCATCAATACTGGGTTATTTACGAACGACTGCAACTGTATTTATCAAGGCTATTTTAACTGTTTACATTTCTCCAGATTCATAAACATTAAATATATAAATACACATTCTTGTTTCACATGAGTTTAATTACTATTCAAAGGCGTGAAAATAACTTCGAGCCTCCTTACAGGAAATTTATGTATGTAAGGAATCGTATTAAGCTGTTAGCAAGGTTTCTGAGTCAGGACTGAACGTTTTTTACACATAAACAGTAAAATAAATAAATAAAAGTGATGATGGCAAAAGTTTTTTAAAGACATTTAACATTTTAAACAGCTGGTTTGTTGTCCAGTACTTGCTCAGTGTGAGAGGGATGAAGACGCCGAGGCTACAGGGTGTCCGAAAATGGAACAAGACGTGCTAGCTTGCTTTAAGCTAAAGAAACTTTAATACGCGACGAGAACAAAATAAAACGATAACAAAAATAATAAACCCACCGTGAAAAAACAAGCCGAGGTAAGGAAAATCTCTCCAGTCTCCAACATCAACAACATGCATGTGGCGGTGTCAGACTCACAACCTTTAACCTCTGACGCGGAAACATGAATTGGTGGCTATGTCGCCCCCTAGCGGCGCGGAGGGAATCTAAACGGCTACTGAATATGGAGACGTTAAAACGATATTGATCTTTTATCACATATTTATTACAATCGTGTGTGTTTTTCTGTGTTTTATGGGAAAAATATTTTGCACTCAAATGGAAATTTCAGGGTTTTATCTAGAAATTTCAACTTCCTAGTATTCACTTGTGATTAAAAAATTAATAAATAATTAAAAATTCAGAATTTTGCGTTTTTACAATTAAAATCTGAGATAATACATCAAAGTTTTGCCTTGTGTATGCCAGAAATACTGTTTTGTTTTTATTTGAATTACATTTTATAACTTCTAGTAAGTATAAATGGACACTAGAAGTCTAGTGTATCTTCCTCTTGCTGTTGTAGCTCCTGTTAAACCTTCGGCTGTTGTTTGGTCTGGTAATAACCAACCTTCTTCCACAGATCAGAATCTGTTTGTGACCCACATGTTTCAAGGGATCATGCCCACAAAAAGTGAGATATTCTACTTCTCATGTGTAGACAATTTAAATTTAAACCCATGCAACATCCAGAAGCTGTCACCTCTGCAAGACCAACAGTGCTGCAGATGGGCATAATACTAGAGGCATTACAGAAGCGGATAAGTCCACTACTACATGAGTAGGTTAAAAATCTGGTGGAAGTCAGTTT
Source organism: Rhamphochromis longiceps (assembly GCF_057381845.1). NCBI lineage: Eukaryota > Metazoa > Chordata > Actinopteri > Cichliformes > Cichlidae > Rhamphochromis > Rhamphochromis longiceps. The sequence continues at coordinate 9,850,050 of NC_140558.1, forward strand.
TATAAACTGCATCGACTGTGGTGCGTCTGACTGTAGTTTGCTTGGACCACGCCCGCCACTGAAAGAGATCACCCACACTCACAATGACAGGTACCCCACCTGAAGAACAGGAGGGATCATGACACCGAGTTGTTATTGAGAGTGTAACTATAAATGAAAGCAAACCTGCACCTTTGCCCCTACTGCCCTGACAGGATCTCTACAGGTTTCTGAAACAGCTCCACGATCTAATACTGCCAAAACATCAAGGCCAAGCATCACCCTCTGGGGCAGAGAAATGAAGTCACCACTAAAGAGGCTGGCTCCAAAAGCGAATCACTTCCCACAGACTCCCATGCTAAAATGGCTCCTCATTAACTGTAACTGTAGGCACTTCAGAAAGAAGTCTGGAAGAAATCTTTGTTGTGATGCTTCACTGAGGAGCAGAAGGAGAAGTTGGTGGAAAAAATCTGTGTCAGAGTGAATAATCTGTAAAGTTACATAATGCAAACCAGAGCAGCAACTTCCTGCTTCCTGCTGTTTTTAAATCTGGAAAATTTGAGGACGCATTTGTTGGAACAACTTAAGCCCACCCTGGAGGTCCAGTTCCAGTCCAGTTCACCTCCTCCAAACTGCTCCTATCAGCCTGCTCACATCTCCTCGTGCAGGTTTAAATTTTCTGCTGTGATGCTTTCCTGCTGATAATCTGCTTGTGTGGGGAAATGAAGAGCAGCTGTCACACAGACATGGACACGTTATGTCTTTGTGCAGAGGGAGTTTAAATGTGGAGTGGTTTCCACTTTCAGATATTCAGATATAAAATCACATCGAACTAAAATAAATCAGTATTTAACCCCAGAAAACAGAAAGTCATTTTTTTTTCTTTTTTAAAGGGCGATCTGAAGCCAGGAACAGACATGTCAGAGACATTTAAGTTCATGGACCAGTAAGAGAAAAAACTGTGACTTCAAACAAAGCCTGGAGAAGAGATCACTGAAGAAACTGTCCGAAATCCTGACCACCCTCTGCACCACAGGCAGCACCAACAGAGTGATTCTGCACATGACAGATACAGGAAATCATTTCACATCCACTAATTCTGTATAATACTGCACATCTGTCCAGCAGAGAATCATCTATTCTTTAATTTTATTGACACATGCATAAATAAAACACCAGACACTTTATTAGGTACACTTTATCAGTGCCAGGTGGAATCCTCTTTTGCCTTCAGACCTAAACTTTACTTTTTACATGTAAAAGTTGACACGACAGCATCACACAGTTGCTGCAGATTTGTAGGCTGCTCGTCCAAAGGTGCTCTGTTGGACAGAGATCTGGTGATTGTGGAGGAAGTTTGAGTACAGTGAACTCGTCGTCATGTTCAACACACCAGTCTAAGATAATCTGAGCTTTGTGACATGGTGCGTCATCCTGCTGGAAGCAGCTGTCAGACAATGGCTACACTGTGGTTCTAAACAGCTGGATGAGGAGTGGTGTTTAAACAATCCTCAGTTGGTAAAGTCTAAAGGACAACATCCCCCACATCATCACACAACCAGCTCTAGCCTGAACCGCTGATCCATGATTTCATGTTGTCCGCATCAAATCCTGAACGTTCCAGCAGAAACTGAGCCTCATTGGCCTGTTTCCTGTTCCTAGCCATCAGGAATTGCACTCGCTGTGATCTTCTGCTGCTGTCCATGTGCGTCGAGATATTGTGTATTCAGAGATGCTCTTCTGCATACCTTGGTTGGAATGAATTGTTATTTACTTATTAGTGGTTACTGTTGCCTTGCTTGAATCAGCCCGTCCTCTGACCTCTGGCATCAATAAGACACTTCTTCTCAGAAAACTGCTTCTCACTGTATATTTTCTCTTTTTCAGATTCTCTGTAAACCTTATAGATAGTTGCTCTGGAAAATTATTTTAGCAGTTTCTGAAATACTCAGATCAGCCAGTCTTTCAAAAACAACCATGCCACATTAAATATCACTTAAATCACATTTTGTCCACATTCTGATGTTTGGTTTGAACATTAACTGTTTATCCTGACCATGTACATGCCTAAAGGCATTGGATACTGCCAAGTGGTTGGCTGAGTGGCTGATTAGATATTTACGTTAGTAAACACTTCAACAGCTGTACCTAATAAAGTAGTCAGTGAATGTGTATGTTTTTTGTTCTTTTTAGATGAGAGGAAAAGGGCAAAGTGAATAACTTCATGTCAGCAGATCTTCTGTGGCCACCATAATCTCGAATCTTTACTGGATACTGATGTTTCTATGTATGATTTAGTAAATATAAGGGAGATGGAAAAGGTGATGGGGTGTCCATTCCTATTCATTTACTTCAGCACACGAGATGAAAATTAAATTAAATTAAAGTTCCTAGCAGCCTTTTTGGCTTTTAGTGCGTGTTTCAAACACAGATTTTTTTTCTTTGTTAAAACCACCCCTGACTGTGTGAGATATTCGTCGGTGTCATCACCATCACGATGAACACAGATGGAAAAACTTCAGCCCTGCCTCAGTTCACAGAGAACACGTGGGCCGACTGTATGAGTTTCAGGAGCTGATGTGAGGAGAAAAATCATGTCATCTGTATGAAGTAATGTCAGAAGACAAATCTGAGCTGCAGCTGTTTAATGCCCGAGAGAGATGGAGGGCAATGAGATCATATGCAAATCTCATATCATCATCTTCATTTTAAATAATCCCTTTTTTTGTGAACCTTAGTGACCTGAACCATCAAACCATGCAGTGGAAACACTCAAAATTACTTCAGGGTCTGAAAGGGAAAAAAGGAAACACACGTGAAGCAAAAACGTGAAACTGATTTCATCCTCACATATTTTATTTGGGATTTCAGAATTTATTCGACCATATTTTCAGTTTTTACAAATCTGTGGAGCCCCTGAGATCTCATAAGGTGACTTTTTTTTTAATCTTACTGGAACAGTAAAACATCTCATGCATTATAAAACCACTAAGTAGTTGCGTGCAGCCCCCAGAGCTCAGCGGGTCAAGTTTTAGTTTTACCTGAAGGCCATACAATGAAATTCATAGACAGGCAGTGTGTTACAGCAAATTATGTCCATGTGAAAGAATTATAAATTGTGGCAAGCGTAGCAAAAACACCGTTATCTATACAAGATAACAACTCTTTCACAAGAAAAGACCATGCAAACCAATTATTATATCATAACAAGTCATTAACTTTGTTCATATTATTAACTCATTTGCGCGAGACAGTGACTGATTTGCACGAGACAGCTCATTTGCATACGACAATAACGAAGGTGACTCCGCTTGCGCGAAATGTGTTCTTTGCACAGGAGAACTCATTCACATGGGATAATGTCTGGTTTGCACGAGATAATAACTGAAAAATCTCAAAATTCAGTGACAAAACACAGACTAACTTTCTGTGTGGAGCTTGCGTGTTCTCCCCGTGTCTGCGTGGGTTTCTTCAGAGTACTCTTGCGTTTTCCCATAGGCCAGAAACAGTTGTGAATGTGAGTGTGAATGGTTGTCTGTTTTCTGTGTTAGAGCTGTGATCCAGGGTGTACCCCGCCTCTCCCCTGTGACAGCTGGGATTGGCTCCAGCCCCCCACCCACCCATGAAAACACCACCACTCTCAACTGGATGGATGAGCGGTTGAGAAAACGGATGGATCAATGGTTGTTGGTATATATAATTAAATGAAATTAATAAAATAATGACTTATTCTGACAATATAACGTGATCAAAGTAAGGGATTCACACCAGATAAAAGAGAAATATTTGATCGACTCGTGAAGAACAATCTACACATAAACCAATAATATATCGATCATCATCGGTGACTCGTGAATTCAAAGCAGTAGTCTCATGTTACTGCAGGGTACTCTTAAAAACTTCAACTTGCCGGGGAGTATTTTACACAATTGTACTAGTACTTCTCTGCAACAAAGGATTCTCCCAGCTCTGCTCTGGTGCGCCCCTCCCCATCCTCCTCGCCACTCCTCCTCTTTCTTCGGTGTATAAAGCCGGACTGTCCTGGTCCCTGTAGGGACCGAGGGCTGCAGAGAGGGAAGGAGGAAAAAGCACAGGAAGAAAGAGAAGAAGAAGCACCAGCAGCAGGTTTTACCTCCAGAAAGTGAAGATGAATGTGTGCGCGCTGGCCCTGGGTCTTGCCCTGGTTCTGACCGCGTGTGTGGCCCGGTCTCCGTTCCAGGCGGTCCTGCAGCACAGCCGGATCAGAGGCCGGACGCATGGGTGAGGTTTTTTTCTTTTTTTCTCTCCTGAATCTAAGTGACCCGAGCCGAGCCTGGTCCTGCCCGACTGAACCTCAACTACTACTGAGCTGATCAATAGAAATGATCAGAGAGTGATCGATAATCTGCGGGAGTGTCAGTACTCTGGTCCTTTAGTCACTACACTAAATGTACTAAAACTTCAGCTTTAATAAAGAAATAAAAGTCCCGGTTTGGAAACAAAGTATGAAAATAAAAGTACTTCATTACGCAGGAACATGACGTGTATCGAATATTTTTACTGGAGAAATAAAAAGATTCCTTCTAAGGGCGACTACTAGAAAGTGACTGAATTTTATTGATTGATTCGTCATGAATATACTTATTTGCTGCAAATGAAAAACAGATGTTCTGCAGATTTTTAATCTAGTTCGTGTTGTGCAGCTTTTTTCTGCACTACACCTCAGCTAAAATATTCATTTTACTCACATCTGTCTGACGGTTGTTTCTTATGGCCTCACTGTGCAGGGAAAAGCGCGTATCTCTATATTTGGACAATGGTTGTGATCAAGTTTATTCAAGAACTACCACTTCACGTTTTCCTCATGATCTCAAAGCGTATAATGCACTCCTCCAAAGCACAACTGGAGAATTGAAAATCAATAAAGCAACTATTAAATGATCAGAGATGATAAAAGGACAATTAAAAAAATAATTTTAGAAATAGTCGGAAGGAAGTCGCTGACTTTTTGAGCATCATCTCCTCATGTGATTGGTTCAATGTGTCTGTTTGTTAGCAGGACTGCCTTTAAAGTTCTGGATGGATTCACTTGATGGGTTTTTGTTAGAGGTGGAGCTCTGGCCAACTCAGGTGATTAATGTTTCAAGTCAGTCCACATCTAGTCATTCTTCACTGTTGTGGGATGTGACATAATTGAATATTTGTTGTCATATCTTCACACTTCATACAAATACAACTGAAATATACACACAAAAAGGGAGACATCCTGGTTCTTCTGAAGAAAATATGAAAAAACTAGCCCAGCTCCAGATATCCATCTGAATCCAGGGTTTCAATTCGTGCCAGGTGTGGTGGTAATTTTCATCTCTCACTGGAGTGACACGGTTTCTTGTTTCTTAAGCGAAGGATCTGAATTCTTCTTTGTGTACTGCAGTACGATATTAAATATCCATGGTTGGGGGGGGGGGGGGGGGGGGGGTCAGGGTTTAAACAGCTGGATTTCCTTCACAGACAGGAAACCAGTGCCAGCCTGAGCGAGTCTGTGTGAGTGTAAGCCGAGAGTCAGCGTGTGAGGGTGTTACAGTGATTCGGCTTGTACTCTGTACTGGTTGATATAATCTGCCATAACTCTTCATGTTCAATTTAAGTTAATTTCTATACCTAAGCTGAAGACCCTACGATGTTAGAGAAAGAGCTCCAGCAATCAGTCATCGACCATTTGACAAAAACCAGTGCCAAAACCTTTATAAACGACGGCAGTTTCACTTTTAAGTTTAGTTTCCATCAACTTTAATGACCTCAACTTTTAGAAAAAAGTTTTTCTTCACGTGTTCTGTTTTTTGTTTTTTTTTAACAGCTATAATAGGTTTACAAAACGATCATAGAAAAGTTCTCAGAGGAAAAAACTCCCGGTTTCACTGTCACCCTGACTGGAATTGAAAAAAGCGATGTAAACTGTGTTCATGTACAAGGACAAATGCATTTTCCTAAATACTTCACATCTGGCTGTGAGCCCAGGCTGGAAGGGAAGAAGGGCAGACAACATTTTCTTAGTTACCAAACTAGAAACAACACTTCAGAAAACGGTTGCTTACTTGGTTTCCGCACAGAAGAATTACCTAATATCAGACCTCCTCCTCCTCCTGCCTTCTCCTTCTGGCTCCTCGATGGATATAATCACATGGGTCAGCTAGTGGGAACTGTAAGGTGCCATTACGTAAATCCTCATTTGGATAAACAGCTTTTTCAATTCGGGTCAACAACGTGACAAATTCCTAACCTGCAGAACTCAAACTGAGATCATTTTAATCATTTTGACGGTTGTTGCAGAGGGATCAGCCCTGCAGCCATGAACGATCTGCTCTTTCATGTATTTTACTGCTCTGTTTGTCCTTTATGTTCTGAGTTTGGGATTTCTTTGTGGATGATTTATGGTATAGATTGTTTTGCTTATTAGTCATGCGTGTGTGTGTTTTGCACAGACGCCTCGGGAGACAGCCAGTGCAAATTAGCTTAGGCTCTAAATTGTGTGGTGTGGTTCGTCTTAATATTTATCCCTATGCAGACAGAACAACACACAATGAAACGATATGCATGCCGACTGAGATCACAACATTGTGCTTGAGTGAGTTTGAGTGTTTTTCTTAATTGGGGATAATTATGTTTACCAGAGTTGGTATGAACTGAATTTTTGACAGTCCCAGTTTATCATTTGTGAAACCTATGGCTGTCAGTCTGTTTCAGTTTATGAATTGATGACTCAAATACTTTGATTTAGACTTTTAACAGAGCTTCTACGTGTCTCTGCTCTCACGCTTAGGATTAGCGGTTTACTTAAGCCGACTGTCTCTGTATGTTGGAAATGAAAGTGGTTAATAAGTATAAACATTTGAATTAAAATAAAATTTTTCCTCTTTGTCTCTCTTCTGTTTCAGACCCAATGTTTGCGCCATGCAACAGATTAAAGGCACCAGCAAGAAATATTTCACCAACTGCAAACAGTGGTACCACCGCAAGATCTGTGGCAAACCCACGTAAGTCCCACGGACTGCACTTTTTGCCATATTTACCATTTTAAATACATTCTTAGTTTTCCTTAAGAAGCAGAGCACAGGTCGACTGCTTCTCACTTTTGGTTACAACTGTGGTTCTGAGTTGATTTTTGTATTTGATTTCACCCCAATCTGTTAGTTTGACTTTAGTTCTGCTAAAAAGAGAGAGTTTGTATTCAGATGACAGAGAAATGTCCTTCTCCCTAGGTGTACTTGCCTCTTACATAACCTCAGAATAAAAAGAGCGAAGCACAAACTTCAGAGTCAGTTTACATCTGAGGCTGAGACTCCACTCCCAGTCTCATGAGTTCATTTAAAGGACACGTGCAAACATATACATTGACTTTTCTGATATATTTCACTTCCTTTGGAGTCCTCAAGTCTAAGTCTAAAGTCTCTCGAGTTAGAGTCCGAGTCATTAATTTAAGTCCAAGTCAAGTCTGAATTCCTTCAGTGTTTCCTACCTAAAGCTTCATTTCAGATCAAATAAGGTTGAAACACAGAACTCAGTCCCCAAACTGCGGTAATGATGTTCTTCAAAGTATATAAAGCAAGTTTTTAATTTATTAAAAACACTTATTCATCCTTTGAAAAGTGAGTTTAGCTTGTAAAGTCGTCCAGAGAGTTTCTGAAAATTATTTAAACTGCAATGAGGGTAGCTCTGAATTACAGTCATGCCAGTTTAAAGTCACATAAGGATACGACGCAAGGACAAAGTAGATGTGAAACTGAAGCTTCCAGCCTTATAAACAGTAAAATGTTTATATTATTTCGTAAGGACTGCAGAGCACATCCAGTGTTTCCATGTAAGCTGCAGCGATGATGGCTGTAACCATTGCCAGTAATAAACCAGAAGGCAGAATGATAAACAGCATCCAGTGTCCTAAGAGTGAATCCAGATACCTGCCTATGAATCACACTGTGGTCCAGAATAGGAAAACAAAGTCCTCTTCACTTAGCTTTATTTTACAGAGCATAGGAATATGATCATAACAAGACTTTTAACGTAAGGCTAGTCTCTACACATTCACTTGATAAACAAAAGATCCCTCCCAGGTGAATGGCAAGACGCTGTGGGGTTGCATTAGGAAGGGCATCCAGTGCATAACTCTACCAAATCAAACGTGGAGCTACCTGCTGTGGTAGCCATTTCTTTCCAAATCTGCCAAAACATGCCCACATATACCTTTTTTATTTTTTGTTCTGCTCTGACAATGACATAAACTAAGTTCCATCTGTATTTGGTACCAGTTTTAGATCACAGACACCCTGATAAAAGAAACTGAGGCTATATATACACTCATAGTCACTGACAACAGTCAAGATAAGAGAAACAGGTGGGCAACAAGAAACAGCTGAAACTAATCAAAACAAACACACGAGGGAAGTAAAACTGAATACAAGACATGAGAGATACTTTAAAAATAAAAGAAGTGCCTCTATGTGGCTGTAGCTCAGGAGGTAGAGGTAGAGTGATGTACTAAAGTTAGTGGTTCAGTCCTCCAGTCTGCATGTCAAATATCCCCAAGTTGGTCTATTGCATCCACTGAAGTGTGAATGTTAGATAGAAAGCACTTATATTTTTCTTTTTAAAAAGTGATTGGTGAATGAGCCAAGTGGTATAAAGTGCTCTGAGTGCTCAGGTAGTGTAGAAAAGTGCTATATAAGAACTGTCCGCTTATCATTTAAAGAAGATAAAGACTTGGGGAAGAAAGAATAACCTAAACAAAAAGAAGGAAATATTACTTAACCCAGGAATACAAAGCCCAAATCCTCAAACCACAAAAGTCCTTAAAAGTGACTAAAACCTTAAACAGCAGCTAAACTACAAGACTTAATCTAAACCTCAAAATGACAGAAACCAGTTTGTTCTTAATAAACTCATCTCTATTGATGCATCCATGTAAATAAAGTGAAAGCCTTTTTGTTGTTGCTGTTGCTGTAAGTGTCTATCAAATCCAAGTCTTTGATCAAAGTTGAGGTCATACACTGGAAATCAGGCAGTATAGTAAACAAGTCTGTCAGGTGAAAAGCATCCACAAATAGGAAAGACCTCATGCACATCATCTGAACATTAGGAACACAAGAGAATGCACATAAAGTTTGAGAGGAAATTTGGGAGTGGAAAAATCAAATACTGTTGATTTTCTTGGCTTTTTTTGTCACGAGGTCAAGTTGGCCAGTCAGACAAGTCATTCCAGAACCATCCACAAACACTTGGATTAAAACCGACTTCACTTAAGAGCTGATTTTTCCCATTTGAGCTCCATGAGTGCCGAGAAACAGACTGCTTTTTTACACCTGCTTTTGTGAGAACTCATCTCATTTGGCCTAAAGCTAAACCTGAGCCCAAGTGTGAACAGTTCTAAAGTGAGGGCCAGAAAGCCCTAAAGTCTAAAACTGAAACTCGTCCTCACAGGAATAGACAGACACAGCACTCTGCTTTAATCCTGTCCAGCTCATGAGATCTGCAGCACAGCTGGCCTCTGCTGCCTCATTAATAATGTGGGTGTGTGTCTCTGACTGTAAACCACTGAAATTTACTGTCTGCATTTACTTCCCACCTCCATCTTCAGCCCAAAGAGGAAAAACCTTTCTGAACGTTAAACGCTGCATTTGATTTTTATTTTAAATCCGGATTTCTGCTTGGTATGTGTTTGGAAGGCGCTGCAGAGGAAACGTGCTGCTAAATCCTAAAATCCTCCCAGACTCTTTCTATGGGCACATTCTTGAGTGAAACGCAGCTGGCTGCGGAGTGTCCCTGCAGAGCTGTGAACATGAGGAAGGTGACGGTGGGTGAGGAAGATTTAAAAGACAGGAGGCTTATTTTTCATACATGTGTTTATACAGACAACACTGTTTAACAGGAACACAGTGATACAGTTTACTTATGAAGCAGCAGTTGCAAATGCTGAATCAAAATGACAGAACACATAAACAGGGATTTGGACTTGAAGCCTCTGCAGTGATAACAACAGCTTTTCTCCTGATTAATCTACATAACATTCATCACTACAGGCATTAAATCTCACTCAGAAAAACTAAACTCTGAGTTATATCCAGTAGCCAGTTTAGCAAAGCAGTAATCAGCTGGACACATGAAACTAAATATGATTTAAAGGCTGTTTAACCACATTTATTCAGTCCACTCAAGCTTTCCCCAGACTTTATTAGCTTCTCTTTTTCTAACAAACTCAAACATGAATATCAGTGTTGATTTTTAAATCTGAACATTTGCAACTTGTCAAGCCTCTGACAGCACATTTTACCAAACACAAACACCCACTGTCAGTGTGAATGCATTCATGCCTTCAAAATGTGCCAGCAGTTTGTTTGTTTGCTGCCACTTTAAACTCAGCTTTGGTCCAATATGTAAGAGGAAGGTGATGGATGTTGTGGAGAAATGAAGATTTCTCGACGGGAAAAACTAAACTGAGACAAAAAAAAATCAACAAAATACAAAAGAAAAAGAAAAACTACCACCAAAACAGAGTACACAAAGTCAGAAGGTATGTGGTTAATGTTGTAAAAGCGTCTATTTGAACCCAGACAGGGTTAAAGTAGCACCACAAAGGAGCAGTCAGAGGAGATTTATATCTGCAGTCGTTTAGATTTACTGGTAAAACTCTGCTCTGGGACCGCCCCACCTTTCCGTGTGTAGCACAAAGAGCCTCTCACAGATCAGAGCAGGCGTCAGTGACAGCAGATATGACGCTGAAACAAGAAAAGAGGGTTGCAAAACAGCTTGCAGAGGCATAGTAAGTGTGTGTGAAGTATTTAAAATCAAAATAGATGAAAAAGTGGATTTGTGGAAGGGTATCAGCTAAGTCATCAGCTCGTGTGGGCTCAGATCAATTATCAATGAGAAATACTTTATTTATTCCATATTTGGGGAGATTCTTTAAATTAGATCAGCAGATCGTGGCATCCCTGAACTCACGTTATAACGCGAGTTCTTAAATCGGAGTCTAAAAATATTAATTCGGACATCTACTTTTATTTTTAAATGGAACCTGAATCTTGGTGTCCTGGGTGACTCTTCCATCCATCATCTCTCCATGAGCTCTGGACGAGGAATGCTTCACATGTTAGAATTATTGGAGCATTTAGTCTGGATTTACACAGATGATGATAAAAATAACAATTTTAAAACCTTTTTGGTCTTTGTCGCTCTAATTTTTAATATTCAGCAAGCCAGATAGAAGAGCTAAATATCAGCCCTGTCTCTGGTTAATGTCTTTTTATTTGCCACAGTCTAGTATCAGCTGATCGGTTATTGGTGCGTGTTGAATTCAAACCGAAGGCGTTGGTGTTTCTGTCACAGATTTATCATGAGGCAAACTTATGGAAATGTCCGCTTCAGCAGTTTAACAGACAGCATAAGAAATGATTCATAACTTTGTTTGCAATGTTTCATTTACTTCTTCTTTCTTCTACTGTAATTCTTCTTAGTTAGTTTCTGTTCCCTCATCTTCTTCATCTCTCAGCCTGCTCCACTATTTTCTTCTCCCGTCTTGTATCTGAAGATGATCCTCCTCCTGTCCGCCACCTCTTTCTGTCTCATACTGTTTTCATCTCTCCTGCTTACTCTGTGTATTTATTCATGCATTTGTGAGGCTCGTCCTGTGTGTTTGTGCATTTCCTGTCCTGAATGTGTCCAGTCAGGATGTTGGACACAGCCTTGACGCAGCTCACAGTTCAGCCTGAATGTTTCTCACAAACAGATTCTTTCAGCTGGCAGCAAATAGGACAGAAAGAGGAAGTGAGACTTTCTGTGGACATTTGTAGGAAGTGAAGTTGCTGGAGGACCCTGACGCCCCATGCACACAAATCTTACAACACCCACAGTGTGGGTGTGGAAACACTGAGCTCTTATCTCTGACAGTTTAGTTGGATTTACACTGGTGGGGCATTTTGAGTCTAACAGTCATGTCTTTGTCTCTGCGGCTTTGGACCCGTGGGTTTCTGTGGAGGAGGATCCGGAGGTTAGAGGTCAGCAGAAGGAAGACTCATAACTCCCATCGTAATTCACTACAACCCCCCTCTGAACCCCGGGTCCTCAAAGTACCCTCTGTCTGTCAGACACTAATGCCACATCTGTTTCTTTAACCCTAAGTAATACTGCTAATAATAATAATAATACTTACAATAACAGCACTGAAGTAACCATCTTATTTATGTTATAAAGAACAAAAGATCAAAATATGCAGTTAAAGGAGGTAAAACTATCCAAGTCAACAGGTTTTCAACTGAAGGAGGCAGCTGTGCAGATTGTGAGAGTTCATTCATTCCACAGTTTAGGAGCTAAAACAACAAAAGCAAAATGCGTTAAAGGTTTGGAGTCAAACTGCGAGAAGAGACTTTGTGTCAGCCTACAACTGCTAAAACATGGCTCAAAGGTCAGAGATGTAGCCTGGAGATGTTTAAAGCTCAGCAGCTGGGTGAGATCTGATGGGGGGATTTCACTCTGGTCTACATATCTTTATCACTGTTACATTACTTTTGTCCCTTTGATCTTCTTGCTGTGATTTCTTATGTGTCAGAACTTTTTATAATAGTGCACAGAGGTCTGGTGTCCAAAGTTATTCGCTGATCTTTTGCTACCCAACCTAGTCTTGATAATTATTATGAAATCTGAGAGCTTTGAGGACTTTCCAGATCCTTGTAGCCTTTGGTAGCTTCCAGAGCTCCACAAGTTTTGAGAACTTCAAAGACTTGAGACCTCTGGTAGCTGTTAGAGGTCCAAGAACTTTAAGAGCTCTGAGAGCGTTGATCACTCTGACAGCTCAGACACCTTCAAGGGCTCCACTAGCTTTCAGAGCTTCAAAGGTTCAAGCTCACTTCTAGCTTTGAAACCTCTGAGAGCTTTGGTAGTTTTTAGAGCTACAAGATTTTTTAGAAGCAATTTAGTATAATTTTCAAATCCTTTATTTGTAAAATGCAAAATAAAACTGAACTTTCTGTCCTTTTTGCCCACATAATAAGGCATATAGCGGTACACACTGATGTACACATGAAGTTTGGAACGCTTGACTATGATTTGAGCTGTGTTATGTTTAGACTTTGATTATTGGGAATGTGTGATGTGGTTTGTAGAGTCTGGATTTAAACTGTTAGCTGTTAGCTTGCCATGACTGACTTATTCAGAGTTTTTATTGAGATGTTAATAAAATCAGTGATCTTGCACCTGTGCGGTGTATATGACACAGAATTCGGTCAGAAGATTAGATTTCTGGCTCTTAAATATTGTGTAAAAGTATTAATTTTGTAGAAAAAAAATCTAGATCATTAACAGGCATTTTTGTTAAATAAAGGGCATTTCATTTAGAATTAACTAGCACACGTTTATGTACCGCACCCTCACAATAACCAAGCTTGTGTAACTCGTCCCTTAATTGCCTCACTGTGGTGTCTAACTTTAATTCATCAGCTTTAGTTAATAAAAGTTTCTCAAAGACAAAATTTGTACGTGTCCACCTTGTTTTTACATTCTGGAAATGACTTTTAATCCCTGATGAAACTTTTCTCAGGCTTTTCATGGCTGGCAGTTTCATGTTTGAAGCTTCCTCTGACAATCTGAAGGATGACGTGCTGCTGACTGATGTGAAAGCATTTCTTTTTTAAGGTTTTCATCGAGCAGCTCGATCCCGGCGGCAGAATTACTGCAACCTTGCTCTGTTTGTTTTGTCATAAATCCACAGCAGCCATCTTTACTTATGTGGAGAACAAAAGGGACCTGAGTTTCCATCTGCTTTGATAATCAGTCCAGTGTGTGTTTGCGCACATTAACACACACACCATCAGTAGCTGCTCTTCACATGTTTGCACTTATGTGATGAAGGCTGCGGGAGCTTTGGGAGCTTCCTTTTTCTCTTTGTCGACGTTAAACTTTATTATAGAGGACCTGAGAGCAGAAATAAGACCTCTGTTCGCAGACGGTTTAAGTGTTAATATGGAGCAGTGACTGGTTGGTGGTCCTGGCTTCACTGAAAGATTCGTCCACTAATCGCTCTGTTAAAACAAACACAAGAAACTCAGAAATTCATAATGAGATTCCTCCATCAGGGGACTCTTCCCATCAGGAAAATTTATATATTTAATAAATTTGCCAGTCAACCTTCCAACAATTGTTGACTCGTAAAGCTGAAGAAAATACACATCTGATATTTATAGACTCAGAACGTCTCAGAGAGAGGACATAGTGGAGGAGCTGACACAGGAGGAAGTTTAGGAAATTGATTTTTATAGAAGAATTCAACTGCTGGCAGACTGATCAATCAACGATTTATCTCCAGCTGCAAATTAAAAAGTTCCCATGTCATGCAACATAGAGGCAGGCTGACACAAAGAGGTTGGCTTATACATGCAGGATAAATATTAAATATTAAAGCGACACAGGTGGTTGTAGCTGCTGGCTGTCTGCTAGGCTTCACCTCAGCTAATCTGCTCTCCACCTTCTACATTCTAACTACGGTGTTCAAGACTCAAGACTTAATCTTTGGCCCACTGTTATTTCCAACGTATTTCTAATACATGTAGCTAGAGCTTTCATAATGATAGTATTGTCACTGTCACTGTGTGTCATTGTTATGTCCCTCTGGAATTCAACCCCAGCAAACTGCTCGATAAACAGACTGACCAAGAAGTTTTCTCCAGTTTTGATTCTGTCTTTTATAAAACAGTCTTTGAAGACGACATTCAAATAAATGAAGAATTACTCTGTCATACATGTAATCAAAGTATTTGTCAGAGCTGAGAAGCTTTTTTTAGTGAAGGTTGTTGAGCCAACGGTTGATTTTTTTCCCCCGCTGAATTATGTTCATTTGCTCTCAGTTTAAAAGACACTGACTATTATGGGTATGCAGTCTTCTTCACTACCTTTGCAGTGACATAATAGTTCAAATCTGCTTTGGTTAAGTCTTAATCACCCTCAAGCTGCCGGTTAAACTGAAACTAGTAATGTTCATGTCCAGAACTATTCAAACTGCAGTCGAGTTGCCACTTTTCTCTTCATAATGACCTTTTATTTTGTAGTGGACAGGAAGTGAGGAGCTGGATGGGGGCTCCTGCCCTGGTTTTAGTGTTTTTCCTGGCAGTGGGTGCAGGTTTCCTCTCAGACGTCTAGTCTGGTTGCAGATTCTTCTCCTCTCTGAGGAAATGAGCTTTATGAGCCCAGACGGCGGAGCCACATTTATTATGGAAATCTCAACAGGAAGTCCTGAAAGCTCCATTCAGGCTGTACGCTTCATTGCAGCCCACATGTGCCTGTAGCTGAAGTAACGTTCTGAGATTTTTCCAGCAGACAGACCTCCACAGGTCCTCCTGGTCCCACAGTTACTGCTTGTAAATCCTGCTCAGTGGGTGCACTTCCCAGAGTGACCACTAGGTACACTAGGTAATCAGAGTCAGAATCCATTATTAATCCCTGTCACTCACAGGGTAACCCAGCCATAAGCCATACTGTTCTTTCTCCTTATTTTTTTTTTACATCCAGACCATAATTTATAAAATAAACTGTGTTTTTTGGATTTTTTAAAAGATTTTAAACTACAATCTGACACCATAAACTTGTCACCAAAGCATTTCTTAATTTCCTCCTTTCTCAGACAAGTTTATGTTTATAATGCGAATTCCTTTTTTTTTTTTTTTTTTTTTTTTTTTTTTAAATGACATCAGAAACAGCAGTATGCGACATTACGTGATGGCAGAGCTTCAGTTCATCCTTTGTCATTTTTTTTTTTTTTTTTTTTTTTAATAAATAGGACAGGGGGAATGAATGAGAGAGAGAGGGGGAGAGAAAGAAAGAAAACCAAAGGGGAGAAGAGACGGTGAGAAGGGGGGGGAAGAGAGAGAAAAAAAAAAAAAAACTCCTGGGTCACCTGTATGGAGAAAAAAAAAAAAAACAAACAAACAAACAAAAACAAACAGAGGAGACAGCAAACAACAAAGAGCAACATAATAATAGAGAAAACAAAGCACCATCACAATAAACTAGCTAGTCATAGATATCAGTATTTACTAAGTAATAAACGATATTGTGCAGCACGCAAGATAGACAGCGCACAGTGTGCTTTGAGGCAGCAGCCAAGAAAGCTTTAGTCCGCGTCTGTGAATACCCATGTGTGCATACCTGTGTGGATCAGCATGCTTGCATTCCAAAGGTTTCTCCATGTAATGATCTGCTAGGGAGTGTGGGGGGGGCCACAGCCCCGTCCTCCAGGGTGTGAAGCGGGTATGGAGGAGATCAAAACTCCAGACATCCAGAGGCCCCCAGAACACAAGAGACCATGGAAGACCAACAGAGGGGCAGCCGCGCCACTGTCCCAGTAAGAGCTGAGGAGAGTCCCAGATGAGGGCTCGCCCAGCAGCCGCGGAGCAGAAGTCAGGGGGAGTTGCAGTGACGCGCCCGTGAGCTCCGCCGGCCCCCAGCTGCGCCTGAGTGACCGAGCCCTAGGCCGAGAGGCCGGGGGCACCCCACCTCCAAAGGGGCCCGAACGAGCCCCAGGCCCCAGGCCCCGACAAGCGGCCGCCAAGGAGTGAGCCGGTGTGCACCCGGACGCCCACCCCCAGACACAAAGAACCACCAACACACCGACACCTGAGGGAGTCCGCCACCGGCAGGGGAAGTGGTGGTGGGTGGAGATAGGCCTCCAAACCTTGGAGGGCCTGAGGTGTCCCCAGAGAGGTGGCGTCTGATACCCAACCTGACATATAGACACAGACATACAGGCACACACAGACACAAACATCCATTCCCACCCTCATGCTCTCATATGCACTCACTCCACACTCAACCAACGTGGAGACAGACATAAAGAGACGCTGTACACACAATCACACTCCCCAAGCGTACTCTACAAACCGGGTCTAGGTACCCTTGCCCCTGGAGGGGGGAATTGCACCCAGACCCAGGTGGTGTTACCCTTTTCCCTGCGGTGGGGAGAGGCAGACCACCCCGACTCCGCAGCAGCAGGGAGGCCCCACACCCCAGACCGCAGTCGGACGGCCAACTCCTCCTACTAGCCCTCCCGCTCCAGCAGGCCGCAGAGAATGGGGGTGGGAGAAGACTCCAAACCTCCCTCCACCCGCTCATTGTAGTGTTGATGCATATGTGTTCTAAGGTGCAATTAAAACCCAGGAGGGCATGGAGCTACCTGCCAGAGAGCAGCAGGTAAGCGCATAGTCCCTCCTGCTAACCCTCAATGACTAAGTGTATTTAAAATTGAGAGGTGGGCAACGACGTCAGGGGTGAGGTATACACCCTGATGGTGATTTGGACTCCGTGATTGTGCCCACCCCCAAGATCCTATATGTATGTGTAATGAGAGTGTGAATAATGTGAATGTCTAAGTTGTGGGATAAAATTGAGGCAGAGGCAGCCAGAAGGGGACGGGGGGGGGGGGGGGGGGGTAGCCTCCTCTGCACCCTGGTGACATACCCCCACTCCAAGGCCCTGCATGTGTGGGTGGTTGTGGAGGAGCGGGAAGAGGGAGGCAGCTGGAGATGGGGAGGGAAGGAAGGGAGGGGCAGGTAACCCCTCCCTGGGGCCAGCTCCCCCGCTGACCCCAGTAGGCACTCCCACCCTCCGCGACCCGCCAGGGAAGGGGGGCCCAGGCCCATCAGACCGGGGCCCAGTGCAGTAGCGCCCCCCGGCTCCACAGAGCCCTGGACAGTCCACCCAACCCCACCACAGAGAAAACTGCACCCACCCCACCAACCACACATCTTCCAGACTACATAAGACGGTAAACGCCCAGGCTGAGATCTTCCTCCACCTCTCCTGTATCTCCCCCTCCTGCAGAGAGTTCCTGAGAGAAGAAAGCTCCTGCAAGATGTGACCATCCCCCCCACCAGTTGAAGAGCCCCCCAGGCGGCTCGATGCACCGGCGGCACCCTGCTCCAGGGCCGGGCCCCCATGCACCCACCCGCCCACAACCCCGGCAACACACCAACCAGGACCCGAGGCCCGGCCCGGGCCCCAGCCCAGAGACGGAGCGCCCCCAAAACCTCACGCCCATCCCGGACCCACCCAGGGGCAGCCAGGTTGCCAGGTCAGTAACCCACGTCCGTCAGCACAGACCCTCCCCTAGCCCCGCTGCACGCAGCCGCGAGGAAACAGTCACCTGAGAGCCAACAGAGCCCTCAACCGGACGTGACCGCTACCCCGGGTTGAGCCCCCCAAGGAAGATGCCTCCGGGGAACCCCCCGACGCCCTAAGCCTGTCCCTACCCCCTCACCAATCACAACAGTGAAGGCGGGACCAAACTATGACCCCCCACCCCCACTAGGTGATGGAGCTGATAAAAGGGGCCCAGAGCAATTGATCTAATGTGGTGGCAGAGGCTGTGTCAAGACTAATGTAATCTAATAGATAATTTCTATATTGGTTAGAATTAAGATTATTTTTATTTTTCCAGTTCATGAGGACTGTTTTCTTGGCTATGCATAGGGCAGTGAAGATCATATGGGCTATATTCTTTTCTGAAGTGACATTATCTAAGCTGCCCAACAAACACACTAAGGGGGAGGTTGGAATGTTACATTTCAGACACTTTGATAAGTCTTCACATATCTCGCGCCAAAACTTTTGCACTGGTGGACAGAACCAAAGAGCGTGGATGTAATTGTCTGGTGTATTGCCTTGACAGTGTGAGCAGTTGTTGGAAGATGTAAAGCCCATCTTGAACATCCGATGACCTGTATAGTGCACTCTATGAAGTATTTTGTATTGTATTAATTGCAGACTGGGATTTTTAATTAATTTAAAAGTTTTTAAGCAAATCTGAGACCAGAAGTTTTGGTCTAGGTTGACTGATAAATCTGCTTCCCACTTTGCAATAGGAAGGGATATTGATTCATCTAATTTAGAAAGTGTTCTGTATATTTTAGATAATAATTTGGGGGATTTAAGAGTAAGAAAATGTGCCGCACTTAGTGGTGTTTGTAATTCAACTTGACTGAGGTTAAATTTCTTTTTTACTATGGATTTAATTTGTTGATATTCTAAAAACCTTGTCTTGTTGATCCCATATTGTTCAACTAGTCTGTCAAATGGAATAAATTCTGTTCCCTCTAATATATGTTCTAAGTATTTAATTCCTTTACAACTCCATTCTGGGAAATTAATCATATTATTGTTTTGTAATATGTCAGGGTTATTCCAGATAGGTGTACGTTTGCATGGGATTAATGAAGACTCCGTTATTTTTAGAAACTCCCACCATGCTGTCAGAGAAAAGCTGATGTTGATACTTTTAAAGCATTCATGTCTTTTGATGTTTGAGCTAATAAATGGTAGGTCTGAAATCTCTAGAGCCTTGCATAGTGCCTGTTCAACATCTAGCCAGGGCTCAACTAAGAAGGTATGTTTTAACCATTCTGAGATGAACTGAAGCCTGTTGGCTAAGAAGTATTGGTGAAAATTAGGCAGATCTAATCCTCCTCTATCCTTGGTTCTTTGTAGCGTTTTTAAGCTGATACGCGGGGGTTTATCTTTCCAAAGGAATTTGGAAATATATGAATCCAGAGATCTGAACCAATCTTGTGATGGTTTGTTAGGGATCATCAAAAATAAGTAATTTATTTTTGGCAAGATCATCATTTTTATAGTGGCGACCCTTCCCATGAGTGATATGGGTAAAGATTTCCATCTAGTCAGATCGCCTTCTACTTTCTTTAGAAGTGGGATGTGGTTTAGTTTAGTTAAGTCTGAAAGCTTAGGAGAGATATTAATACCTAAATATTTAATATTTCCGGATTGCAGTGGGGCAGAGGAAGAATTATGGAAGGAGCAGTTAATGGGGAGAACTGTAGATTTTGGCCAGTTAATTGAATAATCTGAAACTCTTGAAAACCAGTTTATTAAAGTAATTACCTCAGAGAGGTTGGTTTGTGTGTTTTGCAGAAAAAGCAACACATCATCCGCATAGAGACTGATTTTATGTTCTATGTTCTTACATTTTATGCCCTTAATTGTTGTAGCCTGTCTAAATGCTGCTGCTAGAGGTTCGATAAAAATTGCAAAAAGTGAGGGGGAGAGTGGGCATCCCTGTCTGGTGCCCCTCAGGAGACAGAAGCTGGAGGATGTCTGGTCATTTGTTCTGATACGAGCCGTTGGGGAATTGTATAATATTCTTATCCAGTTTATGAAAGAGTTTCCAAAACCAAATTTGTGTAAAGTTGCGAATAAAAATTTCCAATTAACTCTGTCAAATGCTTTTTCTGCATCTAGAGATAATATTATGGTTTCGATGTTTTTATCGTATGAGTAGTCTATTAAATTAAGTAATCTACGAGTGTTTGTTGAGGAGTGCCGACCTTTTATGAAACCAGTTTGGTCAGGATGAATTAAGAGGGGGGTCATTTTCTCTAATCTCTTTGAGAGAGCTTTGCAGATTATTTTAAGGTCTACATTTAAAAGAGAAATTGGACGATAGCTTGAGGGAAATAAAGGATCTTTGCCTGGTTTTAGCAGGAGACTAATGTTGGCAGAATTCATATTTGGTGGTAGTCTGCCCTTTTCCTCGATTTCCTGCAACATGCTGTGGAATACTGGTGCCAAAATTGTCCAGAATTCTTTGTAGAATTCTGCAGGGAAGCCGTCTGGACCTGGAGCCTTATTATTGGGCATACTTATCAGGGCTTCCTGGAGTTCACTTGGCGTCAGTGGCGAATCCAGTTCCATTGCTTGACTGTCTAGTAATTTTGGAAGAGTTACGTTGTCAAGAAACAGATCAATTTCATTTTTAGATGGGTTTATTTGTGGTGAGTATAAAGTTTCATAGAAATCCCTAAAAATGTTGTTTATTCTTCCAGGATCATATATTGTGTTCCCCGATAAATCTTTAGCAGCACATATAGTTGTTTTTTCTTTATTTATTTTTAGCTGGTTAGCTAGAAATCGACCTGATTTGTTACTGTGTTCAAAATTCTGCAAGCGAAGTCTTTGTATAAGGAATTGTGTTTTTTTATTAATAGTTTCATTTAATTCTAGTTTTGTTTTGCATATTTTGTTCAATGTTTCCTGATCTTGGTGGGACGCGTAGGCTTCTTCTAGTGATTTGATGCAAATTCCAATTATTTTTAATTGTTTTTCAGACATAGAGGAACCTTCTGCCCACCATGAAGAACAGATTGTGGGCAGACTGCGAATGTGTTGGTGCAGCGACGAAAAACAGTCCCATACATACAGCTTTACAATGAGTAGGAATAGTAGATGTGCTGCTTCCACTAATGTGTGACATGTAAATCTAGCACACATAACATGATCTGCATGTCATGACTGAAAAACTCTTCAGTCAGTGAGAAACTGGAAAAAATCAGAGGGCAATTAAATGCTCTGGATGCAGAATAATTTTTCTGGTGGAATACACTTCAAACTGTGAATCCAAAACACTCAGGGAAACACAAAGCCTTTCCTTGTCTGTTTTTCTTCTCTTTTCCATAATTTGCAGGCAGCATGTCACTCACCTCATCCACTCTGTGTCCAAATGAGTCATGTTTGGGCGCTCAGAAAAGGGTCATCAGCAAAATTCAGTGCTCACCTGTCCCACTGGATGATATTGGCTGTAGTACAGCAGCGTGATTTTTCTCTGGCTAATATTGTGGCCTCAATAGGTCCGACTTTTCCAGTGATTATCCAGAGGGTGTGCCCATTCTCTTTTGTCTTCTACATACAAATGCTTATTTAAATAGGTAGATTGGTGTCATTTGTACATAGGCACACTGAAGAGCCACCAAACAGGCACACATGGAAGGATGATGTTCCTATCATATTGCCATTCCACTATCTTATACTTTGCCTTCATTCAGCACTTTGACATAATCCAGCAAAGAGTTGAGCTGCCTCTGATTCAGATCCAGCTCTCTCAAAGTCTAAGTTGCTTTTGAAGACATCTTTGGTTTCAGAGTTCCCCTTTTAGCTTGTGTTGTACAATATTAACTCCTTCCATCTGATGACTTACTCAGGCTGAAAGATGTGTAGGTCTTCCATTCAGCTAAAGCCATAATACAGATAGTTTTTTGTCTTTTCTTTAGATAAACTAGTGGTTAGTGTGCAAAGTACTGATGCAGTAAACAAAGGTGGGTCTTCAGCTTTGTAGAAGCTGTTGTTTTCCTGGACAAACAGGTGGGTTTTGTTGAGTCAGGTAAGGGCTGATTGGTTACTGGAGCTCTTTTTTTGTCATTTCATAAGACCACTTGCACTACCTGCAGACTCTCAGGTCTGCTCATGCAGCTCGTAACTTTATTAGCATAATTACTGTCAGACAGGAATTTATGAGTATCCTGTAGCAGAAACCCTACAGACAAGTTACGAGCTCCTGATGCGGCAGAGAGTTTTATAGAGAAACAGGAACATGAAGTCTGACATGAAGCCTCTGCTCTGACGTCAGGGAATACAAGAAGGTCTACAAGAATCCTCATGTTCTCCTGTGTTTTTATGTGTTCTCTGCAGGGTGATCACCTATGAGTGCTGCCCTGGTTATGAGAAGATTCCCGGGGAGAAGGGCTGTCCTGCAGGTATGACCTCTCACCCCTTACACTAAATATGTTTAAAACATCTGTTGGGATTTTACTGCAGAGAGTCATCAGCTGGGTTTGTTTATGTGCACCATTGCAGCGCTGCCTCTTGTGAACATCTACAGCACTCTGGGCATGGTTGGCGCCTCCACCACTCAGATGTACTCTGATCGAGCCCAACTCAGGGAGGAGATCGAAGGTCCAGGAAGCTTCACCTTCTTCGCCCCGAGTAACAAGGCCTGGGAATCTCTGCCAACAGTCAGTACACACTCACACACTTTTACTGCAACCTCGCGCTCCTTTTGTGAGGAGCAATCAGCGATGGTTCTCCTGCTTAACTCATTGTGTGTCGTTTGTTGTCGTTTTCCAGGAGATCCTTGACGCTCTGGTGAGCAATGTGAATATCGAGCTGTTAAATGCTCTTCATTACCACATGGTCAGTCGCCGGCTAACCTCTGAGGAGCTGAAGCACGGATCCACCTTCTCCTCCATGTACCAGGACGCCCCCGTCCATATACACCACTACAGCAATGGGGTGAATGAAGACATACTATTGTTATCCTGTAACTCTGGCACAGGAATCAAGTTTAGCTGTCATGATAACATGAATATAGACCAGAGAAATTTGTAATTAATGTGAAACCACCGCAGGAAGAATCATTAGCTGAGACAACCGACTTTAGTCAGGGTTCTGAGTATTGATCAGCTAAGCTATTGCTCTCCCTTCTCCACAGAGGACTTTGGTCAGCAGTTCCAGTGCTTGTTAGGATACTTTTTTTTACCAGACTGTCTCCAGGCTCAAAACTGAGGCTGTATGTACAGTCTTGCTCTGAACATCATTATTATCTTACATTAGGTATCATATCACGTGTATGATCATCAATGTATGATCATACACATAACTGTTAAAGGCGTAACACAAATATTTGCAGTAACAACACATTAATACATTTTCTTCTTATATCTACAGATTGTGACTGTGAACTGCGCTCGTCTGGTCAAACCTGACCAACATGCCACCAATGGCATCGTGCACGTGGTTGACCGCGTCATCACAGCCATCTCCAACAACATGCAATCAATCATTGACATTGATGACGACCTGGAGACTCTGCGTGTAAGTCCATTGAATTTAAAATCCTTTTGTTGTTTTAAACCTTTGGAAAAAATTGTATTAAAACAGCCTACGAAATTAGAAATACCTGCTTATCTAAAAATATTTAAATGAAGTTGTTACATGAACAGCTAAAGGAACTGTAAAAGTTGTGTAACAGCTGGTGGAACATCAGCCAGCTAATTAGGTTCATTAGTAACATGACTGGGTATAAAATGACTATCACAGAGAGTTTCACCAGGCTGTGAAACATAGCAGGGGCAAATACCTCAGCAGTTTAAGAAGAACATTTTTCACCATAAAATGACAAAGAGTTTGATTCCATCACAGTAAATCATTAAAATATATCACAAGGTAAAGTATCAGTAAAAATTCTAAAGTCCCATGAACTCTCCTTCTGAATCTAAGGTCTACCCCATTAACTGGACCTGCTAGTCCATAGTTGCTGTTGCAGACCTCTATGGGACATTGTGATGGACCGAGTTGAAAAAGCAGGAGGAGTCACAGGAATTATTACAAAAATAGGGTTTTCATTTGTGAACCCAACCCAAAAATTATATTTACAAAAGTCATAAATGTTGAGCTCATAAAAGAGGTCAAAGAAACAAAACTCAACTCAGGCAAAGACTGCAAACTTAACAAACCAAATGACTGCCCAAACAAACATAAATGACCTCCACATGAAATTACACACGAGGGTATATATAATGGCTGATCAGACCGTTGAGACACGAGGGGTAACTAAACAAAACACAATCATAAACAGCAAACAATGCAGTACAGTCTTGTTTGTTAATAAACTAAACACCAAAGAAGGAAATCAAAACTACTAAACCCTAAACTAAACTCAAACATTTAATTAAGTAAATGGTAAATAGCCTGTATTTGCATAGCGCTTTACTAGTCCCTAAGGACCCCAAAGCACTTTACACAACCAGTCATCCACCCATTCACACACTGGTGATGGCAAGCTACATTGTAGCCACAGCCACCCTGGGGCGCACTGACAGAGGCGAGGCTGACAGACACTGGCGCCACCGGGCCCTCTGACCACCACCAGTAGGCAACGGGTGAAGTGTCTTGCCAAAGGACACAACGACCGAGACTGTCCAAGCCGGGGCTCGAACCGGCAACCTTCCGATTACAAGGCGAACTCCCAACTCTTGAGCCACGAAGTACAACTACTTTATTTGTAAATTAAAGAAAACACACATTCACCCTTCAGCAGGAAGTGGTGGTGCGGTCCAGTTATCCCTCTTTGCATTTAGTTGTTTCAAACCCTGGCCACCGATGCAAGCTGCCGTCAAACATGAAAGAAGAAGAAGAAGAACCCTGGCCACCACCTTTTGTCTGGCAATTTAGAGTGTGGCCATGGGTATGTTGACACTGGGGAAAAATCTTTTTCACAGAAGTTGTTTCTTATGTCAAAAAGACATTTTTAACCACATGCTCCACAGTAACAGATTCTGGGTGACTGCTGTCCATATCTGTCACATACAGAAAACAATTAGAGAGCTATGAAATCCTGAACATTTAGCTTTTCTACAGCAATAGGTTTGCACGTCCCCAGACACTTGTAGTAGTTGTAAGTTCTGATGGAATAAGCAGCTTAAACTCTTGTCTCTGTTTTCTTGTATATCTCATTGTCTGTGTTTCAGACGGCCTTTGCTGCTGCAGGTCTCACCACCATGCTGGAGAACGAGGGTCATTACACGGTCTTCGCTCCCACCAACGACGCCTTCGAGAAGATTCCTCGGGAGACCCTCAACAGAATTCTGGGAGACCCCATAGCTCTAAAAGGTGACTGGCACAAGACACTCTGACTCCTTCTATCTGGCTCTGTTTATATTTTTAATTACTTTTGTATGCCCCCTCAGACCTGCTCAACTACCACATCCTGAAGAACATGCACTGCGCAGAGTCGATTGTGTCAGGAACACCAATGGAAACGTTGCAGGGAACCATGCTGGAGGTCGGCTGTGATGGAGAACACATGACCCTGAATGGCAAAGCTATCATCACCAAGACGGACCAGCTAGCCACCAATGGAGTCATCCACTACATCGGCGAGCTGCTCATTCCTGACTCAGGTAATTGCACTACAAACAATACTACTAATACCACAATGCTTCACCCAATATAGGGAAGATATTGCTGCACAAGGAATCCGCACAAAATAGTCCTTCAGTAGTGGTTTTAACATAAGCACTTGGAATAATCATGGACTCAGAGTTGAATTATCACCTTCAGGTCATTGGAAGAGCTTCTGTCTTAGCAGGAGATCCAAAAAAAATCTCATGTTTATTATTTTTACAGATCTTTCAAAGTTTAGGGTCCTCACTGAGACTAAGAGACAAGATCCGTCCACTTCTTGGATCTCTACACCTGGGTGGTATTCAACCAAATCAAATTTTGGTGTTATGAAATCACACCTTGAACCAATTGATTGGGCCGATGGTGGTGTCGAGTGACTATGGGACCAATTATATTAAAATAAACCAAGTCACATTTGTCCACATTGAGTACCACTGGAAGTGAACAATGGTGGAAAATTTACAGTTACCATTTTTAGGTTAGGGTTAGGGTTACCTAAAAGGATTATTAGTTGTACCAGAGATAGTATTAATACTTCTTTGTCTCTTGCAGCTAAAACTCTCCTGGAGCTGGCTGAAAGTTCATCTGTTTCCACTGCGACCAGGATGTTTGTTGAAGCTGGTCTAACCCCCCACCTGACCGGGTCTGAGGCTCTGACCATGCTTGCTCCCCTGAACGACGCCTTTAAAGGTAACGTGTGGCCCCCAAAAAAGGCCTTTCCTGCCATCCTGTAGGGATAATCAGAAATGGGTATGAACAGCCATTGTTTCCACGTGTCTAACAGGAAGTATGACAATGACTCCCAGCATGAGAAAATTAATGAGTAATCACGTCTTGAAGGAGCAGCTGTCATCCAAGGCTCTATACCATGGCCAGGAGTTGGAGACACTGGGAGGCCTCAAACTCAGAGTCTTTGTCTACAGAAAAGTAAGAACTGACATTTCTTTACTTGGTGGTTTGTTCCACAGTTTGTTAGAGACACTTTTCAGATTCCTTGTGTCTCAGACTCAGTTGTGGTTACTAACCATAACTCTCTGTTAGGGCGACTGAACAGCCAAAAATCACAAATTCTAGAAGTGTACAGATGTGGTTAGGAGTACTTGGAATTCACAGGGTAAAGAAGCAGAGTAGTACTGTTTCATCATGTGTCAAAATACAGCCATGAGAGTGTTTAATTGGACCTGAAACAAGTTAAATATTCTGAATGCAGAACAGCCAACTGTTCAGCTGTTTGGCTGAATTGAGTGTGGATAGTTCTCTGCTGGATCAAGAGGCTGTTCACAGCAGATGTTGCTCTTTTATGTGGTTTTGTTTTATGTGATTGTTTGTGGTCAGAACAGGAAGCTGCTGCTGAAGAATCAACTTCTGATGGAGCTGCTGCCTCCGTCTGCTGCTGCCATGAGGAATTAAACCGCCTCCATCTCCTAACGAGATGCTGGTTTTCATCTCTCTTGAAAATCTCTTTTCTTTATTAACTTTAACTTGAAACATGCAGACAGAACTTTATTGAAGTAATAAATGAAACACAATAAATGCTTATTTTCCCATGATTGTTTGGAGCTGAACAGTCAGCATCACCAGTTGCTGAGTAGGCTAGCCAGATTAGTCATACCATGTCACTATTTTGGGTGATTACTTTATGTTGTGCACCCTCTACTTGGTTGGTCCTTGTTTGTATTGTCTTAGTTCTTCTTGATCTCATTATTGACTTTAACACTGTTGATCATGACATTTAATTCAAAGCCTTTATGATTTCATTGGTTCAGGTCAGAGACCTAAACTGTGATTAGTAGTTAAAAAAAATCCAACCAGGGGTTCCTCAAGGCTCACGTTTTGGCCTATCTTCAACTTGCTGATTCTCTAACCCAGTAAGACCTCTCAAGTAATCAGATGCAGATCTTTTAACGGTTCCCAGAATCAGATCTCAGCCTGCTGAGGGTGCTTTCAGCTACTGTGGTCTTGTTCTTTGGAACAAGCTGGCTGCTGACCAAAGGTCAGTTATAACTATGTCTACGTTAAAAACCTTTTTAATCTCACAAGCTTACACCTAATAAGTTGATACCTATTTGGCCTCTATCGCCCCTGTATTGAGTCACTTTGGCCTTTACCCCATGTTAGCGTTGCTGGTTCTTGTGTGCTCCCTTGCACGCTGTTAGCCCTTGTTTGGTCCCCGTTTCTCTCCCCTCCGTTGACCCTTGTTCTGCCCTTGTTAACCCCTCTCTATGTGTCAGTTTTAGTTTTTTCCTTAGGCTCTCAGAAACATACTTTGCAAAAGTCAAGTCAGATAATCGATGAATGACCGAAAAATGAACTGATTTTGTAGTGGATTAGCTGCCTCTCACACTGATGCTTTACGCATTGATACGTCCTAGCAGTAGTATTGATTGTGCTCTGGTGACACAGGATGTGAGGCGTTTGTGTTTCTGCTCGTTTCCACATGTCCCAGGTCTGGTTTGTGGGTGGTTGTCTGCTCGGTAATGAACTCTGCAGACCACATCAAGCTTCCTGCATCCCACAGTGGTTAGGTCTTTCCATACTTAACCATTGTGGGACTGTGTGTGGTGTGTTACCTCATTTAAAGAGGATATAAACCTGTCTACTTAGCCACAGAGTTACATTACACCATTAATTGTTACATTTTAATGTGAAGTATGTTTTAAGGTTTGTGTTTGACACTTTACATTGTAAAGATAAGACCAACATAATATCCTACACTAGACTCTAGAATGTGGAGACAGTAGCATGAAAAAATTCTTAGTCATCTGTGATTCCCTCAGGCCTGTAGTCAGGTTTCCTCCGCAAGTCAACAAACATTACAGAGAAGAAGCTTTAGTTGGTCAGGTTTTTTAATCTAAGCAACATAATAATAACTAGAAGGGTACCTTCAAAATCAAGATGGTCAAACTCAGCATGGTCAGTGTGAAGGTTAACAGGTTTCCACAACAAATATTAGATCAACAAATATATCAGAAACACTCTGGCTTGCTAGCAGTGGTATCTAAACAGTATAATAACAGTAATAATAATAACTAGAACTCGTTTTTTCTGATTCCAAAGCCCAGTGTTAGGTATTTAAACACAATTTTTTTTCTTTGTAGAACCTTTGCATCGAGAACGCCTGTATCGCTGCGCATGACAAGGTTGGACGCTATGCCACCATGTTCACAGTGGACAAAGTAATCACTCCACCAATGGGAAACATCATGGATGTCTTGAAGGCCGATGACCGCTTCATGTGAGGATCTGTACCATCTGAATCATGTTTCTCTGATGGAAAAGTACAGCAAAAACACTCCCTGTCACCTATTGGCAGTTTTAATGACTCTACAGTGCACCTTAGAGGCACAGAGCAGCAACTGCACAAACTATGATCAGTGAAAAAGGGTTTTTTGTAGTTTGAAGCTCCAAAAAAGTGAGTCAGCTGTTAGCCTAGATTATCATAAAGCTGTTAGTTTGGTGTTGCATAATGACTGGAAGCAGAGGTGTTAGTGTGTTGTTGTGTAGTTGCCATTTGAGCTAACATCATTTATTGCTGTTTTCAGCACGCTGGTCAATGCCATCCAGACAGCAGGTATGACCGAGCTTCTGAACCAGCAGAAGGTGTTCACCTTCTTCGCTCCCACCAACGATGCCTTCAATGAATTGCCGCAGGATGAACGCAACAGGCTGATGCGTGAGTTTTGTTCAACCACACAGCTTCTCTTTATTCACATTCTTAATTAATCCACATGGACAGTTTCCACACACGTGTGGAAAGCGTCTATTTTCTTTACAGCAGTTTATACTGAGAGGTGGTTTGTAGAGATTTCTCAGGGGGGCTAATTTTCTGCTATTTGTTTGGACTGAACACGCTGAATGTTCACAAACTGTTTGTTTAATCTGCTGCACAAACAGCAGCAGCTTCCACCCTAATAAAGACATACAGAGACTCTGCTCTGATTCCAGTCATCTACTGACACGGGGCAAAGCAAGTCGTGGCTTATACCAGAGCTTAGCATGAAGAAGGAAATGAGATCAGACGCACAGTAAGAACCGTTTGTGTTTCTGTGTCCAGGTGACCCTCAGCACCTGTCAGGTGTGCTCAAGTATCACCTGGGGGAGAGTATGCTGGTGAGCGGTGGCGTCTCCTCTCACACCAGGTTCCAAACTCTGCAGGGGGAGAAGCTAGAGCTGGGCTTGGTTGGTTCAAAAACGTTATTTAAAAGATGTCGAAATCTTTTTTGTTTAAATACACAGTTTATTATTATTGATATTATTATTATTATTATTATTATTGTTGTTGTTGTTGTTGTTGTTGTTGTTGTTGTTGTTGTTATATTTTGATTATTCATCTCTAATTTGTCTATTTTATATTTGTTTTCAATATTTTATTCAGCACTTTGTATCTTATTTCACATTTAAAGGCATATTTAATTTGTGTTGACCATAGATGTTGCACAGTATTGCTGTCTTCTTAGGAATAATCAGCGAGTCTGACGCCTTTCTTTGTCTCTCAGCGTAACTACACGGTTTACGTCAACAAAATCCCCGTGGCCGACGCTGACCTGATGGCGACAAACGGAATTATCCACGCGGTCAACAGCATCATCAGACCTCTGCGTGAGTACCGTGTTTACAACATCGAACTATGGATAAGATAGTTGTATTATTGTAGGGTCTATCTTACAATATAAAGCGCCATGCAGCCACTGATGTTGTGATTTGGCGCTGTATACATAAAATTGAAGCGAAGTAAGCAATTTTCAAATGTAGACCTGTCCTTTAAAGCTGACCTGGCGTTTTTGTGTCTTCAGCTCCAAAGGTGGACAGAGAGCAGAGCGACGGACCTGCAGCTCCTCTCAGAGCCATTCCCGCTTCCAGGGTGAGAAAGGCCTTTCTTTATGCCAAAAAACCTTTTCACAAATAATCTGAATATCACTTTTGCACCTCAAAATGTCCAAAATCCTGAAATCAGAAAGATTGATGTAATACCTGTCCTCTGATTACTGAATCACATGTTGGGCTGCAATGCCCTCCTTTGTGTCTTGCAGGCAGACTCCAGGGGCTTCAGGAACGGTGAGTGTTTGTAATGTCTTCATGATATGTTTAGTTCCTGCTGCACGCCACTCTCATCTGAATCTGCTCTGCTTCATTCTCTGTTTCTTCAGACGATCTCTTCAATAAGGTTCTCAACAGTCACTCCAGCAAGATGATCAGCCGGAGGCAGTAACACTGCCAAGAGGGAAGACGACAAGGAGAAAAGCAGAGGCTCTCTAGAGAGGGTCAAAGGTCAAGTGTTAAATCCTCTGCTGCGTGGCCATGAGAGGATCTGAAGGTGATTTTCTGGTGTAATTCATGTCTGGAAAAGAAGAAATGTGTGTGAAGACTTTTTAAAATTGTTCCTTTTTTATTTTTAATCAAACCAATGTTGTTTTTTCTGTGCGCTGTAAAAAAAAATATATATATATATATATATATATATATATAACAGCTAGTTTTTACTTCCATAATTCAGAGTGTGAACTTTTGTAAAGTGTGTTTTGTACTCGTGTTGTTCTGCAGCATGTCAGAGCTCGAAGCAACCATAGAGCTGATGGTTTCTGTGTGTGTGGTTTTTTTTTTGTAAAATAAAACCGAAAAGTGAGACCACACTGCCGCTCGTTTGACACCATGTGTCCTTCAGCCTCACCTCGCATCTGTCTGCACTAACATCTCTGTATGAAAGTGAAGTTGAAGAACAATCAAATCATTATGTCTTAGTTACATTTTTACAACAAAAGTTGCTCTGTAATTTTCTCAGATTCTACCTATGACAGTGGTTGTGACTCCATCCCTCTAACATTTGGGAATCCTGCATCGTCCCTGATGTGATCCAGGTTTGAAACTGAGCTGCTTTTTGCACAGTTTAATTTGAAGCAGTGAACGCCTCTCAGAGACCAGAACATGCTGTTAAAATGATCTTGTTTCAAGACCGAACATCAACATCAGCCGTGAGCTGTTCGATGAGTGTTTCCCATCAAAATCAAATTTCAGACATGAGCACAAAACAAACTCATAGTGAGTCTAAATCAAGTCAGTAATAAGTCACCAATATCATTAGTTTAACTCTTATCAGCTTCAGTTCATCTGAAACTTTGGAAACGGTGAGGATGACCTCTTCTACAAACATGCTCTCCCTGCCTGATTTCATTAAATTACCGGGCCTTTTATTTAGTTAGTATGAGCAGACTCTGGGACTTCCTGTCAGTCTGCTCTCTGTGTTTGGCTTCTTTTAATGCAGAGCAGGTTTAAAGCTGCGGCTCAGGTGTCAGCTGTGGAGATGAGTGACAGCAGCAGGTAATGCAGGACAGCTGCGGCTCGCAGCAGGGCACCACGCGGAGCGGGCACAGAAGTTGGAAAAGTTCTCTAACTCAAACCTTTCAGCTCCGTGTAGCACGAACATCTGACCCAAGGTAACTGAGTTGCATAACCCTCAGGTGATGGGAAATTTCAGCAATCACGACATGAACTTGTTTGTTTTAGACTTATGAGTTTATAAGTTGGTAAAATGTTTCCAGCACCACACATAGGGTGAAGTATTTTTTCTCTGAAAAACTAAAATCAATGCCAGAGAGGGTTAAAATAATTTAATGAAAATGTGAATTCCACACCAACCGCAGGAATAAAATATTATTAGTAAGACAGCAGGAATAAATATAAATAAGAGAAATGCATACAAAACAAGAAAAAGGCACACATGAGAGAACAGGTCACATGACAACACAGCATATTCTCTGAATTTTGTACCCGCAGTTTGAACTAAATAACAGGTAACACATGTATTTATTCAACTTACAGACAATGGAAACAAACAGAAAGAAAACTTGAAGTCATTAGTCATGTTAGTTCAATTCAATTCACTTCAATATGTATAGCACCAAATGAAATGGTGTTTTTCTCAAAGCCTTCAGAATGTAAGGTTAAGATCTTAAAGTAATACACAGCAAGGTAAGCTTGCAGCGTATTACTTTAAGGTCTTAACCTTACAGTATTAAAAAGAAAACCCTAACAGACAAACTCTGAGCAAGCAATATGTAACAGTGGAGAGGAAAAACCAGGCAATCGCGACCGCGCCAATTTAAGACGCAAGCAACCTCCGCTGCTAAACAAATTTATAGACTGAAGATTTGGAGACAAAGAAGCCTAAATGGAGACAGAAGACAACGCCGTCAACCGAGAAAACTATGTAGAAAAGACGGAGGACGAGTGCCTGTGGCCGTACCGGAGGAATGGGTTTTTCATGTAGAGAGGGAGAAAAGGAGACAGCGTCCAGATGCAGTGCAAACTTTGACCTCTACAGTGATATCAGCTTACAAGACTTCAGCATCTAATCTAAAAAAAACACATTGAGGTAAGAAGTCTTACAACTATACCTGTACGATATTGTTTTTTTTTATTTTTCATGTGTGTTAAGGTCATTAGTTTGGCTAAGATATTGTCACTGCCGTTGGTTAGCCTGATACAGTATTAAAGTAACACGGAGCTAGCTAACTCGTACAATTATAATATAACACAATTGAGCTACACTTCTTAGGAATGTTTTAGCTTATTTAGACAACCATCATCATTACAATAAATTAAATCTTGAGTCATATAAAACTCAGAGGCCTAAAATCAGCTGGTCTATATTAAAAACAAAAATGGCACACACTGCTGAGCTGCATCTCAAATTAATCTTCCAGCTCTCAGTTGACACATAGCAGAGCCACTGATGGATCAGTATCATCGGCCAAATATAGGTCTATCATAGTGACATGGGTCTTAATCGGTAGGGTTATATGTTTCCCAATGTGATTTTTTTTTTACAGAACATAATGTGGATTGTTTTGATTTGTTAGCTCTATGGGCAGCATTTTTGTGTATGTGATCCGTTTTCTGAACTAGCGTGCAAAAGATTGAGAGGGTGTCGCATATTTGACATGCTTGCCGGTGTTGTGCCAAAAAGTGATTGTCTGCCAAAAACTGATTTCCGGTATTTGCCAAAAAGCGATTGCTCATATTTAAAGTGCTATAAGTAACTTGTTGGGCTATAATATGTTAAACATATGTCAAATGCATCCCTTATGGATGACATAAAGTCATCTTGAGCCACAAACAACATTCGTGTAACAAGATACAAGCCGCAATCAGTTTTTGGCAGCGACTTTTATATAACCTTTATTTATGCAGTAAAAAAAATCTCATTAACATTAAAAATGTATTTTGTAAGAGTAAGTTGCCCAACAGGACAGCAGAAATGGCAGCAAATATTACAATAGTTCTGTAAAAATATTTTAAGTGGGGATAAAGGACCGGATTGGTTATAATGTAAGTACAAGTTGTAAAGATACTTAAAAAACAGATAATTTTTTAATTCTTTATGTAACCCCTTTGTATCCCCTGTTCACCGAAGTCTATTTACGAACATACGTAAAGATATTACACATAAAAAATACACAGAAACACTGGGAATCAGTTTTTGGCAGACAATCACTTTTTGGCACAACACCGGTTCTCTTGATGATCAAGGTAAATATGTGAGTAAAATTGGACACCTACCAATATGGTTGCAAATTTTGTGAATTTTCTTTAATAGACGGTTGAAAACGTGAGCAGACTCTTAATATTTAATAAGAAGATCCCTATTTTTTTGTTTTGTTTTGTTTTGTTTCACACATGGTAATGCATTCCCATACACAACCTTCCTTTCAATTAAAGTAACACTGTTTCCATGCATGAAAAGGAGCAGGAAGAAGAATAAATTCTTATTGATACCTGCCCCCTATCTGTGATAATACAAGTAGGCAACCAAAATTACACTATGACAATTTTCTGCACATAACAAAACAAAACAAAGCAAACAGAACAATATACTCAACAATGAGCAATACCACTAAATATCAAACTAAAAGGATCATTTTTCTACAATTAAATTCTATTCTTTTCAACTTCTTCATATTGGTTTATCATTTTATTCTTATAGTAGGTTTTAAATTGGGAAACATTTATACAACACTTAAGATGATCACTGAGAGAATTCCAGTTTCTTATGCCATTGACTGTTGGACACATTTGCCTTTGTGTGGTTCGAGCAAACCGGTGCTTAAAATAAAACTTCCTTCTGCCATCCCCATTTTCTGAACACAATACAAATAAACTTTGTAACTTAAGAGGTAGTGTTTTATTTTTCGCCCTAAACATAATAGTTAAAGTCTGTAATTTCACTATGTTTTCTAGTTTTAACAATTTCGATTTTATAAACAAATTATTAGTGTGTTCTCTATATTTAACATTATGCATAATTCGAAGCGCTCTCTTCTGTAATAAATATGTAGTCATTAGGGGTGCAACGATACACAAAATTCACGGTTCGGTTCGGTTCGATACTTTGGTGTCACGGTTCGATATTTTTTCGATACAAAAAAAATGTTCATTATAAATATATATTTTAACTCAAAAGTACAGTTTTTAAATTTAACCCTAACCCTTGTGCGTGTTTTTTATTTTGACAGCGAATGCGCACCTGCGGACCACTTATGTGCAGCCCTGGTTATTTAGCTCGTCATATTGCAGCCACAGAAATTCTTTTGTCCATGAAACCATAAAGCTGCACTTTCTTTTTGCCTTATAGTCTGATTTGTCATAACTTCTCCGTTTTGTGGTAAGCTTTTCTTTGGCTGTCACTTCTTCACCCTGACCTGTCTTATTTGGCTCAGCAGAACTAAAATATATATCTGTCTGTGAAGGTTCTCAGTCATCCAGGTCATCGTAGTCAAATATATATCCTGCTGCTTTTACACACACTCACATAAGCTCAGCGATTCTCTGCGCGATCAACCTCTCACATGTTTAAGCTTGCTGCAGGAGATTTCACTTGTCATGTTTGCATAGTAAGCTAACGATTAATAAGACGATGTCAGAGGAATTGGTGCACAAATTATCATCACTCACAGATCAGTGCTGTCGCTCTCTATACACAGTTCGCGCAATTGCAAAGTGAAAGCAAAAAACAAGCGCAAATTCAAACGCATTTCAATATGTCACATATTGACAGTGGCTCACCGATGCCAATGACATAATTACCCAGCTACATTTCTGAAAGAATGCAAAAGCATTGACATATATTTTTCTTCCTACAATAGCCCGACGGGCAGGGCAGAGATAGATTTTGGTAGCCCGACTGAAAAAATCGCTAGCCCCCGGACGTCAGGCTAGCGATATTGCAAGCCCTGTATCTGATTGAGGAATCACTCATCTTTGGAAAAGAGAGTTTATTACAGAGAAATGGCTCTTTCCAAAATAAAAGCTATACTATCCGCTTCTTCTGGGCTATATTCTCAGCAGCATATTAAACATATAAGGAGAATCATGTGCTAACAGCTGTCTAAATGACTCGGCTAAAGTTAGTAGCATGCTTGCTTGTTTTTTTCTGCTTCCACTTGTCTTTGCACTAGGATGATGTCGGCGTAAATGTGCAGTCATATTCGTTGTGTTCCCACTAGTGCTTTCAGGTTAATCTCGTTGAAATGACCTTAACGCCACAACACGGCAAATCTCCGTTAACGAGCTACCGCCGATCGCTCCGTGCATGGGGCTAGACGGCCAACACGTTAACGAGCTAACTGCGCTAACACACTAGTTCCCACCCATGTAATTGAGCATTGCATGGCACATCCAACATACTGTTTTACTTTAGTCCATGACTCGCTTACCTTCAGGGTCATACGTCACATGAAAACCAAAATAATTCCAAACGCCAGATCTGAATGAGGGTGGGGGAGG
The DNA here is from genome assembly GCF_057381845.1 of Rhamphochromis longiceps. Classification (NCBI taxonomy): domain Eukaryota; kingdom Metazoa; phylum Chordata; class Actinopteri; order Cichliformes; family Cichlidae; genus Rhamphochromis; species Rhamphochromis longiceps. The sequence continues at coordinate 9,886,566 of NC_140558.1, forward strand.
TCCATGTTGCAAGGAGAGCTTAACTTCTGTCTCGCTAGCTTGCCCTGCTCCTTCTGACGATGCTGTCTGTGTTGAGCGCTCAGTGAATCTGCATTCGACTACTCCGCCTAGGCTGCACTGTCGAGCCTAGGCGGAGTAGTCGAACGCAGATTCACTGAGCGCTCAACACAGACAGCATCGTCAGAAGGAAAGTTGATAAAATAAATTACAAATTTTGTATTGTTCGATACATATGCGTACCGAACCGAAAGCACTGTATCGAACGGTTCAATATCGATACGAATATCGTTGCACCCCTAGTAGTCATAGTGGCTTTTGTTGTTGTATCTTACAGGTTGAGTCCCGCAGAAGTTGCATTCCTAAGGCTGTACCACCATGAAGCCACTGGTGAAAGCTTCAAACATCCTCCAGTCTGAGTCCACTTCCTTCATGGGAGGGCTGCTGCCAGTAATCCAACAACTACTGTCCAAACTTAGCAGGCTGGAGACATCAAGCAAGACATGCATGCCACTCATCAGAGTGCAACATGGCCTTCAAAAGCATTTTGGACCGATGATGGAGGATCCAGAGTTGGCTGCAGCTGCAGTCCTCTTACCCAAGTTCAAGCCTTCCTGGACTGATAGAGCAGATGTAATGTAGGCTGGTATGCAAGATTCATATGATCCCATTTTTGTGTACTATTACATTTGAACACATGTTTATGTCACCTAATACATTGTAAGTTATTGATGGTGTGTCCTTAATATCAAACGATCCTTGTTGAGAATTAGCTGATTTTAAGTTTGTGTGTTCAGGAATAATTACTTAAATTTAAATAACAAAATTGTGTTATCTACTTGCAGCCTTGACATACATCATACAACATCTTTAAAAGATTGAGCATGAGAGTGAGGATCAGCAAAGAGAGTCATGAAGATGAATTCTTCTCCAGACCAATCTCCAGAAGGCTGCAAATTGCAGTTGAGCTTGATGGTTATCTTGCTTGTGCCACAGACACCATGGAGCTGCTGCACTCCTTCTCAGCCATCAAGAACCTCTCTCTTAAGCTGAACACAGCTCTGCTTGCTTCTGCTGCGTGTGAACAACTTTTTAGCTGTACTGGTTTACTCTTCACAGCCAAACAAAGCCAGATAGCCTCTGTCAATTTAGAAAAGCAGCTCTTGCTGAAACGGAACAAAAGGTTCTGATAGTGAAGTGTGACAGAAATGCTATTATGTGTGAGAGTTTAAGACACTTACCTGCCTGTTGTTCACAGTGTATTGGGAAAGGTTTAACTGTTCCATGCAGGTTCAGAAACATTTTTGTCATTGTTTTAACAAACAACTTTTCTGCTGTATATTTATATTTATTTACAAAACAAATTACCTTTCTGTACCTTTTTAATCTGAGAAATGTGCTTTGAACATAAATATTTTATACTGATGAATCGAATCGAATGCCTGCTATAGGACCAGTCAAAGGATTTTCAAAAGTGACTCCATGAATTTAAAAGAGCCATTATAATTTTAAAACTAGCCAATTTAAAGTCTCCAATTAGTATTCTAGAAACATTTTAAAATCGATATCACTATTTTTCCTACATTACAGAAACCTTGTTACTTGACTCGAAGGTTCAATATCTACAGCTTGTCCACGTCCGATTTAATATCAACAATTTCATCTTCAATTAATTTGCTATGTAATTCCATAAGAACTTCTCCATGTGTCCAGTTTTTACACAGGACTTCAAAAATCATCTGTCGAGGTTTGTGAACTTCTCTAAGGGGATTTTGGCAAATTCATCCTTGGTTTTAGCCCAGATTCTGTTGGTAAGCCTGTTGCAGATGACTGCAACTCTTTCCTGAGTGAAGAACGTGCCGAAACATTTTCCAATCCGCATAACTAGTTTTTCTACACAGATTTCCACTAATATATTTATGTTTCTTGTGTCAACTTATCAATATCTGTTACTAAAAATTACTGTCTTTCATCTGTAATAAAATGATCAGTGTGGCTGCTCTACCAGGTGTAACAATTAGGTTAAACATCCAGGCATCCATGAAAACGGAATTTATTAAACTTAATGGAGTTAGCAGGAAGTTAGCTCGCTAGTTTTTATCTAAATATAATATAGCCTGTCCTGACTGAGAGATTTCTGAAACAAATTAAAACGTACAGCTCTGCTATCACTTCCGACATAAATGAAGACAAGAAAGTAAACAGCACTGACGTTTGTAGGGTTACTGAAGTTTGGCTAGCTGATGTGCTACGTGATCGCTAGCGACACAGCTATGTTAGCATAATATAAACAGTGAAGGTCGAGGATGAACGCTAACTTTATTCCACTCGATAAAAGTTGCCGTGAGGATTCTTGATGGTCAGGGTCAAATGCAATCGCATGGCAGGATGCTGTAAACGGACCAAACTTAAGTCAGGAGAACAACTGAGATAATTCATCCACTGAGCTTTAAAATGAATAGCGGTAATAAAAACAGAGAGGGCGACAGTGATCACTGACTGTTTTAGGGGCTTTTTGAGAATAAAAAGAACCAGATACAAAGCATTAAAACTTGTTAAAAACACAAAAGCCTTATTTAACGCAGGGTACTTTGGAAGCAGGATTCATCACGTCATCAATTAAAGACCGGATAGTAATAGTAGCAGTTACTGTTACTATAGTTACATTATACTGTTAGTGCAATTACATTAGTATCTGCTACTGCTACCACACTTGAAGTGTTGGTCCTTGGTGTGGATTAAGTCTGATGATTCAAAATAAATTGCAGTTCAAACTTTCATCTTCTGTCATCTTCTTAATTAAAATAGTTGCAAATATCAACATTTCTTCTCTATAGTGTCCAGATGTTTATAAATCCAGTGGACCAGATTGGTGTCAGAACCTAAACCACATAACCACATACTGGGCAGTTCTAGCATCACAGAATACTTCAAATACAAGAGTCATATATTAACATGTTGATGTGCACTAACTAATAACGCATTTGATATATTTCCATCTATATAAGTATGAGTTCAGAGTGCCCTCCGACCTACTATATCTTCTATATAAAAGTAAACCCCACAGTAATCACATTACTGCTGTAATGTGTAATCAAGCTAAGACGTTTTTAAATGTTAGGCTCCTGTTCCAAAAACCAACAAAGTGGGATTTTCATGGAAGTGAGCAAGTCATACTCTTTAACAGAATAGGATTAGGGCCACTGGGGGAAAAAAGTGCGCACATCAAAATAAATCTGAGGAAAAAGTCAGAATTCAGAGAAAAATAAGTCAGAATTCTGACTTTTTTCTTATAATTCTGACTTTTTTTCTCAGAATTCAGACTTTTTCCTCAGAATTATTTTTTTCAGAATTCTGAGAAAAAAGTCAGAATTCTGACTTTAATCTCAGAATTCTGACTTTTTTTTTCTTAGAATTCTGACTTTTTCCTCAGAATTGTTTTTTCTCAGAATTCTGAGAAAAAAGTCAGAATTCTGAGAAAAAAAATCAGAATTCTGACTTTGATCTCAGAATTCTGGAAAAGAAGAAAAAAAAAAGATGTGCCCATTTTTTTTTCCATTGGCCCTAATCTTCTTCGGTACAACCCTTTACTTTAAAACACAAGTAATACTTCATTTACCCCCTCAAGAACATTTATATTACTGTGTGTGTGCCCCCTTCATGATTTTAGCTTTTTGCATATTTGTCACCCTGATCATTTCACTGTAACATCTCAGTTGAGGTAAAAAAAATAATAATAATAATTAAGAAAAAAATGGAGCGAAAATGGCATCCAAGGGAGAGTTCAGGGAGAAAACCACTGCTGAGTATAAACAGGACAAACGCTCATCTCACATTTTTTGAAATGCTTCTGCATGATCCCAAGACTTTGAGGAAAATATTCTGTAGACTGTTTGGATAGACAAAAGTGGAACTATTTTGAATCCCATTACATCACACTAACAACATTTCACATTTCAAACATGGTGGTGGCAGTGTGATGGTACCCAGGAGCCATAAATTCTGCTCTCTACTAAAATCCATCCATCAGTTCCTGTCCTGAAGCTCAAGCACACTGAGGTTAAGCAGCAGGACAAAGATCAGAAACACAGCAGGAAGTCCACCTCTGGATGGCTCAGAAAAACAAAATGAAGGCATTAGAGTGGCTGAGTCAAAGTCCAGATTGACTCAGCCAAGATGCCAAGATGCCTTGGTGTGACTTTAAACAGGTCTGTCATGCTGGAAAACCCTTCAATGTGTATGAAATGAAAACAATTCTGCAAAGAATAGTGGGCTAAAATTCCTCCACAGCAATATGAAAGACTTATATTGTCAGTTATCAGAAAACCCAATTGCAGTTCTTGCTGCTAAAGGTGGTGGAAAATTTTAAAAAAGATCTGTCTCTGCTGAGTTAATGGTAAAAATCTATGCTCTAAATTTTGCTATTTTCCTTTATTATGGCCTGAATTGAATGAGTTGATTGATCTCTCGTTTGCTCAAGAAAAGAGATCTGCTGATGCGCAAAATTAATTTGAAATTAACTAGGTGTGAGGTGTATATTTACATAAATAAAAATAGAAAACAGCAGCTGACTGGACAAAACCTGCCAAAATATAAAATAAATACAAAAATATATTCATACCAATTAAAATGTACAGTAAGTGCCATTAAATGCACAAAATGTAACAACTAAAGAATCATTAATTATATAATGTGACATAACTGTTTTATTGTAAATTAATTTAGATTGGATCCTCTGTTTGTCTACACATATTTATGTATTTATTTAGTTGTTTATTTAGGTGTACAATGATCCTCACTGTAAATGACACTTTTTTTCTTGTAAATTATAATGTTACTCTTGGATTTTTGTTTTTTCCCTGTTTATTTAATTGTTTGTTGATACAATTGGGACTTCACTGTTTAGCCTTTTTTCTCAGACGTATCCCTATTTTTTTCTCTTGTCTTTCAATCTACTGTCATATCAAAGTATCTGAAGAATAAAATAACACTATAATGATGTATGCTTTTGTTCTCAATTTATAATCACTTTGAGATGTTAAATAACATATTTAATAAAGAGACATGTTAAAAATTAGGTAAAGATCAGTCAGACCTGGTAACAATGGTTTGGGTCACACATGTTTTTGGTTTTTATTTTGTTTTGTTTTGTTTTCTAAATCTACCAACAAATTACTGGCATGTTTGCCAGCATGTTGTAATACCTCCTGACTGACAGAGGGCGCTGTTGGATGTTTCCTGCGTGTGATACTGGGGGGGGGGGGGTTCCGGTGGAAAACAACAACAACCTGTTAGAGGAGTTAACGCTGAAGAATAGGCGGCAGCATGTTTTCTACCGTGAAGGAAAGGGTTGGGGAGGTGCTGTTACCGGGGGACGAGTTCTCCTTCGAGGCCGAAGAGAACATTTCTCTGACGGCGCCGGTGAAGTCGGAGAAGGTGATGTGCGGTCCGGGCCTGCGGCGCTGCGGTGACCGGCTAGTGGTATGTAAGAGCGGCGTGCTGCGACACAAGGAGCCCAACGTGTTCTGGATCGATTCCCAACAGAGAAGGGTGAGAGAAATATTAGTAAGATAACGCCAGTGTGAGTTTCTGATAACCTAATTCATCGATAGGGGCTGGTTTTCTGCTCTCTGGATGCTAATTTATCTCAGAAACCTGGAAGTGTGAAACGTGTGTTTCTCTCAGTGTTCAAGTATAACCCCGAATTAATCACAGCACCAAGCAGACCTCCGTAAACCAGTGCGTGCTGGGAGCTGATTATGTCTCTCTTTATCCTCAGTATGTCCCAGCTAAAGGAGAGAGCATCATCGGGATCGTCACCGCCAAATCTGGAGATGTCTTCAAGGTGGACTTCGGAGGGAGTGAGCAGGCGTCTCTGTCCTACCTGGCATTCGAAGGAGCGACCAAGAGGAATAGACCCAACGTCCAGGTATCCAAAATCAGACTGGAGTTTGGTGTGCAGGGAACTCTAAAGGTAATCCACCTTTAGGTTAAAGAGAGCCACTGTAATGATTCCCCCTCTCTCCTCCCTGTGTGTTTGTGTGTCACCTGTACAGATGGGCGACCTGGTGTTTGCTCAGTTCCTCATAGCCAATAAGGACATGGAACCAGAGCTGGTGTGTATTGACAGCTCAGGACGAGCTAATGGGATGGGAGTGTTTGGAACAGGAGGTCTGCTATTCAGAGTCTCTCTTGGTCTTGTCAGAAGGTAACTGACACATGGCACCCTCTGCAGCTAACATGACACCAGCATTTGTGTCTATGGTCTTTTTAACTCAGGCTAAACATTACTTTCCCCCCCTCAGGCTGCTGGCACCCCAAAGCAACATCCGCTCAGACCTTGAGCACCTCTTCCCGTGTGAGCTTGTGGTCGGGATGAACGGACGCATTTGGGTCAAATCGGCCAGCGTGCAGCAGACGCTGATCATTGCAAACCTGTTGCAGAGTGCCGAAACCATGACGGCCCAGCAGAGACAGCAGCTGTTCAGGAAGGTCCAGCAGGGGGCGTTCTAGACGACTTCTTGACTCCAGGACACCGACTGAACCAGCAGAGCCCACACTGTAGACCACTTCAGACCTGAGTCCAGGTGTAATACTGCAGTGATGTCACTCCTGGGCTCTGTGACATTACACTGAGCATGGCTACAGCTGTTCAGTGTTTAAAGGATCATTACATGTTTTCACATGGAGCTCCAGTCTGAACGTTTTTGAAAAGCAGCTGTCAAAGAACCTGCCCACTCAAAAACCACAAACATGACAGACTCAAGATGAAAATAAATAAAACTAGATGAGGGTGAGGGGGGAATATTTAAAAAAAAAAAAAAAAGTAATGTCAAAATTATAAATGTTCAGAGAAGTTGAGGATTGACCAAAGAGCGGCTCCTTCCTACAATCCTGGAGCAGTTTGGTGACAGTCTGTGCCTTTTTCACCACATCACAAGGTAAAGTGATCCCTCAGAGATCTGCATATTAATATCTCAGATCCAGGACCAGAAAATTCCACTATTAATGAGATTGAGAATCTGTGATCAACTGGAGTGCTGATGAGGCAGGAATGGATCTAGAGCACATTACGGAGATCTGTAGAGGTTACAAAGAAGGGTCAACACTGTAAATACTAACTCTGTGCATACATTTGATTTATTTGCCAATAAAAGCCTTTAAAATGTATAAATTGCTTTGTTCTCTATGAGATGGAGACATTTAAAAAAGCTGAAGCACACATTTCTGACACTGTCAAAACCTTTAGCCATGATTATTTTCTTTTTTTTAATCGGCTCCAAGTCCAACATGAACAGCTTGGCTTCCTGATGGCAGACACAGCAGCAGCATAACTGGAGACACTGCGTGATAAAATTTGTATTTTCATGATTCCTTTAGATTTTCAGATAGTCTGAAGTTGATAATTGTCCCCCTGTTAATGAACCCAAAGATGGGATCAGGATCAAAATTAAAAACTGAAGCATAACGTGCATTTATCAAATATGGATTTAATTTTTTACTTCTGGTTTTTAAAGAGGTTTAAATTTAAGTGTTAAGTAAAAAGAAAATTGTTTTTAATTTTTTTTTTAATTCTAAATGACTGTAGGTGACCTGCAGCATCTGTGTTGACCACCAGGGGGCAGTGGAATACGGCAACACATAAAAACAAAGACAAAAGAAAATAATATTTAAAAAAGACCAAAGCAACTGTTTCATAGACAGTGATAAGAACACAGTTTCATGCTTGTTTACTGCATTAATATTATCTCATAAATTCACAGGAATATTAATGCTGTTCTGCAGCTTATAGATCTTTATCTGCTGTTGTCTGTCACCTCTCCCTCTGATAACGTCTCTGACTGGAGCTCACTTGGTCAAGTTTGAATAGAAGAGAAACGATGCACCAAATGCCTCCTCTGCTATTGTGCTATCAGATAATGAACCACAACCTGCAAAGGCAGTTGGTAACCATGACATAAAGAAGTAACCGCCAACTTCCTTATCCTCCCTTATCTCTGACTAGGGTTGCCAACTCCCTGAAAAATAAATAAGGGACACCTCGTGGCCAGGGCCGGGCGACCCAGTTGTCTTCACCCTTCCCAGTGTGGTGAATTTTCTAGCTCTTTTTTTGTGTGTGAAATTATTTTTTTAACCATTTCACTTGAATTTGATTTAAGTAGATGTGTATTCTTTGTGATATGAACACATGTGAAACAAATGATCATTTAGCCATTTATTTTTTAGCTCAAAATGACAACATTAACACAATAAAACAGGTCTCCTTCTTAAACAGAAGCCTGTCATGCTTAACTTTTGAGAATATAAGTAAATCTTTCTTTAAAAGAACTCTGTCCTGCTTAACTTAAAATAATAGAAAACAATAGAAAGAAAAACATTCTTGTAACAGTGCTCATTTAGTGCATTTAGTACAATTGGCTTCAGTTGAGGTATTATTTCAGCTTTTCTAATGCTAATCAGCTGCTCCTGTTTGTAAACCCGCTTGTTCCCATGATTACGCATCTTAACTCATCATCATTATTCATCTATGTATTACTTTTATGTATTAGTCATCTATTTGTTGTAACCATCTATCCTTACAGTTGTTTATTACACAAAATAAATTATATTATCACACTTCTGGCCACATAGCGCTGATATTCACTGCACATGCCCATATTAACTTTTTCCAGCCAGGTGTTTTCCTTTTCCCATTTTTCCCTTTCTCTGAACAAACATTGCTGCTCTAATGCTGGGCTTACACTGTGCGATTTTAGGCCCATTTTGAGCCGATTTTTGAGTGATCGGACCGATTTTGGCCTTCATCGTGCATCGTGTAGTATACGTGGGGTAACGAGAAGTGATTAACACCTCACGACCAGCTCCCGATCATCAATCGCTCGTGACTCACCACAGCCGCTCACACTGCTCGCGCGCAAACACGTAAACGTTGGTGTAAAAGATGGAGCAGCACGGCTGTGCAGCGTGTGATCTGGACACAAGCAATGGAGGCACACAACCGTGAAAATAGTTGGATTTACATTGCTGCTCAGTCACAGCTGCCCGATCAATGTTTTTCATTAGCAATTTAGCAAAGTTGATGGTGGTGGTGTGCGTGTCTGTGTGAGTGAGTGAAAGACGGAGAGCGCGACAGATTTTCTGTTATAACCTTCATGTTATGGAGGCACAGTGTGAGCACTCAGGTCGCATCAGAGCATCGGGCGGTATAGTGTGAGACCTGCATCGTGACCTACCAACTTCTAACCCCTGCGAGTCAATCGTGCAGTTTGAGCAGGAGCTGAATAACGTGACTGAAAAAATCGCACAGTGTTTGCCCAGCTTTAGGTGTACTGTCGTCCGAGACTTGCACCGCAGTGTCGGCGTTTGTTTCCCTGTTGTGGTCATCTGTTGTCTTCCGGTATTTTCTCCGTAAGCGACCTTTCCTTGACCAATGAGATGAGCGGTAATCTGAATTGTCATACTCGTAAGTGTGCTGTCAGCTCATTGGTCACAAAGCAGGAGAGGGGCTGGGAATTATGTTTTCAAACAAAGCGTTAATTCCATTAAAAGTTATAGACTACTTTTGATTCTCACTGTATTACGGGACAAAGTGCGTCCCTTATTAGCTCAATACGGGACGTGTACTTTTGTTTCGAAATACGGGACGATTCCGTTTTTTAAGGGACGGTTGGCAACCCTATCTCTGACACATGTCTGATGAGGGCTTAACACAGTGCAGTGATGGTCTCAAACATTCATCACTTTCTAAAAATGATTCTCCAGTTTTTTCATTTAGGAAATTCAGGCCTCCACACTTAGTCTGGTTTCACATGTGGGTGTATGGAGGTCGCTTCCCTTATATCAGGCTTGTTTTGTATCTTCTGTTTGGGGAAAGAACAGATTAAATGTGCACCTGTCACCTCAGTTTGTCAACAACTTGTCACTTTTAAAATCTCGGGTTTGTTTCAGTAAGATTTCAGATTATGTTCCAAGCCCTTTTCATGTTCTTTGAATGAGTCAGGTTTATCTCTTATCTGAAGATTAGTTGCCAAACTAGAAACTTTTCTGCATCCCAGAGCCCCAGCGGCATGAGACATTCGTTTAATTCAAACCAAACTCAGACTGGCAAACACCTTGACTCTTGTTCTTTCCCCAAGAAGCCACATTAGGGTATCGAAGTTATAGGAAAACAACTTTATTCCAAAACAAAGGTGAGCAGAGCAGCTTGAGGACTGGTTTTAAACAGTTGTTAATGACAGTGAGCCAGGGTCAAATTTGAGGAAGCCGGTCGGTTTCAGGCTGATGATCAGCACTCGTAGCACCACAATGACACTGCTTCTTCACAGAAAATGAGAAACTATTAAATGCTTATAGGTAGTCTGTTATATGGTGATTGATACCTTTATTTGGTTTTGTCAATTGTAATGAAACATCATCAGGGAGCACAAATTGACACCTGATTCTTCAGACAGGAGATATTTCTCATGATAGTAAGGCTGCAGACATGAAGATGCTATGAGAAGTAATGCACAAGAAGATGCAACTGAGGAGAGCGCAAAACATGCATTGAGTGGAACGTTCTAGATCACTGCAACTGTATGCAAAACCTTTGTACCTACTTGGAAAGTCAAATATGTGACTGAACAGGACAGCATTTTGGGAACTTGCGAGAAGATATAGCAGAAATCTCAGGGTTGAGTTTAAGAGTAAGAGTAAGAGGTCAATATATGGTGCCACATTTGCCCTTGACCTCCTTAATAGAATACAAATTTGAAGAAATTTGTATTGCATTCAGTATTTAAAAGTCCTTAACTGTGATTTTGTTATTTTTCATATTTCTTAAGTTTTAGTTATTTATATTTTATTTTTTGTAGAGACAGCAGAACTTCGGAGTCCTGAAACAGCGAAGAGCTGCAGGGACTCTGGTCCTTCAGCAGGGGTGTGCTGTTTCATCAAGATCCCAAAAGGTTGATTCTGTTCATCTGGACTTAGCTTTTTCAGTGGGAGAATCGTTTTGTCACTCATCCAAGTGACTTCTTCAGTCTCAGCTGACTGCAGGTTTCTTCATCCTTATAAACAGTAAATTTGCACAATGACTGAAACTAGCCCACTAAATGAACAATGGGCTGTGACTTCAATTTGTTTCATGGAGACTTTAGCAATCATCAAACCTCCAGGTCTGAAAATACCTCAAACTCTCTCAAACTTTCTCTTATGACTACATTCAGTAAACTCACTCTGATCAACACGCTGATAATAAAGGTGTTTGGTTATAAATCTTGTTTGAAAACCACCTTAAACTTCCCGCTGACACTCCCAGTGTCATCTGGAAAGGTATATTACAGTCCTACCATTAGCTCCGTTTATTTACTCAGAGCAGTGCTGGACAAATCTCACACTTAGATGTGACATCAGCAGTGTTGGTCAAGTTACTTGAAAAAAGTAATCAAAACTAATTACTGATTACTTCCCCAAAAAAGTAATCCCGTTACTTTACTGATTACTTATTTTCAAAAGTAATGAATTACTTAGTTACTTTTTAAAAACACGATTTACAACCTGAATAGGTGATAAAGCGATAGATCTTTCAGCCCAATTCTACTTTTTCTGCATAATCCATCATACAAAATGTAATCAAATGGAAAAGTCTCTTTTTTTTAAACTTGTTTTATCAGTTTTAATCTTTTAACTTTATGCATCAAGCAAAAATTAAATTATATGCAACATTCTCTGACTTGAAGAAATTAGTTTAATATCTAAACCTATTTTCTGCACATTCCAGCACATAAAATAAAATATTTGTTGTGTTTACACTCAGTCTTTCAAATAGATGCAAGTAAAACACAGCAGAAAATAAATAAAATCAAAGACTAGCGGTCCTGTTGCTCTATTTTCACCTGTAAAGCAGGAGTGGAGTAGGCGGAGGTGTGCCTTGGTGCAGGTGTGCCGCAGTGGGCAGTGGAAGAATCTGCGAGTTTCTCTGTGAATTTCCCATTACGTCGTTGCGCACTAGGAGCTTGTTTAGGGTTTTTTTCGCTGTAAAAAGAAGTTTTCTTCCCACGCTAATGTTTTTGTCACTTTTTATGGAATCAAACTCAAAGTAAGGTCAGTACTTCCACGCTTTAAACACTGCATGCTCATACTCTCTCCCGCACTCGATATATGATCCACTGTTGCAGCGTTCCTACAGGAAAGTAACAGTAATCTAATTACCGTTTTTACAATAGTAAACCCTTACTTTACTCGTTACTTGAAAAAGTAATTATATTACAGTAACAAGTAACGCGTTACTGCCCATCTCTGGACATCAGTCACTCTTTATTTGGTCTTATGTCACATGACCACATGCTGAGCCCATCCATGCTGGTGCTCTGTTGGTGTAGAAATACACTGAGGTCATACAATCGGTTGTTTTAAATGTTTCCTATTAGATTTTTTTTCTCTACTCAGACACTTAATTTATTTAAAATGCTGTCTGCAATACTGTTCTTGATGACCCTGATGAAGGGGACAAGCTGAAACTCTTCGGTCAAGTCATAAAGCTCTTCTTTATACTACATGACTTGGTGAAACTTCATTCTCCATCAAAGGTGTCAGAGCAGCATTATGTATAAACAATACAATATTAGATTATCAAAATGTTACATGTTATTTTCAGTAATTATCTCACTATAATAGTATCCAGAACTTGAAGAACTCATTTGTGAAATGATCTGATGGATTTTAATCCAGTCCTGTGACCAGCATGAAATGCAGTAATGAAATTAAGAAAGAATCATTGCATTCAATTATGTCTTCGATGCAGCAACTGTCAGTTAGTTCCTAATGAATTAAAGTAGCTATGCTGTATTTAAGCATATGACACATCTTTTTGAAATGTTTTTTAAAATATAAGAGTGGAATCTAAGGTAACCTCTGAATATTTAAACTGAACAGCATTTTTTTAACTGTTTTCCATCAGTGTAGATACTTGGGTGAATACGTTGTGTTCATTCTGAAAGAACAGTCACTGATTTCTGTTTATTCAGAATAAAATATGAATGATTTTGGCACTTTTTGAATACTGAATGTTAATTTGGCAGCAATTTGTTCAAGGTCTTTAACGTGTAAATATAGCACTGGGTCATCAGCATACATCAAGGTTTTAACACCATCACACAGATGGAAAATCATATTTACTAAATTGTTTATAGTGAACAGCAATGGTCCTAAGATTGAGCCTTGTGGTACTCCCATACAGGCTCTCAGTTATATTTTCAGTTTTATCCTGAAACACTGAAAGCAGTACGATAAGCAGGAGTCAGGACTGAATCCAGTTTGTTGGCATTGATAGACAGATGGAGTTAGATGTGGAGCAGTAAGCTCGAAAACCAAACTGTATGGGGTGTAGTAGATTTTCTCCAGTTAGATAGGCCATCAGTTCTTTAGACACAACCTTTTCAATCATTTTTGAAGAGGCTGGTGGTATATTGATAGAGTTACAGTAGAGGTTTTTAATGGCATGGGAATATACCTTCCTCCAATGACTAATTAATAAAATGACTAACAGAAGTAGTTAAAAACTCCTTATAATTCTTTAGGGGAAAAGTATCAAGCCCCCAGGTGCACTTTGCTCATGAGTTTGGCTATAGTTTAGATATTTTTACGTACTTTATCATCATCATCTTTGTAATTGGGAGTTAAAGTAGTTTTACCAATTAAAATAAAGCAGATTGTATTTCTGCAAACTTTATTAATAAAATATTAATAACAAACATTAATAAAATAGTCATTAAAACTGTTTACAAAAACGAGACTCATTTTGTATGGCCCAGTTTACTTGAAGTTGTATGGATATATTTTTCAGGTGCTCTCTGATTAATACTTTTCCACAGTAATTTAGTATTTCTCTGTTGTGTTCTGATCTCGAGGAAGAAATTTGTTAAGTTGCCCTGTAACTTTGTTTCTAATGATTCTGTACATGCAGTGGTCAGTTTTAAGCTGTGATTTTAAATATTTGCTTTTAGGACTGTATCACTTTCCCTCATTTACTGGCGTAAAATGTTTTTTAATCCAAGCAAAGTTCCTTTTCTGTTATGCTTCGGAGGCACAGCTTTTATTGAATTTGGATAGAATTTCCTGAAACTTGAAAAATTTGAAGATTTGCAAAAGTTATTTTATTTCAGTAATTTAACTTAAAAAGTCAAACTAATATATGATATAGACTCATTACATATGAAGAAAGATATTTCAAGCCTTTATTTTTTTTATAATGTTGATGATTATGGCTTACAGCTTACGAAAACCCCAATGTCAGACAACCTCCTGCAGAATCAGGCACTGGCAGGGGTAGCCATCTGCAGCAACAAGTTGGGGGGTGAAGACAGGAAGACAGGACTATAGTGTCTTTCTTTTTCAGGCAAAACAGATTCAAACGTTAAATAAGCTTTCCGAGTCAGAAAGAGCAGTTGGGCGGGGCTTCTGTGAATAACATTTAACTAAAAAACCTGTTTTTCAGTAGCAAAAGCTTTTATAATCTTCTAAGAAGCATCAAAGCATATTAATGGTGCAGGGAAACCAAATAATTCTTTATTTACTTAATTTTTTTTTAAATTGTGAAATGCTGTTTGCATTACAGGAAAGGAATCCAAATAGAGGAAACAATGAAAAGCCCAACACATCATCTTTAATGTCCACATACAGAAACATATTATAGCCAAAATCACTGCAGCAGGACAGAAATCTGATTTCAGGTATTTATTAATTTAACTGGTTTTATGAATCTGAATTTAGTGCTTTTAAAAGGATCATTACCTTTTCTTTTTTTCTAGCCTGCTGTGTTCCCATTCACGTTTCATCTCTGTGGGTCAGGCTGACCTCCACCCTGGAAATGATTATCTACAGCACAGCATGACCCACAGAGACAACACCACAAACACCGAGTGAAACAAGACACAAAGAAGAACATACACATGGCATATTAAAAGGGGAAAAAAACAAAACAAAAAGAACCCACACATTCATACACTGGCTTCTCCACCAGTCCCACCACTAAGGCACATTTACAGGTGATTTGTTCACAGAGTGAGGAGGAGACTGGTCTGCAGACACAAATGAACATGCAGGACAGATAACACACACTGAATCAATATGTGTCATCAATAATCAAACGAACTTGTCCAGCAGTCAGTTGACCTCATCCACAGGATCAGTAAAGTCTTTGGTACCAATAAGGACACTTAGAGATACAATCAATCAATCAAAATGAAGTACAGCTAATCAGTCAACAGAGAAACCAACCATCACCGATAATCTATCATTTTTCTTTTTTTTCCTGTTTTGTTGGAATCAAAACGAGCAGATAATCAATCAGTGCTGATTAATTAGTAATAGAATCTATTGAGGAACAGACTCTTGTTTCATTTTGGATTAAACTTTGGCTGTAAAAAGAAAAGAAACATTGATCACTGATTGAAAACCTGATTTTTAAAAAAGGTAAAACAGACACACTCAATAACCCCTAATCCTCCAGCAGTAAAGCCCAGACCACATGACCCTGAGGGCCGCTCTGATTGTCTGATTTTCAAAACAAAAGTCTTGTTTAGGAAATATCCCAGCAGCAGCGTCTGACGCACAGATGGTGGGAGCTGATTGGTTCCAGCTGACCAATCAGAAATGAGTCCTTAAGGCCCCGAAAAAACTCCACAAACCATGAGTCTGTTTGTGCAAAAACCCAAAAAACAAAAAAAAGAAAAATCATGGAAACAGTCCAGTAGTTCTGGAGCAGAACCAGAACTTAAAGCTTCAAGTGTCAGAGGCACGGTGTGAATTTCAGCCTGGTCCCAGTGCCACAGATCCTTCATGGCTTTCCCACATCCACGGCGATCATAGTGAAAAGGTCAAGCTTCTGGATGCTCACCACCTGGTAATTCAGAGAGTTTATGCCGTCTTTGTACATGGTCTCTCGAGTGTGAGCAATCCGGTTAAACCTGGAACCAAAAACAGCATCCAGACCCTTCAGAACCAACAGCCTCACTCTTAAAACCACATTTAGCCATCATTTTAATTAGCAGTATAAATATTGATGAGTAATGGTACTTGTTAGACAATTGTGGATCATTATGGTTGTCAGTGTGCAAGATGATTAGGTCTTTAGCATGAATGCTCACCTCTGTTTTCTACACAGACATACATTCACTTTTCACTGATCACATCACATGCTCACACACACACACACATCACACGTTCACTGTTGCGGACACACACGACATATGTTCTGCAGGAGGGGGCCAGAGTTGGAGGCCTCTGAGGTTGGGTGCAGAACTCACAGCTCTAAGATTCCAACTGGGCTCCCCATGCGCAAGTTAAAACCGATCGATCTCTGTTCGTCTTGCTTTGTTCACGGGAATAAGTCTCTGAGTCAGCGAGGTCTATAAGTGTAGACCTAACAGTACTGACAACAATAATAACACATTTTTTGTGGGCACCTTACTAAAACCCAAGGTCAGTGTTCAAAGCATAGAAGACAAAGAGTAAAAAGGATTTAAAAAAACAAAAAAACAAAACACCATTAGACAATAATTGGAGTCGATGTTTAAAGAGAGTGAGCCAGTTTGAAGATGCATTTTTAGTTTTGAATTGAATAAGGGAAAAGAGCCTGTGTTTCTAATATCAGGTGGAAGTGAATTTCCGAGCTGGGGAACAGAGCAGCTCAAAGCTCTGTTCCCAAAAGTGGTGAGATGGGTGCGGGGAACAATAAGGTGAGTATCAGAAGAAGACATAAGGGAGCGGAAGGGACTAGCAACACAAGCAGGGAGGAGCCAGGTTATGGAGAGATTTGAAAGTGAAAAGCAATATTTTAAAAGTGATTCTAGACACTACAGGCAGCCAGTGAGGTGGCTGAAACACAGAGGTGATGTGCTCTCTGAGGGTGTGGGCGAGTTACGATCAAGGCTGCAGAATTCTGGAGTTCATCAAGGGACTTGTTAGGGAGACCAAAGAGAAGAGAATTACAATAATTCATCCAAAAAGTGACAAAGCCATGGACAAGGATGACAGCAGCATTGAGGGTAGGGCTGCCACAAACGATTATTTTGATAGTCGACTAGTCACCGATTATTTTTGCCATGAGTCGACTAATCAGATCATGCATCCATTGGACGTAAAACGTACAGCTTACTGCACCAGCATGGATCTGCTCTTATATAACTATCATTAGCTTACAGCTTTGAGTGTTTAAGGTATGTGCTAACTAAAAATAAAGACAAGATGATAGTTTATTCAATTTTAATGAAATTAGCAGATTGTCTTGGTGGAGTTTAATAAACGCAGCCGTCTGCTCCTTGCTATCTAAAATATAACAGGACACCGGAGAATATTCTCGAGCATCTCACACTTCTGATAATCAGTTGTCTGCTTGATGTTTATTCAGCTGTGTAAAAACTATAACTTTAATCTCAGCCAAACCGATTTACTCAGGAACAAATAAAATACTAAAAAAAACCAAACAATAACATTTTAAGTTATCTAAGTGACTCATATATCATGTTTAACCTGAGTAGCGAAAGACGGCGGTGGGTCTGAAAACGATTTACCAAGAGTTCGATGTTTTCACGAGCTCTAGTGAGCCTTGAACCCCGGCTAGCTATCGAGCTAGTGGGTAACAGACGTCTCCGAAAACGTCGGAGCGCTTTTGAAAATATGTGGTTAGGGGTGGGTTTTTATAATAGATTCATTGATTAAAATCGATTCTGGCTTGGATAACGTAAAATCGATTCATTAAAATCCTGAATCGATTTTTTTAATATAAATTTATTTTGCCCAAAATGCCAGAATCTCTGGTGACATCTCACAAAATTTCAAGAACCACCAAACAGTTAAGACAGTAAATGAGAGCAGGAACACGGATTCTGCACATAGACTTAAACACACAGCGCGACCCGCGGATCAGAATCAGATGTTGCCTTTCTCACAGTCGGGGCTGAAAGCCGACAGCTCGCTGATTCTGATCTGTCGGCGGGTCCGCGCTTTGTGTTCACGCCCTTAATGAGCCGATTCTAAAGCTGTTAGTTTGATCTCTCTCCAAACAATATTGACCGAACCAGCAGCAAAAGAAGATCCAAACGCTTCACATAAACATCGTCATGAATTCACTCTGACTTTTACTGTTTTGCTTCCACCGCGATGCACAGCTCTCTCTCTCCCTCCCCCCTCTCTCTCTCTCTCTCTGTACTTCAAGAACAGTTTCCCTTTCTTCATTATTCGCTTGCTTGTTACGCAAAGTCTACTGTTGTTTACAGTGCTGTCAGCCGCTGTTTTTTCCCTTTTATATTCTTCCGAAAAGAAAACCTAATTTCTGCTGTTCAATACTGAACAAATTTAAACTTTTTAAAATTATTCAAAATGCAAAACGCTTAACCGTGTCTCTAATAAAACCGCTGTAACGTCAGAGGTAATGTTCATATGTTGATTAATGGTTTTCTTTCGTTTTTGATGTACTGCAGAATATTTTTATAAAATCCCAGGCCAGGAAAATCACCTTCATGTTTTTCTGTGTTTTATCTTCAGCTACTTTGACACAAAGGCATCTGCTGTGACGCTTACACCTGTGATAAAGTCTTGCGTGTGTCAGCTTCCTTTTTATTGATACAAAAATATGTAAATGTACTGATCTGAATTATAATATTTCTGACTGTCAAAATTTCCCAGATTTAAATCGAATCAAATCGAATCGATTCGGGACCTTGTGAATCGGAATTGAATCGATTCTAGAAATCAGTGACGATACCCAGCCCTATATGTGGTGTCTTGATAAACTGAGCAGATATTTGAAGTTTACACAGCTACATTCTCGCCTGAAAATATGTTAAATGTTTATTTTGTGACCCAGAAAGAATAATTAAAATATCAAATATCAAAACTAACTAGCTGCCGCCATTGTTGGAAACTGAGCAGGGCCGCGCTATGAATTCTGGGATAGGTTTGGCCACGAAGTATACACCCGACCCATCCTTCAAATCTGGGGAAATTAAGGGCGCATTTGTCGGCCGCATTTGTCGGGAGTCTTCGAATTTGGACAGTCTTCGTCGTGTCACTGTAACGTAATCGGCCTACAAATGCGGTCACAGGAGGATGCAGTTCCTGAATTTGGACACAGCTACGATACCGGACGCTGCTTCTTCTTCTTTGGGTTTTAACGGCAGCTGGCATCCTTGTACATGCAGTGCTGCCATCTTCTGTTTCAGTCCGTTATTACACTCTTAAATCCTACTACTTATTCCTGCGTCTTTTGGGATCTTACAAAGCTTCAAACGATGCGCCGACTATTAAATTAGTCATCAATGATTTTGATAGTCGACGTAATCGTGACTAGTCGACTAATCGTGGCAGCAGCATGGAGGATGATGATGGGATAGAGATGACTGATGTTGCTTAAGTGGAAGATTAATAAAGTACTGTCGAGGATGACACCCAGACTCTTAACCTGAGTGGAGAGAAGGATGGAGTTGTCATCAATATTAATGGAAAACCTGTAGGATTTAGTTGAAGTGGAATCTGTGCTGACAGGTGGAGCTTCTATTTTATTACCACTGAGTTTGAGAAAATCAGAGAACTTTGGTTAATCTTCTTAAAGCAATCAAAGAGAGATGGGTGGAAGGGAGAAACTGGGTTTGGAAGAAATACACTGCAGCGGATCATCGGCATAGCAGTGAAAGTCAATGTTATATTTCCAAAGTATGCAACAGTGAGGAATAACATTGGAAATGAAATTAATGAAATTAAATCTCATGTGACAAGTTTTATATGAAGTGAAAACAGTTCAGGAGTGGGTGTACTCCAGCGTGACTCCCTGTCATCATGCAGAATAAACGACAGTGTGTGTTGTGTGTGTCTGGTATAACAAGCAGAGTTGTGTGAAGATGATTTGGGTCTGCACCTCTGTGGGTTTGGATCATTCATCTTGTCTCTGTTGTGTCGGATCATGCGGCACTTCCCGATTTCACCGGTGGCTCTGGAGATGGACATTCCTTTAGATGCCACCCTGAAAACACAACAGTTTTTTTAAAAGAATATATTTAAACTGTCTTTCTTTGATTTATATTTTTTAAATATAATAAAGATGGTAATAATTAATTTGTAGCATTGAATTATTTTTTGGTAATTAAAAAAAAAATGTTATTATTGTCCAGGCATGCATTTTTTTTTTCTTCATAATTTTATAATATATTTTATAATATAATCTTTTCCAAGTGTTTGTAAATGTTACATATTTCCTTTTTGCCCCATATAAAAATGTTCTTTTCAAACGTGGGTAATTTTCATGCACATATTTATTCATTTTTATGATGATTCATTAGCTGATGAGTGGATAACAACACATATTTGCTGTCAATTCAAATCAAATAAAAGCCTCAGACACATAAAAACTGACACTGGAGCTGTGGTTGACCTGTAGACTGTGGATCATGTGACATGTGTATAAAGACGGTATGTGATGTAGGGCGGCTCGATTATGGCAAAAATGATAATCACGATTATTTTCACTGAAATTGAGATCTCGATTATTTGACGATATTTATTTAACCCTAACGACCTACCATAGAACCAAGTCCGCCAGAGCTTATATTATTTTTTTACATGTTGTAGTGCCATTTGTGGGAGCATTTCAAGTTGCTATACAACTGTTATAGCCCATATTTTAATAATATGTATGCATTAAGTCCATAGTAACTACATTAATTGCAAAAAAGTGCAATAAACTACAAAAAAAATTGAAAATCGTTTTTGTTTTTTTACATATATTTCTACTTGGAGAAATTTAAGAGGCTTATCCCTCAAAACTTTAAATACAAAAAAGTTGGAAAAAATAGTTTACAACAACAGGAAATTTATTTTGAGTGTCTTCATAGTTTTATTTTGGAGATACAGCAATTTTTATATACTGCAGGAAAAACAAAAACAATCCTATGATGCAAATTTGCAAAGAAAACAGCATGTGCATCAAAATAAACTATTTCCAGCAGTGCAAGCATCCCAGAAACTATTCAGAAAAGTCAAACATGACCAGTATAGGCTTTTAAGGCCTACAAGTTAAAAAAAACAACTACATTTTCCGCGAAAATGACGTCACTTCCGGTTTCGGGCAGGAAATGGCGGACATGCGATAGTTAGCGGTGACGTCTGTTTCAATGTGGGAAGTGTTACGAACAGCTGATCGGATCGGCAAAGCGTGTTTCTGGAATATTATGTTTTTGTTCCTGCAAGCGCTTTTTATGCAATTTTTGCAAAGCTTTATGTGGAAGGAAACCGTGACCGAGGACAAGCTGATGGCATAAGATGTAAGTTTCATATGCAAAACAAATTATTGCGCTAGCTTACACAGTTCAGGTTCTACAGGGATTTAAAAATAGTTACACAAAACGGAGCGTGCAGCTCTGACCGGCTTTAAAGGGTTAACAATAACAATGTATTGAATAATGACTTTAAAAAATAATATAAAATAGTGTGCAACACCACTGAAGTTTTTTTTTCTTTTAAACTCTCTTTTCAACCAACGGCAGTCACTCTCCAAATAACTTCTGCTTAGCTTTCCGAGCTTCCCTCGGGTCCTCTTAATCAGCGGTCTCCAACCTTTTTTGCGCCACGGACGGTTTATGCCCGACAATATTTTCACGGACCGGCCTTTAAGGTGTTGCGGATAAATGAGGGAGGGGCTAATAATCGGCTCAGTCATTTTTAATGATTGTTGAAAGCCCAGATCGTAATCGTGATTAAAATTCGATTAATTGAGCAGCCCTAATGTGATGCGTTTGTAATGACACGAGCGAGTCCGCTGCAGCATGTAAAGCAGAAAATGTACCTGTTGTAGATGTCATCGTCCTCTCCTCCCCAGCCCCAATAGTTGTTGGGAAAGCCGTTGATCTTCAAGTATTGCTCTTTACTCAACGAGGAGACGCCTCCAAAATACTGATTGTACGGTAACCTGCAGAGGACAAACAGGTCATTAAAGCTGACCGACATGATCGATCTTGGATATTAAAGGCAGAGGAGCTAAAATGGCTCATTTCAGACAAAGCATGAACTGAGGGACTGCACCAAGGCCTAATATAAGGTAAATTATTATTATTCTAAACTGTGAATCGTGCAAAGTGACTCTAATAAAGTCAAGAAGAAAAACATAAAGCTGGACATGATAAGGCCTCACTCAGCTGCAGCCTGCAGAGCATAGAGGAAGCAGCTTTCACTTGTTCTCATAACCAGTTACCATCCTGTATTTGTACAAAGCAGTTTTGTGTAAACACTTCGTGTCGTGATCTGAGTGACAGTGGACATTTTTTCCTTCCATGCTCAGCCTGTTTTTCACAGAACAACAGCAGGAGGTGAAATGACACACATCAGCTTCTTTGGGCTTCCTGACAGGAAATGCTGCTGCTCAGGGACAGCGGTGACAGGAAACAGGAAGGGAGGTTTTCTTTCAGTACCCACCTCTTTCTCAGTGGTTTCAAAGTCTGTCTGTTCTCTTCACTAGAACTACACACTGTCTGCACGATTAACCCGGCCCACAATACAGATTCAGTGCTGAGCACATCCAGACCTGAGTACTGACACGTCAGCTCTGCGGGATGATCCGATGCCAAAAATGGCACTTTCGTTTCACATCTCACAGCGAGACCAAAGACAAGGATTTTTAGAAAGAAAAAAAAAAAGACCCTCATTTCTCAGCTAGGAATGCTTCAAGGAGGCTTTTTTTTTTTAATTTATCTCCAGCAGCAAGTCTCTTGTACTCCAAAACTGTGACTAATGAGTTCAATCACTTTTGTGTTATATAATTATCCCAGCCTCAAACACAGCATTACAGTCAGCAGCTGCACAGCCTCTCCTGTGTTGCAATGCAGTCAGACAGGCTGGAGGATCCAGCAAGAAAAAGGAAGAGGATGTTTTTCCTCAAAAACTTCTAAATGCATGCAAGCAGGGGTCATTTTTTACAGTTCCAGGGTATTGTTATGAACTAATCATGAGATAATTCTGCCTGACCTTGTGTTCGACCTTGGGTTACATAGCTGAGATAAACACGACTCCTTTAAAAGTCTCCTCCCAAAACATGTATCTGACAGGTATACGGCACATACTGTGCCTCTCTCAGCTGACCTCAACAGAACAGAGTTTGACACCATCAGCTCAAAGCATGACAAAGAGATCCTCAATAACAGGGTCAGGTTACAAGAAATTGATAAACCATTACTGTCTGTCTGTAAGTACACGTGTAAAATGGAGGAATTTCTGAACTTCTGTTCTAAATCTACGAGGTTCTGACTGGACTTTGACTGTAAGAAGTACATATGAATTTCTGTGAATGTAGACAGCAAATGATTTCCAATCACAGTTTTTATCACTAATAGCAGACTAACTCCGTCCCATCTCGATGCACTAAAGTTGCTTTGAAGACAACAGTAGAGTGCAAGTTATTGCAGACCTGGTCCCCGACTTTGAAGTAATCACTTCAAATCAACGAGATCCCAAGTTCATTGGAGATGGTCACAATAAATCTGCTTGTCTTGCACCTCCATTCAGTTTTCCATAGCGTAACTGTCGTTTAAGTTTCTCATCCCTTTATTTCCTGTGGCGTCTCACCTGAAGCCGAACTTGTCCATGGACACAGACAGGTGACGAGGCTGGCTGAAGCACTTGTAGGTGTTGCGGTCGTCCATGGGGATGAGGTCGACATCGCTGAAGACGAAGCAGTTGTAATCGTACTCCTTCAAGGCCTCCGCGTAGCCAATGTTCAGCAGCTTGGCTCTGTTGAAGGTCTCGTCGCCATCCTGACACACACACAGGTAATCACGGGGTTAAAAGTGCAGCACTGGTTAAAGAACAGAGTGTGAAGTTAGTCACAAAAAACACTTTCAAACTTGACCTGTATCGTAGAGTATATAATATAGATCAAATGTAATGAATCCATCACCAGGCAAACAATGATGTTTTTTTGTCTCCTTGTACAGCAGCTTCCTGATCGACCGGTTTGAAGAATGTTAGACAACTTGAACTGTACAAATATGCAGAAACTGATATGCGTAAAAGCCTCCCTCGAGGTAATACAAGATAAAGCTCAGTATGACCTTAAAACATTGCAGGATTTTGAGACAACACAAACAGTTTAATGAAATTTTACTGGGTTTAAAAATGTTTATGTCTGCGCTGACGTACGACTATCGTGTCATAAGATTACAGGGGCTACTTTCAATGCAGCCTAATCTGCATCACCCATTTAGTGGTGACAGACTTTGAGTCTCCTGCTACACTCTTAATCACTTTATGCAAGTTTGCAGCATTTTTCTTGCATTTAGTGTACTTTCGGCTTCATATGAAAAAAAATGACTTCCTTCAAAGAGAGAGTGAAGTCAGAAGAGCCGTTTAAGGACAATAAGACAGCACGAAGCTGCTCCAAATAGAGGTTATTACAGTGCACAGAAACTTTAAACAGATGGACGAAAACTAGAAAAAAAATATAGTTAATCCCAGCATGATGGATCATTCAAGCTATTAGACTGAGTCTTCTGGATTCCTCGGTGACTTGTTACCAGCCACCCAAATCTTCATACTGCCTCGAGGTGATAAATAAAAAACATTTAAGTCACACATCTGCACTACCCCATAAAGTAAATAAAGTTGGTCTGACAGCTTCAAGTCACATTGATCAAATAAAATCCTGTGTGTCTACACTCTTCACTCTTCAAAGGCACAATGCCCAACAAAACATCCTAATAGATAGGATTTCTATCGCACACTAGGGGAGTTTAAGGAAAGTTGACCTTTGACCTGGATGTCTACACTACATGGCCACCTGGCGGAATGACAACAATACAGGGAGTGCAGAATTATTAGGCAAGTTGTATTTTTGAGGAATAATTTTATTATTGAACAACAACCATGTTCTCAATGAACCCAAAAAACTCATTAATATCAAAGCTGAATGTTTTTGGAAGTAGTTTTTAGTTTGTTTTTAGTTTGAGCTATTTTAGGGGGATATCTGTGTGTGCAGGTGACTATTACTGTGCATAATTATTAGGCAACTTAACACAAAACAAATATATACCCATTTCAATTATTTATTTTTACCAGTGAAACCAATATAACATCTCCACATTCACAAATCTACATTTCTGACATTCAAAAACAAATCAGCGACCAATATAGCCACCTTTCTTTGCAAGGACACTCAAAAGCCTGCCATCCATGGATTCTGTCAGTGTTTTGATCTGTTCACCATCAACATTGCGTGCAGCAGCAATCACAGCCTCCCAGACACTGTTCAGAGAGGTGTACTGTTTTCCCTCCTTGTAAATCTCACATTTGATGATGGGCCACAGGTTCTCAATGGGGTTCAGATCAGGTGAACAAGGAGGCCATGTCATTAGTTTTTCTTCTTTTATACCCTTTCTTGCCAGCCACGCTGTGGAGTACTTGGACGCGTGTGATGGAGCATTGTCCTGCATGAAAATCATGTTTTTCTTGAAGGATGCAGACTTCTTCCTGTACCACTGCTTGAAGAAGGTGTCTTCCAGAAACTGGCAGTAGGACTGGGAGTTGAGCTCGACTCCATCCTCACCCCGAAAAGGCCCCACAAGCTCATCTTTGATGTTACCAGCCCGAACCAGTACTCCACCTCCACCTTGCTGGCGTCTGAGTCGGACTGGAGCTCTCTGCCCTTTACCAATCCAGCCACGGGCCCATCCATCTGGCCCATCAAGACTCACTCTCATTTCATCAGTCCATAAAACCTTAGAAAAACCAGTCTTGAGATATTTCTTGGCCCAGTCTTGACGTTTCAGCCTGTGTGTCTTGTTCAGTGGTGGTCGTCTTTCAGCCTTTCTTACCTTGGCCATGTCTCTGAGTATTGCACACCTTGTGCTTTTGGGCACTCCAGTGATGTTGCAGCTCTGAAATATGGCCAAACTGGTGGCAAGTGGCATCTTGGCAGCTGCACGCTTGACTTTTCTCAGTTCATGGGCAGTTAGTTTGCGCCTTGGTTTTTCCACACGCTTCTTGCGACCCTGTTGACTATTTTGAATGAAACGCTTGATTGTTCGATGATCACGCTTCAGAAGCTTTGCAATTTTGAGACTGCTGCATCCCTCTGCAAGATATCTCACTATTTTTGACTTTTCTGAGCCTGTCAAGTCCTTCTTTTGACCCATTTTGCCAAAGGAAAGGACGTTGCCTAATAATTATGCACACCTGATACAGGGTGTTGATGCCATTAGACCACACCCCTTCTCATTACAGAGATGCACATCACCTAATATGCTTAATTGGTAGTAGGCTTTCGAGCCTATACAGCTTGGAGTAAGACAACATGCATGAAGAGGATGATGTGGACAAAATACTCATTTGCCTAATAATTCTGCACTCCCTGTACCTCTGCCTTTTTTGGGGGGGGTAAAAAGTATCTCATTGAAGTGTAACATAAGTGTCTCAGGTGACTGCGGGTTTCCCCAACATTATAAACCGTATATTTGCATAATAACTGAAACAAGCTCACTGAATGAACAATGGGCTGTGAGGAAGACCTCACCATCTCTAAATCGAGGACAGAACCTAAGGGTACATCTTTCACCATCTTACAATGCTGTTACTGCAGCCATTCTCCAACTGTTTGTGAATGGTACTCATGACCATTGTTCACAAACAGACCAGCAGTGAATCCAACACTCCTTCACTGATCCTGGTCCAGTTGTCCTTCATGATGAATAAAGGAGCTGTGAGCAGCCACGTGGGATGGATGAGAGAAACTTCAGAACTTCATGCCTGCTGCTGCTGTGCTAATAATAACTCGGGTTTCTATGGGAGCAGTAAACAGACCTCAGGTGATTACGCAACAAACGTGAGCACTGAGCAGGTGTGAAGGGAGCCTAAAGATGAAGGTTGATGTACATCTACATAAACGTAAATCTTCAGATTTTCCATCCAAAAGTACAGAAGCCAATTAATGGGTAGTTTCTAAAGTCTAAACCTGACCAAGGTGTATGGAGGGCCTAAACATAACTGAGTTCTTGTTAGTGACTAATCTTAACAAAGTAGTTTTTAATGCTCTAACCAAACAAGCGTTCTTTTTAAAAGACTAAACTAAACATATTTATTTTTAGGGCAAAATCAACCCAACAAAGGAGTTGTGTTTCAGCTGACAAGCACGCAAAGCTAGAGATCCTTCAGGTGACTTCATGAGGCATGAAGGCAAGTTGAGATCTGCAGCTGCTGCAGATATCTGCATCACAGCAGCTCTGTAGCATGCTTTAACAAGTGTAATCATGCAAAAAAATAAGAAGTGCGCCCGAAGGGAACTGATAAAATTCCTGTTGCCAGAATGAAAAGATCCACAAAGAGGTTAGTAAAGCTTCACAGGAAACAAATACAGTAGAAACAAGTTGGAGCAGATAGAAAACAAGAGAAGAAGGAAGCCTGTATTACCAGTGCGACCCCCTCAGTCAACACCAAACGGGGGTTGAGCCTCAGCGTCTCCAGGGCCACAACCATTGATCAGAAAGGCCTGACATGCAAAGGGAGGGGAGGTTGGAGGGGTGAGGAGGGGCAGCAAGATAAGCACAGTGAGGAGGAAGAGGAGGAGGAAGGACACACACACAAGAAAGAGAAAAACAACAACTGTGAGTCACACAGAGAAACAAAGCAGAAGAAGAAAGTTCAGAAATCAGTCAGGTGATTGACTATGACGTTCAGTCTTCAGTCACTGGGGTCCATGCAGTTACAACAACACACACACACACTACATACAACAGCTGCGTGTGCCAGATGATGTTTGTAAACAGTCACTATCACCACATATATTTACTGAGTGTTAAATATTTATGATTCAAACCCTTCAATTTAAAATGATTATATTACAAAACTATTGTTTGTCATCTTCCATTCAATTGTGTGAAATTTTCATCAGCGACAGCCTCCTGCTGGCCTACGTGCAGACCGATGTTATATTAGCATTTATCTTAAATTAAGTTTTGTGTATGTTTACGTTAGCATATACCTATAGAGAAGGTAAATCAGCAGATATTTGAATGGAGGCTGGGAAACATTTGGATTAGGTTTGGATACATGCAGAGTGACTGCTGGTAAATTAGAAGATATTTGAATAGAGTTCCGTGGTATAGAAAGGCAAAACACTGAGGTCTTTGTTGACTGGAAAAGCAGGTGCTAGTTTACTCGTGTTTACTCGTCTCTGTTATTTAAGTTTTCTGCAAATGAACTCCCACGTATTTAGCGAATATTCATTCGTTAGGTCACCTGGGTTCACCTGGGTAGGTGTAAACTGACCCTGATTCTG
Organism: Rhamphochromis longiceps; assembly: GCF_057381845.1. Classification (NCBI taxonomy): domain Eukaryota; kingdom Metazoa; phylum Chordata; class Actinopteri; order Cichliformes; family Cichlidae; genus Rhamphochromis; species Rhamphochromis longiceps. The sequence continues at coordinate 9,914,854 of NC_140558.1, forward strand.
TCTGCAGGTGGGGCACCAGCTCATTTACATGTAAATAACACCCGAGCTTGCTTATCCGTCCTCAGAGGCCTGGTGGCTGGCTTTCATCAAACCAAGCAGCAAAGATCCTCAGACCAAGCACGCAGACTGTAACTATACGCAAAGTTCTTATTCCCACACAGACAGCAGAAAGCAGCGCCCAGAGGAACAACATTTGGGAGCAATAACAAATTTCTAACAAGTTTTTAATTGATGGCCTCTACTGCATATCACAAGCTCTCCGGATGCTGTGTAAACACATTTTAACATTTCAACTATGCAAAGATCCAGAAACACTGGTGACTTCTGAGCCCCAAAACTAAAAACTGTCCTTTTATTCAAGTAATCAAAAAATAATCAACACAGATGAGAGTTATTAATTTTGAATTTTTATTTCAATTCAGTTTTGTTTCCCTTTGTAGGATTTATCAGGAACAGGATCTAAGAAGCTGAGAAAAGACATTACTATCCAAACACAACACTTGATGTCACACAGACACATTCGTTTGTTTAGTTAAACGCATCATCATCACCTACATCTTGGAGTAGCAGAATCTGTCAGCTTATCAAACTGTACAACAATAGTTTATTTTGATAATAATTTGCCTGAGTGGGTTTTGTTGGGCTTAAAATAGATTTAAGCGTATTTACTTCAGTCCTGCTAAGAGAGATGTTAAATAACTCCTCTGGTAATCTATAAGTGGTGGGAGTAACTGCAATACAATGAATCTTCCTAGTAACCAGAGTCCAATCTAAACCTAAAATTGTTTGAGATGGGTGACTGATCCGACTCGAATTTCAGCTCCAAAGCCACTAACGCTGTTAGTGTTGCTCCAGTTTGTGTTGTGCTGATAAGCCTTCTGCACAACACAAAACACAGTGAACACACCCTCTCTGTGTACTTAAGCAAAAGCCACCAGTCTTTCAGTCACACAGTTTCCAGAATCCTCAAAAGTATGTGACACTGCGGCCTGCAAACATCAATAGCACTAGTGATCACACTCCCAGTTTCCAAGAATTCACAGTAAATTCTGCTGATTGAAGAAGCTTCGCGTAAGAAAGAAGTTTAGAGTTCTTACTGTGAGATACTCTGTGAACCACCTGTGGATTTTTATGTTAAACAATCATGATGTGATTGAAGAGTAGACAGAGAAGTTCAAAGGTATTTCATTAATTGTTCCAGGATTGAAGCCTTTTTTTTAACCACTGTTCTCCACCCTAAGAGGAACTTTAAGAGCTTTACATCTGATAGCCACTGCTCCTTTTTAGTTATAAGATGGGGTCCAGTTCAAAAAGAGGCAAAAAAATAAATAAATAAAGATTATCATCTTATTTTTAAACCCCATGGCTTGCTTTCATTACTTATTTTTCTTGTTAATCTAATACTCAACAGTAATTTTAAAGGTAGTTACTGCATTAATAAAAAGTTTGATTTTGTACAGAGGACTTATTATAAATGGTTTATTCCTGTTAGCTACATGAATAGCTTAACTGACTGGTATTTCTGGTCAGAAGTAGCAAGATCAACCCCCTGCACACACCCCCATCAGTCACATTTGATAAACTTGTTTTTATCACTGACAGCTGCACACTGCAAAACAAACTCCTGCCATCGCACAGTAAGGGGGAGTGATAGTGAGGAGGAAGCACCCAGACACAACAGTGTATTTAATGTCTCCAAACTGATTATTTCATGTAAGCAACAAGCTGAAGCTTGAATTCCAGGAATGTATCTGGCGTTGTGAGGCTAAAGAGCCATTCATGCCAACACTGGCGTCACACAGCCAGGAGACCTGATGTATTATTTTACTATTTGTGAAACCAAACTCTGGATAAACATGCTCTCTCTCATTTCATTTTTACGCAAAGAGGCCAACAGTCCACCCTGTCAAGTAAACAGTGGAACTTATACACACAGGATTTTAATTGTCCCTTTGTTCTCATGTATGAACACACATCGCAAGTGTACCTGGTTGATGACGTAGATCCCGTAGTCGAGCTGCTGCCTTTGCAGGATCGGGTGCAGATAGTACAGCCAGTACTTAAGGTGCTCTTCTCGGTTGCGGAACGGGATGATGATGGCCACTTTCTGCAGCGCCTCGCAGTCTTTGGGTTTGAAGCGTCCGCCCGGCTGCACGTTGGGGTTCTCCTTTTTTATCAGCTCCAGGTTTACAGGAATGTTAAACTCCACTCGCAGGGGACCCACTGAGGACACAAACACCAACATCAGAGAGTCTGACTACAGAGTAAAGGATCAGCACAACCTTTTCAGGTGGCCACAGCAGAGAGCTTCACCCACAGGCAAAAAACTGAGACAAAGTATTATTTTAAAAAAAAAAAAAAAAAAATAGAGTGTAGAAAAACAAAAAGTTAAATAATATATAAATATACAACAACTAGGCCTCATTCACTAACATCCACATGGAAAAATACAGTAGGATAAGCTAATGAATAAAAATTATTCCAAATATTCTGGGAGACAGGCAGGTACCCTGAGAGTGCTGGACAGGGCCATAGAAGGCCCTTAGCCCATATGGCATTAGCCATAGAATACCAGAACTGGCAGGTCCACCACTGGCGTCCTGCTCGTCACAGATGAGAGCAGCTTCACCGTGAACACATGTGACAGCCGTGAAAGCATATGGAGAAGCCGTGGAGAACAATATGTTCCCTGTAACATTGTTTAGCACGTATGTATTAGTATGTAGGGTCAGTGATAGTCTGAGAGGCATATCTATGGAGTGACGCACAGACCTCCACGGGCTCAGCAACAGCACCCTGACTGCCATTAGATATCAGGATGAAATCCTGGGACCTGTTGTCAGGCGATACACTGGTGCCGTGGGCCCTGGGTTCCCGCTGGTGCACAACAATGCCCGGCCTCATGTGGCGGGAGTATGAAGGCAGTTCCTGAAGGATGAAGGATTTGATACTACTGACTGGCCCCCACACTTGCCTTACCTAAATCCGATAGATTGCGCTCAAAACTTATGTTTGGCTTATGCCAAGTTGCAACTCAGACTGTCCAGGAGCTCAGTGATACCCAGGACACCATCTCATCTCATCAGGAGCATGGCCCAACACTGTCAGGCATGCATACAAGCAGGTGGGGGGGGGGGAGGCATACAAACTACTGAGAACCGCTTTTGAGTTGCTACAATGAAATTTGGGCAAACTGGACTAGCCAGTCACACCTTGATTTTCAGGGTTCATCCCTCTGTGAGTGATAAATTTCATTCCCATCAAACGATGCGGAGTCCTTTCATGCCAAACATATCACCAAGATAACCAGCACCGCCTCCCATTAAACTCTGATGTGTTATAAGCATTATATCTGAATGAATGAAAAGAGCGGCCCCTGAGAGACGAAGTAAAATGTATCTGAGGAAAACTGCTGTGAAGAGTCTGGTCACATAATCGTCAGGACAGGTTAAATGTGTTTGTGTATGCCTGCAGCGTGTTCTTCCAGTCTGTTCTGGTTTATTCTGACTGAAATGATGTGAGCACAAACAGCAGGACAGAAAACTGTTTTTGTCCTGCAGAACATTTTCCAACCTTCTGCAGTTCTCAGTGTGTAATCAGAGAAATATGCTGCTGCAGAAAGCGTCCAAAAGTCCAAACAGCTCATTAACACACAAAGATTTGCGCTCTTCATCCAGAGAGCAGTTAGACGCTGATCTCAGGTCAACAACTTTTATACAGCCTGTATATTCACGTCATTTTCCTGAACACGGAAACATGTCTGCCCGCGCGTTACGGACATCTCTGTAACAGTGACATCATGCTAGACCAGTGCCAAGAAAACTACAGCTAGAACAGAGTCCTACTCATGTCAGATAAAATGTTCTGCTCCTCTGCAAGTCCAGAGTACAATTTCTCACCGTGTGATGACGTGTCAACAGAAACCAAACAGGACTCCCTAACAGAGGAAGCAGGAGCACAGCTGGAACCATTTTACCACATCCTTCACTGTTAGCCTTCCACTCGTGGTTTCAGCACAGTTTCACATGTTAATATGTTCATCTTTAAGCCACTTCAAGCTGCTTTCAGTTGGTCATCCATCTGGATAAAGATTTAAGGTCAGCTATTAAAAGATGTACGCCTGTGTGAGATTTGATTTGTTAAATAGAGCAGCGTGCAATCATATTTCAGGAGTTTTGAGATATCCTAATGGAGTTTTGTTTGTTTTTTATAAAGGGGGAGTTAATCTTGAGCTGAGTATTTACAGTCATATACAAAAGTTTGGGCAATGGCTCAATTTTCTCCCTATGATACAGTGAACAACAATCATAAGCATGTCATAAGTTTCAAAGACTTTATTGCTAAATAATTCACTTTTACAGTGTAGAGTCCGTATTTACAGTTGTGAGTCTCCTTCATAACGTTTTCAATCCTCCGTAGCATGCTGGACTTACCAACACTCCTAGCTAATCACAGTTTGTGCTTTTAAAGGACTGCTCGTAGGTCTTCAGTTGAATTAAAAGTTGAGAAGTTTCCTGCCAATGGATACAAACTGCTGGATAATGTCACTTTGCTCCTGGATCATTCAAGCTGGTCTTTGAGGAGATTTAAGGGCAGTCTTTAAAAAGCAGACTTGCACAGATCATTTTACTGGAGCTAGAAGAATTTGGACTGTTTTTAAGTGCTTGTTTGATTCTGAAACCCGAAGGAGCGCTTGGACCCAGAAAGAGCGAATGGCAAATCATATCCACTTAACAAGCGGATTTCAATGGTCTTTCTTTACTGTGAAAATTCAAACCTATTTGATAGTGAGGGTTCACTTCAGCCAGTTTGCCATCTATGAGATTGGAGCAAACACAAGTCACTTGACCTAAATAACCCCACAGCTGACCAATCGACTAATCCTACATACCCATTACTGACCTCTGGCTGTCAGACCGTAGATTACATGGAGCCATCTTGTGGCTCCACGTAATCTGCCCAATACTTGAGTAAATATTAGTTAGGATAATAGGAGCTTTTGGTCTTACAGAAACAAATAAGTGTTGTAGAGTGAAACCTCTTTATATGACACAATGTCTGACAGAGTTCACAGAGTCAAACCATTGATCATTTTCACTGCTCATTAATAACCAAGGAGAGCAAACTTAATCCGGCTCAAACAGAAAGAAAATGGACAGTGTGCAATGAATATTAATTGCACACTGCAAAAAATAAATGAATAAATAAATATATAAATGTCTATAGTAGATTGTAAAAAACAATCTTTTTTGTGTAGCATGAACATCCATATATTGGGTAGATAAAGCTATAAAGCTTATGAAAATACAGTTAAAAATGTATGTTTTCTGTCACATTTTCTAAAGCTGTCTGTACGAGGTCACAATTTTAAAAATCCACACTTTCACAAGTTCTCTGTGTAGTTAAAAGTCAAGATGGGTTCAGACTAGTTCGCACTCAGAAACCAAAGAGTGCGATGAAGCTGAATGTCTGTGGGCTGACAGAGCTGATCTGAGAGGTCTGAGGGGGTCCGAGAGGTCACAGCTGAGGAAACGGTGAGATCATCAGACTAATAACAAACATCCTGATCAAAGTTACACAAACTGATCAAACTGAAAGTCCAGACAAACACGCAGAGAGGACGTTTATGAAAGAGAACACAGAACTCGTACTAAAAGTGTACCTGCACTACAAAATATTTTATAACACTGTCTGCACCTGTGATTTGGAACAGACTTGTTTTAAAACCACAGTCCACCTCATAATGGACACAACTCATTCAACCAAAAATGCAAAGCACCTCATGAATGTGGATTCTCTCCTTTTAGTTGCAGCACTCTAGCTAAAACCTGCAGTAGGCTGGCGAACTGGTTCATGGGTGCTGCTATGCCAAAGTCACAGAGGTTGCAGAACAAGACGAGGACTCCAAGCTGCAGTCCAACACGGAGGAGATTGAGTGTGTCTATGGGAGGAGAGACGCACTCGAGAGCCAGCTGGTCTGAATGTTTCCGCTAAAGGGGCTCTGTAAGCGTTTTTTTATCTTATAAATTCCAACCTTGACATGAGGTGTGTGTGTGTTTGCATGTGTGTGTTTATAAAGGAAGCCTCAGGACTGGAAACCTCAGGTCAGATGTGAACAGACAGCATCTGGTTTCCTCTACTCTACCTCCTCAGAGACTCGTAAGCCTGCAAACTGCTGCTGCTTCTGTCGGCTGTTTCTCACAAACAAAGCATGGAGGACAAGCAGCTTTAGCAGAAACCCGAGCTCCAGCAGAAACTCAGAGGAGGAGCATGTACAGAGGCTCTGATTGGCTTGCATTATCTCACATCTGGAGAACATCCCAGCACCTCTGACTACATCCCCACACCAGGAGGAGACATGAGGAGAGAGGAAACACCTTATTAGAGATCTTTAGATCACAGCTGGATGACACTGAGATTTAATGTGAGCCAAAACTACGAAGTTTAAAAGTAACCGAACACCTGGCTGCAGCTGTACGTTGTATCTCCTGAATGCTGTTTGGACTCCAATCAGATGAACTCAAGAACACACAAAACTCCCCCATAAATCAAGCCCATTCTGGTGTTTAAACTAGAGCCATCTGCAACCCCACAGATTCATGAAACCTAACATGGAGGCAGCTCCTCGTGTTCTTCCACCTCATCTATTTAAAAAGTAACGACACACACAACAATTACTCTCATTTTGGTTATTTCAATCTTACTGCGCGGTCATGTGATATCGAAAAAAGTTGTTTCCAGCTGGCTAAAAAATAAATGATGGGAAAATGGTAATAAAGTTGAAACTTTTCGTTGTTTTGGGATTTAGTTTGTAATTTGTAACCGTTCACAGACAAAGATGAGTTGGAAGAGGTATTAACTGGCAGTAATCCTCTTCGGCCAAAATCAGCACAATACTATCATAGGAATGATTTCTCAGCTTGGGAGATTCCGGCTCTCCGAGGAGCACATGAATGCAAAGGTGCATGCACTCTTATTATTAAAGCAAATTAATCACATTTTTGAGGTTTAAGACTGTGAGGAGTGATTAAAATTTTAATATTTTCTGTCTAATTGGTTTACTAAAAAAAAAAAAAAAAAACAAACATTAAAGCTTTCCCACTGCTAGATTTAGCATGTGTCCATGAAATTCATACACATATGCAATTTGACAAGATTAGTCATTTGAATTCTCCTTTATGGAAGGAAAGGAGATAATGCTGTCCCATAATTCATAGTGATGCAGACATGAGAAGCCTTAATAAGGAGGAAGAATGGAGTTACACTGGATCTTTTTTTTGTAATGACTTTTTCATGGTAACAAACTGTTAGCATGAAGGCAGAGCACAAGTTCTTATCAGTTGTACTTCAGAGCTATCTTTGACCTCACGACAGAAGGAGGCAGGAGGTATTTTTGGACCGAGATGTCATTTAAGCTATTTCCAGGTACACTTCAAAACATATCATGTACCACAAAACATATTTGGTTAATCTAGTCCAGGGATCTCAAAGTTATTTTGCATCATGGATCAGTGAAAGTATATAACAAAATGTGTAAAATTACAGAAAATATAACTGCTGACGGTTCATTGTCCAGACTGTCCTGTAAATATAACATATGAAGTTTTTGTTCATTCACAAAAGACTTCCTTGAACTCGCTGGGGGGGGGGGGGGGGGGGGGGGGGGGGGGGGGGAGAGAGTAATTTCTATACCAGAAGGCAGAAGGTGACCTTTTTTTCTTTGTGTATCTATTACTATTGCAGGGAGGGGTCTTTTATCAATATAAAAAGCTGTAAAACCTATGAAAAATACCTGATCAAGTCTAAAGATCTCAGCTAAATTGCAAAGCCTTGTCTGTTCACCTATCCTGATACTGGAGCAGATCCTGAAGCTTGAGCTTCATATTTAGATCATACTTTTAAAACCTGTAAGTTTCATTTCTGCCAGCATCACTGAAAGTAGGTGCTCTCTAATGCCATAAAGTGGGAACAGAAAGTGATTTGTAACTCGATTGTGCAACAGGCAAAAAGAGTACAGGAATGTGGCTTTAAGGCAGCCACATTTCTGAATTAAACTCTTCAAGTGCCGTTTTCATTTATTTAATATCATAGAGGTATGGACTGTTTGTTGGACAAGATGAGCACGTGAAGGTGTCTCTTTGAGTAACTGTTCTCGCGCCTCTTCTCCACAGCAGAGTGATGTGCCATACGTAAATAATAACAACCAGTATGAACTAAGTTTAGTAGATAAAGCTACCCTAACTGTAGTTTTTGTCAGGAAAGGAAGACACGATGTCCAGTGTGCTGCTTTTTTCTGCCACGACTCATGCTGTCACAGCATCGTCAACCTGAAAAGGATAAGCGCAAGAGAATAGATGGATGGATCTTAAACAATGTCTTACCCCTGCAATAAGGCAGCATTTCCAACCTCGGGCAGTTATTTAAAAAAATCCAGCTCCACAAACCGTTTCTAAAACAACAATTCAAACACTCAAGTGACCTCATTTGTTCTTGGTGATGAAACTTAAAGGAGCAGTACAGTATCTTGCTACAGAAATACAGTGAGGTGTCGGGAGGGAACAAGTACACTATTTAAGCCCCAAATGCTTGGTTTTAATTGTTAGTAATCTGCATTTATGCCGTTAAAAAGTAAACGATCGTGAGTCGTGAAAAGCATATTTATTGTTTTTGGTAGTTGAAGCTAAAGTCTGTTTGAATAGGTTATTAAGTCACAGAAACCAATACTGTCACAATTATACTGCCCTGTTTCCTATTAAAATGTGAGGACCGAAACTAGTCAATCTCCGAGGTTTGTGCTGTTTTAAACCTTTAAACAGACTGTGGACCTCAGAACCAGGGTTCTGGCTAGTCTTACCCAGCAGGGGGGACGTCTCGGGGCATTTCTCCAGCTTCTTCACCGGCTGCTCCAAGACTTCCCCCTCTTCGGAGACTTTATCCCCGTCTTTCGCAGGCTCGAGTCCGGAGGTCACCACCGGGTTGTTATTCTGGATCTTAGGGATGTTATTACTGGACTGCTGATTCTGAACGAAGGCGAGGCGGAAATCGTAGGAGCGGACATAGAAGACCACAGTGACGGCGATGTGGAGAAAACAGAGCAGCACCACCAGCTTACAAATCCGGTGGAGGACGCCGAAGTTGACGGAGGACTCTCCGGGCATCCTGGCTCGCACAGTCCCGGAGGTGTTTCGTTAAAACCCGGCCGATGAAGCGGAAATAACGTCTGTTTCCCCTGGTCGCTTAATGTTATCTGCTTTCAGACTCCATTTTCCTGCAAGTTGTCGGGAAAGTTTCCAAGTTTCCTGTGATATCCGGTTAAAATAAGAGCGAAATGTCGCGGGAATAAAGCGAATAACCGAGACGTCAAAAACAAAAACGAGCTCCGTCACGTTCAGGTGGATGGTAAATTAATTAGTTTGCCCCTCAGTTCCGGTTTAAAATGAACTCACAGCTACGCGGCTCGGAAACTATGCGTCTCCGTTAAACGGCTCTTTTAAAGTTGGCTAACAAACGTTAACAAATCCCGCAGAAAAGTTCTGAAAAGTGCTCGAGAGAAACATCCGCACGTCAGTCAGTACCGGAGCCGGGAGCAGCAAACGTCAGTTCGGAGGGTGAGCTGCGAAGTTCCGGAGAGAGTGGATAAACTTTCGCGTGCCGCAGAGGACACTAACCTGTCAGTGTGACGAAACTATTGTGAACACCTCCGGTTTCAGACTTTCACAATAAAACACAAAACCACCCGGAGTGCCGTTTCTCTAAATGCTTACTAATAAATTATATGTTATAAATTAATCCCACTGATCTGTCAGTCAGTCAGTGAATTAATCAATCAAGAAGTCTTTTTCTATATAAAACATGGATGTATCCATTGATAAGTTTTTTTTTCTTTTATTGACAAACACTCTTTTTAATAATAACACCCCCCCCCCCCCACTCCACCCCAAGGGAGGGAGTAGGTAGTGTCGGTTTGTTCGCATCCACAGCTTTAAAGACATATTAGGCCTTGCATTTGACCTTTACCTTCACTCTCACTGCCCAAGGCCAAAGTTAATTGAAATAAAAATTCAAGAAACCATATTGAGTGTTCACATATGAAAGGGCAACACACTTTTGTACCTGTGCAATACAGTACCCTAAAATGCCACAATGAGGCACATAGTGATTAATATAACATTTCAACCAGTTCTGCTCCAATCATATAGATAAACATAATAAAAGAAACACCTCACCATTTAATCTGTCACTGTTAATCAGCTATGTACCACATGCCTTCAAGTACTTTCATGATCATTTTTAAAGGCCACTGTCTTAGCTAATTATAGGCCAATCTCCAAGCTTCCTTTTATCTGAAGATGGTTTATTTGAAGAGATCCAGTCAGGTTTCAGAGCTCATCACAGTACAAAAAACAGCTTTAGTGAAGGTTCCAAAAGATCTTCTTATCCTAACAGTGGAGAGGCAGACCCAGGCCAAACTGTAGAGGTCAGAAGAATTGTCAGATGATTAATGAGACAACATCGAATGTAAGAACTACTAGAACTCAAATCAGAAATTATTGTTAAACATAAAAAATATACAACTGTCAAAATTATCAGAGCACCAAATCATTTAGGATGTATCAGATTATTGAATGAAATTACTCACATAATCAGTTACTTAGAGGTCTGGGGAAACACATACAAAAGTAACACACAAACAATAACTATAATACAGAAAAGGGCCATTAGATTAATAAATAATGTAGGGTACAGGGACCATACAAATGCACTCTTTGTCAAAATGCAAGCTATTAAATTCCAAGACTTGGTGAAGCTTAAAACAGCGCAAATAATGTATAAAGTCAGAAATAAATTGCTTCCCAAAGAAATCTGTAAATTGTTCATAGAAAGAGAAGGTGGGTATAACTTAAGAGGGAAATGGAATTTAAAAATACAAAGTGCTAGAACAACTTTAAGAACTATGTCAATCTCAATTGCAGGAGTTAAATTATGGAACAGTCTAACAGAAGAAATAAAAGACAGTCAAAACATAAAACAGTTTAAAGTAAAATATAAAAACCTAATTTTAAATAAGTATAAGAATGAAGAAAACGGGGTTAACCCAGGACGGTAATGTTGCTGGTAATGGTGTTGCGGTTCTTTTTTGGTTGTTTTTTTGTTTTTTTGTTTTGTTTTGGTTTGTTGTTTTTCCATAACTTGTGTATCTGCAAATATACACATTCTGTATTTTTCATATGAAAGAAACTATACTGTGGTGGGGCTTGCTAATTTCTTGTTTTTGATTTATGTATGTTATGTTTTGTTTTACTTCATATGTTTATATGTTTCATATGTTGTTTGTTTAATTTAAGACAAAAAAAAATTAAATGAATGAGAGGTAAAACTTGAGGGGGTAGGGACAAATAAGTAAATACTTCAGCCTACTCCTTTTCAAACAAATAATGGAATGATATTTTGTAATGATTGTGAAGGCACATGTTTGAAATGTTTGAAATAAAAATGAACTGAACTGAGCTGAACTGAACTTTTTTCCTATGCTAATATGCTAGGGTGACGATAACACCTGAGAATAAAATTAGCTAAACTCTTCTTAGCTCCTAGCCAGACCTTTATTTTGAAGGCAAACGCAACGATTTTCCTGGAGGAAGTTCACGGTAGTGAATTTGAAGAAGAGACTTGGCTTCCGGTTATACAAAGCAGTGACGTCTTCTTACCGCCTACAGACTTCACAAATCTTTTATTTGCGTTATGAATCATTGATCTTCCCTGAGTCAAGCTAGTTATTCTTAAGGATTAAAGGCTGTAAAGAAATTAAACGAAGAAGACGAAAAAATAAATAAATAAATAAATAAATAAATAAATACATAAAATGAAATGAAATGAAATAAATCATACTAAAATAAAATAAAATAACTTAAATCAAATGAATTACACAAAGTAAAATAAGAGATAAAAATAAAGTACATTAAGACAAAATAAAACAATGAGAAGAAACAATTTAATAAACAACCAATAAACAGGTAAACAACAACAAACAATGCTTCAGTTAAACAAACAACAGAGTTGTCGTTACTTAAGTGACAATCAGTTACGTACCTTTAAAACAATGACTACATTAATTTAATATTAATGCATTTAGACGATTAAGCAAACAAAACTAAAATAAAATAAAGTGAAATTAATTAATTGAACATTGAAAAATTGGCACAAAATAAAAACTACAAGCCAAGTAAATTATCTGAAAATAAATCATATAAACTACACAAAAGAACTTAAAAAGTATAATAAATTGTTGACATGAAGTTTATTATTACAGTCTGAACGGGCTGTGGTAATTTACGAATGTTTACTGCGCCTCCATGTGGTCAAAATGTTGAAATACAACAACAAAGTTTTCTTAATTACACCAATCTCAGTAATATCCGTTTGGGCAATAGCACATATAAATGAATGATATTGGTGGTGTCTGGCCGTGTCAAGAACTTTGTTTTAAATTCAGTCTTCGCTTTAATCCAAAAATCTATAAAAAGTTGATAAAACAGTCCCACTCTCTCAAACTTTAGCGAAGATCTGCAGCACTCAGAGATTTCAAAGATCCTGATCTGCGCCACAATGAAAATATTACATTTAATACTAAAAAAATTATACTAATCAGGTTAAAAGACACTATATCTTTATAAGATATTTTTATCTCTATCAGATCAGATAACCAAAATTTGGAGACAACATTTTAAACCATTTTAAATGAAATTTATCCAGTTAGTGTCCTGGGTCTGCCCCGGGGCCTCCTCCCAGTGGGACATGCCCAGAACACCTCCTGAGGGCATCTGCTAAGGATGCCAGGAGGCATCCTTATCAGATGCCCGCTGGCCCGCTGGCTCCTTTCGATGTGGAGGAGCAGCTTCTCTACTCTGAGCCCCTCCCGGATGGCCGAACTTCTCACCCTATCTCTAAGGGAGAGGCCAGCCACCCTTCGGAGGAAGCTCATTTCGGTCACTACCCACAGCTCGTGGCCAGAGGTGAGGGTAGGGACGTAGATCGACCGGTAAATTGCGAGCTTTGCTTTTACACTTAGCTCCCTCTTCACCACGACGGACCGGTGCAGCCTCCGCATTACTGCAGCTGCAGCACCAATCCATCTGTCGATTTCCCGATCCCTTCTCCCATCGCTCGCGAACAAGAACCTGAGATACTTGAACTCCTCCACTTGGGGCAGGACCTCATCCCCGACCCGGGAGTGGGCACTCCACCCTTTTCCGGCTGAGAACCATGGCCTCAGATTTGGAGGTGCTGATCCTCATTCCCGCTGCTTCACACTCGGCTGCGAACCGTTCTAGTGCAAGCTGGAGGCCTTCACCCAATGAAGCCAACAGAACCACATCATCCGCGAAAAGCAGAGATAAGATTCCGAGGCCACCGAAGTGAAAACCCTCCGCCACTTGGCTGCACCTAGAAATCCTGTCCATAAAAATTCTGAACAGAATCAGAATCAGAAAGGGTTTTATTGTCAAATGTTGAGCAGGTTTACAACATTAGGAAATTGCTGCGGTACTTAGTGCAAACATACTGTCATATAACGCTTAAATAGACATAAAAATAAAAATAAGAATTAAAAGTGCTAAGTAGATAGATATATACATGAGTGCAGGTGGTGATCAGTTCCAAACATGGAATGATGCAGTGAACACAGGGGGGGTGGGGCTGTGTGCTTCCTGAAGTCCACAATAATCTCCACTGTCTTCTGGGCATTCAGCACCAGGTTGTTGTGGCTGCACCAGGACACCAGACGTTCAACCTCCCTCCTGTAGGCAGACTCATCCCCGTCTGAGATGAGTCCAATAACAGGCTAACGTACAGGCTAACAGCCTAAAGAACAGAATCGGTGACAAAGGGCAGCCCTGGCGGAGCCCATCACCTACCGGGAATGAGTCCGACTTATTGTCGGCAATGTGAACCAAGCTCTTGCAACGGTTGTATAGGGATCGAATGGCCCATAGTAATGGGCCAGACACCCCATACTCCCACAGCACCTCCCACAGGACACCCCGAGGGACACGGCCGAATGCCTTTTCCAAGGCCACAAAACACATGTAGACTGGTTGGGCAAACTCCCATGCACTCTCAAGTGTCCTTGAGAGGATAAAGAGCTGGTCCAGTGTTCCGCGACCAGGACGAAAACCGCATTGCTCCTCTTGTATCCGAGGTTCGACTAGTGGATATACTCTCCTTTCCAGCACCCTGGCATAGACTTTCCCAGGGAGGCTAAGGAGTGTGATCCCCCTGTAGTTGGAACACACCCTCCGGTCCCCCTTCTTAAAGATGGGGACCACCACCCCGGTCTGCCAGTCCAGGGGTACTACCCCTGATCTCCACGCAACATTGTAGAGGCGTGTCAACCAGGACAGCCCTACAACGTCCAGAGCCTTCAGGAACTTGGGGCGGACCTCATCAACACCAGGGGCTCTGCCACCAAGGAGTTGTTTAACTGCCTCAGTGACCTCGCCCCCAGAAATTGGCGGGTCATTCCCCTCATCCCCAGACTCTGCTTCCTCCTCGGAAGATGTGTCAGTGGGATTAAGGAGGTCCTCGAAGTATTCTTTCCACCGCCTGACAATTTTCTCAGTCAAAGTCAGCAGCGCTCCGCCAGCACTATACACAGTGCAGGTAGAGCACCGCTTTCCCCTCCTGAGACGCCTGACGGTTTGCCAGAATCGCTTCGAGGCAGTCCGAAAGTCTTTTTCTATGGCCTCTCTGAACTCCTCCCACACCCGAGTTTTTGCTTCAGCCACTGCCCGAGCCGCATTCCGCTTGGCCTGTCGATACCTGTCGGCTGCCTCCGGAGTCCCACAGGCTAACCAAGCCCGATAGGACTCCTTCATCAGCCTGGTGGCTCCCTTCACCTCTGGTGTCCACCATTTGGTTCGGGGATTACCACCACGGCAGGCACCAACCACCTTGCGGCCACAGCTCAATGCAGCAGCTTGGTCCATGGTCCATTCGGACTCAATGTCCCCAGTCTCCCTCGGAATGCTGTTGAAGCTCTGCCAGAGGTGTGCATTGAAGATCTCGCGGACTGGGGCCTCTGCTAGACGTTCCCAGAACACCCTCACTACGCGTTTAGGTGCACCGGGTCGGTCCAGCGTCCTCCCCCGCCACCTGATCCAACTCCCCACCAGGTGGTGATCAGTTGACAGCTCAGCCCCTCTCTTTACCTGAGTGTCCAGAACATATGGTCGCAGGTCTGGTGATACGATTACAAAATCGATCATCGACCTACGGCCTAGAGCAGGGCTGCCCAATCCCAGTCCTCGAGAGCTACTATCCTGCAGCTTTTAGATGCATCCCTACTCCAACACAGCTGAATCAAATGAATGGCTTGTTATCAGGCCTTTGCCAAACACGATGGCATGCTGAAGAGGTAACCAAACCATTTGATTCAGCTGTGTTGGAGTAGGGATGCATCTAAAAGCTGCAGGACGGTAGCTCTCGAGGACTGGGATTGGGCACCCCTGGCCTAGAGTGTCCTGGTGCAATGTGCACTTATGGACACTCTTATGTTCGAACAAGGTGTTTGTTATGGCCAAACTGTGATTTGCACAGAAGTCCAATAACAAAACACTGCTCCGGTTCAGATCAGGGAGGCTGTTCCTCCCAATCAGGCCCCTCCAGGTCTCGCTGTCGTTACCCACGTGAGCATTGAAGTCTGCCAGCAGGACAACAGAGTCTCCAGGTGGAGCACCTTCCAGCACACCACCCAGGAACTCTAAGAAGGCTGGGTACTCTGAACTGCCACTCGGTGCATAAGCGCAGATGACAGTCAGGACCCGTTCCCCGACCCTAAGGCGCAGGGAACAAACCCTCTCATCCACCGGGAAAACCCCAACGTACCGGCAGCAAGCCGAGGGGATATTAGAATACCCACCCCAGCCCGCCGCCTCTCACCAGGGGCAACTCCAGACTGAGACAGAGTCCAGCCCCTATCCAGGAGACTGGTTCCAGAGCCCAAGCCATGCATAGAGGTGAGCCCGACTATATCTAGCCGGTACCTCTCAACCTCACGCACTAACTCGGGCTCCTTCCCCACCAGAGAGGTGACATTCCATGTCCCTATTGCCAGTCTTGGCAGCCAGGGATCAGTCCGCCAGGGCCTCCGCTCCTGGCCGCCGCCGGGCACACAATGCACCCGACCCCTATGGCGCCTCCTGCGGGTGGTGGGCCTGCGGGAGGATAGGCCCATGTCCCCTTTTCGGGCTGTGCCCGGCCGGGCCCCATGGACTAAGCCTCGGCCACCAGACGTTCACCCTTGGGCACCCTCCCTGGGCCTGGCTCCAGGGCGGGGCCCCGGTAACCCTATTTTTTTTTCTTCATAAGGGTCTTCTGAATCGCTCTTTGTCTGGTCCCTCACCCAGGGCCAATTTGCCATGGGAGACCCTACCAGGGGGCAAAAGCGCCCAGACAGCATAGCCCCTGGGATCCCTGGGAACACAATAAGGTAGCGATTCACGGAGATTCTCCGTGAATTGAACTTAACAATGTAATTTTAATTGGAAAATATTTCATTCACAAATGCAGATTCTGGACGAATGATCTAAACCTGTTTAGTAAGTCTCTGAAAGCAGTTCAAAATGGATCAGTCTATAAATTACTCTCATTACTTAGTAATTTAAATTTAATATGTGTGTGTGCCTTTTTTCTTTTTTCTCTTTTCTTTTTGTATAATTTTTATTTATTGACATATTTATTTTTCATATTTATATTTATGGATCATTGTATTTGGTCAGCCTGTGTTGTTGTTACAATATGTTCAATACAGCTTTTTGCCTGGCAAAAAAGAAATCAAGTATCCATCCATAAATTTAAAAGTTTATGCTGGACTTGGAATCAGTTTCGTTATGTTTTTCCAGAAGCGTTTAGCAGCACCTGCAGTCTTCCTCGGCCGGCAGTCTTTGCTCTGTCGTCTGTGCAAACTGAAGGAGAAGTGATAATACCTGTAAGTAAGCTGCTGGTTGTTTCTCACTGTGGATGAAACTTTTAATGTTAGGCAGGCTCCAGATGGAGGCCCAGAGGTACCAAACCCCCACTTTCTCTCCTCATTCTCATTCCTTTTTTTAAGTGGTAACTGCTCCAAGATCCTTTTAGAAAAATCTAAATAAATAAGGTTTGTATTTGGTTTTGTAACTCCTGTCACTTGTTTCCAGTAATGATGCCCAGGTATCATCTTTTTGAATTAGCTGTGTCTCGTTACCCTGATGTTTCCTGTATCACTGAATACTGCTCACTGCTCTTGTTAAACTCTGAGAACCTTGTTCTTGAAAATAGGTACCAACGCACTTCTATTCCATTTCTCAGTCATCCTCTCCAGAGCACGCCTTTGCCTCTCCGGGCTCTTTTCCAGCTGTTCCCTACTCTCATTGTGTTAAACAATCTGATCAAAAGGTCCACTGCCCTCTCTCCTAGACATTTCCTGGTATGTCATCTGGACCATCTGCCTTTCCACTCTTTGTCCTCATCATAGCTACCCTCATTTCCTCCCTACGAATCATCAGCTCTTCCTGATTCACTCTTTCCACCATCCATCCTCCACTCAAAGTACTCATTTTGAGTGCTAGTACACTTCCATCTCTGCCCTTAATCACCCTAACCTGTTGCACATCCTTTACAGTTTGATATCTCTGCCTAGCCAGTTGATACAAGTTCTTTTCTCATGCCTTAGTATCCGACCTCCTATAAAATTCACTATCTGCCTTTTCCTTTGCTTTTGCCAGTCTGTAAGCACTGTTTTGATATACTCAGATGTTAATTTTGTGTTTAAAATCATTCAATAAGGAATCAAACCTGATTGACTGAAACAAAAATGATTCTGAGAAATCAGTGGTGTGAGCATTTTTAACCCTTTATTATACTGATTCATATACTTTCATCAATAATGGGATAATCTAGTTGAACGATAGGTGTGTATGGAGGTTTTACAATTTGTATAAATTTCACGGTCAGGTGAGGGTGAGGACTATGTACAGTTATGTCCAAAGAATTTGGGGAAGGAACATATTTTGTGATTTTGTCTCTGTCCACACCACAGTGGATTTAAAATAAAATAACAAACAAACAAACAAAAAACAAGATGTGATTGAGGCACAGACTTTCAGCTTTAATTCAAAGAGTTTAACAAGAGCACTGCATTAGCTGTTTAGGAGACAGACATTTCTATAGTCTCCCATTTTCTTTCTCTTTCTTTCTTTCTTTCTTTCTTTCTTTCTTTTTTTAACAGGAACTGGCTATTTGGTGTAGCAAGCACAAGAGTTCCATAACAATACAAGGCTACTTTTTGGCACAACACTGAAACAACAGAGTATAACTTTTTGTTTTCAATTAAAAAGCAAAACAAAAAAACTGTCTTTATTGTTCTGTATGAGGGAAAAGTCATCTTTGTAGGTAACTGTGACATTTTATATAAAAAAAATTAAATCAACTGGATGTATCAGGTACAATAATCGAAATAAAGTGAATAAAATTAATGAATTATGCTATTTAATAAATAAATAAATAAATAAATAAATAATACGGTTACTTTAAAATAAAAGATTGGGAACTGATTTCCACACCTCCTCGCGCTGTGTGAACGACGTGCTGACGTCACGGTCGTGCGTCGCTGTGGAGGAATGTGCGGAAAGTTGTGTTCACTTTTCTCCGTGCGCTGTTCGTCGAAGGGAGAAAGAAAAACTACAAACAGAAGCAGAAGTCCAGGAAAAGTTTCGTAGAGTTCGGACGTGAGGAGCCGGTGAGTGTCCAGGCTGCAGGGCGGGAAGTGTCGGGCTGAAAGCGCATCTGTGCGGGGTTTTTGTCGGAGCGGAGCGGCTGCAAAGTTGAAGTCAGTTTGGGAAAATGGAGGCGGTGAGGCGGTGAAGAAGGCGCTGTCCGGGGCTGATCAGGACCATGGCTAACACTCTAACACATCGACCCACACTTTCCCCACATTCTCCCGGCTGCCAGCTGCAGATTCGCCGCTGAAAAACAGCTGGAAAAGCTCCTGTAACACTTTAGACCGACTCCGAAGTGCCGCAGTAAAATGTCGCTGTTTGATTCGACTTGTGCGCTTCCGCAAACGAAGTTTGGTGAAACTCCGTAAGGATCTGAAATGGTGGCTGTAAATTACAACGGCAGCTTTACAGCTACCATTTTTACACGAGTAAAATATAATCTCATGGGTTCAAGTTAAAAGTGATTTAATCAAACGTCTCAGGAAAAAAAATCGTGAGTGAGATTTTTTTTTCTACAGAAAATAGTTCCTGATGTTGTTAGTCCCCAGACATCCTAAATCTGGGCAGATTGTTGGACTTTCACTTTTTAATCCTTCACTTAAAACCTCCTTCTTTTGTCCACTCTGACCTTATTTAACTTGATCCAAATCAGCTGAACAAGTTTACTTCCACCACTGCTAATTCGATGTCGACAGATTTATGGAGGTATTTGTGTTTTTATGTGGCAGAGTTTTAGGTTTTTTTCACTTCTGTTTTTCCACCATAAATTCGGCTTATTTTCTGCTGAATAACTTTGACCTTTAGTTGGTGAGATGTGGGGTTTAAGTAGCTGCCAGGCGGCCTCCTTCCCCGCGGGATGGTCCTCTAAACTTGGTGTTTTTCCAGAGGGACTTCTGTGTGGCGCTGTCGACTGAGCCGTGGTGCTGCTTTCAAAATGGCCGACAAAGCGATGCAGTGAAAGTTTTCAGTTGTTATTTCAGCATCTTTACTGCAGGATGTTTATTCTGAGAGGAAGGAAAATTACCCTGTAATGACTTCCTCTTTTTTTATAATAGGCAAATTCATCTCCCGGGAGGCTCATTAATTAGTAATAAGCGCTAATATTTAAAATTGGTAAATTAAAAAGACCTAAGCCGCAAGTGACCAAGCTATTTAAGCGACTAACATGACCAACGAATCGCTTTTTTACTATGAAAAATATTTTAAATAAAATAAAATGAAGTCCCATTTTTTTTTTTTTTTTTTTTTTTTTTTTACAATAAGTTAAAAACACACATTGTATCAGTAAAATGTATCATACAGTCCAAGTATTACAAATATTTTTAAAAAGTTTTAGTAATACTAGGAAAAGAATAAATTTTTTAAAAGTTAAGACAAACACTGTTTCTGTGACACATTTTATTCCACGTAGGAGTACGCTGTGCAAATGCACTGCGTAAATTGTGAGTAAGAAAAATTTACACACAAGCCAGTGATTTATCAGTAATTTTATACCTGACTGTGTTCGTACTCTACCCTCAAACTTAGATGTAACAGCATGAGAACAAATAGTGGCCCTTTTCTTAGGAAAAAGCACAAGTCTTTAAATAGAAAACTGCTGCTAATAACAATAATAAAACTATTGTCGTTATTATTGCCCTTTGGTCATCATCTACAGTTTGCAAAAATCCCCCAAACAAACCATAATGTCTCAGTCATCCAGGTCATGTTAGCCTAGGAAGCTTTATAAGAAGGCAAGTGGACTTATTTAAATTTCTTGAAAACGTTTCACGTCTCATCCAAGAGTTTCTTTAGTTCTAAAGCCAAAGTGAAAGTGATCAAGTGGAACCTCGCTCCCCCCCCCCCCCCCCCCCTTTTTTTTTCTTGCCTTAGCGATGCAGGTTTCTCTCTTAAAACATCGTCACCACTTCTGCTTCAACTGGAGGTAAACTAGAGGAGTGATAGAGAAGTAGTGGCAGTATGCAGATTGCACAAGCCTGCTGGTTCAGAATGAGTCTGATTTAGTAACATGCGAAAACAAGCCGGTCCACATGTTTTGTAGATTATTTTTTTGCACAGGGTAGGAACGGTTCCACTCAAATATTCAGAAATGAGGGCCATGAGCTTGTGTGGATTTGCAGATTTGCATTTATCTGTAATTATGGACATTATTAAGTAGATTGTGCTCAAATCCTACATGAGAAAAACTGTTAGCTGTGGTCCGTCTTAGGCAGAGAGGATTTAGAACTCTTCATGTTCAGTGTTACACATAAGTTAAAGGAAAAAATAACCAGAAACATATATGTGGTTATGATTCTGAGGTCGCAGTTATTAAAAATATTCCTCCCGTGTCGTTGTCCCTGCAGCTTTCCGTGTGTCTAGGTGAAGCGCTGAACTCCACATGGCAGTTCAGCCTGTGTTCTCACTCGATATGTTCCCCGTGGGTGTTCCTCTGATGGAGGATGGGCAGAATCTCAGCGACATGCCCAGGAACACGCTGCCCGCCCCTCAGTTGGTGATGCTGGCAAACGTGGCAGCGGTGACAGCCGGGGAGAGCAGCGGTGGCTGTGATGGTGAGAAGGAGATGATGGAGCTGAAGACCGTGGGAGGCAGCTACTCGGACAGCGAGGACGAGAGTGTGGTCAGGTGAGGAAGTGAGAACGAGTCCGACCTCGGCTTGACCCCCATATTAACCAAGGGAAACTTTAAACAAACATTGGAACTATTTTTTAACTCATGGGTTGTTTGCTATTCCTGGAAACATCCAGCCGTTTCTATATTTGCCATTAAGAGAAAAAACCTTCAGCGACAGCTCCTCTGAATGGCAGAAATCATAATCACACTTTTTTTCTGTTGAGATTGCGTTTGGTCAAACATGATTACACACACAGGGTTCCCGCAGGTCATTAAAAAGTCTGGATTTAAAATGAAGGAAGCTAAGATCTATAAATGTTTTATGTTTCCCTGTGAAGTTGCAAAAGGCGTTACATATTCCAGTTGAGGACAGCCCGTGAAGCTCCCATGTGCTCCCAGTTCAGAAGCGAGTTATCTGCCTTTTTTGCTGTCATGAAGAATGAGTTGTTGCTTTTGTAGTCATTTTCCCTTTCCAGCAGCACTTAGTGTGGGTAGTTTGGTTTGATTTCAGCTTAACTGTGAGTGCGTATTGCGAGGAATTCCCTCGTTTGTGCAAAGGATGCCCACAGCAGGCAAAATATTTTAAAGCATGCTCTAGATTTTCTGATTGAGATATTACTGATAATAAAAGAAAGACCTGCTCTATAGAACCTGATAGTAATATTGCAGATACCTGTTTCATCTGGCCACTAACTCACCTGTGTGTGCGATCAGGTATGGCTACGAGAACCAGAATCAGAGAGATGCCGGTATTGAGAAGTATCCCGAGACTCTGGGCCCAGGTATCCGTGCTGTGGTTGTTGGAAACAGGACAGAGGAGAATGAGAACAAGGATGAGGAAGACAAAGCTGAAGATCTGTCCTGCCCGCCTCAGCCCTGCTCCTCCTCCGCCACCACCACTAAAACACCACCTCCCCAGGGTGCTAAACGCAAAGAGACCCCGCCTGCTGTGACGGAGAGCATGAAGAAGAAGAAACCGTTCCTCTGCAAACCATGTCACTTCCAGGCGGAAAATGAGCAGGAGTTTGTGGATCATCTAAGCACCCACAGTATCAGCAAGATGATGGTGGTGAACCGGGTGGAGGGGAGGAGCAAGACCAAGGCAAAGGAGGCGGAAGCACCCGAGGACCCGGCAGGTGGTGAGGCCGAGAGCGGCGGGGAGGTGGCAGCCAATGCAGATGACATCAAAGGGCTGATCAGGTGCGAGCGCTGCGGCTACAACACCAACCGATACGACCACTATATCGCCCACCTGAAACACCACAACAAGGAGGGTGAAGACCACAGGTAAGACCTGCACTTGTGCACTGACACACACACTTTGCCTCCATATACCAGCATTTTGCAGGAAAATTAATGACCAGTTGTTTTACCGACCTGAGTAACGAGTGTGTGCTGCCGCTGTGTCTCTGCAGGGTGTTTAAGTGTACTCTGTGTCCATACACCACCGTCAGTCAGTACCACTGGAGGAAACATCTAAGGAATCACTTCCCCAGCAAACTGCACACCTGCAGCCAGTGCTCCTACTTCTCTGACCGCAAGAGCAACTATATCCAACACATTCGGACTCACACTGGTACGACGACCCTCTGCGTTTCTGTCTTTTGCCTGTCTGAAGTCTTTTAGGCACTAAAAGTGTCTGTATGTAGGTAGTCGTGGGACCTCAGTGTTATTTTCTGTCTATTTCAGGTGTTCGCCCATTCCAGTGTCCATACTGCGACTACTCAAGCTCACAGAAGACCCACCTGACCCGACACATGAGGACTCACTCAGGTAAAACTAACTGTAGAGGCTAATAAATCAGTTGGAGAGTTGAATAGTAAACTGTTAAATCAGTTGTACAACACTGCTCGATGTTTCTCTTAGCCAGCCAGAGTGAGTGGTTTGCTCTCTTTGTTTGGCACTTGTTCCAGGATTAAGCAGATGGCGTAAAGACCCGGGCAGTTTGTCAGGGCAGTAGTAGTAGTTAGGGCTGCACGATTTTGCATAAAATGAGAATCATGATTTTTTGGCTTAGAATTGAGATCACGATTCTCTCACGATTTTCTTTTCCAGTATAAATATTTATTGCACTTATTAACTGCACATCAACTTCGTAACAGTTGAGACTGAACATAAAAACAATAAATAACCATAAAAACAACAAATGTCTCACGTTTTGTTGTTGCTGCAAAATGTTGTACTGCTTGAAATTCCGTCTCCACCGTTGCTCGACACTGCGTGTATAGAGCAAGTAGTGCAACGATAGAAAAATAGTTGCGGGACGGCACTGTGCAGCGTTTGTCTAGGGTGTTGATCATTTTCCTAAATCCCTCGTTTTGCACAGTGTTGATGTGCCATATCTTTGGTCAGGTGATAAGTGATAGCCTCCATAATTTCTTTGAGTTCGACGTGTATAGGGAAGCGCTGTATAAGGTTCCCGTTATTGGTGTTTGGGTGGTTGACCGGAACGGATTTTCTCCTGTCACTTTCTTGTCATCCCTGACGTGCTCTCCGTTGTTTTTTCCCTGCTAACTTTAGCATCACACGGCACAGCTTCTGTATCACGTGGTATAAGGCTCCGCCCTTGTCATTTGTTGAGCAGGAAGAGTGAGCGCTTGTTTTCATGCAGAGTGCGTCCCGGATCAAAATGCGGTACAATCGTCGTCGTCTTTTTTTTTTTTTTTTTTTTAATCGTTGTCATTTGGAAATGAGATCGCACATAAGTATGAATCGAGATCGCGATTTTCTAACGATTAATCGTGCAGCCCTAGTAGTAGTAGTTTCTTGTCCCTTGAAAGCAGGATTGTCCCATATTTATAAAATACGGCCGAGTTTGACACCCTTGGTCTAGATTCTGAAATGTACCTTTCTTTCTTATCTAGCTCATAGTTGAATATTCAAGACCCGAGAGTAAAATTGTTAAAGTATTAGTATTACAGTAGTTTTAGTGCTCACACTGCTGTACTTTAGTAGATGTAGCATGGTGATATTAGTGATATATGATAGGACTAAGTAGAATTAATATCACTGATGTTTTCGCTCTGTTTTTGTTCCTCTGACTCACTCTGAACATTTCTGTTTGTGTTGCTCTCACTGAAGCTGTCGCTGTTGGACTAACATGGTAACAGCAGAACTATATGCTACCACCTCCTGTGTTGTGTTGTGTTGTGTTGCTCTGTGGGGCATTCACACCGAAGAGCAGATGAATCTGAAAACATATCAGCGGGGTCAGAAAACGGCCTCTGATTAAGTGGTTTCAGTTTTATCTGCTCTTCTGTGATCCTCAAACTCCTGCATGAACGATCCTGTTTCAGTTTTTTGGCTTCCATCGAATACACGAATAAACCTGAATGATTTGAAAGTAATAATTTTGCAGATTTTACTAAACAAGATACAATTTATAGATTTGCTGAGAAAAGGTTAAATAAAAACTCCACCTATAAAAAGCAAAAAGCACATTAACAGCAATTTGACCAATCTCCACGTAACCAAATTCTGTGAGGAGGGTAGGATGGTAAAGTTTTGTTGGTTTGGTCAGCAGTAATTGCCCTCCCTCACACCGTTGGATAAATGTTTGGTCTATGGGCTCCAGCTGGAGACCGTTCAACTTCAGCAGTGATGATCTTTGGCCTGAAAGGTGGCCACTTTAAACCGAAGTTGATGTTTGGAAGCTAGTTTGCTCGATTTCACCATGGAGCTCATTCAAAAAACAGCAGCCACAATGGGAAGTTGTCCACAGGTGCACAAGGAGATTACTTTGAACTAGAGATGAGTCAGACTTGTGCATGGTGTGTTTTTTGTTCTTTATGGTTAAGAAAGGGACCTCAGGGTTGTGAATACAGACATATAGCAGTTACAGACAAACATAAGGAATCAGTCTACTGACGTATATAGATCCTCAAGTATCAGACTCACCTGCTGCATGAAGCTTTTCTATATCCTACTGCCTTCACTGCAAGGGTGTAACACCTCACTTTCTTGTGTGCAGGTGAGCGTCCTTTCAAGTGCGAGAGCTGTACCTACCTGGCAGCCAACCAACACGAGGTGACTCGACATGCTCGACAGGTCCACAATGGTCCCAAACCTCTTTCCTGCCCCTACTGTGAGTACAAGACCGCTGATCGCAGCAACTACAAGAAGCATGTTGAACTCCACCTCAATCCTCGGCAGTTTCTCTGTCCCCTCTGCAAGTATGCTGCCTCCAAGAAATGCAACCTGCAGTATCACATCAAGTCTAGGCACTCTGGCTGCAATGTTGCCCTGGATGTTTCCAAAGTCAAGCTGCGAGTCAAGAAACCAGGTCCCGAGAGTGCAGAGGAAAAGTCAGACTCTGGAGCAAATAAGCTTGATGATTCATCCAGCATTGAGGAAGACCTGGACATGGACAACGGGGAGGAGGAGTCGAGTCCTATCAATCTGTCAATCAGAAAGAACACTCGGCCCAGCACTGGCCAATCGGTACAGACCGAAACACCTGGCAAGGTTCAGAAGAAATCAACCATCACATCTGAGAAACTGCCAAAAGCGAAGGACAAAGTGGAACCAGAGAAAAAGATCACAAGACAGAAGAAGGTCGAGAAGGTCACTGAGAGTCCGGTGGAGAACGCATCTGTTAAAGAAATACAGATGGAGACAGAAAGTTTAGAGAATAAAGTGAAGAGACGAGCCAAGAAGCTTGCAACAGAGAAAGTAGCTGTTCAGAACCAAGCAGAAGCACGCATAACCCAGAAAGACCCAGCAGAGAGAGAGAAATCTGACCAACAAAGGCCAGAGGAGGCAAGATCAGCCAGGCAGAAGCTGCACAAAGAGGAACAAAAAGGGATGCCTGAGAAAGAGAAAGAAAATCAGAAGAATGACAGCAAAAATGCCAGCAAAGCCAGAAAGTCTGGAACAAAGAAGTCTGAGAAGACTGCAGAGCACGTCAAACAAGCTCCACAGAAACACAAGTGTCCAGAGAAAGGTCAGAAGGAAAAGGTAGTCAAGGAAAAGGCATTAAAGAGGAGAGCTGTGGAGGCTTTAGATCTTTCCAGCAAGCCCTGCACTCCATCCAAGACCAGGAGGGTGAAAGCCTCAGCTGTGGAGGATGTTCAGTCTAAACCTGCCTCACAAAACACCAGTAAGGTTACTGAGTCCAGTCTGACAGCACACAAGTCCAATGGGGCAATACCAGCAAAGCAGAAGAAGACGAGGAGCTCCAACAAGAAAGCCCCCACCCCTCAGCCTGCTGTGGAGCCAGCAGAGGGTCGAGCAACTTCAATCAACAGTCCATGCTCAGAGGCTCAGAAAGTTTCTTCTCATCTGGACAACTCAAAGGAAACCGCTCACAGCGACCCAACAGAACACAGCCCTGCAGCAAGAACCACCGCAAGTACACATGCTCCACCAGAGCCAGAAAAGACTCCAAACAAACACTCTAAGAAGACGGACATTTCACCCACCTGCAGCTCCGGTGAGGACACGCCTTCTCCTGCTGAAGAACAACCTGCGCCAACATTCCTAAAACCCAAGTCACCACCTTCTCTGGTGCTCCCTGGGCAGCGAAGCAAACCCACCGAGCCCGAGGATGACGAGGGCATCCACAGCAGCCACGAAGGAGGGAGTGACATCAGCGACAGCGCCTCCGAGGGCAGCGACGACTCCGGCCTCAATGGCAACGGCGCCGGGTCGACTAAGATGTCCAATGACCCAGAAACACCCACTGATGAGATCCCAACTCCTACTGAGCTAAAGAGTCACATGTGCATCTTTTGCGACCGCACGTTCCCCCTGGAGGTGGAGTATCGGCGCCACTTGAACCGCCACCTGGTGAACGTCTACTACATGGACAGCAGTTCCCAGAAATGAGGAGTTGTATCCAGCACACTGTGCATCTTTAGGACCCGTCTCTGCTTTAAAGTGCAGACACTCCAGTTGTGTGAAATAAGACTGCACAAACGTATAAACTGAACAAATGTCTCATCATTTGGTGTCCGAGCACCAACTCTTTAAATTTAGCAGCTGATTCTATTCAGTTATCACCAGATTTGCTCTTGTTTTGCTGATTTGAAGACTTCCAGGATTCTGGAAGGTCTTCCAGAATCCGCCTCCTCCTGTGGAGTCCTGGAAGAGGCGTCGGGGGCTATGTTAGGTGCTCAGACCCTTTTGAACTTTTACATGCTGGTCTGGTCTGGTCTGTAGGGTCAGTTTGAGCCGACACACTGGCATGTACATATGCTTTTCTCTCTCTCAGATCATGTCCACCTCAACTCTGCTGTTGCACATACAATGAATTTTAACATCATATCAATTTTCATGACCTCCACAGAACATCTGGAGACCTTTTTAAACCTGTCAGTGTCGTGAAGTCTCCATGTAGGGGAAAAAAAGAAAGATTTTCTAGTGTAAAAGTGGAATTTTCCCCCCCCCCTTTTTTTTTTTTTAAAGAAAAAACATTCAGTGCCTTTGACAATCAGCTGTTGAAATGTTGCGCTTTTCTTCTCATTTGTTTTTATATTTGTCGTCTGAAGGTTCAAGTCTGCAGAAAAATGCTTTTCTCCTTTGGTGTGTTCAAACAAAACCTGAAGCAGAGTCGCTGGATTGTTTTTGGACCTTTTCACAATCACATATATTAATAGCCAGTGGGATGACTGCTTCTTAATAAACCTCACCAATACCTGGAGTCATGTAACATTCAAATGAAGTCCTAAGATTACTCTCCTTATCATTTAGCAGCTGGCTTTTCCTCCATTTCTGGCTTGAAGTAAATGGACAGTCTGCAGGAAAATCGACACAGCTCAAAGCAAATCTGTTGAATTTGTGTTCAGTTCTTCACAACCTTTTCCAAACTTTGTTTGTAATCACGCTGCACTTAAACTTCACTTTGCATTTGGTCTGAATATGCTATTTTTGTGTTAGGGACTAGTGTTAGGGCTACTTTATGGAAAAGATTGATTAAAACCAAACTAAATAGTAAGTCTACTTAAAATAACCAGATTTTTGAAAGGATGAAAACCTGCTCACACAATTATTTTGTGCTTCCACAAAAAAAGTGTGTGTGTGTGTGTGTGTGTGTGTGTGTGTGTGTGTGTGTGTGTGTGTGTGTGTGTGTGTGTGTGTGTGTGTGTGTGTGTGTGTGTGTGTGTGTGTGTGTGTGTGTGTTGAGCAGGCTTCAAACCACATAGCACCTGAGCCCCACGCCTTCAGGATCAAACACTTTAAGTGTCTCACCGTTTCCTGTGGTGGCCTCTCACTATTGTGACCACTGATGTTCTTGCATCTGTGCATTAGCAGCTATTTGAGTCTGCTCAAATGTGCCTAACTGGAATAGCTGAATTCCGGATACTTTTCACCAGACTGTGCAAATTTGTCAGCACAGCCCATATTATAGAGGCGCCAACAGGAAGATGAATTTTATTCTCAAAATTCCCTTTTCCCCTTAGTGTGGCCCTGGTACCAGTTTGTGAATGCTTTGATTAAAGATCTGGTTATTACACCAGCTGTAGTAAAACATTAAATTCCATTAATGGTTAGGGGTTGGGGGGTTATTTTTCATTTAGTGGAGACGCCAAAGTGTTTTCTTTCCAACTGTACAGAGTGATCGTCATCCGAGGACTGTTATTATTACAGAGGCTTATTACTATCAAATGAAAACGACATCATGTGTATGAGTTACTGCTTGTAAAGGTTTGTGTCAGCAGCAGCTTGTGTAGTTTCTGTAACTTAACGATAAGGATGGTGTTATTTGATCTTTTCTGTAATTAAGCCCATTGGGGCTCATCGAGTCTTCCAGAGCAAGCACTGCCCTCAGTGCTTGCTCTCAGGCATCTCTAAGCCTAACTGAACTGTGACAGAAAGGTGAAAATGATCTTTTTAAAGAAAGGAACAAAATTTATTTGGGGCTGCGTTCAGAGGACACTACATTTACGTGAGCCAAAAAGTCCGTCCAGTCAGTCCCGAAACCGCTTTTGTTGCTAATTCACACTGCGATCAGAAGGTTCTTCCTGCTTCTACAGACTTTGTATTTTAGTTTCCGTCTTGAAGCCTCAACTTGAGCACCTTGGCCTCCACCATGCCCCATGTACAGCTTAATATCAGAGTAACTGAGTGATGAAAATGATCAGATAATATTACACCAACTTTATCGTTTACAAAGGTTTGCAGCCTGTTTAACAAGATGAAACGTCTTCTCCTGTCAGGTTTAAATCAAATTAGAAATGTTTGTCTAACTGTCTGATGTTATTGTGAGTAGCTTGAGTGCGCTCTTCAGCTAAAAACTAACCGATTAAAGCTTTAATCTGTAACGTACTTTCTTCTGCTTTTTTGTAAATAAAGATTTCCAAACACTATCAGCAACTTCAGCATCTGTCTGCCCGTTTTTAATAAAGTTGGAACATATTCAGAATTAACCGGAGCTCGGAGTCTATTAAAAGCCTCATTATTTCTAAAAATCAGACTTCAAAGAAAATCTGGTGTGACTTTAAATATTTACAACATTTAAAATATCACACATGGATGTGTTTTTGCACAGAATGGAATCAAAGCATCACGACCAGCTAACACCAAAACCCCCCAAATTAACAGTTTTCCCAACAGATTTTTGTGAACATGAGTTTAAATAGTAAAAAGATTTAATGTGAGGGTATTTCCACCTAGACCTCTGATTTTACACCTTACATTTAAAACAAATTAAATTTTATTTATATAGTGCCAAATCACAACAACAAGCATAAAGACCCTGCAATAATAGCGAGATAACCCCAACAATCAAATGACCCCTTATGAGCAAGCACTTGGTGACAGTGGAAAGGAAAAACTCCCCTTTACCAGGAATAGACCTTTAGCAGAACTGGCTCAGGGAAAATTAGTATACAACTTAATGAAATACAAAGTCTAATGTCACTTATGAGCAACATCAATAAAATAAACCATTTCAAAGAAGACGCTCTGAAAATAACAAAACAAATGATGAACACTGTCCAGGAGGTTAAAGTCTACCAGAAAGAGTGAAAGAAACAGGAGTTTCTCAGGGGAAACAAGTGAATTATTTAAGAACCACAAATAAAGAGGTGAGGAAACGGCACTGGAGGCCCAGTTTGTGAGGACGTTGGTTTAAAAGTGTGAATTTAATTTTATTTCGATAGTATAACTTCGTATTTATTGTGGCTGAATTTCAGCCTGTCACTGTCAGAACATTAAGACACAGCTGTATAAACGCCATTGACGATAACAGTATGAAATATGTATATTTATTTAACAAAACGACACACATCCTCCAACAAAGCCAAATTGATCCAGAATCACATTCCTTGAGGTCAGAGGTCAGTTCTTCTAGATGTGGAGCTACAACCACCTGCAGAGAGTCTTGGTGGTGAGAGCGCCTCCTCCACATCCTCTACCCTTGGCTCAGTTCTTCTTCTTCTTCCTCTTCACCTGCAGCCTCTCGGTTCCGGTGGCCGACAGTCCGCTGTGCAGCAGACCCACGGCTTTCATTGGTTTGTATGCAGCAGACTTGCGGATACGTTCTCCTTTCAGAGAGATGACGTGAGGAAGCAGCGACGGCGTCCTCAAACCGAAGCCTGCAGCTTGCGGCCCGTGAACTCTCAACAGCAGCTGATCGCCCTCCACTGCTGTCACAGCCACCCAGCCTGCAGAGAGACAGTGCGAGAGATGGGCAGGTGAGGCAGGTGAGACACTGAAGGTGCTGCAGGTGATGTTTATGAATTTACCTGCAGATGACAGTTTGATGTCAGCAGCAGCCTCCAGGTAACCCCGACCCTCCAAACTGAACTCCTGAGGAACCAATGCAGGAAACTCCTTCATGCGCTCCGAGCCTCCGACAGGCACCTGAACGCAGCACGCACACAAGCATTAATAATCACAAGCACTCGAAAGCAGCACTGTGCAGGGCTCATGCAACTCACCCCCAGCAGCACGTGTCCACCGTGTTTCTCATAAATGCTGTCGGCTTTTTCCAGGCTAGTGATGTGAACCGGCACCCGATCGGAGGCCACGACAGAAAACCAGCAGGACTTTTCTCCCTGTGGAGGACAGCGCAGATCAGCAGCTTATCAATCACTTATTAGTCGCTCAGACGCACCAAAGAGCTCATTTCTATTTGTGGCAGCAGCTGCTTCAGGAACATCCACATGTTCAAGTACCAGTGGTGCCGTTTCAGAGCCCAGGCTTACGTCCATGTGCCACTGTGATATTTGTAATCCTTAAACATCTCCAATCATGAATGTATCAATTTATTTAACAACATCTGGGTTAATTTAAACAGATACTGGCTCGTTGGTGTGGTCAGGATAACAGAAACTTGA
Organism: Rhamphochromis longiceps; assembly: GCF_057381845.1. Taxonomy (NCBI): domain Eukaryota; kingdom Metazoa; phylum Chordata; class Actinopteri; order Cichliformes; family Cichlidae; genus Rhamphochromis; species Rhamphochromis longiceps. The sequence goes on from NC_140558.1 coordinate 9,946,499, forward strand.
AGTGTTCTTTGTTCAAAGTGGAATTATTGTAAAGACTTCAAAGGAAAAAAAAGATTTAGGTTGACAAGTTTGAAATTTATTTTGGATTTTTCCCTTTAATTTTTCCCCCAGCCAACTGTGACATTCACACCCACAGGTACAGGTGACCACACCTGTACTCATTAATAAATAAATGACTGAAGAATACGTTCAGTGGCCTCTCCAGCAAGCCTCATCCCGCTGTTGGACTCTGATCCAAAAGTATTCCTTGTTCTGCCTTGCCCTACCCCCTCCCCCAAACTTCGAGGACTACAGTCACTAGCTCATCCACCTCAGTGGAGATGGAGTCCGCTCTCACTGGTGCTGCTCCTCCACTCTGACTAACAGCTTGCTTCTCTTGCTCTTTTTCACTCTTCGCCACAGTAGTTGGATTTCAGTTCTTTTGTTCAGCTTCTTCTTCTCACCTGCAGGAAGTCGATCCTGGCCAGAGCTCCCACAAACAGACTCGTGCCGGGCTTCAGAACGAACGTTCGCGGGACAATGGCCTGGGTGGGAACTACCAACCTCACTTCCTGTTCATGCAGCAGGTTTAGAATCTGAGAAAGAGAGAGGAAAAGAAAGATTTGTGAACATCCAATGTCAGGAACACACTGAGGAGAAGTCTATTCAGTGGAGCAGTGCCCCTTGCTGTGTGGAGGCTGGCATTTACAGTTAACATGTAAAATCAGAGCTTCTGCCACTGATTTATAGTTAATGAAAGTGTAAGGGTGACTCCAGAGATATTTGCTTAGAGAATGAACTCAGGTGACTACAATAATTGGGACGAAGGGTAGCCAATCATAAGAAAGTCTTCTTAAAGGACTAGCTCCAAGCCTGAAGATTAAAATGAGCCTCACATCAAGCTCCTTCATGATTCCCGGCGTGTCGTACAGCCAGTGGGCGTCTTTTAGCTCGTTGTGACTCAGCTCCTCAGTTGACCTGCTGGCAGCTGGAAGGCAACGTCACACAGAGGTCAAAGGTCAAATCAGCAGTGTAGTAAAACTCTATAAGACTTGTAATAATTTATGAGCATCACAACTGGAGGCTTATATGGGAGAGAACATTAATGGAGTCTCCTGTGGAGTAAGTAAATATCAGTCTGAATACAGGAAGAAGGTAAAGCATGTTACAGCAAGATAACCACTAATTAAAGCTTCAATAATGATCACTTAAACTTTTTTGGATTCTCATAAAATGCTTTCGACAGATTCCTGCATCAGTTCGCCCACCTGTCGTGGTCTCCTCGCCATCTTCGTTTTCTCCAAATGCCAGGCTGTCAGGATCAAACTGGATCTCATTCGGTCTGAATCCTTCAACCCGGAATGTTCTGCCAATGCGACCTGAAGAGATAAACACATGTTCAGACAGGAAGCACCTCCTCGTCTTTCCTGCTCCTTCACCACTTACCCACTAAGTATCCCTGCTTGCTGAAGTACTGCAGCCTTTTTAGCTCTTCTGGCAACAGCTCGCTCTCCTTTTGCTGCGACGCCTCCTTCAGTCGCTCCTGACGCCTGAACATCCTGTACGGAGTCGGGTTGATGATGGGGAACTTCAGCAGGTTCAGAGTCGTCCCTGAATGCACCTCAGCAGGAGGAAACAGTCACATGATGATGGGAAACTCAACAGTTTAACCAAGAGACAAGAATATCAGAAATAATTGAAGAGGAGAAGAATTAAATCATTAAAACAGTATTTAGATATAGATATATATATATATATATATATATATATATATATATATATATATATATATATATATATATATATATTTTTTTTTTTTTATTGCCAAATGTCTTAAAATAAAAATAGACTCTCTGACACCATCTCTCGTGGGGGCAGCTGTCATTAGTAACTGTTAACTAAGCTCCTTTAAATTATTCTACGGGAAAACAGGAAACTCAAAAGAATAAATATGATCGGAATAGATTTAACTAAAAATCTAAAACCAGTAGCATTTGTCTTGAATGTATTGCTGACAGATTTGTTTGTGACAGAATTTTTTTCAACCCGAATTAAGAAGCAGCCACTTCAAATTCATAAACATCTCCCATCATGCTCTGGGACTTCTCTGTATCTGGATGAAAACAAAGATACGATAAATTGGGGAAAATGTACATGGAGTCTGGTGCAGACCTGGCCACGGTGAGATGGTAGCCTTGTGAATGACATTTGAGGCTCTGGACTTGCAGTAGTCGGACTCCAGGAGCGTGTTGAAGAGCGTCGACTTCCCGGCATTGGCGCTGCCCACCAGGTACACATCACCTTTGTACTTCCAGGACCGCTGCAGACTGGAGATCAGCTCCTCTATGCCGTACCCAGTCTTAGCACTGATCAGGTGGACGTCGGTCACCTGATCGCCAAAGCCGGCTTCCTTGCAGTACTGAGAGAGCTGCCGCTTGAGTCGCTGCAGGTAGTTCGGCGAGTCTCCGGGCAGCAGGTCGATCTTGTTGCCAAGAACAACGATGTATTTGTTGCGTCCCACCAGCTCAGGCAGGTCGGGGATGATGGAGTCCGGCACGTCGAGTAGGTCGACGATGAGCAGCACCAGAGCCTTGTGCGGGCGGATCTGCCGCACCACGTCCCGGTACTGGTCTTTGGGCATTTGCAGGTTCAGGGCCTTGTGGTGGTGGGTGAGCAGGTGGCAGCGCTGACAGGTGGCGCCGCTCAGACGACCCTCCTGGACCAGCACCTTGTATTTCTCACTGGGCAGGTAGCCAGGGACAGCGGCGGCGGCGCAGTGCAGCATGGCGCCGCAGCCTGAGCAGCACGTGTCGCTGACCGGCTCGTCCACGTCGGGGGTGCCGTAGATCTTGTGCTCGCCTTTCCCCACAGCCGCCTTCTTTTTCTTCTTTGCAGCCACAATGCTCTCGTCCAACGGGAAGTCCACATCATGGAACTGGATCAGGGAGTCCAGCTTTGCCTGCGACTCCTTCAGGACGCCATGCCTCAACAGCTGCAGCTGACGCTCGAGAGACCTCAGGTGTTTCTGCGGGGACAACTGAGTATCGACCAATGATCCGGGCGCAGCAGCGGAGGAGGAGGAGGAAGTGGTGGCACTCAGTTGATGGAGGAGCTCTTTCTCCTCCTGACTGGAGTCCTCATCTGCATCTGAACCAGGAGAGAAGAAGATAGACTCATGACACCTTTGCAGCAACTCTGCAGACACCTGTCCTCTGAAGCTGGAATTGGGGCTTTAAGGCTCGGTTTTCAGTGATTGCACACCTAACCTGCTCCAGAGCAGCTTATGTTACAGAACCACCACCAACCAATCATTCCACTAAAAAATAGCATTGCCACTCCTGGAAGATCCCGCAGACCTCAATGTGCAGACAGCAGGAGGGTCTAAAGCTTTTAAAGAGTATTCAAAGCATTATTAAGAGATTCTTAGTAGTACCCGTCTGTTCCTGTTGATCATATGAACATAGCAGAAGACAGACAAGTAATGCTATGCTAATACCTTTACTGATCCAGCAGAAATAATAATAATAATAAATGAGAAAAAACTATTCCCGGAGAGTTCAACTTTCCAGTTAAGGTTGAACTGTCAGCTGGTGCTTGATTTTAGTGTTTCTCTTTGATAAACCGATATATCTCCATATTAAACACATATACAGAGATACACATAAACAGAGATATCTCCACATTAAACTGTTGCAGAACAGCTAACCACCTGCTGGGCTGAACCTGTTCTTATCCCTGTAGCACCTGCGCGCTCACCTGTGCAGTCCAGAAACACGAACTGCTCCTCCAGGTTCGGGTCTACGGTGCAGGTCCGGACCCCGGGCCGGCTCAGACCGCGACCCCCCGCGGCCCCAGAGCCCCTCTGCGCTCCCGCGGCAGAAGAACACGCGCTCCTCCACAGGTGGCGGCGGACGCACACCTGCAGGATCGTTAGCATCCCGACTGCCGCACGCGCACTCAGCACACGCGGAGGAGCCGACCTCTCTGCTTCAACTTCCTCCTGTGGGCGTGACGTAAAGCTAGTGGTTTGTTTTTGTTCCGGTTTAATAAAAAATAATAATTTACTTAACATTTACTTTATTTTTTTTAAGCAATCAAAAATCAAACACTGCGCGTGAGATAGTGATAATAAAGTAATTCATAAATTCAGCCAAATGGAAAACGTTTTAAAAGTCGTGACGTCATAATGTCCTGCTATCTGAGACGTTAAGACAGGAGAGCTCACTCCGCCTTAAATTTAGACGCACAACTTTAAAAAACAAAAAGCAAAAACAAAGTGTTTACAGATTGGCCTTAATTAATTTGCTTATTTTATTCTTTAGCACAGACAATTCACAATAAATATTTGTCACCAGATAGTATTTAAGTCTTATTTGTGTCTTTACTCGTTAGGTGGAGAAGCCTGGAGGCAGCTAGCAGCTACAACCAAGTTACCTATGTGTTATTGATTGCTGTGGATGTAAAATCCCTCATCGTGTCTCCACGTACATTGAAAAGGTACTGTCATGCGTGGTTGGAGCCTTCTGAGTAACTCATTCAATGACCCCAGCTGGTGGTAAAGTAGGTGGTGGTGCAGCTGGATTGGAGCAGGGACTGGGTGCATCAGTCCAATCAGACACAGGGATAGTAAGGGGGCAGGTAAGAAAGAAGAGACATCAGGCAGAGTCAGTGCCAGTGTCAAGGGACTGACCAGTAGAATTAAAAAAAAAAAAAAAAACCCTGATAGGAATCATCTCATTGAGAGGGAGCGGAAGGAAGTACTAAGGAGTGAGACCTCACGCTCATAGAGGATCTGCACACGTCCTGCCTGACTTTCTTTCTGCAGTTCCACTCGTTTCGGACACTTTCTCAACATGTTGAAGCTGAGCTGCTCTCTGAGGTCCGCCGCGCTACTCCTCAGACCCGCTGCTGCTGCTCAGGTGAGTCCAGCTGCAGCCCAGAACCAGCCCAGCAGGTCAGTGCACCGAATCTGCACCTTGACCCTGACAGTGCACGCACGTCCGAGCTGGAACATGTAAACTTTAACCTGTGCACACGCACATTCCTGCTCTAGACTTCATGTTTGTGAGCTCCGTGTGTGACCTGCTGAGCTTTGATCTGGGTCAAAGATCACAAGTTTAAAATTAACCAGCAGCAGAAAAGCAGTGGGTTCACGTGAATACGCACACGAGTACACACGGAGACACAAACAGAGCCTGCTCTGTGGTCCACGGTCACGTATCCCTCAGCTGCAGTGTTTTAAGGAGCCCAGCAGGTGGCAGCAGGATACAACTAAAACCGTTTCCATGACGACAGTTTTGTGTTGATTTTTATCAGGGTCTGTCCTCCCATGCTGGGTTCTGGATGTTCCTCTAACACTGGTCATATCTCTAACACAGATTAAAGGGCTCACATGCCCCCAATACAGACTTATAAACAGATTGTTTTGAGTTTTTTAATGTGGGACCCAAAAAGGCATGGGAGAAGGGGAGTGGTTAAATAAGAAACATCTCTGACAAATTAAAAACAAAAAAAACAAACAAACAAATGACTTCCTGCTACCTTAAACATGCTTTAGCAGTTCTGGTTGTGGTTCTGGTTCCAGCCTTAGATGGTTCGTTATGCTGAAAAACTGCATCTCACAGAGGAGTTAGTGATATTAGGTAAACAGAAATAATTTCATGACCCTCAACCCCAATTTTATTTAGATAAAGGACAGTCTGATGGTACACACTCATTTGCTTATTTATTATAAAATTACCCATTCACACTGTTAATCTTCATCCTGTCAGTTTATGAGGGAGTATAGCCCTGTACACACTTCTGTACACTTCTTTCAGCAGTCACATCATCAGTGATGTTTCCTGAAGTCATCCGGTGTTTCAGTCCTGTGACATCAGATGTCCTCGTTCAGGTGACCCAGCCAATGGCGATCGGTCCCTGACTTGTGCCCCAGCAGCATTGGCCCATGATTCAGACCTTTTGATCCAAATGTGTTTCTTTGTTTGCTGATTGGCTTGCGTGTTCTTGTTGCTGTATCATACAAACGCTGATTTTAGGACAACAGAAACCAGAATGTGTTTTGAGTATCGATGAACTCCATGCTCCTTCTTTTCTGTCAGAGTGAGACCTCTGCACTCCTCCCTCCTCTCTGCAGCCACGTGCGCACTTCGGCACCGGTCCCCAGCAGAAACACAGAACCTTCTATGAGTTCCGCACCTACTGCATCCTCCCGGATCAGAATGCCGCCTTCCTCAAGCTGACCAATGAGAAGATCCACCTGCGCACTGCCCACTCCGAGCTGGTCGGCTACTGGAGCGTTGAGTACGGTGGCCTGAACAAGGCCTTCCACATATGGAAGTATGGTGAGGACCTGTTTCTTCTTCTCTCACACAATATGAAGGTGTTTCTTCTTCATGGGGCTTTTAAAAGGTAACGGGTCCCTACCCACTCCTCAGACAGTTACGCCCAGCGGGCAGAGGTCCGGGCGACGCTCGCTCAGGATCCCGCCTGGGTGTCAGAGTACCTCTCCAAGGCCTTACCAATGCTGACGTCACAGGACAACGAAGTCACCTATATGGTTCCTTGGAGCCGCCTGCAAAGTCCGCTGCAAGAGGGTGGTAAGCCCCGCCCTCTGTGTTTCACGTGTCAGTGACATCATCCCCAGCTGGTCAACACTCACCTGTTTTGTTTGTTTGTTTCAGGTGTGTACGAGCTGGTTTCTTTCCAGATGCGTCCTGGTGGACCAGCAGTTTGGGGAAAGGCCTTCCAGGCCGCTATCAATGCCCATGATGCACCTGGGTACGGCAAGCTGATAGGAGCTTTCCACTGCGAGTTTGGACTGCAAAATAGAGGTATTGAGGTGACGATGTCACTGTGAGTGATCATGGGACTGTGAGTGGTTGACAATGTCACTGTGTGCATCTCGTCAGTTCACGCCCTCTGGTGGTTCGAGAGCCCCGACCATAGAGCTGAAATCCGACACACAGCTCACCATGATGCCAGAGTGGTGGCTGCAGGTGAGACTCCGCCCATCATGACATCGCACACTGACAAAAATCCCTCATACATTAATCAATAATCGATAATCTGTGTCTTTCAGTGAGAAACAACATCGTCAATCTGGACTCTCAGAGGAACCAGCTCATGTTGCCGTGTCCTTTCTCGCCTCTGAAGTAACTTCCTGTCCTGATGCCCGCCTCTCACCCAGAACAAAGTTTAGCATGCAAACCTGATCTTTAGTTTGACCTACTTGGGCCTCTGTAGACGCAGACGTGCTCAGCAGCAAGTGTTGGCGACAGCTAAAAGGTGGGCGGGGCTTATCTTTGCTTTAGGTTAACTGACTGGCTGCTTTAAAGTTTCAAAGTGTGAAAATAAACTGTCACGTGCCTCTCAGACTCTGTGGACTGTTTTTCCGCTCATGGATGGAATTATTTTCCACAAAGCTGGGACTAAAAAATATTTAAATAAAGGAGATGATTTACACGTCATTTCACGCCTGTTATCCGATAACATCTGGAGCAGTTTACACATTCACCTAACAGGTGAAAGGTCCCTCATTTGGCTCAGAGAGTGGTTGCATCAGGCATGTGTGGAGCTACCTGCTGTGAATAAAGGAGCAGCCCAAAGTAGCTTTATATATGATAATATCTGGTACAAAGACAACATATAAAAAGGCTGAAAACTGAGAAGCAAGTAGAGCTGGGTTAAAATCTGGAGCTTTTTAATGTAATTTTGATCGTGTTGTTTTCTGAGAAAACTTAAATTTTATCCAAAATGCACTTTTTAAGGCATTGTGTCTCCACGTGTGATGGGTGGCTGCTCAAAACAAGTTGGAACATGTGAAAATTCCCATTTTCACCTATTTTTAACACCAGGATCAACATCCAGTCCCTGTTCTTCCACCAAAGGGAGAGAGCATGTAATCGGTCTGTTTGTTTGTTTGTTAGCAGTCAGGCGTCCACAGTTTTAAGGTTTCATTTTCAAATTTTGTGTGATGGTCGCAGGTCAAGGTCACAGCAACTGTGAAAATCAGTAGAAACTTTCTACTTCCCACAAAGGCCATTGGGTTGACTAATTTGATCTTCATTGTTGGGATCCCAGGTCAAAGCTGACCTTGAAAAAAACAAAACATGGAGTAATATATTATATGAAAAGACACAGAGACGCCATAACAGGTTGGTGGCATCGTGTGGTAATACAAACATCAAAGTTTTAATGCAGCCTTTAGCCTTCGGGGTGCGATGTGAGCTATGGATGCTCTCCTGTAATAGCAGTTTTACTAGTATTCAGGTAAAATCAGCTGATTCTGATGAAATGACCCTAAAAGCTTATTTAACCCTGTGGGAAAGCATCTCATTCAAAATAAAGAAGAAAACTTAAGATTTCTAGAATTTGAAGATTTCTTGGTTTTAACATGTTTTCTTTTCTTTCACACAAAAACTTCAAACTGTGTGTAAATCTGAATTCTGTCTTTACAGTTTAGACTTTATTTTTATGCATGTCCACCTCAGGGCCTTTAACCTTTGGCCACATGGATTATGAACAGTAACATTACTTGGTTCTTCCTTAAAAAGTGGGTGGACAAGCAGAAACCCGCAAACTGATCAGCACGGATAGCCAGCACGTCACAGAGAACTGCAGCAGAAGAAGTCTTTGCTTGAAATTTGATTTATTTGCTAATAAAAGCCTTTGAAACATGAAATGCTCACGATTGTTCTTCACTACATCATAGAAACATGTAAAAAATAATAATAATAAAGAACATAGTGGCACAAATTTTGTTTCCACAAACATTTTTTTAGTCATGAGTGTATATGAGAGGTCTGAGGAGATTCATCAGGATCCATCCATCCATCTTCCTGCCAGTTATCCGGGTTCAGATCAGTGGGGCCAGCAGTCTAAGCAGAGACGTCCTTACTGCCCTCTCCCCACACACCACCTCCCAGTCATCTGTGGGGATAGGGAGGTGTTCAGAAGCCTCCTACCTGTAGGGATATGGTCAAAATACCTCACAGAGGTGGTGTTCAGGATTGCTGGGTGAGATTCAGTGGCAGAAAAACTGATTCTGCTTTTTAAACTGAACTTTTCCAAACCTGAATTCATTTTTTACTGTTAGTGATTTAAAAAACCTAAGAGAGGAGTGTGTGTGTGGGTGTGTGTGTGTGTGTGTCAGAGCGAAGTAAAGAGCCGGGTGGAGGCAGGAGATTTGTTTCAGTTTAATCCTGGTTGTTCGGGTCGTAACAGCTCTTCATCCATCAGCCGCACGGTCAATAAACGTGATCAAGTTTGATTTCAGTGCAAAGACAAACTGATGGTGTTTGAACACTTCAAGTGCTGCAGTCACAGAGAGTCACCTTTAGCAGCTCGCCGATCGATCAGCAAGGCCGCTCATCAATACTGTAGTGTGCTTCAGAAGCTGATGAGGTATTTCACTGTTTCACACCCAAACTCACAAATCGGCTTTTCTTAGTATCCTTTCTTTAAAAAACAAAACTATAAAAATCAGTACATGTCTCCTCTGTATCAGGTGCTTTGATTGGCAGTTAAACACTACAGGAAACAGTTAATGACTCTGTCAAAATAAAACAACAAATTACACACGTCTCTTTTCACTACACATATAAATAAAGTCTGACAGTAGAAACGGAATCAAATTTTTTTTGTTTTGTTTTGTTTGTTTTTTTAAACGTGTGATTTTATTTTTTCAAACAGCCCTCGGATTCTTCATCGTTTGTCACCAAAAACAGTCGCTCGCGTTCTTCGCATTCAATCAGGAAGAGAAGAAGAGTCTCGGAGCCGCGGGAGGTCTGAAGGCACTCGTTCAAGTGTTTAAGTCGGCGTTGTCGGCAAAGCGCTCCCCGCCTCCAGAGGAAATCATTTGCATTGACTGGCATAAGGCAGCAGGTGACTCCGCCCACCGCCATTTTTTTTTTAAATCAGTGTGACATCAGAGAAGAGGTAGGTGTCTTCTCTGCTGCGGGTCAAGTCCAGGCTGAAGCTTCAGCCTCACAGTGCGGTCACATGACGCTCTCCGACAGCCTGCCACCATCATGCGAGGCTCCGCTGGTCGAGCTCAGTACCGGGAGGTCGATGACGACGACGTCCTTCCGCCTCACAGAGTTGTCTTTGGAGTGATAGTCGTCGCTCTGATCCTTCGCGAAGTTTACAAACACCTGAAAGTACAAACATCAGTCAGAACCTCTGCAGGCCACACCCCCTTAGGTGCGTGTGTGCGAGTCTCTACCTGGTCCAGCGTGGTCTGAGTGACGGAGTAGTCCTCGATCCTCAGCGTCTCTTTATTTTTGGCCAGGATGGAGAAGATGTGAGCGAGCGAGGTGAGCGAGGACGGCAGCTGGTACTGCAGCATGTTCCGGTGCTTCTCCTTCAGCGTGCTGCCGCTCAGCTCGCTTTCAATGAACTTCATGACGGGCAGCAGGTCGGGGTTCGGCCCCGCCACCCGCAGGATGATGGTGTACCCATCGCCAAACCTGAGGCACAAAACCGGGAGTTCAACACTGAAGATACTCATTTAAAATAAACTCACATTAGAGGCTCTCTGAGCACAAACTTCTCTGACCGATCAATTTAAAAAGCTGGATTTGGAGGATGAATGTGTTTAAATGTAGCTGCTGTCGTGTGTCAGTGAGCGCTACCTGTTCTTCAGGTGCTGGACGCTGCCGAGACATCTGAACCGGCCATTCACCATGATCGCCATCCTCGTGCACAGAGCCTCACATTCCTCCATGCTGAAACACACACAGCCGCTTTAGTAAGCACACGCAGAGGGGACGCCAGCTGGTGTCACGATGACTGTTTAACATTTAAATGTTTGGCTGTGCTTGTAGATATCTATTACTGTTTTTATCACCAGCCAAAGGGTTAGTCACTGATGACAGTGAGCAATTTTGGAATCAATAAAGATAAATCTGAACTGGAAATATAAAAGTGCCAAAAATGTTCTACAGATATGGTAAAAACATGTCTCAACCTTTCAAAATCTCTACCAACTAAACTGAGCGACTGGCAGACCCACTATGAGGACGCATTAACCATGAAACCATCCGCCTGTCCTCGTGTTTACCTGTGCGAGGTGAGGACGACGGAGCGGCCCTCCTTGATGACGCTGTGGATGCAGTTCCAGAGGGCTCGGCGGGCCTTGGGGTCCATACCCGTGGTCGGCTCGTCCTGTAACGAGTAGGATAGCCAGGTTGAGGTTGGCCCACAGATGCAGCAGGAAGCAGAAGGTAAAGGTGAGGAGGAGGGGGAGGAGTGTCATTGTAGCCACACCTCCTCTACCTGCACCTGACAAAGCACCGGCTCTCGTTGTTCTGTGCTTCAGACCTTCCCGTCTCCTACTCCTGTTTTCCTCAGCAGCTCCTTTAAATCCTTTTCCCATTACACAACCTCCACCCTTCCAACTCCACCTCACCCCCCCACACACAAATCCTACTGTTAAGCATCTGCACTGTGATTGGCTGCCTTGGTTCTGCTGCTGTTGTGCAACAGCGTGTTTCTTCAGTTACAAGACGAGTGACAAATTAAAGGAAAAACCTGCAGTCTTGACCCCTGCGGTGAATCTGTGGCTCTGCTTCGATGCCCCTCGTGGTGATCTTACTGAATCTTACTTCAATCTAGTTTTACCTTTAACTAAAGTTAGGCAGTGAGGTGCATCTTACCAGAAACACTACAGGGGGCGCTCCGATCAGAGCCATGGATGTGGACAGCTTCCTCATGTTTCCTCCGCTATAGCTTCCAGCTGCTTTATCTGCATACTTGACCAGACTCAGCTTCCTGATACCCCACTCTGCTACCTGTCAATCAAACAGCAGCAGAATCATCACGATGAGCATTATCATGGGTAGCAGATGCACAGCAGTGTGTTGCTCAGGGTGTCTTATTATTTAAAACTGCATATTTACAATGTGTGTTGGCAGTGCATGTTTGCTTTGTGCTTTTGAGTGTTTGCAGTCTGTTGGCAGTGTGTTTACACTCACGTCACACACTTCCTTCTCAGGCACCCCTCTTAGGATGGCGTACAGCTCCAGGTGCTCTCTTCCTGTCAGCAGCTCGTTGATGGCGTCAAACTGAGGGCAGTAACCCATGTTTTGATGCACCTCGTCAATCTCCCGCAGGATGCTGCAAACACACAGATATTAGCATGAAGAGCAGAAAAATACTTTAATTTAAATTTAGATTAATCCTCTTGCTGTCCCACCACTGCACCTGTGCCTAGTGTGACTTTTTGGTGGATGGAGGACGGTGTGTGAGGGCGAAGGCCCTGCAGGGAACATTGCGCAGCTCTGCACGTGAATTGCTGACAATTATAAAATAATGGAGCAACTTCCTGGCTTTGTTTTAGCAACTTTGTTTGAGCTGCTGAACGAGGATCCGAGCAGCGAGTAATGAGCTGCTCGGCTGTTAAAGCTTCAGCTCAGGTTCTGTTTGCACAGTCAGAAGAAATCACGAGAAGACAAAGCCCTCAGAGATGAAGACGCTCATGTCTTTAGTTAATTAATCAGTGTTCATGATTTGGAATAACATGGCGGCTGGCTCCACAGATTTTAAATCCATGATTTTTACCTTAGATGTTCTTCCTGATACAACCCCAAAGAGATTTCAGGATCGATCCAGAGATCTTTCACTTGTTTGAAACTTTTTTTGAAACTTTTTTACGTGTCACACATCGTCCTACCTTCTCTTTTAAAATGAGGTTAAATTATTTAATTACGACTTATGGCCTCCAATTTTAAGGCCCAACCACGTGAAGTGAAATGAGTTCTCAGTGAACTAAATCCTCAGAATAAATCTGCAGGAAACCAGGTCAATCCCCGACTCCAACACACAACAACAACAACCCAGAAAGTTTCAGCTCCAATAAGCTCTGAGCTGCTTAGACCTTTGACCTCACCTCTTCCCAGCCAGGAAAGCCTCTCCTCTGGTCACTATGGTGTCTCCCGTCAGCATCTTGAAGGTGGTCGTCTTTCCGGCTCCGTTCACACCGAGGAGGCCGAAACACTGAGGACGCACATTTTAAAATCACCATTCACAGGTTAATTTTTATGAAGGTGATGGTTTGGTTTTAGAGGCTGAACTGAAACATGAGACTGCAGATCGAGCTCACCTCTCCGGGAGGAATCCCGACACACAGTCGATCCACCGCCGGCTTCTCCTTCCTCTTAAACACCTGCAGGACACAGTTCACTCGGTCACGAATCATTTACTTTGGATTAAACTACTTCCAATCTCCAATAAAGATTAACAAGCATCATAAAAATACACATACACAACAACAGATTTGTTATAATCTGGGAGAAAGAGAGAGTGACTCATTAGGTTTTCTTTCTCAGGCTCCTCCAGATTTGAGGAGGAGCCTGAGAAGTTCCCAAAAGAAGAATGGGCTGGGATTGCTCAGGAGACGTACACGAGACTTGTTAAAAACTACAAGAAACGACTGCAAAAATTAAACAAAACTGACTGTTAGGATGGGGGCTAATCATCTTGACCCTGGTAGTTTCTGGTTTTGGTGAAAAAATTCTGTTTCTGTGTGGAAAGTAAAATAACGTAAGCATCTGAAATAAAACCAGATGTTTGGAAAAGCTGTGTTAAAATTTCCTTGCGTTGGGTAACAGCTCTTAAGAAGTACTTGCTTTGTTTCATTAATATAGTTTATCAGCGTCATTCAGCCTCTGACTGTGTGTTTGGTTCAGGTGGAAAAAACAAGTTGGATAAAAATCTGCACCTTCGTCAGCTGCCGAAGTTCCACGATGTCTCCTTGTCCGAGGCCGTGGACGATCCTCTGTCTCTCTCGGGCCACGTCCTCATCCTCCTCACCCAGAGGTGCCAGTTTGGTGAGCTTACTGACCGGCCTGCACACACATAGACGCACAAACACGGTGCTCATACCGGCTTTCCTGCAAACTGGTCTACATAAGACGAAATGAAGCGATCCAGGTGTGCTGACTCACTTGGGTTTGATGCAAAACCTGTACTGAATGAGGACGGTGATGAAAAAGAAGACAACTCCCTCCACAGCCATGGCGAGCAGGTTCTTTCCCACCATGTCCCACTCCAGAGGAGAGCGGAACCTGTTCTCACCTGGAACACGACCACAGCGTTCACAGAGCCATTCAACAGCCTCACATCACGCTGACTGACTACAGACAACAAATAAATAAATGCTGCGATCAGAAACTGGAAAGCTACCGAATCTCTCGAGGGCGTCGGCCATCGCCTGGTTCTTCACCATGTCGATGAGACCTCGACCGAGACAGAAATGAGGGAAGATGAGGAGGACGTTCTTCAGGATGTCGTTGATTCCTCCGATTTCCTGAAAAGAATGGAAAGTCAAACCGCTGCTCTCGGGTTTATTTTCATTCGATCTGTGAATCGTTTTAAAATCTAGCGTCGGCGTCCGTGAGGACTCACGTTGTTTCCGAACAGCTCCATGACGAAGGTGGAGATGCTGCCGTTGATGCCGATGAGGATGTTGACGCTGGTGAGGACGACGTACGCCGTGCTGGGGATCTTGAAGAAGAAGGAAGCCGGGTACATGAGCGGCGTGATTGACCAGCTGGGAGAAAAAGGAAAACAAAGGTTTCTGTTAGAGCACAAACTGGCTCGGTGTCACTCTCTGATGTAGTATGATACAGTGGCAGCATGCAGTACACTGCAGTACTTTGCAGTATTTTGCAGTATCTGACCCGTAGAGCAGCAGCAGCAGGGCGAGGGTCGGCAGATTTGTGGATGATACGTAGGCTTTTTGTTGGAAGCAGATGAAGATGAGGATGACGAGCGTTGCCGGGACGATGTAGTTGCACTGCAGAGACAAGCAGGCATCAGCAAACACCCAAGCGCACAAACACACAGGACACAGGGGCACTTGTTTCGGGTCTCACCATGTCCCATATGAAGTTGGCGGTCCAGTAGAGCAGCGGATGGACGCCACTGATGAAATGCATGTGTTTGGCTTTGCTGACCCGCTCCTGGATGAGGAAGACCACGAAGCTCGCAGGCACGAAGGACATGGCGAAGATGACGCAGATGGACACAAGGACGTCCACGGAGGTCGTCACCCTGGAGATGAAGAGCAGAAGGAGGTGGTGGGGAGAGACAAAGAGGGGGGGTTAAGAGGACTGAGGTGCAAACAAAGACTGCCGACAGGTGTGTCGTTCAGGTGTGCACTCACAGAGCGACCTGGGACAGCTGCTCCTTGGTCAAGTTCAGCGGGTGGTTGACGGCGCTGATGCCGTACTTGCTGGCGTCTCTCCCCTGAGGGAGGTTTGCCCTGAGGATGGCGTTGTTCATCACGTTGATGAAGGCACCGATGCTGTGCCAGCCTTTGTTGTTAAACCAGATCTGAGGAGAGAGGATTCAAGGACAAACCAGTGAACAGCCTCTTCATGTTAGCTGGCGTCCCCTCCTCCCAACAGAGCCGTGAATGACCAGTTTTAATCCGCAGGTTTGACTAAACTGACTCTTTCAGCTGTCAGTGGGTGAAGTGAGTCAAATATTTGATTGAAGGACTGATGGTTTTGTTTCTAACATGTAATTAGTAATAAAATCAAAACATATTACATTACAAACAAAACAACAAAGAAAAATGACATCAAGTTGTCTGTAAACCACACAATTTACCTGCCGCACGTTCATGTTGAGTCCACAAAAGTCCACTCGTATTATTAGATTTCAATAATTGGAAAAAATGTAACTATAAAACGATTTTAACTTAAGTGTTTCCCAACCCTGAAAAAACTGTCTTAATATCTCCTGTTGATATAAAGCACGAAATGCTGGAACGCTAATTCATAGTATAAAGACCAAACAGACCTTCATTGAAAATACTACAGTTATTATTGCAGTCATACTCCTGAGGCCGGCGCCACCATGTGTTCTCACCTTGACGTTGTTCTTTGTGTCGAGACCGTTGATGAAGCCAGACAGAGTGTCCAGGAATCGATCTGCAGCGGCTCCCTGCAGGAAACAGCAGTCACATTTCAAAGTCTTACTTTCCCTTTAAAGAACCAAGGGCTGGTTCTGGATCACACAGGTGGACTGGCTTTCCTCTGATGAACTTCATTAGACTAAAGATAAATTATTTCTGACCTAAAATATATCCACCATCTCAACTTAGATTCTGATGGTGTAATTGTCTTTTGAGTTCATCAGCCTGTGAGTCGAGCCTGAAGCCGGTGTGTTTTTAGTAAAACGTCTGCTTTGTAATAAACCCGACAGCTTGGAGGAATGTCTGGACAATAAAAGCTGCAATGAGTCAAACATGTTTCTCTCTGACTGACCTTCTCTAACTCAAAGATCTTTCGGACTCTCTCTATGGCGTCGTCGATCTCGTTAGCCGGAGGGAGGACTTGAGTGCTCCTGGCACCCAATGAGAAGCCTCCGTACCTGTAAAAATACCAAAAGAAAACAGCTGAGCACCTACAAATGACCAACAGATGGTGTTTATGATTTCAAAATAAAACCAGACACTGACCTGAATTCATTCACCCAGACTTTGTTCTTCAAGCTGTGAAAACAGAAAAAAACTTTCAGTCTGGCTTGTGTTCAGGTGTGTGTGAGCAGGTGAGTCCTCTGAGCGTGTGTGTGTGTGTGAGCAGGTGAGTCCTCTGAGCGTGTGTGTGTAGGTGTGTGTGTGTGTGTGTGTGTAGGTGTGTGTGTGAGCAGGTGAGTCCTCTGAGCGTGTGTGTGTGTGTGAGCAGGTGAGTCCTCTGAGCGTGTGTGTGTGTGTGTGAGCAGGTGAGTCCTCTGAGCGTGTGTGTGTGTGTGTGAGCAGGTGAGTCCTCTGAGCGTGTGTGTGTAGGTGTGTGTGTGTGTGTGTGTGTAGGTGTGTGTGTGAGCAGGTGAGTCCTCTGAGCGTGTGTGTGTAGGTGTGTGTGTGTGTGTGTGTGTGTGTGTAGGTGTGTGTGTGTGTGTGAGCAGGTGAGTCCTCTGAGCGTGTGTGTGTAGGTGTGTGTGTGTGTGAGCAGGTGAGTCCTCTGAGCGTGTGTGTGTGTGTGTGTGTGTGTGTGTGTGTGTGTGTGTGTGTGTGTGTGTGTGTGTGAGAGCAGGTGTCCTCTGAGCGTGTGTGTGTGTGTGTGTGTGTGTGTGTGTGAGAGCAGGTGAGTCCTCTGAGCGTGTGTGTGTGTGAGAGCAGGTGAGTCCTCTGAGTGTGTCTTACCTCTTGCCAATGATCTGAGCGTAAGTCTTCACCAGGTAGTCGGAGATGTTTCTCCCAGTGAGGTTCTGTAGGATGTCCGTTTCACTCAGCTTCATCTGAACGACAGGAAGAGTCCCTTTTTATTTAACCACAATTTCACAGGGTGCTGCACACAGGTGGGTCAGGCTTAGGTCAGGTAAATCTAAGACTAAAGTTGGGCCAAATGCACAAAATAGCGTTTTTTTTTTTAAAAACTATGTTAAAACTAATTTAATATTAAGTGTGTTCAGGTGATTCTTTTCAAAGTTTTTCTAAGCTTACAGAAATTCCCCTTCAGAGAGCTCAAAGTGGCTTTGATAAAGTTATTACAGCTAAAAAAACGATTACACTAAAAACCTATTGTTGGAACATCTGCCAGCTAATGAGGTTAATTAGCAAGTTGACTGGGTGTAAAACGAGCATCCCATAGAGGTTGAATGTGTGTGTCCTCCTTTCGTATCTGCCCACCACTCCCCGTGCTCTGACCTCAGGTGGGGGCAGACCTCCGGCTCCAGCCGGGCAGTCTGGCAGCATCTTCTTCTTGCCATCGCAGCTGCACATGCAGGCTGGAGAGGGATCGTCCATGGTCCAGTTTCTGGAGCTAAAGAGTTCCAGGACGCTTTCAGGAACTTCAGGAGTGTACCAGTCCTCATCGCCCATCGTACAGGGTGCCTCTCTACAGGGAGGAGGAGAGGAAGAGACAGAGGGTAGAAAAAAAAATGTAGTGAGGTTTCAGGTGAGTAAAAGCTGATTCGCTCACACGTTGATGAAGACTAGTTTAAAGTGAATGTAATGCTCAGGGTGTCGAAGTTTCTTACGGGTTCGTGTATCCGTCCATGCAGCGAGTCCCAAATCCCGGAGCGTTCAGCAGCGCATCTAAAAGCTTCTGCATGTTGGCATTTCTAGGAGCATCATCACTGAGAGGACGAAAAACACAACCACAGTCAGATCGCAGGAAATACCTCTGGATAACTCAGTGAGAGTTCAGGGCAGTCGTGTACCTGATGAAGGTCGCTTGTTCCTGGTACATCCACGGCTGCAGCTCCAAACTGGGATAAACTCCAAACGGCGGCACGATGAGACTGAAGACCAGAGCGATGCAGACAAACACGGCCGGAAGGACGATCTGAAACACAGATTTTTTTCCCCGATGAGCCGCAGCAGGCCGGTTTGATCAGAAAGCAGCAGCGGGTTTTTATCGCTGGCGACGGCATACCTGAGCGAAGAAGCCCTTCCTGGAGCGCCGGGCATACAGAAACCGCTTCCACATCAGAGCAACAAACTGCTGCCTCCTCAGAGTCCAGCCTGTCAGCTGATATGAGCCTTTACCGTCAGTACAGTTCAGCCAGTCGGTTTCTTTGCACTCTGAGAGGAAACGAGGTCACATGATCAAATAAGAAAACGTTGAGAGTGCGCAGACAGGATGTTACAAGACAACAAAAGTGAGAAACTTCTCATATTTGCACTCGTTACTCTGTACAGTTGGCGCTTTATTTTGAAATTCCAGTCTTTTGATTTCTTCCCTTGAATTTTGCGCCCCTGGTATTTTATCCCATTGTAACTCTCTGTGAATACATTTTGCTTTGCTGTGTTTTTTTTGTACCTTGGTCTTCAGAATCATTGCAGTCATCGTTGTCATCATCTGTTAACGGTCTCAAGCAGCTCTGAGGGTCTCCTCCACCGAAAGCATGAGTCCTCCTCCGCCTCTGAACAGGAAGTGTCCCGTCTAAACAAAAAAACTTGGAAATGTGATTTCAGGCTCTTATTTTGATATGTCACAGTCAGACATCACTCCTTCCTCACCTGAGGTCACTTCGGTGTCGACTCCGTTGTCTTCAGCCACTTTCAGGAAAATCTAAAGTGACATAAAACATTAAAACTAATGTCATACTTTTGTTTTCATGCTTCACGGTGATTCACCGAGAAGAATGCTTCACAAATCAGTTTTACTCAAATGTGTCCCACCTCCTCCAGGGTGGTGTCCGACACTCCGTAGCTGGAAATGCCGAGGTCGGAAAGCTTCGTGTCCAGGTCTTTGAAGAGCTCCACGAAGGCTCCGTCTTTGGCAGCGCTGTACGGCAGGACGTAGGTCAGCTCGTGTCCCAGGTCCTCCACCAGGCGGGCGTCGGGGACGTGACGCAGGATCAAGGCAGAAACCAGCGACACGTCCGGGGGTACAAAGGGGATATTGCAGGTGGATGCTGCTGGGCCATTTTCTGAAGACGGAGACACAAAACAAATCAGATCCACCGGACAGCGAACCAATCAAACGCTCTGTGGGAACAGAGAGCTCACCGATGGTAGCGGCCTCACTTTCATGTTCGCTGCCGAGTCCTGCGTCGCTGCTGCTGACTGAGCCGCACTCCTCCTCCTAAAACACAAATGGTTTTACTTTAAGGTATTGCTACTGCACAGGAATTAATAATGCTAATTAATACTCCAAATGCTAAAGAAAAATACTATAAGGAGACAACTACACGGTAAAGGTAAAATACTGCAAAAATACTTTTCACTAACAGACAAACTGCTGAAAATTAATCAATCGTACTGGAATACAGTGTAAAGAAAGACCTATATACTACTGAAAACTGCAGAGCTAAGCATTACTAGTAAATAAATTCTACAGAGACCTTCTTGGTGAAGGAGACGGTGCTGGCCGAGTTCCTGCAGGAGCTGAGTGATGGCTCTGGGTTCTTCTTCACCAGCGTCAGGTAGTAGCCGGTCCCCAGCTGGTTCTTCAGGTACAGAGATGAGCCCACGCAGCACAGCTTCCCGTGGCTGATGATGGCGATGCGGTCGCCGAGGATGTCCGCCTCGTCCATGTGGTGAGTGGACAGGATGATGGTCCGGCCTGAAATGAGACCCAACGTTAAAAATCCAGTCAAAACGAAGAGAGTAGCTAAAATCTGACCAATCTGGGAGAACCTTACCCTGACGGTACTTCAGCAGCAAGTCCCAGATTCCTCTGCGGGCGTAAGGGTCCACGCCGGCTGTGGGCTCGTCCAGGATTACAACCTTTGACCCCCCGACGAAGGCCAGGGCCACGGACAGCTTCCTCTGCATGCCCCCAGACAGAGTGCTGGTCCTGCAGTTGCGTTTGTGCGGCAGCCCTGTGTCCTGCAGGATCTGCTCGATCTCACCTTTCACGCGTTCCTCTGGCAAGCCTTTGAGCCGTGCGTAGAACCAGATGTGTTCCTCCACCGTGAGCCTGCAAGAGGTGCCACAACATGAGCAAGGTCACGTAACAATCGAGGTAAAGACGGAGCGAAGACAGCATAACAAGCATGTTGAGGAAAAGCACTCACATGCTGAAGAGGACGTTGTGCTGTGGACAGACTCCCAGACTCTGCCTAATGGCGCTCAGCTCTGTCCGGATGTCTCTGCCCAGGATGTAGGCAGTGCCAGAGGTAGGTGGGAACAGGCCAGTAAGTATGGACCTGCAGGGAAAAGAGAGGAGGATGTTACCTGCACCAGGACCTGTGGCAGAATCTGTATCAGCAGTGTGGTGTGTCTCGGACTCACATGGTGGTGGTTTTTCCGGCTCCGTTGTGTCCCAGGAAGGAGGTGATTTGTCCCTCGTAGAAGCCGAGCGTCAGTCCATCCACCGCCAGCTTCTTACCATGACGGTAAACTTTCACCAGGTTCTCGATGTAGACTCCAGGCTCCAGATGAGCCGGCTCCTCCTCCATGCACACCGCTGCAGACATGCAGACACATCTTACTGCAATGTTCAGGAAGTCTCTTTCACATTAAAAACTCTGTTTAAAAATAAAGAGAACTCAGTTGTTGGTTTTTAGGAGGAAGTTCTGGAGCTTCGCAGCACAGTAATCTCACCTCCGGGGTTTCCTCTCCGATTCAGTGGGAGTTTGTTGGACTTTCCGTCCTTTTCTCCAACCCAATAGGATTTAGTGAAGGGGAAGTACCACGGCCGAGGGATCCCATACTGACCTGAGGAGCAGAACGTGCTTTATGGAGTCTTTGTTGTGTATCAGAGATTTTTCATGGTCAGTGTACAAACAGCCTGTGGACTGATCGATAGTTTGAAGAACTGGGGATGAGCTATTCAAAGGATGTGTTGATTATAACCGTTAATAATGTATAACTAACAATTACTTCTTGTAGCATGCTAAATAATGATGACTGCAGTTCAATAAACACACGAAGAAGAAAAGCTCTCACCTGGAAACACGGCTTCAAGGTACCATGTCAGGACTCCGTACAGGAAGGAGTCAAAGTACATGATGATGATGGCGGTGCGGAGGCTGAAGTCATCCTCCTCCAGTGGGCTGGACACCAGGTTCTTCCACTGGATACCGACTCCCTGCTCCTCAAACAGGGCGAAGTACTCGCAGCCGAATCCGAACGCCACAGGGGACAGAAGGCTCTGCAGAGCGAGAGGTGGGCATGTGACTCGCCCCATCACATCACAACATTAAAATTGTGAAAAAGATGCGCAGCCTTACAGCGAAGACTTTCGTCCCGAAGCCGATGTACTCTTCCCAGGCGACGCAGAGCACGTATGGCAGGTAGAGGGTGAAGTAGATGATTCCTCCACAGGCGGCGGCGAGGTTGGCACGGGCAAATGCCGTGCTGAGCAGGAAGCACTGCATGATGGTCACCACACCGAAGGACCCCAGGAAGAGGAAGATGACGCCGGGGTCGCTGTAGGGCAGGAGGTTCCCCATCTGCACAGGAACCACGAGAAGAAGAGATGGGACATTATTAATATTGCATTCTTGGAGATGTGTATGTGTGGATGCTCTGTTTTTCTAATGACACTGTTTTCTATGTATTTTGGTTTTTAGTCGTCACCTTGAGCAGCAACACTAGCAGCCCGGCGCTGATGAGCAGAGGAATCAGGCTGCTGATGAACCAGCTGAACCACAGGATGCCGTTATCCAGACCCATGATCCTCATAGTCTCCTTCAGTCGAGCCTCCTTCTCATACACCACGCTCTTCAGGATGATGGCCACTGAGTACATCCAGGCAAGAGTCATGAAGAGAGGCATGGAGCGGCTCATCACCCGCAGGAAACTGAGACAGAGGACAGGAAGGACGGGGTTACAGACCGAGAGCGGCGAGGAGGGGACCAAACCTGGGAAATGATGTGAATAATCTCACATGTCATCTACGTAACACGGGTACGGCATCTGCTGGATGTAAACTCCCGTCTTCTCCTTGGTGCCCGTCACCGCTCTGATGATGCCTTGCTCAATAACGTCCTGAAGGTACGAGAACCCACCCCAGATGTAACGCATGTCCTCAAACGGGTCGGCACGAGGACCCGGGTCCCAGTATCTGAGAAGGAGGACAGAGTGCAGGAAGTGCTGCTAGTTAAACAGCAGGATGTGATAAAGAGCTACAGAAGCAACAGTACAAGACTGAAAGAAAGGTAATGCTCAAGCAAAGGAGCCAAGGCCATGACTTTGTCAATTTAGACCTCAAATGCATTATTTTGCATTGCAAGGTCTGTAACTTAAAAGTACATTAAAAAAAACTGTTGTTGTAAAAATGTAATTATTATAAGTTAAGTGTTAAAATTTGCTCCAATTAATTTTAAAAAACAAACCTAAAACTCTGGTTTGCAGAGCATCAGATAACCTTTCACCCACATACTGTTTATGCTTTCTCTACAGTGTTGCCAGATACAGTTTTTACCTGTAGAAATTAAATGCTTTACATTACGGGGATGTCCTGGCTGTTGCTGACTGAGAGGCGAGTCCTCACACGGACCGTACACAAACCCACCTATAAACTATTTGTGCTGGCTTTACTGGAGTAAATTCTGGAATTTAGGAATGAGGAACAGGACACTTTTATCTGCCTGTGTGTGTGGCTCCTTACGCGTCTTTGATCTTATTGGTCCGCTCCACGTTGTCAATGTCCATTCTGATCTTGTAGTTGAGTTTGGGAGGTAGCTCTGTGGCGTTGGAAGGGACATCCAGAAACACAATCCCTGCCCAGAACTTCCTGTCTTCCAGTAGCTTCATGGACACGTTCACCATTCTCTCCTCGTTGGAGACCGGCTCCAGTTTGTCCAGGTTCACACACTTAAAATACAGACAGACACAGATCCGGTCATGTGATCTGTGCACACCAACTACAGCCAGTTTCCCTGCATGCTTGGATACTGACCTCCATGAAGTGGGAGATGCTCATGATGGCCTGATCGGTCTCGTTGAACACATCCCTCCAGGTGAGGTAGCTGCCTGGTGGCTGCTGGTTATCTGCCTGCTTGGACAGGAAGTTGGAGATGTCCTCTACGGTCCAGTCCGTGTCAGCAAGCTGAGCGCGGAAGACTCTGGCGGTGATGTTGTTCTTTAGCAGAGTCTGAATGAAAGATAGGAAGGAAAGAAGAAAGGAAAAAAGAAAAGGTATGAGAACATTTTGTCTAAAATAAAGCAGATGAGTTAGAAAGACATCGATGATGAAGAACACGTGAGGTGGTGGGCGGAGCTTGCTTACCCTGATCACGTTCATCTGCTCGCTGTTCTCCATGAAGTCCCAGACTTTGGGCCTTATCTCCTCCCACATCCCCCCCAGCTCCCTGAACACACCGAGCTCCTGGAAGGTCCGATTCACCTAAACACACCACAGACATGAGTCTTTTTACCCTGGGTTACTAGCTAAAGGTGACCAATCAGTTGCAGTCTGGAGCTTTTGCACAGGAAGTGACATCATACCTCGTGGATGATCTTCTGCGTGGCGGGCGTGTGGGGGGTGTACAGGAGCTTCCCTAACAGCAGGGGCTTCAGGGCCTGCCAGATCATCCTGGACATGGGGTTTGAGTCCATGTTCTTCACCAGGCTGTTACAGTACGGAGCTACGACACACACGTGATGGAGGTTACCACATACATGTAGCAGGCATGTTTCAGGAATCACGATAACACAAAGAAAAATAAATACAGAAGTATCAGAGTCTGGCTTTAAAAGCACCTAGAGTACTTGAAGTGGACATAATAGCTCATGTCCACCTCAGTGTTTTTATTCTTGGACTCGGACATATATCTGTTCACAGGAGGCTGTTATATAGCAAGAGTTTAGTTTCTCTGACATGGGCTGTATTAGCTGAATGTTTGTCTACTGAATACAAAAGCTTCATTGGGGTTGGAAGGTCCGAGGATGACCCCGAGGACTCACTGGAGGAGTTGTCATAGAGCGACGCCGTCTCGTCCTCGCTGCTGTTGTAGTTTCCGAACAGAGCCTTGTAGTTGCTGTCTTCGTACCAGTTGAGGGATTTGATCTGCAGGCCGCCGCCTTCAGGGTGACCGCACACGATCCGGGAGACGGCCTGGTACATGGTGCTGGGCGACGACGTGGCGTTCTGCGTCAGGAAGACTATCTCATTCCTCAGATCAATCCAGCTCTTCATACTGGCCAACTGTAGACCCAAGACAGAAGATACTGGTCAGACTGGTCGAGGGAGACTGGACTGATAGCCAAAGCTGGATCACGCGAACCCTGAACCCTCCCTTAATTTACGCTGCTATATGCTCAAGGAGATGGGAGACTTCCCATCATGCACTGAGCATCCACTTCCCTCTTCAAAATGTTACATTTTGTCTGCACTTGACTGTAGCTTGTGTTTTGCCCTGTCTATCTACACTCTCCTCTCTGTTCCTTCACCCCTCAGGTCAAGGCAGATGCTCCTCCCTGACCCAATGTTTGGGTTCTCTCTCTGTTGTTATGAACCAGCGCTAGATTTACATAAAAATTATAAATTGAAATATATAAACATGTAATAAATGAAAAATATCAAAGTTAAGGCTCAAGTGGAAAACAATGCGTAATTAAAAATGAAATAAACTTTAAAAAGAGTCTGAACTCAGGAATTATAGACATTCGCCGAAGGTTAAAAACTGAACATGCTAAAAATGGATCACAGAATGAAGCTGAACTCTCCCCTAGCTAAAAACTGCTGACAGTAAACTCGTGTCTGGCTGCGCTTCCTGTTGAAGCTCAGACTAATTTTATACATATCATAACAAAAGTGATGTAACAAAGCAAAAGTTCAGATGCAAAGAGCTGATCCAGTTAATGTAAAAAAAAACAAGGTTTAAGGTCCACATGCTTAATTTGAAGTAGCTTTTAAAAGTCTCACAGTTGTAACCAAAATATCTGATAACTCATTAAGCAGTTTGGTTTTCTGCTCACAGATTAATCATTCGGTCCTTAAACCACATCATGATTTATGTGTCTGCTCAGTCTCTAAAAATATCTCATTTAAAGGAGAATAAACCAAACAGATTTACAGATTTGAGCATCAACTTTTGCTTGTTTGACTCAAAATCTTTCCAGTTCTGCTATTTCACCTGTTTTTGGTAATTAGGTCCTTTTAAGCTCACAGATGTTCCCCAGGTGTGTCACAAAATAGGAACCAGAAAGAACACATTCTTCTGTAACAATGTGAGTTTCTTCTAAATGAAAAGGTTCTAATTTGACTGGAACACCACAGGAGTTTTGGTGCCTGCTGGCAGAATCTAAATATGAGCATTAAAAAAGTACCAATAGAGGAAAGGTAAAGGGAGCTTCAGATGTTATTATTTTTATTGCCTCAGGAGGAAGGGACCTCAAAGAGGAAGAGCCGCAGGTTACTTTAGGTCAGCGGCATCAGCAGAAGTGAAACTGCTGCAGCTCCAATCTGAGGAAAAGGGTAGTTATTGTCCCAAACATGTCCTCAATATGTCTACAGTTTTGTCCCAGTATTTCTTCAGTTTGTCCCCACCACCTCTTCAATATTTATCCGGATTATCTGCAAAAGTTTGAGTACTATGTGTCGAGTATCTCTAAAGTTTGTTTCCAGTATTTCTACGCTGGGTTTCCCGTTTTTGTCCTCAGCATGTTTATTGTTTCTCTACTGTCCCCAGCCTTTGCTGTCAGTGCTTCTATAGTGTGTCCCCTGGGCTCTGGGAAATTCAGACAGGCATGTTTTACCATTCATGTTAAAGCTGTAAAGTTATTGTTCAAAGCACTCTTTTATGAACTGATTAAACAAATAAATATATTAACCAGGCAGTAAAACAAGGACTACTTTATTGTCGCCGTATCATCAGATCCCGTACATATCGCCTTTAAACCTCACAGCTGAGACGCTTGAAAGTAGGTCAGGTTTTGACAGCGTGGGCGTGTAAACTACGTGTTTACCTGTGGACAGGGAGACACTGTATGTGTTTTACATATGACTGGGATCCTATCAAACAGATGGAGCTCCAGATGTTTGAATAAAGTTATTTTAAACTGGGAGTTTTTCACAGAAAATGTAAAATGGGTTTTGTTCTAATGGTCCCATCACAGCTGAGTGTCTCTTCTTTCTTCATCACATGATTTTTAATGCAGTGCTGGGAAAAACACTTCCTCTCTGACCATGAGAACAAAGCAGAACGAAGGAGATAAGATTGTTAAAGTTATTTAGCTGTTTGGGTTTTTTAAACTAAATGTTGTAATTTCCTGGATTGCCAGTTCAATAATGCCCATCTTAAATCCCTTTTTCACAGGATCACACTCATCCTGTCCCTGACTCAGCGCCTGCACAAACCAAAAAAAACACTGTCACATGTTTTCACTTTAGCCCACAGAGCGATTGTGTGTACTGTGTGTTTTAAAGTGTGTGATAACCTCGGGGCAAAAAACAACAATCTGGGGAAGTCTAACTGAACTTTACTCTGGTTATCAAACTGTTCACGCCAACCACAGTCTCCCACTCAAACTTTATTTCCAGTCTATTCCCACTGTAATCCCAGGCTGGAGGCTCTGCAGAGCTGCAGATGTGTCGCAAACCACTTTCTGCCACACAATGCAGCTTTCAGAGCCCCCTCAGTGTCTCTGTGACCTCTAACATGGTCACTAAAGGCTGCATGCAGCCATCTGCGGTCTTCAGCGTCTCAGCAGGACGTAGACGGACGCTGAGTGTTTGCTGTTTGTTCGGACTCGTGCTTTCTCCTCCTGAGGCGGCTGTGAAGTAAAAACCCACTGAGACATTTGAGTCTTTGTTCAGCTGGGAACTCGTCTGTCTCTGCTGCAGGGAAACTGCTTTTATCTGGACACAAAGACTCGCAGAGACACTCGGAGCTGCCAAGTAAACCCAGTGGCCCCTGATGGTGCTGACGTGGCCCGGAAGACTCGATTGGGTGACGCGCATGTCCAGTAAAAAGCTGACTGTGATATTTTGTGCCCAGATCTTTGTTCGTGAGACAAACACCATCATTAAAAGCACATGATGAAAAGACACAAAGAAAAACTGACTGATGATCTTTGCATCAGCCTGAATCAAGCATCAGCCATCAGGGATAAAAGGTTAAGCTAAAGCTCCAGTTCCTCTAATGTCCACCAGAGGCTCCAGCAGTGAGCCAGTCCCCAAAGAGGCCAATTTAAAGCAAAAATAAACCCCTTCAGAGCCTGATACGAAAGGGGAGTGGCCTCTTTGACTGACAGGTGGTTTAAGCTGCTAGCTTATGCTAAGCTAAACCTCAGTGTCTGAACTGGACCTGTGAACCAATAACACGGCTGCTGAGATATTAATCGTACTAATAAAGGTCTGAGCTCCTGCTGATGACTTACCTCAACTGCCAGTGAACCCAGACTATCCAGCAGGTTGTCGGTTGCCCTGGCGACCTGTTGGACGGCCTCGGGGTCAGCCCTGACGTCCCTCTGAAAGACAAAGAGACATTTTCAGTTTCAGCTCAACCTTGGCTGAAATAAATAATAACCCACTCATCTATCTTCAGTTTAGTTATTTTTATTTTTACATGTTTCACAGTCAGATGAGACAGAGACCTTCCTAGCAGTGTTGAAAGATACTGAGTGATGACATAAGTCATCATACGAACGTTCTCTGGACCCTGTAAACAGACAGATTTAGCACTCGTCCAGCAAACTGAACTCTTTAGGTGTTCTGCACTTCTAGCAGATCACCTGAACTCTGCTCGCTGTTGTTTATTTTTGGCTCATATTTGTGACGATTTCACTCCTCTGTCTCTGAGTATCTAACATTTCTTTGCTTTCGTGTTGTCCACTTTTCTCCGAACGTTGTCATTTGTCTGATTTTTAATCAAGTTTTAAAAGTTGCTGTGTCATAACTGGAGATAAATGCACGGCAATAATGGGCATGTGTGGGGGATTTTCCCCTAAAATCTGGCTTTTAAGTCTAGTTCACTCTGTTTAAGATTCCTATAACTGATAACTAGCTAAACACCTATGACTTCTCTGAGACGAGGCTGCTGGATTTTCACGGACTTCGTTCTGTGCTGCTGTGGAAACTCGCACGGTTTCAGCTTTGCAGTCACTCGAAGTGCTCGTAGATTTCTGCACACAAAAGAGGCTGAGGCCTCTTGTGACATATGGCTGCATTGAATCCTTCAAACTCTTTAAAACTGGTCTCCGGGCTACGAAAACTGAGACTGTAAAGAGCTGGGACAGGCCGAGGCACGCCTCCTCCCACACACACACATTTAATATGCTGAGGACACGCCAGCACACCTTTGCTGTGTCACCTGAACGGAGGGGGGGAGGAAAAAATGCCTTTGGACTATTCCAGTGTAAAATTCACGTTTTCAGACAAGTTTGTTATTTAAAGTATGTTAGAGGCAGCCTGAAAGACACACCTGCAGGCAGAACTCGGGGCTAAAAAGTGCTCAGTGTGCCAGTTCAAGTGTTTGACATCTATAAGGATCATTATATCTGAGAAAGTATTTAACAGAAAAGAAGACAAGTCACGATTTGAAATGTGTTCATACAGGATAAGCTGAAACGCTGCAGGAGGTGGTTTCACACTGGGAGAAAAAGTTTCTAAAAGTTTCTGGATGAAAAACCTGCTTTAAATGAGCAAAACATGAATCATATCAGTGGATTAGCAGGGCCGTATTTACCCGGATGGGTTTGAGGAAGTCCAAGTTGTCCAGAAAGTGCTCCTCGGCGTGGTTGAGCCAGGCGGGCAGACCCTGGCAGATCTTTTCTTGAACCATCGCCGACACCTGTTTGTCCGAGATCGTCACAAATTCCTCCAGGCTCTGCTTGCCCCCCTTCCTGGGACACATGTCCCTCAGGTGGACCCCGAACCCCCCGAGGAGGACCTGAGACAGAAACAGAGGCCAAAGAGGGATTTCTTTATCTTCAGGTTTCGCTTCATATAGTCTGACTTTAATATTCTGAAATTAGTTTCAATCATTGTGTTTATTTCATGTTTTACTGTGTAACATGTACTCCAACATTTCAGTCTTTTATTCCATATACTCTGCAGATTTTCTGCAAGTTAGCAAATTCTATTTCAAGTGTTTAATCATTCACGAACTTTTCCTCCTTATTGTTATTCCACCTCTCCACTTAATTCATATTTGCATTTTTCTTTCTTGTGTTCTGTACACCGGTTCACAATATTCCAGCTTTTATTGCATATTTTTTTATTTATTTATTTTATTTAGTCTGACACTTTCTTCTTCTTCTTTTACTCCATACTGTGTTGTGTTTCTTTGCATTTTATATATTTTTTAAATTTTACCTATATTTTCAGACTTTCATCTGATATCTGTCAACTTTTTACCTTGTATATTGTGGATGGTTTTACTCCACACTGTTAGTTTTCTCATGAATGAAAGTTGGAGTAAAATTCCTCCAGCTGCCCGCATCCATGTAGGGCTCACAGACTGAGCATGTGCAGAATGCCTCCTCACCTTCTGCAGGTTTATGTCGGCCTCCGTGATCTGCTGGACGCTGTGTTCGGGGAAGGAGGCGTTCCTCAACAGAAAACTCGACAGAGTCTCATTGTCTCGCAGGAAATGCTTCAACTTGAAGCCTGTGGGAGAAAAAACAAAAACAGACAAAACAGAGCAGGTCAGAGAAACCTGACTCCTCCTTCTCCTCCTCCAGTAAATCAGAGGGTTTTGTCTTTTAAATGCGAACGTATTTGTGGCCACAAAGCAATTGTGTAATTTTTTACAGAGGAGAGGGTGAAGCAGTTCCCCCAGCACATTTTTAAAATGACATCTCTGCTTTCGGTTTGACTAAAATCCGTCCAAGCTGAGAACGAGACAGGCTGATAAAACATTGGTTTCATTCAAGCTTTTAGGCCTCTCAGGTGACACACCACTGACTCGTGATTGGTGCAGGAGAAAGACTAACAGGTAACAGTCAGGCCATTAAACAGAGACATTCCTCTATGTTCTTATGACATTGGTAAGTAAACTGTGAGGAATCCCTGAAAAACAAAATTCCTCAAACACCCCAAAAAGCTGCGATGAGAAAAATTCAATTGCACAAAAACACAGATCTGAGATTAAAATAAATAAAAAAAACAAACAAACAGGTGTGACTGTTGGTAACAGAGCCGACTGCTACAGCAATAAAAACCTTTGACAGATATTTGAACTACCAATAATCCCAGACGATTGAGAGGTTTTATGTGTTTGGATTTGGACGGCTGGAGTGATTGTTAATGGTCCGTTTACTGTGGTTGGATTTTCTATTTTAATCTGATGTCAGTTTGAATCTGAAAGTCAGATTGAAATCATTTTAGTGAAGGTACAGATGCTATAACTGCGGCCTGAGGAGGCGTTCGGACCATATTTGGGCTTGTCGGGGGCACGTCCGTACCCGAGCGGCTGCAAGTGGGCTTTACGTTCAGTCTTTGTTACGTCATCGCTGCTCTTCGTTCGACCTGCGTGCTCACACACGCCTGCAGCTCAAACTTTCCACTCAGCTCCATCACAGCAGCTGGATGCACTTTTGCATGATGCCCCCGCACGCATACATGCCCACCCCTCCCTGCGCCTTTCTTCTTCTTCTGCAGGTTTGAACAGGCAGCTGCAACGAAGGCTGAGAGGAGCTTCTCTTGTCATTCATTTGAAACAAACAGGAAGCTAACGTGTGAAGCTTCTCTGCCTGTGTTGCTTCACTCTTTCAAAACATGGAGATTTAAGATGACGAATCATCCAAGATTACAGTCGTTGCTGTCCTCCTGCCTCCAGCCTGCTGAACATCAGCAAACCACAGAAATGTATCGATCGATTGGTTTTATTTGCAGCTTTATGGACATCCATGAAGAAACGCTCTAACTGGTAAAATGCGGCTGCTGATCCATCAGCCAGCTTCCATCAGAAACCCTAAAATTCAATAAAAGCATCGTCGAGCTTCCTCAGAAGCTTTTATCCTCCAGCTTAGAACGACGTCACCGTTATTAATCGGCTCCTTCATCACTCTGTTTATCAGCAGGAGAGCATCAAACTGAGGCATATCTTTTTATCCCTCTTCTGCTGCATTTTCCTGTTTCACTTCTTATTTTCCAAGATGTGATCTGTATTTTCATACATCCAATTAATATTTGTACCCTTCTATTCACAGACTTTATAAAACATGGACAAAGCCATTGTGCTGTCACACAATTGTTACCTTAGCTCACTCAAAGTGACTTAACATTAGTAACTTGGCTCGTGCCATGTTGGTTTTTTATATTCATATTTTATTACAGGTTTGTCACAAACGACCATATTTGGACCGGACAGTACAGGTACTTCCGGCTGCTTCCTTATTTTCCCCAGAGGTCGCCATGGATGGATCTGCACATCTGCTTTCCCACAGATTTTACGCCTGATGCCCTTCCTGACGCAAACCTCCCACTTATCTGGCCTTGGGACTGACACTAGGAGTACGCTGGGTTGTGACAGCCCACACAATTTTCTTTACGTTTTCTTTTAGTCCAGTTTTGTGTGACAGCTTATTGTTTTCACTAAATGCACTTTGTCTTTGCGCTTATCTCACGTAGCACAACTTTATGGTTTACAAGCTTCTGTAAGCCTGGACGATCTACCATTTATCTGTTTAAATTTTCCACTTTTCATTCCATGTTTGCAGACTTCAGCATGTTCAGCTAAAATACGGAGATCATATTTATGATTTATGTGATTTTGTTGTGAAAGAAATTATTTAAAATCAGAAGCCGTCACTCCTCAGCCTCAATCTGATTTCAGTGCCAGCCCAGATCAGCTACTCGCTTCACTTCCTGCTCGAGCAGGAGGAACCCTGAACAGATCAAGTTCAGGTAGGACTGCCGTAAAAGCGAGTCTTTTCCGAGGAAGTATCATATGTTCTCTGATCTGTCTCTAATAAATCAATCGATGATTAATTTTCCTGTTTCAGCTCGAAGGCGACAATCATGTGGTGTTCATCTGTGCTCAGATGAGCGGAGGTATAGAGGCCCTTTGGGGACAAAAAGCCGACTGAGTGTTACTACAGTTAGTGTTAGTGATGGGTCAGAGGACAGGTCCAGCTGTCTGACATCAGCAGCTCGCAGTGATGTGATTGGTCAAATGAGAAGCAATTTCCAGCAGAGAAGCCCGTCTGCTTCAATCACAACTCGCCATCATTAAACCACCACACCACCGCGTTCCGGTACCACATTAAAAAACTGGTTCTTGTCTGCCGCTCATCATGTTTGAACTTTTTGATAGTGTTTCAGAAACTAAAGATGTTCAAAGAGTCCTCCACTTTCATGACTTCAAGCTTGCCGGATGGGTTTTAATCCACAGAGGAACTAACAGTCAGCTGCTAAACTGTACAGTAATGGTTATGTGAGATGATTGCAGCGACCCAAATCCAGGTTCAGGTCTGATGTGGACCCCCATTAGGGCACTCTGAATTACACGTTTGTACAGCTGCAGGGACACATCTGAACTCAGTGACGCTCTGCGGGACGGCGCCGAGCCGAGCAGCAGAAAACCCAACACGACAGGGCGTCGCGAACATGCACGATGTACGCTGACCCTGTCAGTCCACCTGCAGGGGAGGGGCCACAGGGCCAGCCAATCAGAATCGGCTCCTGCTGCCACCCTTCTACCCCCCTCAGCAGAGTCAGAAGAGAGTTGTGTTAATATCAGAAAACTGCGTGTGGAGTGACCGCTCGCGATCAGATGACAACCGAAAGACAAAATCCACAACAGAGAGAAAACAACACAAAGTGGAAAAAAATCAAACACGAAGAGGGAACAATTGAATAGAAAGATGCAATAACTGAATACAAAGAAACAAAAACAATCACATAAAAATAAAAAAAGGACACAAAGTGGCAAATAAATAACCCATGGAACCATAGAAAAAAAATAACACGAACAGACACAAATCACAAACATGAAGAGGCAAAAACAAGATAAAAAGAAACAAAAACCAATAAGACACAAAACCATAAAAACAAAACAGAGACAAAAACCAACTACAGAGAGCCAAAAACAACATAAACAGCCAAAAATCAAATACAAAGAGAAGAAAACCAACACGAGACAAAGACAGGACACAAAATGACAAAAAAAAACCCCTACAAATAAATAAACCAGAGACAAAAAAACCCCATGTCATACAAAACAAACCAAACCAAAACATAAGACCAAAAACAACAGAACAAAACAACAAACCCAGCATAACGAGGCAAAAAACAACCACAGACAAATAAAAACACCACAAAAACAAAGACAAAAAAAACACAAAGAGGAAGAAATCAAACAGTAAGAGGCAAAAACTGGATACAAAGAAACAAAATATCATACAGAGACAAAAAGCAACTACAAAAGAGACAAAAACAGACAAAAAGACAACGAATTAACCATGAAGAGACAAAAACCAGGACACAAACACAGACAAACAAAAACAACACAAAGTGACAAAACAAACTATAAAAACCACCAGAAAAAAACAAACAAAGGAAAAACTTTCAGTGTGTTTCGTTGTGCGGTCTTTAGCCTTAACGCCTCAATGTGAACGTTGGAGGTCTTGGCTCATTTGAAGCTTGAGAATTAGCTGATTAGCTTTCTATGCTTGCTTTAGATTTAAAACTGACATGAAAATTGTCTGTCAGATGAAAATCTGTTTTATTGGTGCTGAACAAACCGTTAAAGGTCGCTTTCCTGCAGAGAAACATTTGCATTTTCGCAGATCTGTTTCTAAGGCCTCGGGCTATGAAGTTTCCTGAGAACTGCTGAATCCTGGTTGCTGCCCTCTAACCAGGTGAGCTCACCTGGAAGGTAAGCAGGTAAACCTGCTGCAGCGTGTCATGCCGCCCCCTCATCACACCATCGCCCTCCTGACCAATAAAACTGCTTCATTTATTATCAGATTAGAGGGAATAAAGAGCAGAAACGTGCTGATGCTCAATCAACAGGGAGGAGAAGCAAGAGAGCCGGCAGGTCGGTGCAGGTAGGGAAAACAAACGCCCCCCACAGAGAGCCAAAGCTGCAAATTAACGCACAAAAGAGAGAAATTCTTTTTGTTCAGCGAGCCTGAAAACTCCTGCGGCAGAGAAAGGACTCCTAAAAACCTGCTGACCTTTGAGAGGTTCTGCAAAGACTCGCTAGCTGTTAGGTTCCTTCAGCGAGCTGATCTCAGAGATGATTTATTGACGAAGGTGGCATTCAAAAAAAGAGCCTGCCGACAGTCATGACTCACAGGTTTATGAATTACACTGTAGGGTTAGTCAAGGCATTCTCTCCAAACATTAACCTCTGGGGCTAAAAAATAAAAGCTAACGCTCCAGTTTCAAAAGCTGCAGTTCCTCTAACGTCCACTCGAGGCTCCAGCAGTTTTTTAATTTTTATACAATTATCCAACCAATATTATGGCTGCTGTTAGCTTAATTGTATGAATACGGCGTCCAAGTTGTCTGTTAACTGTTTGTGTCCTACTGTACAGTCTATAGATGAAGCTTGCTAACCAATGTAGCCAGCATTAGGTGATAACTTCAGTCCATCTTCTCCTCTAACATGGTAACCTGGGGTTAAGGAATTCATCAGGTGCGTCTCAAAAGTCTGAAAAGACCAAGTCCTATAGCTGCCATAAAATCAGCACAAGAAATGTTTAAACCTTTGCCTCCAGCTTCCTTGTTTTGCACGAGGAACTGTTCTCACAGAACTATGGAAGATGGGTGTTATGTGGCTGGTTTCCGAGGCTCTCATCTGGCCTGAAGTCTCAGTAAGTTTAACTTCTTAACACCAATCAGGTGACCAGTTTTAGGGTTCTGCTGTGTTTTTACAACATTACCTTTCAAAATAAGTGCATGCATTTTGGCCTTTAGGTTCCTCTGTTAAAGGAAT
This sequence comes from Rhamphochromis longiceps, assembly GCF_057381845.1. Taxonomy (NCBI): domain Eukaryota; kingdom Metazoa; phylum Chordata; class Actinopteri; order Cichliformes; family Cichlidae; genus Rhamphochromis; species Rhamphochromis longiceps. Next base: position 9,981,716 of record NC_140558.1, read on the forward strand.
GGCGATAAAACCTTCACATTTAGGCACCGGCTGGCTGTTAAAAGAAAATGTTCTACTTCTTTTAAATTCTGCATTTGTTCTGTTATACAGTTTAAAAATGATAATAATGAATATTATTACTATGGTCATGTTGACACAGTAAGATTTTACTTTTCTTATCCAAAAGCTGGCAAAGTCCTTTTTTTAATCTTTGTTGCCGTGTGCAGGTTGTTAAGATTAAAACAAGAACATGTCTATAAATACACCTCGTAGCTGGAACTTTAGCCATTTAAACGCTTTGAGTTTTTATCTACATTGTGTATTTCTTATTTGTGATGACGTGATTACGGCTGATATGTCTGTTATCACTGCAAACCACACTGATGCTCAGATTAGCGAAATCAAACAAAGTCAAACTGCATCGCTAACCCTGATCTGAGCTCATCCCCACACAGTGAGGGTTGCGTTTTGCGTGTCCTACCTGAGCGGCTGGACTGCAGCACCTGCAGGGCTTGAGCCAGCTCCTTGAAGCCCTCAAGGTTTTTATCATTCTGACTGTACAGGAGGATCTTCTTGGCGTCCGAGAAAAGGCGAGAAATTCTGCAAAATAAAAGTAAAACATCAAACGTGAGCCACAAAGAAGCTCTTAGCATGCATACAAACACAGAGGGAAAGACCCAGCACATGCCAGCTTACAGTGAAAACAACAAACAGGTTAAAATGACATTTCTGTTGACACTCAAAACAGTTAAAGTGTTAGTTATTATGGAAGCAGTGACTAACTAAACTCCAGAGTTTAAGGTTTACATTCGCCTAACAAGCAAAAGATCCCCCGGTTTGATCACAGATCCAATCTGCAGCTGAAGTGACCACCTTCTGAACAAGGGATCAGCCAAAGGTAGGTTCTAGATAAAAGTAGTAGATATGTAAGGATACTACTTCAGTCCACAGGTTCAAAAGCTAACCTTCTTACACTGACTGTCTGCAGACAGAAAAGGGAGGAAGGTGTCAGCAGATGGTGCTATTTAAAATATGTGAAGTGAAACAGTGGAAAAAGGTTCAAAATTAAACTCTACAGGAAGTTTAAGTGTCACTTTAAAACAAGTAAAGGAACATGAAGTATTAAAGTGAAAAAGCTCAGATAAGTAATTTATATCGTAGCTTTAAGTCTTAAAAGTAGTTGATGTTTATGTGTCACAACATCTGAGAGTTATTGAGCTTCTGGCTCCTTAGGAGAATGGAAACGTAGCAGGAATTTGATAAGCAACCAATAAGATTAAAGCTTTGGGGCCTCAGTCACACAGGCCTAGAGACCAGCGAACCTCCAGCGACCTCTGGGTGATATTGGCTCACAAAGAAGATGTTGCACCCAAAACCTCTTTATGATCGATCTGGTCACCAGCAGATTCCCACGGTACACCACAGGTTGGATGAAAGATGCCGGTTAGTCTGCAAACGCTCGCCCACTAACCACAGAGTGGTGGTGAAAGTCAAACACATACGACACAAACCAGAAAAAAAAACTATCTTCGCCTTCATAGTAAAAGCGACTCCTTATTGGTGAAACCAACACATTTCAAAAGGCCGCAGCTTTTACTTTGAAGGTCACTGTTCCAGTACCGCTTAACGAGCAGCTCCCGAGTGTAAACTAATAGCGAAAAAAGCGACCACAAAATCGGCTGATGTGTGTGATGTAATCAGTCATGATGAATCCTTACTGATTTTGGGTTTAGGCCATGAAAACAGCTGAAGCGTCAGCTTATACACAAACACTGAGAGCAGATGACCTGCCGGTGTTGGTTAGAGGTAAAAGCAGCTGAAATCTTAAAATTCTGTTTTGTCTGTTAATGTGTGAGAGGAGGAAAGTTAAAGTGTATCAATAAAGTTTCAGAAATAAAGTCACTGACAGCCTGTTTCAGCTCTACAGACGGCATTTATGTAAGAACTGAGCTGAGATTTCACTCTATATGTAAATGTAATGAAAATGAAATGAAAGAATGTGAGGTACTATCAGAATAAAATTCATTTTACTTAAAAATGTCTGCTGATTAGTAAAAGATGAAACCACAAGCACGCTTTAGCAGTTTAATAAAGATGAGAAGTTTTTCAGAATAAAAGCCTCTTTTTTGGCCACTCACATTGAGTCGTTGAAGTTGCCGACGATGCCCGGGGACTCGCCCGGTGTCGGATGTCTGAAGCAGGGGTTGTTGGCGTTGCAGAGGATTCCCTGAAGCCAGGGCAGCGTGCCGGCTGATGGCATCGCCTTGTTTGGAAAATGACCTGCAGACAGGAAATGAAAACAGGAAGTCACAAGAAAGTCGGAAGATCTTGCAGTAAAAATGACAGGAAAGCTGTGACCAGCTCCAAACAGGCTCACAGGAGATATAGTGCACATTTTTAGGCGCCCTCTCACCTCTGCACTGTAACATGAAGAGAATAAAGCCCCTGTGTTTCCCAATGTAAGATATGCAGGTTTTAAAGCCATAGATGTGGTTTTGCCTGTGTGCTGCGGTCAGATTTAATCTGAAAGATGTTCAGGGTGTTTCTTTATCTTCCTGCTCTGATGGAACAGAGTGTTCCCACGTTCACCTGGACTCAGAGGTGTCAGATATGCTGCAATTGGTTTATTGTCGCCCTCAGTCGAGCATCAGCGGCACCCGCTGCAGGTTGAAGCCGAGGGCAGAGGCACGAGCGGGTTCACTTTGAGAGCAAAGACCTTTATCCCCTTTCTCTCATTGAGCTTCACCGTGTCAGCTGTACGCACAGAGAAGGCGCTGATATCAGGGAACCTTTAAGACTGCCAACTGGCCTCTTTTTAATCAAAACACAGATAAGATAAAGGAGAGGCGAAGATTCACTTCACTCGACAGCAGAGTGAGGGCCACACAGGTGGAACAACAGCTTCAGGATGAGCTCAGGGGTGAAAAACTCCCACAGGCTCCAGACCAAAACACCAGAGCTTGACTTGTTAAACTGGGTGTAAAAGACACACTGCAGCTTAAATCTGTGAACTGATAATGATCATAAAACATGTTAATAAATGGCCTGTATTTGTATAGCGCTTTACTAGTCCCTAAGGACCCCAAAACGCTTTACACATCCAGTCATCCACACACACATTCACACACTGGTGATGGCAAGCTACATTGTAGCCACGAGGCTGCCGGACACTGGCACCACCGGGGCCTCTGACCACCACCTGTGTGAAGAGTCTTGCCCAAAGACACAACGACCAAGACGGTCCAAGCCAGGGCTCGAACCTGCAACCTTCCGATTACAAGGCGAACTCCCAACTCTTGAGCCACGAGTGCCACAGAGCAAATGATGAACTGTGTGCTGCTTAATCAATTAATAGCTCGAGCAAAAGCTCCACCCGCTCGGACCTCCCTCCTGGTGTTTGTCAGGTTCAGATTTACATTGTAAGCAGGTCCATATGCAGACTCGTGCAATTTACATTACTGCAATTGGGTCCACTTGTGCACCATGATTTCCCCACACCAGCAGCGGTCTGCCAACAATCCTCAAAAACAGGCAGGTAAACATAAACATGCGGGTTTAGGCAAATATTTTAATAAACTTATCACTTTCATCATGTCTGCTGCCCGTGACAGAGAAGTCATGTTCATACACACAGACAGGTCAGATCAAGATTTTTCCCACTGGGGCTGAAAAAGAAAAAACTAGAGGAAGAAAGAAAGCTGAGGTTATGTGGGTGTTATGGTTGGTAACCTACGCTAGCTCGCTATTCAGTGACGTCTGAATCATAGCCATAAACAGCCTTTTACACACTGTAATGAAAATAGTTATACTCTAAAGATGGCGCTAGTCTAGGCACAGACAGACTAAAGGGATATCCTTCAGTCCTCCACCTGTCCCAGCAGCAGGTGGAGACTCTCTTGTCTGTGACTTATTATGAAACAGAACTTCTGTTTCGTGCTGCCAACTCAAACATGTGGATCTACGCACTGTGGCCTGACTCTGCTGTGATAACTGCGTCACACCATCCACATCATCACGTTGTTTTCTTTGCAGTTATATTCCAGCGTGGTTACACCTCAGTCAGCTGGCTGCTTTATTTAGTAATTTCACTTATCGTGGCCCCTGAGGTGTTCAGTTTGCTGGAAGTTGGTAAAATAAACTCATTTGGACATATATACACACACACACACACACACACACACACACACGCAGATGTACACTCATCCCCCCTCCCCCTCCAAACACCTTCGACGCTTATTCCCTTCCGATGCCGACGGTGGATCAAGGAGACCAGCGCTTATGCTGCAGGCCGGATGCACTGTCTACACTGGCTGTCTCTCACCCTTTACCCATCCCTGTTGCTTGTCATGTGTTTCTTTGGTGTATTAAGAGTTTTTTCATGTGCTCTTATGTGCAGAGGTGTTTTTTTTCTGTTCTCAAACTGATCTCCCTGTTGGAGCTCAGTCTGGGGGAGTTATTTTTTTCTCCTTATCTTTCCTCGTGTTGTGCATACTCCTCTGACCTGTCTTCCCCATGTGATGTTTTTGTGTCATGTATGTATGGTCGGGGGGTAAGATGGCGCCGCTATTGCGTGCACTAGATCGGCAGCCTTAACATGAAATTTCCCACTCGTGGGACTAATAAAGGTATCTTATCTTATTTGCTCAGGAGCACAGTTGAAATATGTTCTTCCCAAAGCGCTTCTTTATCTGGTCACAGTGCAGCAGGTGAGTTTTTCAACCACGCCTTAACTCTTAAATCACCTGTGAGACTTGGCGATGCATTCAAGTACACCCCTGAAAGGTCAGAGGTTTTGGAGTAACACGTTGGTGTACAGATGTGATGCACCTCAGTGGGAAACGTTCTCCCGTAACAACTTCACTCAAGCGTGTTAACAACTGAATTTGAGAAAGAGCTGATATTTTTTAAAAAGACAATCAAATTTCAACACTTGACGAGTTGCTTTAGGATGAAACATCCACACTTTGGTTTTACGCTTTAGATTTTAAACAGCATCTAAACTTTTTTTAGATGCTGTAAACAGAGTCAACTGAAGAGAATAATGTGGAAAAACCTTAAAAAGAAGCCACAGATGAAGGAGACTGCCCTCACATGACTGATTCAGACTCGTTAAAGGTGATGTCAACAGCCACATTCTCTTTAGAAATTAATCTTAAAAAGTAATTTTACCCTGTTGACTCAATCACATCCATTATACTTCTGATGTTTTTGGCCGGCATGGTGGACAATCGCCTGAAAGAAAAGTGGGATCTACAGCTGAAAGCAGCTCAGCAGCTCTGAATATATGCCACAAAAACAAACAGAAAAGTTTGAACTGTGTGCAGCGGAGCTGTCGTGTCACGTCAAGTCACATTAATTTGTACAGCACGTTTAGCACGCGGTGTTGACCCAAAGTGCCCACGCAGAGGGATTAACCATTATAAATTCGTCTCCATGAACATGTTCAAAGCTATGCTGGTGTGTAAAACTGGATATTAAAGGATCGAGCGGGCTCCAGCTCGTCTCTGATCCAGCGTGGCGAGTTTCAACACGTCCCTGCAGCTCACATGCTGCGTGAAGCACTGCACAACTATTCTCACACAGCACGAGAAGTGAAAGTACTTCGAGTGCCCAGAGCTTCTGCTTTCACGGGGAAAGAGGAAGACGAGCAGCTTCCTGCTCCATCTTCATCTCCTGATGTTGACGTTTGGCCCGAGTGAGGCAGAGAGGCGCTCCTCCTCTGAGATAATCGGTGAGGAATGAAAGCGTTTCCTTTTGTTTCCTGTGAGGCAGGTTTCATTCATCCAGTAAAAAAGTATAGCCTGAAGCTTCTGATTCTTCATCTTCAGCCGCTGACACCAGATTATCTCAAGATCCCCTCAGTCATTTTAAACTTTGGCATTTTACACCCTATTTGAGTCGGTTTATGCCGACATGTGTTACATTTTAAAAGTTTAACTGCGTCGTTTTAAGGAAGGATTTCCTGAGCTTCAACAGAGCGAGATGAAAAGACGGCTGAAGAGTCAATTACAGCAAATTGCTGTTATTAACTGTGACAAATTCCCAGTAAAATCACAGATATTCCCGGTGCAGTGATGCCAGATTTAATAGTAAAAAGTTAACACTTAAAAGCATTTCTTGATCTGGACAAGTTGCTTGAATGCCTTTACGGTAAAGATTTCACGGGGGTGGAATAACAATAGGTCTCTAAGGACAGCAGTGTGGAAAAACACTGGTATATTTCCACTGATTCCACTAATTTCTCTTAAACAATTTTAGGCTGTTCTTCCTTTGTTTTTCAACTGAACTGCTCAACAAATGAGAAAAATTACTTTTTTTCCTTCAAAGTCTCAGCATGAAAACACACGACAGGAAGTCTTCTTTTTTTTCCGGAACTGCTGTAAAACAGTTTGGGGTTGGGGTCGTCCCAGATCGTGACTTTATATCTCACAGGGTTCATCCAGGTTAAAATATGACTGTTGGCTGCACAATATCGTCTGCAGCGGTGGAAGAGTTTACCGATCAGTTGATGGGAAGAACGTGAACTGATCAATTGTGAAGTCTGTGTTTTTGAGGTCTGGACTGTTATGGTAAATGGTAAATGGCCTGCATTTGTATAGCGCTTTTCTAGTCCATAGGACCCCAAAGCGCTTTACACTACATTCAGTCATTCACCCATTCACACACACATTCACACACTGGCGATGGCAAGCTACATTGTAGCCACAGCTGCCCTGCCCTGACAGAGGCGAGGCTGCCGGACACTGGCGCCACCGGGCCCTCTGACCACCACCAGTAGGCAAACATGGGGTTAGTTTCTTGCCCAAGGATATTTGGCATGCAGCCAGGATGCAGCCTGGGATCGAACCACCAACCTTCTGATTAGTGGCTGACCTGCTCTGCCACCTGAGCTACAGCCACCCCAGCTACAGACGTCGGGTGACGTCAGCTTTCGCTGAGCGGACGTGTCAGTCAATGCTCAAAGTAAATGAACAAACAGATGGGTGGAAACATAATTAAGTTGCTGACATGTGACTAATAAATGGAGTTACCAGCAGATGTTCAGTTTTTCTTCATTTTCACAGCGCTCGCCGGGCGAAAAGGCCTCGCATCACACAACCATTCGCTATAGGTTTAAAGTGGACCTTCGCTACTGAGTCACCGCTTCACGTCTTCATATTTTGCTTTCAAGGAGCAAAATCCAGTTTTTCTCTGGACATTTGCTGCTTTTTCACTCATTTTCAGTCCAGTTCTTATACCTGACCATTTTTAACCATTTAGCATTAACAAATGAATCACTCAAACATAAAAATTCGCCAAACTCAAGAGATGAATCGGTGTTGAATCTACACATAACAGAAAACTTAAAAAAGACCAATTTCCATCTGCAGTTCAGTCCAGCTTCGAACACCTTTGATTCAAACTTGAGATCGTTTCCATGTGGAAGTAACCTGGAAAATGTTTTCCTGCTTTCTCTCTCTGTGAGATCACCATAACTTCCTGTCTGAGTCAGCTTCTTCTCTCCAACTTCTCCATGTCCTTCGTCATATTTCCTTTCAGGCTTGGGAAGATGTTCAAAACATCTGATTTCAAACAGCTGATTTATTTATGCAACATCGAGGTCTACGCTGAGACGGAAAAAGAAGACGCTGAAGTGAGGTTTAACCCTTTCGTGCAGTTTAGCACTCCTATCAGAGCTTTTTGATTGTCGATGGATCACTGTGGCGATAAAGAGCAATAAAAAACAAGCTCCTCGTGATGAACAACACGGGGAGATTCATTTAGCACATGAAGCTTTAATTTGAAATCCTGCAGCAGTAAGCAATACTGCACTTCCTCCTGCTTCCAGGACCACTGTCAATCAATAACCTCGGGTAATGAGAAATCAATCAGTGTGAAACTGATATCAGATGTTCCTAAAGGTGCAAGGGTCTGAAGAGAGATGATAACCAGCACAAGATATTCCAGCACTCATCTGGCCGCCCCTGGACCCTCCAGGAACACCTGAAAACAGGACTCCAGCTGGACTGGGCTGGAATGTATGTGCCTACAGCCTGATCGCCCCCTGTGTGACCACCAATAACTGACACCCTCACTGCCACGCCGGAGGAGGAGACGGGGTCAGGGTGCACAAATTAAGGTAGTTCTATCCCCCCTCCATGATGATGCTGGGGTCAGAAACACGCCTATTGTGTGATTTATATAATGGTGCTGCACCTCACAGCAGGAATGTTCTAGATTTGAACCTTTGTGTTCATGTCTCTCACCTCCAGCGCGTATTTGCACCACCTGACTGGTGCTGGTCCAGTTCTGTTTTGGTTTGACAGTGTTTCTAGCAGAAGCTGTGCTCATTTTTTGTGCAAAGAAAATCACTTTCGTAGCTGAAAAACGAAGTCAACGTAGATGACGTCCAACATACGTCAAACACCGCCTGATGTTGTCACCACCATGTTTATGACATCATCATTTTTAGCCCGAAGCTCCGTGTGCTGGGTCAACCATGACAAGCATAAACTTCGCGTCACACCAAGATTTGTCTCCCAGATCAAACAGACACGATGCTGCAGGCTGATTGGATGAGGATGCTCTCCGACATCACTCTTCATCTCTTGAAACTTTGTGAAACTGGGGCAGCCGTTGCCTCAATGGATCGATCGGCTCAGGCTCTGAACCAGAGCGCCGTTTGATTAGCGTTTAAATAAAGGTTTTCAACTCACACTCATGCTGCTCGTAGGGAGGGTAGTTCAGCCGCACAGAGATGAGGATGAAGAAGATGAAGAGGGGCCAGACGATTTCCGCCAGGAGCTGGAGCTGAAACACACACAGACACACACTTTGACACGTAATCCAGCTAGAAACGGGAAACCATTAGAGAAACACAAAAAGAGTGCGTGCATGCGGTCTAAAAGCCTCCTGATTGGCTCCTTTTAAGCTTCACGTGTTTATTATCAGAAGTTATTCATAATTAATGAAAAGGCACTGATCGATCAGCAGCAGAGCACGGAGCCCAAACCAGGTTACTGATCAGGGTCGAGTGAAAATCCCCCCCAAAAAACAAAAAAACCCCACATAACTCCAGAGAGGTGACCTTAAACCCCCATCACACTGACCGCTTTGTTTCTGTGGTCAAACATAAAACAAGTCAAACAGGTGGTCTATCCAGGTAACACAAACTGAACCAGTTAAAGTCAGCTTCATCTCAGTTTGCAAACATAAAAATGTAGAAAATAAAAGTATTTTTTGTATTTCCAGCTCCTCACATGATGCTTTGCATAAAAGCATCATTAAAAAAATGTTTCTCTCTGTTATCAGACATGTTATCAAACAATCAAGCGATTGATTTATCCAGAAACTGATCAGCTAAATAACATTTAATCTAAATTGCTATACAAGTAGTTCTTTCTCCGAGGACAGGCACACACTGATAACATATACAAACAACATGGCATTTATTCCACGCTTTTAGACTTTTCTTCTGTAACCATCTGTAAAAATCCCACAAACACTTTTTCCTTCAGCTAAAGATATCGGCTGTTTCAGGAACCACATGACTGATTAATAAATCCAACATGTCAGAGCAGAAGGTGCAGTTTCTTTAAGGACAGGAAGGTAAAGGCTCATAAAAGCAGCCTAATCGACTGTTTTGTCTAGCAATATATTTCGTTCAGTCCAACATTTAAGATTTTAAGGGTCTAAAGGTTATTTATGGACCAAGTGATTGACTGAATAATGCAGAAACTGAAAAACAAAAACCTTTAAAAAGACTTTTTATGGACCAAATGACACCCTGATGAATGAAAAGTGATGTAAAGGTTGACAGGCTAAGCCCTGATGTGTGTGCGTGTGTGTGTGTGACTGACCGTCTGTCGTCGTCTGTAGGTGAAGTTCTTCCACAGCAGCAGACCCAGCTGTGTAGTGACAGACATTCCTGCCGCCGTCGCTGCTCCGCCTGAATAATCGTCAGCAGCTGCTCGCTCTGCATTAAAGCACAAAACAACACTGAGCTCAAAGGTGCAGGGGTCAAAGGTCACATCAGATACTGAAGCTGCTGATCTCAGTCCAAGTTATCAGCTGAAACACAGTCAGCAACTGTCCCAGTGTTTCCCATCAGAGTCATCCTCACAGGGTTCCCTCTTCATTCTTAGCGAGAGCATTTGGAAATAAAACAGGAAATATTTCACAAAGTTAAACACAAATTAAAATCTCATCAAACATTTTTAAATTATCTGAGGATTTTAATCAGAGACCTGACATGTGTATTTTTTTAAGGTGATCGAATCCTGACCCAGGAACCTTTGGAGCAAACTGCACATCTGCCGTCACATCTTTACAAACACATCAAACTGAAATCAGAACTGTGGGCGTCTCCTGGATGATCTCAGGAGAACATCGCAACCCGTTTCAGATCCAGGTATCCTTCTGGAGTCAGGATTTCATCTCCTTAGAATTATTTATAGCGTAGGTGAATCTAAGAAAATCTCCTTTTTTACCCTCTCAGCTCTCTTGTTTTCCTCCCGGGTTTACTCCACCCTCTCATCCAGATTCGGTCACTTCTGGCTATGAATCCAACGTTCAGGATTTAAAAATACACACCTGAGGGTCTCTCACACCACAAACTCCAAACTAAGGTTCACGTTTTGGTTTCATGCACTCTGGTTTGCTTTAGCTTGAGTTTGTAATCATGCAACAGCACAAAAACAACTTCACCTCGCATACCTCCACCCTGCCATCATCACCTGCATGGGCTGGGTCTCGTTTTGAACCGTGATGACTACTGCCTTCTATTATGACTTTATTAAACAGAGAGCACATCCATCTTGTTGCCTGCCTGTAGGCGTTACTTTATCCCACTTTGTATAACATCAAACCATCATTCAGTAAAAACTTGATCCCTTCCTCGTATTTTGACTTTTTTTCAGGTCTGGATCTGCAAACAGCCTCCCACACACTAATTAGCAGAAAAGGTAGAGAACTCAAGGAAGGTCTAATACCGAGAAGCTGCAAATAAATATGTTTCTGCATCTTCAAACACATGCCAAGTGATTTTGTTTCTCTTTGCGAGTTTTTTGCCGTAACTGCAATTGGTCTGAAAGTCTGAACCAAGCAAAACACTCCTGCACGCTAATAACAATCTGAGCACCTGTGATTTAAATCCAGCGTGTAAGCACTCAAACGCCTCAAAGTGCACGTGAAAATCTACACCATAAAGCTTGAAACAAAAGCTTTATCTCTTCCTTTACTGCGGCATGAATACGCACTTAGATACGATATGCGGTGTTTAAGGTCAGACATTTCAATAAATAAGAGATGTCAACTAAAGCTCCAGTCAGCAATATTCACCCATGTGACGTCAGCCCCTGTTTCTGAGAACTTCTCGTGGGCCACTGGTGGTTTTCTTTACAAAAAAGCAGAACACGCACAATGTAGGGCAACACGCAGATGCAATGCTCTCTAGTTCTGTATTTTATTTTGTATTGATTTTAATCATTCACCTCCCACATACTGGTGTGGACACCGAGAGCTGCAGAGCCTAAGGATGTCCACGCCGAGCCCCACCCTCACCGTCTGATAACAAACTTCATGTCACCCTGCAGACTCTCGGATGCAGAAACAGTAAAACTTGATAAGAAAATAAGAAAGCGAGCTGGTTTTACACGTGCGCTACAATAACCTGAGAGTGAGCCACAGGTGTCGCTCTTTAACCTGCAGGTCTCGGGTTTAAAGTCTGGGTGGTGTGAGAGGTCATCATGCGTCCTGTCGCCGGGTTTAGGCAGCTCAGGTGTTACTTGTGGTGTTAATGAGATTCAGGACATGGTAACAGAACAGGACCCTAAGAAGGGGACCAGGAATTAGGGACTAGGTGACTCTCACAGTCTGTTTTAATGGGTAATAACCCTTACAGTCAAAAACGCCCAGAATCCATCCCTGTGTATAGCAGAAACCCCGACAATGACTTTTCTTCATCTTTAAATTTTTTTATTTGAATTATATTTCGAGGAAGATCCTTTTGAAGGAATTTTAGTTATTATTCACCTCTGGCTCTAGTGTGTCTTTATCCTGTCTTCCTCCCCTCACCGCCAACCGGTCGCAGCAGATGGATGCCCCTACCCAAGCCTGAAAAGGGAGTTTTTCGTTGCGTCTTGTCTCATCACAAAGCAGGCACTAAAGATGGAGTCTAAAACGAATCGATGTACGCTCTCTGGACATCTACCTGCTGCATCACCGCAGGGATCAGCTGGACGTCAACTGGGAGCTGCAGCTTTCAGGCATGATTAATCTGATCTGAGCAAACACATGTGAAGAGCTGCAGTGCATGCTTAAGAAGTGATGAGTGCTGAGCGTTTAAGCTGGAACTGATCTTCTCCTATCACCGCTGGCATTTATATTCATGCCTGTCACCTGTATGTTAGGATCACGTCTTTAATCTAAACTGCTGAGCTCGATTTCTTCTCTTTCTTTTGTGCCGTGCAAATTATCAGCTGTGTTGTTTAAGTTTCTTCCGTCCTTTGCCATCGGGGCAGCTCCTCAGGCACGTCTCTGAAATAAGACTTAGCGTTACTTATCCTGGGCGTAGTCTTTAGTTTTGAAAGTTACAACTAATCTGCCTTAATCTTTGAGCAAAGTCGAGAATAGTCTGAGCCGCCCGTGGTTTTAAATAAAGTTTTCACTGATCTGAAAGTAGTTTAAGCAGCAGTGGAGAGTTTAATCAGCACTGGCCTGACTGATCAATGTGATTGGGCAAAAAGGAAGGAGACCACATGGACACACACACACCTTTACTCACACTGATCAATGAGCTGCAGCTCCGCCTCTAACACACACACACACACACACACACACACACTTGTTTCTTGTGGTGTGCCCATGATTAAATCAGAAGGTCAGAAACGGCCTACGGCACAACAGCTGCTTCATCTATAGAAAACTTTATCGATAAAGCTCGATCAGGTAAATCTGCAACTCCACATTTCACCTCTAAAACGCCACACTGTCATCGTCAAAGTCTGAACAAATCAATGCAGTTACTGATTAAGGGAAATGATTCGAATCCAATCATCAGTGATAACACTCCCAGACTGAGGATTTAATGTCTGTGGGTTCTAATAGACAGCGTGACACACACACACACACACACACACACACACACACACACACACACACACACACACACACGCACTGAGGAAATATGACAATACTGCAGCCTGACTTGGCATCATCTACAACACATAAAAACTGAGCCTCTCTTCACAGACTTTCTAAAAGCAGATTCTGCTGCTGGTTTCAGCTCATCAGATTTTACTCCCCTGGGACTGTGAAGGAGGCTGTGTGGCGTAAAAAAAAAAAAGCTGAGTAAATATGAACATTTCACACACACTCACATGTGGAGGTTCAGGAATAAACATTTCCGGGCAGATAAAACATGTCAGAAGCTTTGATCTGCAGTTCGATACCGCTTTAGGAGTTTGATTCATAAAACCTCAACTACGGCTGCTGCAGCGTCCCCAGCGGTACGATCACAAACTGCACATTCTGTTTCACAACTCGCTTTAAAACTTTATTAAAAATCCAAATAACCCCCGCTAAATGTATTAAAATGCACTTTGAAAGCAAGAGTTTATTCTGTTTTTTAAAGAGTTTGACGTAAACCGGGTTCACACCCCGATGTCCTCCTCCTCTTTACTGTCTCACTTTTTGTTCTTTGGAGTTTATTTTGGAGCCTCTTCTATGCTTTTTATTCAGTCCGAGAACCTAAAGCGAACTTTTCCCTTTCCCCCTGAGAAAAAAAAAGGTGAAGCGTTTAAACCAAGTCCGCAGTTAAACCGGATTAAAGAGCAGAAGCAGAGGGGAGAACATGAAAGAGGGGGACAGGAGGAGAGAAGCGAAGTGATCTCACCTGTGTGGCTAGCAGTCAGTTGCTCGGTCCGGGACTCCCTGTCTTGTCCTCTGCCTTCACTCAGCAGCATCTGCTCCTCACGGAGCAGCAGCCGCCGGACAAAACTCACCGGAGTAAAGCCTCAATAGTCACAACACACTTCCGCCTAGCACCTTCAAAATAAAACCCGACCGCCATGGAGGAAATGAACTACAAGAATGTTCAAGGTTCTTTATTCGTCACATGCATAGTTATACAAGTATAACAAACAGTGAAATGAAACCTGACACGTTCCTCGACTTGTGCAAAAGGGGGGAGGAAGAACATTATATATAATATATACATTAAGTGAATGTGCAGCAGCAGCATGTAGCAAGCAGGTGAATTCTGTACATTAAGTGAATTAAATAAGAATAGACAATCTGAACATTTTACAAAATAGACAATATTTAAAATTAAAGGAATTCGAAATGTACATTGCGCCAGTGGGTTTAGAGTGTCTAGAAGAGAGTCCTGTCTCAGTCACTTATGGATGATGTGAGAGGGCGTGTGTGTGTGTGTGTGTGGGGGGGGGGGGGGGGGGGGGTGAGAGGGCGTGTGTGTGTTTGGGGGGGGGGGGGGGGGGGGGGCTTGGGGATAGAAGCTCCTCTTGAGTCTCTCTGTCCTTGCCCGGATGCCAGGATGGGACGGGTCCTTCAGTATCTGCGCTGCTCTAGTCCGGCATCTCCTGTTGTAGGTGTCCTGAAGCGAGGGGAGAGCAATCCTGTAGCATCGCTCTGCTGTACGGATCACTCTCTGAAGAGCTGTTTGGTCCTTTACACAGCTGTTCTCAAACCAGGATGTGATGTTCTGTGTGAGGATGCTCTCCACAGCACCTGTATAGAAAATCCTGAGGATCTTTGGAGAGACCCTGAACTTCCTCAGTTGTCGTAGGTGATACAGGCGCTGCCTAGCCTTTTTGGTCTGGACCTGAATGTGGGCAGCCCATGTCAGGTCTGAGGAGATGTGGACACCGAGATACTTGAAGGACTGCACCCTCTCCACTGGAGCTCCATTGATGATAATGGGCTTGTAGTCTCTGTGCTGACCCCTTCTGAAGTCCACCACCAGCTCCTTGGTCTTGCTGACGTTCAGCTGGAGGTGGTTGTCCTGGCACCACGATGCCAGATTCTTCACTTCATCCATGTAGGCCGCCTCATCGTTGTTGGAGATGGCACCCAACACCACTGTCGTCAGCAAACTTCACAATGGTGTTGGAGCCGTGGGTGGCCACACAGTCTGAAGTGTAGAGGGAGTAGAGCAGTGGCGAGAGGACACATCCCTGTGCTGCTCCTGTGTTGATGGTGATGCTGTTAGAGACGCATCTACCCACCCTCACCACCTGAGTTCTGCCAGTGAGGAAGTCCAACACCCGTACTGGTGGAAGTTTTACAAACCGGTGTGTGATTTTGTACTTGTTTATGTTTTGGAAATAATTAATGAAAAATTTATTCAACCAGGATAACAACACAAAACACAAAACAAGCAAATGTCAAAGCTGAGCAACCCTAAAACAACAGAAAAGTCCGTGAAAGCAGTCATTGATGTAATTGCCTCCAGATCTAATCAAAGCAAATCTACTTAAATTCATCTACATAGACCGGATCTTTCAGGTTTATTGATTTTTGCTGCTGACTTCAGGTGGAGGGTAGTGAGCATGTCAGTGCTCTTTATCCAGCTGCACTACACTCTAAAGAGCACATTTTAAGGGTGCCTTTTTAAAATATTTATCTTATCACATTCTATTTTTAGATAATATAGTTTAAATATTGTATATTGTGTATCATATTTTATATAATATTTAACATATTTATTCTTTAAAAGTGACAATTCATTCGTGTATTTTAAAGTGAAACAATATTTATATTTCAATTTCATTTCTGCTTTTTACCAGAGATATTTTGTGGGGGTTTTTACCCTGTCATAAGGAACTAATAAAATTAATTAAATAATACATTTTTAGTGTGGACCAATAGATAAAAAGCTAACAAATAGGCTACCTGATTTAAATTTATGAAATATAATACCTTTATTTTATTTTATAAGATTTTATGCAATCTTATTAATTAAGGAAAAAAAATAAGACTCTTGATATTGTATGACTGCAGTACAATTATAAGTTAGGTAAATTGGTAACAACCGGTCAAGTACAGGCAAAGAATAAAAATAAAAGACAGAAACAACCAAAATATAAAAACTTTAGTATTATAAAATAACTTTCTATTAGTTCTGTGAGTATTTTGTTCAAGAAGTGCTTTTGTTTTAACGGGTCCGATGAAAATTTAAAAATGTAAAGTTAAACCTGTTAAAAAGCATGAAAAGAAAATCGTTTTTATATCGCTTTTGTATTTTATATTGCTTTTATATGCTTTTATTGTGATATCAACGCTTCCGGTCATTCTGAGAGTCCATTGATGGAGCGCTCACTTTGCGGGGTTTCTATCGGTCACCAGCAGCTGGATTCACTGTTTCACAATAAAAGACGGCCCAGCTGATATTTCACAATAAGAGAGTTTCCGCTGTGATTCATGTGAAATGAGAACACTGAAGACGCAACGTACTAGATCTTTATTTATTTAGTGATCTTTAACCTGACATACACATTGCTTACTCCATTTTGTAGTTTCTTTATTTTGTTATCTTGTTTGTTTGTTTTTTAAGTCTGGAACTGTGTGAATGTATTCACTGATTAGAGCTCACTGATTGCTGAAACATTTATTCTGTTACTAAGTTGATGTTAGTTTTACTGACCCAGCCTTCACTGAAGTACCTAAGGGGTATTTAGAATTTTAATTCATTACACGTCAATGTGGTTTGCCCTTTTAATGTATTTTAAGTTGCTTGCCCATTTTACTTGGTATTTATTTTGTTTTACTACATTTTACACTAAGTAGTGATAAGGTGGTGATCCATGGAGGGTGTCTGGCCTCTCTGGGAGAGATGAGGAGGAAGGTAGGGGGTTGGTCATATTGGAGAAACTCAGAGCAGAACTGCTAGTCCTCGACAACAAAGGGAGCCAGCTGAGGTGGTCCAAGGACCTGACTAGACACATTAAATTGATGGATGACTCACTGGTAGGACGTACTCAGAAAATAAAATGAATCTCAGACAATAAAAGAAATCCTGATATTCTCACGCAGGAGTCTAGATTTCTTTAGATAATTCAGGAAAATGTTTATTTTTAACTTTATGGTTTCTATTAATCAAAAATGAAACTCAACTTATCAAGATTCTGCTGATGCACTGTTGGATGGTGAAAGATATACTCTTCCTCAATTCCTGTGAGTACATCTTTGACCATCTTATAATGCTGTGATTGCAACCATTCCCCAACTCTCTGTGAATGGTACTTAAATGTTTGCAAATGTATTGTTTATAAGTTTGGACAAGCCTGCTGAGACCGAAGAAGTTACCTGGATGACACATTTCTCCCACAGAATCAACTTTTTGTGATTTGATTTTCTTACCTGGGTGATTAACAATGAATCAGAATGTTCCAAATACTAAACCACAAACTAGTAAAACACTCACACACACTGTATGACTTTTGTATAAGTAGGTGAGAGTGGAGCCATTTCATTGGTGTTTGTACAGTGACATCACAGCTTGATTGCTGACCCAGAGGCCTGGCTCCAGATGATCACACAGCTGGATACATGCGATATAATCATGCATCTGAGCTGTTGTGCCACAGAAACACAATCCCTTCAACTGTCACCCTAAAAATCTTCTGCCGTATACACTCAGTGTTCACACAGACCTGTCACAGAGAAAGAGCTGCCCCTCAGAGTTATTATTTTTGAAAAATCTCTTTAATGTACAGAGAATTTAAAAAACTTTAGCATCTATTAGGTATTTGGCACTAATATTCACTGATATGATGATGTACAGACTTTACTGACTTTAATAAAAGCGGACATTGTCCCTCAGGACTTCCAGACAATACTTGGCACAGATATACTATACAGGTATACTATGCCGGCCACTCGGCATTTTCAGGAGCTTCCTTGTCTTGATGTCAGTGGCTTCTATCTCCTCCTTTGAGCAGCTTATTATTCCAGCAAGGTACCTGATCACCGGTAGGGTGTAGGTTTTGATTGCCCTGATCTTGTTCTTCCCATTCAGCTGACTTTTCAGGACTTGCCTGACCCTCTGCAGGTATTTTGTGGTTGCAGCTTTCCTTGCCTATTCATGGTTTCCATTTGCTTGTGGGATTCCAAGGTGCTTGTAGCTGTCCCTGATATTGCTGATACTGCCTTCTGGTAGTGCGATGCCCTCAGGTCTGACTACCTTAACTCTATTGGTTACCATCCGACTACACTTCTTCAGTCCGAATGACATTCCAGTCTCATTGCTGTATATCCTTGTGGTGTGGATTAGCGAATTGAGGTCTCATTCACTCCTCGCATACAGCTTGGTGTCATCCATGTAGAGGAGGTGGCTGATGCTGAATTCCATCTGTATCTGGTGTCACGGACTCAAGCTCCGGGGACTCGGGGTCCGTGAGCAGCGTGGACTACTGTTATAATTATTGCTGTTATTTTGTGATGTGTGTGTTGTCTGCACTGCTGCTGTTCTTGTGATTCCCCATCCTTGTATGTATAGGCAAGTGGGTGTGTCTGTGAATGTGGCTGAGTACTGGGTTTCAGGTAGGCCTGGTGGGCGTATCCTGTCTAGAGGATGGCCACACCTGAAGCAGATGATCACAAACCCTGAAGCTAATGAAGTGTCGTTGGAGAGCTTCTTAAGGCTGTGGCTGAGCGCTCCTCGGCATGGGATTGTTGTGTGAGACTCCACGTTAGTGTCGATAAATGTCAAGTTCAGCGAGTGCATGCCTGCGGTAGTCGAGTGTCCTGACAAGTTGCCTCTTTGTTATTTTCTCCAGGAAGGTGCAGGGAAGACAAGAGCAGCGAGCACGGGGTGTGGGGACACACAGGAGCGGAAGAGCACGGACTTGTGGGTGAAGACACGACACGGAAGTCAAGGGGAAAACACGGGGATCTATTCTGTGAACTATTTGCACCACTGTAAATAAACGCACTACCTTCATCATTAAGTCCTGCATCTTGGGTCCTCATTCCTCTCATCCCCACGGTCTGCCACACAGACCGTAACATCTGGTATCCATAGCCAGTCTTTTCAATAATCTCATTGAGGGGTTCTGGCCTATGTAGAAGAGCAGTGGGCACAGGACATCTCCTTGGTAGATTCCGCAGTTAATGGTGATTTTTGCTATTTGCTTGAAGTTAGCCTCTAGTGTTGTTTTCCACATTCCCGCTGAGTTCTGTTTTGGGTGCTTAACTACATGTTATTAGGATACACTCATGTGAAAAAGAAAGTTTTCACTGGAAAGAGTAGAGTCCTGTGAAAATTGTATGTACATTTGTGTTTCTTTCAGTACCTCCTTTGTTTCTGTGTTTATACCTTGGTCCCTTCTGTTTCCTGGTCTCTTTCATCTCAGGTATTAGTAGTTATGTTCTATTGTTTGGCTATTTCCTGTTTTATTTTAAAGTTATTCCCTGATTGTGTTCACCTATATGTTCAGTTAAATAACTGAACTAATATAAAGACATTCATACAGATATTTTTTGTGTTCTCATTTTTGCTTAGCTTTTATCCATTCAATAATATTTTTTAAATGTATTTTCCTCTAAGCTGCTCTATTTGACATCCCTTTTATGAGATTTTCATGATTTTTCCTTTGCACCACCCATTCTGTGTTGTCACTGTGTATTCTGCATATTTTTCTGTATACTTGTTGTCTGGAAAGCACCTTGAGTAAACTCCTGATTGTTTCTAAGTGTGCAACAGAAATAAATGACCTGAATTCAAGTCTGGGCCACAGAAGACCACTGCTGTACCTGAGCTCTTTTGTGGGTAATTACAAAAGGGTACTTATCACCATGACAGCACAGCTGCACAAATGACAACCAGCTGTGAGAGTTTACTTCCAGCTGCTGCCCCCAGGAAGCATTAAAAGATGTTTGTTTGAACTTTAGCAGACATTAAAGCACACTTTTAATAGATTTTAGCTGACATAAGATTTCAGAAAGCCTGTAATAACCTGGTTGTCTATAACTGTGAAATAAAGTAAAAGCTTGGAAAGTTTAAATTTGTTGTCTTGTTGCGTTTTTCCCGACGATGATGAAGCATCTGCTGTGTCACACTGCCCTCTGCTGCACCAGAGTGAAACTGCACCCATCACATCAGTTATAAATACGCAAGGTTTCTTTGTTGAACATGTTGGATGATCCTGTTAATAAACTTCTGTTCAATTCAGTAAAAGTTTATTTATACAGTACCAAATCACAACAGCAGTTGCCGCAATGTGCTTTCTATTTTAAGGTAAAGACCCTATAGTAATACAAAGACAACAGAGAAAAACACAACAATCATGTCCCCATATAAGCAAGCACTTTGGTGAAAGTGGGAAGGAAAAACTCCCTTTCAATAGGAAAAAGCCTCAAGCAGAACCAATCTCAGGGAAGGGCGGCCATCTGCTCCCCGACTGGTAGGGGTGAAGGGAGGATGCTGTGGAAGAGAGCCAGAGATTAATAATAAGTAATGATTAAATGCAGAGAGGTGTATAAACACATATGAGTGAAGAAGAAACACTCAGTGGATCATGGGAATCCATCAGCAGTCTACACCTATTGCAGCATAACTAAGGGAGGATTCAGGGTCACCTGACCCAGCACTAACTATATGCTTTAGCAAAAAGGAAAATTTGAAGCCTAATCTTGAAAGTAGTGTCTGTTTCCTGAATCCAAACCGGAAGCTGGTTCCATAGAAGAGGGGCCTGAAAACCGAAGGTTCTCCCTCCCATTCTACTTTTAAACACTGTACTGTTTCTGTACTGTGATGAGCTTTGAAACCCAACTGAAACTCTTCAAATAAGCACTATAACAACAACATTTAATAACAGTGCTAATCTTATGGATAAATATCAAGTCTAGCCAATACCAAGAACTATTATTATTTCCCTACTCAAGAAATTTTATACAATTTCTTGTTTAATAAAGCTGCAGCCTGTGCAGACTTAATTCCAGACTGTTAAGCATGCCTCATGGACATGCTCATGGACCTCATGGAACTCAAACAGCAATCAAATGATTACTTTTTTATTTTTTGTTTTTTTGTTTTTTTGTATTCTGAATTACATTTACCAATAAAGTGTGAAAGTCTGAAATAAAAACAACAAAACAATAAATCACTTACAAACAAAAAGTCTTCCTCATACCACTCTTGGATATTCGTTTCCCAACAGCTGTAATAACATTTTTAGTGCTTAAAAATGAAAAGAAAGCATCATTTTTCAAATCCAGAATTTCAATCTGCTGAAACTTTACAAAGGTACAACGCTCAGTGTCTCTGTGGTTTAATAAGATCAGCCATTCTCTCTGAGGCAATACCCAAGTGTTCTCAAGCAAGTGGCAAAAAGCTCATTATGATCCCTGTCTCGTGATATCCATCCCTCCATCCATCCATCTTCTTCCACTCTGGGGCCAGGTCGCGGGGCAGCAGCCTAAGCAGAGAAGCCCAGACTTCCCTCTCCCCGTCCACCTCCTCCAGCTTGTCCAGGGCCAGCTGAGAGATATAATCTCTCCAGCTTGTCCCGGGCCAACCCTGGGTCCCCCTCCCTGATTCTATATGATTCAATATGTATTAACTAATGGAGTTTTTTCCCTTTTGTTTATTTATTGTTATTTTCTTTCTTTGTTTGATTTTGAAAGTAAAACCAGAATAAATGTAAATGAAATGCAAACATGGCCTATTAGCAGCTCTTTTATTCTGCTTGGATTTGTGACTAAGGTTGTTTCACCTTGTCAGACCATGTTATTCCTCCTTTCCCTTGATAAATGCATTAAACACAGAAGTGGCTGAACACTGCTGTGTCTCCATCAGAGTCGGACTGGACACCGGCAGCTAGCACATTGGAAACATTATGGATGAACCCGTGTCTAACTTCACAGGAGCTTTGGTTGGTGTAAAAAGATCAATCAACTCGACACAACTCAAATCCTCCAAACAGACCCAAGAAGTCAAAGGGCACCTCATTATGTCAGTCTGTTTGTTTTAGAAAAGATAACGAAGGAAACGCCATCTCTAATAAAAGTTTTACATTGTCTACTTTTTCCATTTCCAATAACACAATCTTTTTTTCGTTTTGAAATCAGAGACCAAAAATTGCACAGAGTTGAATATTTATAGTGTTTCTTTGTGAACATTTTACACAAGTATGTCATCTTTGCAAGAGTTGCTTTGTTTCAAACTAATTCGTAATTTATTTTGTAATCTTTGGTTCTTCTGTATTCCTGCCATCTCAGTGTTAAGGGAGGCAGACTAAGAAAGGGAGCAAACCTTTATTGCCCCAGCTCCATCACCATCACCTGCTCGCAATCTGTTAAGAACTCTCCAGTATATAAACTCCTCTGTGTGTCTTTGGTCCTTTGCAGTGTTTTCTTGTTCTCACCAGTTAAGCCTTCCAGAAATTTCTTTGGTCTTGTTTGTTTCCTTCCTCGTGTTTCTGCCCGTCTTTGGATTTTTGCCTCTTCCTGACAGATTTGTTTGGTCACGATTGCTTCCTGCCTGATTCAAATGTGATTTTGAGAGAAGTTAAATATTTCTGCTGAACATTGCTGCCTGTGAACTCTTTAAATGAACACACACAGTCATGACGCCCTCTGAAGGAATGGAAACATGACTGTGTGCGTTAATTTGAGACTTTAATGAATCTTAATAAAACTTCATGATTTATGTATGTATATGAGGTTCAACTGCTTTACGTGCCCGAAATGTGACCGCGTGAAAAGTTTAATCTCCCATAACAAGAAGAACGCAGGAAAACACATGCCCACACCCCCCCCAGTGTTCAGCCTGGTACAACAGTAAACAATAAGACAAAAGCTCTCTGTCCTCTGCAGCCTGATCAGACCTACATCACTGCCGTCCTCAGTCTGACAGCAGCACCAGGACTCTGCGGAACCCTCCGGGACCCTCCAGGACTCCCACAGGAATATGGACCCCAAGCGCCTCTCCTCAAGCTCTCAGCAACAGGTTCGGCTCAGGCAAAAGGTAAAAGATCTGCTGCTCTTCACACAGCAAACGTGATTATTTTACATGAACACACACACTCAAAAAAAAAAAGCAACGCAAAAATGAACAAAACAATAAAAAAGTGGGTTTGGTTTCACTCAATGACTCAGCGAGAATCTGATTATTATTTACAGGAAAATTAGTGGGAGAAAAAAGTAAACTTACCTCCAAAGTACTACAAAAAATACAACAACAGTATGATAACAAAGCACTGACTGGACAATGAATACAGGAGTTTCTAAACTGACTGCAGTACCTTTATTGAGGAGTTAAAGTGCAATTTGGAAGGTGAGGGAACCCTTACACTTTGTTTCATGAGCTTTGTGTACAGGCTGTGATTTGCTAACCCTGCTGCTACTCCAATATTCACCGTCCTTTGTGGAGAATTAAACTTAACAAGATGAAAGCAGAGAGCTTCATGGCTCAACAATACAAAGCAAGTTTTTTTTTAAAAAAAAAAGCACTTTAACCCCTGATTTTAATCATCAGAAACAATTTGTTGTTGAGGGATGACCTGAGGAGGTAGGGAAGCTTTCACTGCAGCAAATGTATGAGTAAAATGCAGCAAAAGAAAACAACTGCATTTAAACACAGTGTGGAAATTGACTTATTTCAGCCTAAGAGGGGCTACAGGAAGTTAGCAGAGTGAGTGCAGCTTTAAAGACAAATGCAAAAGTGAAGGAAACTTTGCAAAATCAGTGTAACACTGAATGAAAATCAGCATCCTCACTGTCTCACACTTACAGTCACATCAGCACTAAAACAGTTTAAGGAGGGGCACACAGCCTCCTGCAGAAGCTGCTGTCATGAAGACGAAATCCCTTACTTCATGGCAATCAGAGAGAGTACGAAATAAACTTTCGTTTTTAGTCTTTGGGCAGGATGCCATGACAGCCTATAAAAATGCTAAAAAAGGTGATCACAGCTGAAGGCACGCCCACGTTAACAGATGGTTTAATGAATGCCTCAAAGGAAAAACTGAGAATTTCTTTAAACATTCAGATCAGATTTCAACTGAAGGAAAATCCTCCTTTAAATTTATACCAGCAGTAGCAGGTCAGCTTTCAGATAAAAGTTCAAACACTCAAGCTTGACATGATGAAAGTTGAATCTACAGTTTAGCTGTGGTTGTATAGAAGTGACACAAACTTGAAGAAGTCCTTTCTCAGAAATCTAATATCTAGTGTGAGAATGTGGTGTGTGAAGAATTCAAAAGCAGGACACAATCAGACCAAAAGTGAGTCATTTATTTGGCTGTTTGAACAAAAGGTAAACAAAAACCAGAAAGAAACCAGCATCCACAACGGGCACAAGGAGCAAAAAAATTAACTTGAGGAATACAGGAGCACAAAGGAAGACAAGGTTGCAGGACACAGCACAGGTGAAAGCAGTTAATAGCAAATGAGAATAAGGGAAATGATTGTGTTAGTGCAGAATACAAATAGTACAGCCTGCAATAAATAAACAATATAGTTACAGTAAAAGTGCCACAGGTGCATAGTATGATGTGCAAACTTTATGTACACAATAGTGATTAAAACAAACAAATAAAATACAAACATTAAATTAGGTTAAGTTAGACAAGTTAAACAACATGGCTCTGTCTGTATTTATAACAGTTCCATCCTTTCTTAATCTATGACAGATACTCTAAAATATTTTGACATCATGTATTATGATTTTCAGTCATTTTATGAAAAAAAAACCCAAACAAACCCGCAGTTCTGCCATCATAGTTTTCTCAGAAGGGACGGTATGCCTGAAACTGCACCTGGCTCTGAAAGCTACCAACTGTTCATCCTCACAGAGATCAGAACCAGGGAGACAGGCCCAGCTACAAACATTGTTCAAATATTCCTGAAAGGTTTGTTCACCATCTGCTCTGGCTGCTCGATTGTCAAACTGCACGTACTTCAGGATATCTTCGAGTCTTCTTCTAGATCTGTCTCTTCGAAATATCAGAGTGTAGCCATTAGAAGTCAAAAATCAGAACAAAATCTGTATAGTGCTAAAGATATTTCCACACAACTTTCTGTTTCCCTTTCCTTTCCTTTCCACACCAATGGAACAGTTTCTATTAATAGCTATGAAAAGTTGTTAAAGTAGAATTATGACTAATTCATGGTAGGAAACATTTCTATAATTGAAAATACCGCAGCAGCTGCATGGCTTCATAAATGAGCCAACATAGTCTCTTGGAGGTATATGAACGTAGTGATGCAAAGTTCAAACGCCAGCCTTTTTTCTTTCTTAGCTATGACAGTGATGTGTCCAGCATGTGGAAGAAAGCGCATGTTGCTGTAGGATGGTGTGTTGTGTATGTGGTGACTGGTGGAGAATGTCAACAGTGCACTGAGTGTTCGCATGGACGTGAAACAAAGATGTCACTTCTTTAAATGTTGCAGGAGCTCTGCGTGGCAGTCTGTCGGTGGAGGTCAGAGGTCAAACTGCTTTCTTTAAAAGCTTTATCAAAATCAGCAGGTTTACAGTGACAGACACAGTGGCTTTCTTCAGCATCAACAGCAAATGCACACTGAGGAAGAGGAGGGAAATGAAAGTACATAAATACATACATGCAGGGGAGCTGACAACACCAGAGCAGCTTCTTCTGCAGCACAGGTCAAACTTATCATCCCGACAGTGAAAACATCAAAAGGATAAACAGTATTTGTAAGTGAGGAAGTTTACTGAAAATTAATCTTCAGCTCCTCTTATTTTGGTTGCCACAGATGATCATTTGCCTCCATCTCCACAACAACCCTCTGTATGTCCTCCTTCACTATATCCATGAACCTCCTCTAACGTCTTTCTTTTTCCTCCTGCCAGCCAGCTCCACCTTCATCATCATTTGTCCAGTACATTCACTCTCCCTCCTCTGCACATGTGCAAATCATCTCAGCCTCACGTTTCTGACTGAGCTCATTTTTAATCCTGCATCCTGTTTACTCCCAATGGAAATCTGAGCACCTTCAGTAGCAGATATCAATCTGGTTTGCAGAAATGTATAATTGCGGGATTTTGGGGGAGAAACTGAGGTTTAATTCTTTATTTATTGCATAGATTGTTGCATAACTTTGGGGTATTTCACTCTGTTTGAGAAAACTGTTGATGATTACTTAAAAGATGTGACTGTTTAGAGTGTTTTGTGTTACTTTCTAGTGTAGATTAGCTCTACAGGGCAAACAGCGGCATCTTGCCTTTAGAATGGATTTAGTGGTCAAAGCGGGTACTGCAGCTGCAGGTCAAAAACGGCTTTGTTGTTCTGCTCCGCTCACGGCGCGGGCACAAGCGCAAGCGCAATGAGATGAATGGCCGCAGCACCTGACGGCCCACCAGGAAGTGTGGCGGACAAATCCTCGGCCGTTAATCCCCGCTCGGTTAGGTACCCGGAGTAGCCTCCGACAAGTAGAATGCTCAGCGGGTCGGAGCGTTCTGTCTGACCGTCGGGACCGTCTCCGCTCCGGGTTCGGCCTCCGGGATCACGCGGGGCTGGTCGTCTCCTCCTCGCCCCCCACCCCCCCGCCTGTCGGGCTCCAGACCCCGCTGCTGCTGAGCTGAAGCTCTGTGAAGCTCCGTGAAGCTCCGGGCACCTCCACCCTGACTGCAATGGGATGCTGCGGTAGCACGGAGGTAAGCGCGGCCTGGTTCGGTTCGGCCCGGTTCGGCTCGGTCCGGTACCGTGCTCGTTCTTCTAAGCGTGTCCTTCAGCAGAGCGCCGGTGTGTGTTTATTTTGTGACCGTGAAAGGGAAACCGGTCCCGGGGACCAGAGCGGGCCGAGCTAGGATTAGAGCCAGCAGCTCGTTTAATCCAATTAGCTCCAGCCGGGAACAGGCGGGTAACCGCGGCCTGTGAGCGGCCCCGCTCCGCTCTCTGCGGCCGTAAACAGACACGGAGCTGGGGGATGGAGCCGAGTTAGCAGGCCGGGGCAGGTGGGATAGAGGGAGGGATGGAGTTCCTGAAGGCCCTGCTGTGCTCTCACCGTGTGTGTGTGTGTGCGCGTGCGTGCGTGTGTGTCTTTCAGAGGACAAAGAGAGAATGGAGACCGCTGGAGGACCGGAGCTGCACAGACCTGCCCTGGTTTCTGCTCTTCACCGTCTTCTGCGTCGGCATGGTAACCACAGAAACCCTCCATCAGCACCCACATCACTCACAGTACTACAGTAATGCTACAGTAATAAAAGACACAATACTACGATGATAATATGGCGATAGTAACCTGGTATTCCAGTGATATTACCTCAGGAGTACATACAGTAATGTTGCCACACGACACTACAGTACTATTACTGTAATACCCTGGGTATTATACCTCTGAACTATAGTAATATTACATTAATGATATGCCTAATACTACTACAATGATAACAAAGTAAATATTACAGTAAAGATGTTCTCATAACTACAGTAATTTTAGAGTATTAATACCAACTAATAGTACAATGACAATAAGGTATTAATATCCTATTATTACAGTAATGATAACCTCAGAACTACAATATTATCGTAGAAATATTGTTCTTAGTACTACAGTGATACTACAGTAACATCCCAGTATTACAGTGATGATACCCTCGGATATACAGTATCAATACAGTAATAATAGCACACAAAACTACAGTGATACTCCGGTAATTGCAGTTAATTACAGCAATTACAGTAATGGTACCCCAGTACTACAGTAATAATACAGTAACAATACCCTCAACATTACAGTGATATTATAGCAATAAGAGTTCCAAACAATAGTAATAGTGCATTTATATTACCTCACAATAATATAGTAGTACCACAGTAATAACACTTCCTGTACTACAGTGATACTGTAGCAATAGCACCCTCCTGTATTACAGCAATTATACCACCAATGCTACAGTGATACTACAGTAGTGATACCTCATAAAACAGTCATACTATGCTAATAATGTCCACCAGCACTAGCTGCTAAGTAAAATAAAAGCACAAATTATAGTAGATTTTTGGGTAAATAAGAGCCTACTTGTGATTATGAGCATAACTCTTCTGTCTGTGTTGCTCACAAAATAATTTTATCAGTTTGTGAAGGATTATGTTCAAAATCTCTAACGATAACTGCAATAAAAGTATTTTCACTGTTAGCAATCTTGATCCCATATTAGCCATTATTTAAAAGTTACTTGCTTCGTTTATGAATATTTTCTGAGTTACAAGCGGAATAAATTTTAGTTACTGAAATAAAAACTAGACTTAATTAAAAAAATGAAATGATATTGTTACTTATTAAATTCACCTTGGATATTTTGCCCAACGTATTCTTAACGTGTTCTTTGAAGCAGGTCATATAAAAAAATAAGGTTAAAATCATCACTTCATTACAAAGACTGGAAGAACATAAACAATAATGGATATATAGCTCATAAACGGTGAAATACAATGCTTGTCCTTCCTTCTCGAGAGACGATTGAGTGGTTTTTATTAAGGCTTTCTGTGGCTGAAGTCAAATTAATTAATAATAAAAGTAAAAGTAACACAGCAACGGTCATACCGAGTAGTAAGGACAATTCAATTTTATTTATATAGCGCCAAATCACAACAACAGTTGCCTCAAGGCGCTTTATATTGTAAAGTAGATCCTAGAAAAATAGATACAGAGAAAAATGCAACAATCATATGACCCACTATGAGCAAGCACTTTGGCGACAGTGGGAAGGAAAAACTCTAATGAGTGGCTATTTGAGTCTGAAGCAGTCTGAACAGATGTAACCAGTAAAGTAGCTGATGGCTAAAAATGAAACTATGTTTTATTTTGTTTTTTAAACTTAAATGAGCATATTTTATTCACTGACACTAAACCAAAGATTTTAAATGAAATAAAAATACAAATTATTATGAATCTGCATCTTACTGACTGATAAGCGTTGACCCAGAAAATCAGGCGAGTGAATTTAGCATTTTCTGATGTTTATGGTTGAGAGTTGGTGCTAAAATGTGGAACAAGCCTGTTTTAGTCTAATGTTTTTCATAAAGAACGGACTCTGAGGCTTCTCTGTAACTGGGATTTGGCTGAGCAGCGTGAGAGCGCATGACGGTATAAGCAAGACGTGGGAGATGTGTGAACACTTTGAGAGAAAAAAACATGTATGAAAAGTAAAGTCGGTGAAACTTGCTTTTACAGCTTTGTCTTGTTAAGAATCGACTTGAAGAAACTGTTTGCACTGTAGTTAGAAGCCCCTTCAAACTGCTGCCTGCCTCTGTAATATGTTTGGTGTTGTTGATGTTCTAACAGCGTTTCTGTTTGAGTTGATTTATGAGGAAAATTACTTACTGGACATGCAGCTGAATACTTTTCTGCTGCCAGAAGCACAGATACAGAAAATCTTTACCAGCTTGTGCCACAGTGACTGCATTCATTTTACATTTTAACCCCTTATTGTAAATTTTGACTTAATAAGTCTTCAGTTTTTTTAAATTTTATATACAGTTAGCCATTGTAACACAGTAATCGCTGACGATGGATTACTGCTGAAATGCCGCTGAGTCTTTGCCCCTTAATAAACATGGTTAAGTAGTTTTTCTTCCTTTTCAGCTTAGTAATTACACAACTTTTGGGTTCTCTTACATCTTAAATTTCTGAGAAAAAAACTCAGAAGTAAAGAAAAGACAGCACAGATTGCTTTACTTTTCAAGGTGAAGTGGAAAGATGTTCATTCGCTGGCCCTGGTGGGTTCAACAACTCAAGCGTAAACGCTGTTAGAACATCAACAACATCTCCTGCCAGACTTATTGAGGCAAGCAGCAGTTTGAAGAGACCTGTAACTACAGCACAGCAGTGATAAAACTCATTTTTATTTGCGGCACGTCTGAAGGCAGAAGGCCAGGCTGTATGATGCGGGCAAACTCTCTGATTATTTAGGTGTATTATTTTTTGACTCGGCACCACGACATGTTTGGTTTTATTAAATGCCTCATTCTAACCATAGCTGTTAGACTCAGGCTTGTGAAAGTTGTGAGGTACCTGAAAAAATACAATCAGAATGAATTCTTTTCCAAACTATAACTTGATGTTTAATTGTGTGGCTCTATGTGGACCACACTGAAGCATGTTATTAAACTATATATTTCTGCCCCTTTATATAATTTTTTGGGGGGACTGAATGAATGTGCACATCTGGATTAAGATTCTTGTGGTAACAGGAAGTAGCAGCAGGAGCAGAGCAGGCAGCTGATTGGCTTTTAAAGCCTCAGGCAGAGCTCTGACTGGTCAACAGTCGTTTGATTTTACAACTGAAGCGAGGACAGGAATAGATGCATGAAAATTTTATGATGAGTAGAGAATAAACAGTGAATCTGAGCCTGTTCAGGTCAGAACATCTGCTATTCAGCCCTGATTTCTGAGGATTTAAACCTTTTAGATGTCATGTGGTCTTAGATTTTTCACAGTGATGTCCTGACGGGGTTTTTACTGGAACTCATCCTGAGTTTGGTCATTTTATGTGCTGCTGAGACGAGAGTCATGAAAGTTTCCATATATATTCATAGTCTGGTGCGAGTATCAGTACAGATAAAACACAACAGATTTTCCCAACCATGCAAAAGCTGAAGGCCCAGATTCAAATGTATGCAGTTGATCAGATTAGATTATTGACTGAAGATAAATTAACGTGTAACTGGAGAATGTGACAGCAGTAGATGTGATACAGTGCACTGAGGGATGAGATTCAGTGAATATAGACAGCAAGAAACGCGCCTGTTGCTTAAGGTGTGTTGCACTCGCTGACTCTCTTTCTATCCTCCAGGGCAGCATCTGCGGGTTCACCATCGTCACCGGCGGCGCCGCTCGCCTCGTCTTCGGATATGACAGCTATGGCAACACTTGCGGCCAACGAAATGAACAGATTGAAGGCGTCAGGCTGAGTGGCCTCGACCACACGGACAGGAAGTAAGTACTGAGGTTTTTACTGTTCTTCGTACAGTTAAAGTGTTGAGTTTGTTACTGTTTGACAGGAATCTGTGCATTTTGAAGTTACTTCTGACTATTTGAGAAACAAAAATGTGATATTTGAGTAAATATATACTCCTCTTAACAAAGCAATGTTTAAAAACAGGTTATCAGAGGGGAGATTTTGTGTATGAATTTTTCTGTCGGAAAAACTCGCGACTACAGGAATTCTGTAGTTGGGCTTGTCTTGGTTTATAGGTTGTATTGAGGTGTTCATCTTTACAGTTTATAAAGCTCTTTCAGTGCGTAGCAGTTTCGATTATTGTGTTGATATTTTATTACACAGTGCTGTGTTTTGTGTCTAATAATTAGGATTTTATTGCATAAATATTTTTGGGTTTTTTTAAGTTATCAGGGTCTTTTTGCAGTTTTGTTTCATTTATTTTGTGCTCCTGGTGGTGATATATGTAAATAATTTAATTTCACTGTAATTCTTTAGTATTTTTGTTTGTATTCTGGTTGTGTTGCACATCTGTCCTGTACAGTCTGTCTTTGTTAATTTGCAGTATTACTGAAGTAGTACTTGGGTATTTTTAGAACATTGTGGCAGCTCATCCTGGCACTTTAATACTCGATGCGTTTGAGTTCCTGTGGGAGAGTTCACCATTGATTATGCTGACACTAGCTGAGAGCTGTGACTCATCTCACACACACACACACACACACACGCAGAGCTCCACCTGCTGGAGGGCGAGCAGCTGTTGGAGTTTGGAGGCGATGTCAGACCTACTTTTACACACGGTACAGATCTTTGTTAGGCATCTGTCAGCTCTTTACTGTGTCAGACTGTTTGATCTCTGAGACATTCTGACTGATGTGGGATCAGATGTAGTCTTTCAGCTGATATAAACCCACGGGAACACGAGGCTGAACAGAGAGCGAGGTGATTTCAGGTGAAGTGAGCGGGATCACAGGATCACAGATTCCTGCGCCTGCAGGAGAGGAACGGCGAGGGTTTGAGTCTCTGCAGACTCTTTGTGGCTCTTTGTTTCCATTCGTTGTTGAGTCACACGTTTCTCCCACATCTACATTCCTGCATTCTGCTCAGCTTTAATCCTCCTCTGCTCAGACTCAGCTTCTATTTTTACTCAAACACTTCTGTTCATGACTCAAGTCGGGATTATCAAACTGGGCAGACTGGGCAGCACTGCCAAAATTCAGCAGTCAGTTCAAGTCTACAGTACGTGAAACAGTCAGATAGTAGCAGAACTGATACACGATGGACTGAAGAGCAGGCAGCTGATGTAGTGCTTCTGCTGGGTTTTGTATAATAATGAGGTTGATTAATAATAAAATGGATCATGAGTATAAAATTATAACTTACACTCCGTTTATCCAGTTTTTAAAGTATATTTCCTTAATGTGATTGCATTCTATTGCAGTCTCGACACGCCTCTTTTAATAGAAATTAGATGTAAAATATTCCTGTTCTTAAACATTTCTGCAGTTGATATTTATTTGAATGTGATCCTTTAAAACTGATACTTTAAAACGCACTGAATAAGTAGGTCCATTCAACCCTACTGACGGCCTTACCTGCACTTAAAGACACTTATCAGAAGATTTTTTGCTTTATTTATAATATTTGGTACTCTTCTAAAATCTGGAAAATTGTGCTTTACTTTTAAAAATGCATTGTGTTCTTTATCAGCAATTCCTGAAATTAAATTTTGATAAAGTTACTGGCTTCATGTCTTCATATTTATTAGAAGATGGAGATTTTTCTGGTTTTAGAAGCACCATTTGTTAAATGGTTTAAATGCCAATCCAATGCTGACCTATTTGGTGTCACTCTTTTTTAGATTTTAAGGTCTTTGGAGGCATTTACCTGCATTTTATATATATATATATAGATATATCTATATATCTATATATATATAGATATATATATAGTCATTTTTTCTATTATAAATGTCGATGTGCTGACTTCCTGTACTTTCTGTCGCTTACAGGTTTGTTTTCTTCCTGGATCCCTGTAACATCGACATTGTTCAAAGGAAAATCAAGTCGATGGCTCTTTGTGTGTCTCTGTGTCCCACAGAGGAGCTGAAGACCTACCAGGACCTGAAGAGGTTCGCTATGGTCAATGGTGAGGGTATAAATGTCACACGACTCCTTGCACACTTGAATAGGTGTCTGGATATCCAGATATATTTTTACACGTCTGAGCTGAGGGACAAAGAGGCTTTGTTCTAGGCTTTAGAGGCAGGAGAGGGTGTTGATGGGAAATGTATTTGAATCTGTGTCTTTATTTGTTCAGCAAGGTCAAACATTTAAAGCAGGTAAAGTTTTTGAGGTATAAACAGATTATATGTCAAAGATGAAAACAGGTGAAGCTGGCTGGGGTGATGTGTTGGAGGTGAAAACTGAAAGGTGACGATTGTGCTGAGATCAAGCGTGCAGAATATAAAAAAATAAAAGCAGGTAACTTAATAAATATGAAGATAATGGAAGCAATAAAAATAGAAGGAATTAAAGTGTAAAGAAGCTTATGTGTTTGAGGTGATAGCAGGTGATGTTTTTTAATAGGATTTATTTTCATTTTTCAATAAAAAAAAAACAAAAGCTGTTACAGAACATTTATGGCACATAGTAAATATCTGCAACTCGTTACAGTACGGTAAGTTATTGTGACTATAGGAACACACTTAAGTGTATATTCTTGTATCCATGCCATTCAAGGGTAATTTCAAACATCTGAAAACCCAACACATAAAGTAATAACAATATTCGTGATTACAAGAAACAATTAGGATAATACAGTATGTGGGAGAAAAAAGAACAAAACAAAAAGTAGAGAACACGTTATACAACCCCCCCCCCCCCCCCCCCCCCCCCCCCCCCATACCCTTGTATGGCTAGCAGATGATATGTTGAGGTTAAATAATATAATAAAGTTTGAAAGAAGTATGCAAAGTGTTAAACAGGACAGCCGATGAAGTATTGAAGCTTAAAGCAGGTGAACCATTAAAGATAGAAGTAGGTAAACAGCTGGAGGTGAAAGCAAGTGATGTCTTGAAGTTGTGACGACGCTTAGGCACTAGATGTCCCTGTTTTGGTTTTGGTTTTGTGGTCTTGTCTGATTTGGAGAGTAATTAGCTGTGAGAGCTGGGCCCAGTGAAACACTCCCTCCTGCCTGCACTTGCATTGCTCCTTGTACTGGATTGGATTTGAAACCAACCTTCTAAACTGGACCAGTTCAGCTGCATCATGTTTTCTTGTGTTATTTTTTGCTTTGCACACATTCTGCCGCATGCATGTGCAAGCTTTACACTTCTGACAAAGGCATTCTCTCTAATGATTTTTTTTTTTTAATAATCATTTTCCAGCATGCAAAGTGTTAAAGATGTAACGGGTGATCTGCTGAAGGTGAAAACATACAATGTGCTGAATCTGAAAGCAGGTGTTAAATATGAAGGGTGGGTGATGCGTTGGAGGCGAAAAGCAGGTGGAGTGCTGGAAGTGGCAGGGGATTGGAGGGTGCACTGTGTGACTCGATGTTCTCACAAAGACCGAAGTACGAACATGTTGCTGGTTTTAAAGGAAGCAGTGATGTCAGCACTTGGCCGACCGCGCGCCATCGCGTCACCGTGATGATTGAATGTCTGCAGACCGGACACACCAACAGTATACTGAACTTACAGTACAGTAACAAAGGCAGCATTAATGCGTGTCGTGTAATTGGTGCCACTCTGCTCTGCTTCTCCTCCATCATGGCTGCTCTGTGACTCAGAGCCTTCACTGTTCACTTGAGACACAAACGTGTTGAAACATGACGGCAGACCCTCGGTCAGGTGACCTCACAGCTCCTCCGGCAGTCGTTTATAAAGGATCCACTGTCACAGATTCACACAGAGGAACTAGTTTATCTGCTACACCTGAGCAGCCTGTCACAGAGGCCCAGCTCCAGCACGCTCACACTCAGTTTGTTCATACAAGCGGAAATATTCATATCTGTGTTTCAGATTAAACTTTCAAAATAAAAATCAAATCAAGTTCACAGTCAGGAATGATACAAACTGGGCATATTAGTCAAATGACTGGGCATATTGGGGACTAGTTTCTTTTGGAGCTGTTTGCACTGGATGGTGTTTTTTTCCCCTCTTCAGCCACGCGTTCCCATGGGTTTTTTAAAGGATTTGCACACAAGACATTTTAATGACTGCAGTCATCTGAGCTTTGCATGTTTCTTTTGTTCGAGTTCTTCCCTCATAAGAATGGTGCCTTTGGGTGGTGATTATGTATGGCAGCAAGCATGATCACTGTGAAGAGCAGAGGTAGTGATACCTTTTTGATACAAATATGTGCAATTTTCTGCAATATGTCTATGTTGCACCAATAAATAAAGCCCAAGTAACTAACTGGTTTAAAAATAGTATCATACCTCTAGAGTATATCAGTATAGTATATCCATGTACACTTCAGAGTCCATCAGTAACCAGCAGTGGCCTAGTGTCACTGGAAGCTAAACTGGTCCATGCATCAGACGTGAACTGAGGCACAAAGTGTACAGAAATGCAAGGAGCGATAGCAAGTATACCATAAACTTAGGGCAAGTGACAAAGCAAACTAGGAAGCTACTACTCAAATAATTCTTTGACACATTATGAACAGGAGTAATACTATGATGTACTAGTTCCCTGAACTGTACTATAATCACGTGAAGTATACTGTGAAGCAAAGAAACAACACTATAAAAGTCACACGATTACAAAAACACTGAAACGAGTGGTTAGTAAATCACTACGTGAACTGTGACATGGTCCGTGAGGGAGCCTTGGGGCTGTTGCGGACGAGGGCTGGGGACCCAACACTGGGTAACATCCAGTGCAGGACCCATGGGGTGTGGGACAGAGGGAAAGGGTGTGGCGTAATTCTCAGAGTCACTGAAACAAGGGAAACAAGTGTTAGAAGGGATGCCAGATGCGGATCCAAGGCGTAGGTTGCAAATTGCAAACAGTCTTACTTTTCACAGGCGGAGGCGAAGCATAGAGGGGTTGGTGCGGATGGGGTGTAGAGGTACTCCGATGAGTAAATCCGTTAATGTCAGAGCGCTGGACAGGAAGGCAGGCAGGTGAATGTAAGTGGAGAAGCTGTGTGCTGACCAGTGACTGAACCAAGACGGGTTATGGCAGTGAGTTTCAGCAACATCCAGAGGTTTTCTGTGAGCAGAAGGTACAAGGTCAATACAAGAATAACTATGGCAAGATACTGTCACTGTGGCGGCTTGACTAACGAGGCTTAGCAGACGATCTGGTGGAGAGTGAATATGAGCACTGATTTCAAGAAGCCAGCAGCCCAGATTACACTCAGGTGCAGCCTGTCAGCGGTGATGCGGCGGATACGCTCAGAGTTGGAAACGCCGGCACTGTGGAAAAACCCAGCGCTCACCCTGACCATCAGCTTGGATGTGAAAACCATGAAAGTCTGCATGTTAAGATCATACTGATTCTATAACTTGAGGACTAGAATACCAATATTTTGAATATCAAAAACCCCCAAATTTAGCAGAACAGCAGAACAGCTTATAGTTGAACAGTGGTGCCTTTTTGTACTTTTAGTGACTTGATCCCATAAGTACATCTACTAAAAATCTTGGATGAGTATCAATATTGGTGACCTTGACCTCAAGGTTAAGGTCAAAGGTCATGTTTACTAAAAATCTTGTGAATGCAATAGGTGTATTTACACAGGAAGAATATAATATAGGCTTCTCATACTAATAACTTAACTGACAATCTCTGACACTTTGCAATTTGACAATCTTGATCCAATTCATGCATTTTTGTTTTGCAGGTTTCTCAAGGACGCAGAAAGCAATATGTAGTTAAAATGGTGTCAGTGTTTCAGTGTTTTGACACAATGACATTCAAAGCTTTTTCCCAGTTTACATTCAGTGAATTTTCATAATGATAATCACGCTTCTGGATGTTCAGGCCAGGGCACAATTTGATTGCAAAAATGTTAAAAGATGTTAATGTTGTTTCAACATTATACAATAAGCATAGAACAACTTTTAACCTTGTTAAAATGTAAAAGTGGGATTGTGCCACCTAAAGATTCAACTGCCAGGAGGCTGAGGCGCTGGCACCTGCCAGTATTTTATAAAGTTTATTTTACTGAGTGCTTTGAGTGCTCAGTGAGAGTAGAAAAGCGCTATATAAGAACCAGTCCATTTACCATTTATCTGAATTGTCCTGTGAAGGACTTTGTTCTGAAAAACAGTTTATAAATAAAGATTATTATTATGTTTTATTGTTTTTAAAATGGTTAAGCCAGTAAAAACCTATTTCAGGAACTGTTTGATTTACCGAAACAGATGTGCTTCCATTAGGTCATGCATATTGTCTGCAAACATCATCTGATGCTGTTGGCATAAACAAAATTATATTATCAACATATAGGGATAGTTGATGGTCATTGTGTCCTGTTGTTAACCCATAGATTTGTGGGTATGATTGTACAGTTACTGCAAAAGTGGAATTGCTAGTGTAAACAGCAGCGGTAGCAGAGGACCATCCCAGTGAGACTTTAAAGAACTAGGATCATTAAACCTTGTCAAAGACCTTCTCTGCATCTAAAGGGCCGTATTAGAAGTTATTTTATTATTATTTAAAATATGATGGTAGTTTTTTTTTTCTTTCAGGTTCTGAGCTGTGCTCCTATGAGTTAGCAGCTCATAGATATCCTGTTCTCGAACAGAGGACCACTAAATGCCCCAAACTACCTGTTCCACCCAGGTATGTAGCAGCTTTTCACCCCAAAGTCGCTTGCTTTTTTGCTTTTTCTGTGACCTCTGACCTCTGTCTTCCATTCTCAGTAAACCGCTGCCCGTGTTTAATCGCTGCACTCCGGTGGACATCTCCTGCTACGCAAGGTTTGCTGAGGCTGTGGTGACGTTTGTCGGGGATAACAGTGTTCTGCACCGACTGATCGCTGGCGTCGCTGCCAGTAAAGAGATCATCATCGGACTTTGTGTCCTCGCACTGTGTGAGAACAAGCATCAAACTCTAAGATGAAAATCTAATTCTCATATGGAAGTGCCAAAAACTGCAGTTCTTCTAATGGCCACTTGAGACTCTAACATCACTTTTTTTTGCCTGTCTTTTTCAGTCCTCTCCATGATCCTCATGGTGATCATTCGTTACATCTCTGCTGTCCTCGTCTGGATCCTCACCTCACTGGTTGTCCTTGGATCCCTTGGTGAGATCACTTCCTGTCTGTTTGTTGCATTAAAAGATGTAAACAGATGAAATGTGTCTGAAATCAGGGCTCTGCTTTTTGTGTCTAAGCGGGGACTAGTGTGCTCTGGTGGCTCTACATTGACTACCGGCTATACGGGAACGACACTTCCTCTAAAGTACTGAAGGAAGCGAAGGAGGAGGTGGAGGTCACCAGAGATAGCGGACAGGCACTACTTGTCTATGCCGTTGCTGCCACTGTATTCACTGTATGTACTCGACATCAAACAGAGCATAGAAAGTGTGATCGATTGGTGTTTTAAACCCGAGACTGACTGTGTGTTTTGTCTCCAGATCATCCTTCTGCTGCTGATGCTCTTCATGAGGAAACGAGTAGCTCTGACCATCGCTCTGTTCCACGTAGCAGGAAAAGTCTTCATACACCTCCCCCTCCTCACCCTGCAGCCCTTTGTCACCTTCTTTGCCCTCCTGCTCTTTTGGATCTACTGGATCCTGGTCCTTCTCTTCTTGGGAACCACTGGTCAGTTGCAGCAGTCAAAGAGAAAAGCTGACATCATAAACACGGAGCTGTCCCTCTGATGTGCTCATTTCTAATCCTATCTCTCCTGGTTACTCCCAGTGAACATCTTAACACCTTCAACTCTGCTACTGCTACCTTGGCCTCCTGTCTTCAGTTTAAACTACAATGCTGTTAGATATTCGTCTTTGTTTTGCTAATAAGTCAAACAGCTGGTACATATTTGGTTGAACCCCCCCCACCCCCCAATCACATACACATGTTCACATGTCCAGTTTCTCTCTGTTCTTGTTGTACCTTTTGGTTGTAGTGACTCATTCGTAAATCGTTTATCCTATAAATTGTGCTTGAACCAATTTGGGCGAATCGCGGTACCCGAAACTGTCTCTGTGGATTTATGTTTCTGTTGAACGTTGAATGTAAAGTAGCAGATTTCATTTAGTTTTAGTCATCAAATTATTCTTTCTCTCTTTGCTCTGTGTGGTCGTGCAGGTAACCCCGTACAGAATGAGGAGACGGGGCTGACGGAGTTCAGACTGACCGGTCCTCTTCAGTACTTGACCTGGTACCATGCTGTGGGCCTGGTCTGGATCAGTGAGTTCATCCTGGCCTGTCAGCAGATGACTGTGGCCGGTGCTGTGGTCACGTACTATTTCACAAGGTGAGTCCATACTACACTTTACATACCTTTTTCATACTTGATATTTCACTGGAGAATTTGGTATATGATGGTATTTAAATAGAAAAGACAGCTTCTTTTCGCCTGAGACACTGACTGTAATCGATGTAGTAAAGCAACATGGTGGAAAGTGGATAAAATCAGCTTGGATACTTTTAAGAAAATGAACAGCTGGTCTGTAGGTATTTGGACAATGACAGCAGGATCATGTGTCTCTCTTTCTCCATACCTTTCTTTAGCAATCGTTCTGGTATAAATTTATCTGTGCAGGCTCATTAGCTGTTTTGTCATAAAGTCTAATCTAAGATAAGATGACCTTTATTAGTCCCACACGTGGGAAATTTGTTTTGTTACAAAGTGGACAGTGCAAAGTTACATAGCAAAAATTAGAAAAACACTGGAATAAGATAAGAATAAGATACTGTACACAACTGTACACAATAGAATAGCATAAAATAAAATACTATATATAATAGAATAAAATAGAATACAAATGCTATATACAACTGAGTATAATACAACGATGCCAGAAAAGAGTATTGCACTTAGTATTATTGCTTTTGCACATGTGTGGATGTGTGTGTTTGGTCAGTTGGAGTCTTTGTTGTACAGTCTGACAGCAGTGGGGAGGAAAGACCTGCCCACACCGTGGGTGCCGCAGCCACTGAAGGAGCTGCTCAGTGCTCTCAGAGTCTCCTGCATGTGATGGGAGATGTTGTCCAACAGGGATGACAGCTTAGCCACCATTCTCCTGTCACTCACCACCTCCACTTGTCAAGAGGGCATCCTAGAACAGAGCTGGCCCTCCTGTTCAGTCTCTTCCTGTCCCCAGCTGAGATGCTGCCACCCCTGCAGACCACACCATAAAAGATGGCTGAGGCCAACCCAGAGTCATAGAAGCGCTTCAGTAGTGGGCCCTTCACTCCAAACGACCTAAGTCTCCGCAGCAGCTACAGCCTGCTCTGCCCTTTTCTGTAGAGGGCGTCTGAATTATGAGTCCAGTCCAGTTTATTGTTCAGATGAACACCAAGGTACCTGTAGCTGTCCAGAGTCTCAATGTCCATACCTTGAATGTTTAGTGGTTGCAGTGGAGAATGTTTGTGCCTGCAGACGTCTACCACCAGCTCCTTGGTTTTACTAGTGTTGATCTGGAGGTAGTTCTGCTGGCTAATCTGGTCCTCTTGTTGGTTGTAAGCAGTGGGTTGCAGCTTGGTTACAAGAAGCTACAAAAAGATAATATTTTTGAAGGTTTCTCTTGATTGTAGACATTGGCCGTGATACTTCTAGAGAGTGCGCTTCAGTCATATCGTAATTGTTTGAAGTAAAGTACACTGTGGAGGTGTACAGAGTCAAAATTACAAAAAAATTATTATGCTTGTTTTATCTCAAGGTATTAAAATCATACTGTCTGTATTTCTAGTCACTCTGGTATACAATGACAGCATAATACTGCATCTTTTTAGCCTGCCTTTTTAAACTCTGGATTTCCGAGTGGATTCTCCACATGTGTACCCCCTCGTTTCAGGAAACATAAAGGTTCTTCTAAATGTCTCATGGCAGGAAAGACTCTTAACCAGGACTTTGTGTTTCAGGGACAAGAACCGACTCCCAGTGACTCCAATCCTGTCCTCAGTCCTGAGGCTGGTCCGGTACCACCTGGGCACAGTTGCGAAAGGATCCTTCATCATCACACTGGTCAAGATCCCACGACTCATCCTCATGTACATCCATAATCAGCTCAAAGGAAAGGTACAAAAAGTTTATTTACTAGACTGTTAAGATAAGATAAACCTTTATTAGTCCCACATCTAGGAAATTTTTTGTGTCACAGCAGAAAGTGGACAGTGCAAAGTTACAGCAGCAAAAATTAAGAAAAACAATGGAATAGAATAAGATAAAAGAATAACATACTATATAAAAATAGAATAAAATGCTATAACTAGCGCAAAGCAGTAGTGCATGATGGCAGAATATAATTGCTAAGACTTAAGTTAGAAAGTTACAAGAAGAGAGGAAAGAGGAAATAAGAAAAAAGCTCAGAAATGAGCAGAGCTGCCGTAACAGGCTGCCACACGCCAGAAATCCAACGCTGAAAAAATTAGTTTTCACTTTTACTAAACATGAAGTAATAAAGCAATAAGATGCAAACAAAATACCTAAAATCAAAGTTTTATTTATTCAAATAAATAATTTTTAAAGAGGACAGTGCTTAGTGTAAACTGAATATATACCAACCAAGTAAATGTTATTTCACCAGATCCCATTAAATTGATTTTATGTAACAATTAGTTAAAGAAAGCATTTAGACAGATTTTCTCTTTTTCTGTATGCCCTCTTGAAACTCCTGATGAATCCTGAGATGTGCATAGGTTTATGGATTTTATTTCTCAGTAGGGAACCTTACCATGACACTGTCACTTACAAGAACAATGTGAACCTGTCAGTGGCGAACACACTGTTGCTAAGATTACACGGAAGTGATTCATTGAACAGTTTCACCAATTATGATCAATCTGGAAAAAAAACATCAGAAGAATGACTTGATGTCCTTTAAAGGTTTGGTAACAATACGAAGGGCATCTGTCTGTATGCTGATGATGTTTTGGTGTTCAAACAGAAGTCTCCTCGTCACTACAACAACATTTCTGTTGCATTAACAACTCGTTCATCCTTTTTAAAAATGATTACATGTACAGTGTGTTGTATGTGACATGTAAACATAAATACATTTTATGTATAACCTGATATTATCTGTTGTTTATCAGGAGAATGCGTGCGCTCGCTGTATGCTGAAAACTTGTATCTGTTGTCTGTGGTGTTTGGAGAAGTGCCTCAACTATCTCAATCAGGTAATACTCCACCCTCTTCTCTTCTCTTCTCTTCATTGATATGATCATCTCACCATGTCTGGTTTTATTTCCCAGAATGCATATGCAGCCACAGCCATCAACAGCACCAGTTTCTGCACGTCTGCACGTGATGCCTTCGTGATCCTGGTAGAAAACGCGCTGCGAGTCGCCACAATAAACGCCATTGGAGACTTTGTGCTCTTCCTGGGGAAGGTGAGGCGGGAGCTTGATTTTTCATTTTTCCTGCCAGTTTGTGCTGCTTTGGAGGAAGGATCTTCACTTTGAGTGTGATCACCTAACTGGATGTTGCTGTAAGAGAGCTTCGAGTGCTCAGCTACAGCAGAAAAGCACTATATAAGAACCAGTCCATTTTCCATTTACAGTTCTGTGGGATTAAGTTCAGAATTTCCAAAACATTGACTTTAAACACTTTTACTGGTCCCGTGAAATGAGATTTGATGCCATGCCTAAATTTTTTTTCTATACTATACGTATACGCCAGTATAGGTGGGGAAAGGAGCTATTAGCTAGCCAGATCCAGAAACAGTGCTATTATGTTCGTCTTCCTTCCTTTTCTTTGCATTTGTTTTTTAGCTGTAAAATCTAGTGGCAGGGAGGGCTTTCATCTTGGCTTTTGTCCACCATTCTCCTGTCACTCACAGACAGATAAATTTCTAGCTTACAAACACCCCAGCAGAGCTGGAGCTGATGTTGACTTGTAGGTTACCTGTCTAAGGTGTTCTCGGGAGCTCTGTTGCTTTTTGTCTTTAGTAGGAAAAAAGTAGCTAGTGAACTTTGAAGCATCACGGCATATGGACAGTGGATTTCAGTTTTTCTTTTCCCACCTGTCATCAGTTTATTTGAATATATCTCCTCAGATCCTGATTGTGACGACGACGGCGTTCGCTGGAGTCCTCCTCCTGAACTACCAGCGGGATTACGCAGAGTGGCTGCTGCCGCTCATCATCGTGTGTCTTTTCTCCTTCCTGGTGGCCCACTGCTTCCTGTCCATCTTTGAGATTGTGGTGGACGTCCTCTTCCTCTGCTTCGCCATTGATACAAAGTACAACGACGGCACTCCAGGGAAGGAGTTCTTCATGGACAAAGCTCTGATGGTGAGATCTTTCGTCTGTCTCCCTCAGAGCTCGGTGAATTTAATAAAAGGACTGATATGGTAACATTCAACTCTGAAAATATGCTAGTGTAATGATGACCTGCAGCAATGTTCCCTCTATGCTGCGCGCATGCGCAATTGCGCACTGCTGGCACGGTCTCTGCGCACAGAAAATCTGCATTGCGTTAAAACTTTAACAATTCTGTTTTGCAGTGTTAGTCAGTAAGTGACTGGCTGCTGGGATTAGAACGATGCCACCTTATCCCATAGTCCAGCCAATAATGCGATTCACATTCGTATATACGCAGCTAATCAACGTCGTTGACAGGCTATGACAGCGTCCTTATGTGCCGACACCGGTGTTTTAGCTAGCAAAGCGGCGTGGCTGATGTGGAGTGAAGCCATGTTAATGACAACGTGGAGATGTGAGCAGGACAGACGGAACAATTGACGGGAAAAGTGTGGACTTTATACCAGTTTTTAAATTGTGTTGATAGACCACGTAAAACCAGAGTTATGATAAAAATATATGCAATGTTTGGTTTTCTTCCTTAATACTATCGTTGTTTATATTTCCTGCGGGAAGAAACGGCGTTTTATAAGGAAAACGCTCGAAAGCCTGTGAGCAAAAACAAAAACAAAAACATGGAGGAAGTGGAAAGAAAGGCTCTTGGCTCTTTCAAAGGAAGAGTACCCAGCCACTGGTACAGATATGTAGACGACACCTGGGTCAAAATCAAGACACAAGAAGTGGAATCCTTCACTGCGCACATTAACGCCGTGGATAAAAACATCAAGTTCACCAGGGAAGACACAAAGGATAACTGTTTGCCTTTCCTGGACTGCGCTGTGCACATTGAAGAGAACGGCAACCTCAACATCGAAGTTTACCGGAAGCCCACACACACGGACCAGTACCTCCTGTTCGACTCCCATCACCCTCTGGAACACAAACTTGGGGTAATCAGGACCCTACACCACCGGGCAGAACATGTTCCCTCTAAGCCTGAAGGGAAAAAGAA
This sequence comes from Rhamphochromis longiceps, assembly GCF_057381845.1. Lineage (NCBI taxonomy): Eukaryota > Metazoa > Chordata > Actinopteri > Cichliformes > Cichlidae > Rhamphochromis > Rhamphochromis longiceps. Next base: position 10,026,041 of record NC_140558.1, read on the forward strand.
GGAACACACACATGTAAAGGAAGCACTTAAAACATACGGTTATCCTAATTGGGCATTTATCAAGTCAGCAAAGATGCACAGAAAAGAAGATCAGACACCAGCGAAGGAGGATAAGAAGGACAGACGCAGCAACATTGTCATCCCCTATGTAGCCGGTGTATCAGAGAAACTCAGGAGGGTTTTCTCCAAGCATGACATCCCAGTGTACTTCAGACCCAGCAACACACTCAGACAAAAACTGGTTCACCCGAAAGACAAAACTCCAAAACACAAACTTAACAACGTGGTGTATGCTGTACAGTGCAGCGAGGAATGCCCAGACCTCTATGTCGGAGAGACCAAACAGCCACTTCACAAGCGCATGGCACAACATAGAAGAGCCACCTCCACAGGACAAGACTCAGCAGTCCATCTGCATCTTAAGGATAAAGGACACTCTTTCGAGGATGCCAACGTTCACATTTTGGACAGAGAGGACAGATGGTTTGAAAGAGGAGTGAAAGAAGCCATCTATGTCCACTGTGAGCGACCATCTTTGAACAGAGGCGGTGGTTTACGACACCAACTGTCTGCCATGTGTAATCCAGTTTTGAGATCCCTCCCCAGGCGCCTTAATGCCCACTCACATCCTGGGCCATCTGACCTTAGGAAATCACATGATAGGGTGGGGCCAGGTTTCACAATGAGCTCACCCTAAACCCTGGCTGATTGTGACCCACACCCACTTTCACACCTTGGCTCATGTGATTAGGGTCATCAGGGGGTCCTTTGTCCCTCTTTGGGGGGAAACTCCCAATGGGTTTAAATCTGGGACTCTCCACCATTTGACCTTAGAACTGAAGAAGCTTCTCGGATGAGAGGTGAAACGTCTTGAAGCAACTCAAAGAAGTCCAGACGCTTTTCTTTCCAAGCTCCTTAGACTACTTTCAATAGTGTTAACATACTACACAGGTCATGAACAAGAATTTTTAAAAATTTTCATTGTAAGTGGGCTAAAGCAGTTAATTAAAAGTAGCCTAACATAAATGTAAATGCTGTAATTTGATTATTTTAATAAACCATGTAACTTGGATGGATTTGATGCTGGCATGACCACAGTGCACACATCTAATGTTGCTCCCAGTGGTCCAAGGGACCGCTCAGGGAGTTTGTGTGTTCGCTCAGACACACGAAAAATTAGAGGGAACATTGACCTGCAGGTGTCAGTTCAAGAAGGGGAAGTTGTTTGTCGTAGAATCTCCAGTTTGCAATTCATCATGGGATGTGTAGTTCCTTTATTGTTAAACATAATTATGTTCAAAATAAAGTTCTGATCATGATTGCTAATAAAAGGACTTTCTTGAATATCAATGGGGTGCAGTGTTTTAATGTGTTTGGTCTTTGTCCACCTTTCTGTGTTCCTGCAGGAGTTTGTGGAGAGCAGCCGGCGGTTGGAGCGTGCTGTGGAACGTGGGCGGAGTCGGGTGAAGGAAGTGGCATCAGAAGGGGCGGAGATCAAGCCCATGGTGAGTGACAATGACACCAGAGGGGGCGTGGTCAGGCAGAAGAACTCGTTGGAGGCGGCATCGGTGGGTCCAGACTGGGGTTGTGACGGGGAGTGGGAGGAACATCAGGAATTCCAGGTGTACTACCTGTTGGTGGGGGTGCTGGTGGACTGGATGCTGATGGAGCAGACTGACTTTGTCCTCTGTCTCAGCGAGGACGTCGTCCTCTTCCTGTGTGTCTACCTGCCCACCTCCACTCTCTTCCTGTTCGTCAGCCTGCTGAACACACCAAACCCCGCCCCCTCTGCCCATTCACATGTTAAATCAGCCGCCGTAAACACTGTGTGCTAACCTATACATGCTAACTGATGCATGTGGTGACTCAAGCATGCTGACTGGATGGCCCACTGACGCATGCAAGCCAAACCCATTTACATCGCCGCCATCATCACCATCATCATCATGCTGGCTGCTTCCTCAGAGACTAAACTCCTACTGACTTTTTGTTTGTAATCTATTTATTTTTTACTTTTGTAATTTTTATATTTGAAATTTTTTTTTTTTATAAATGTGTTGATGTTTTGTTGCTGTTTGAGTGAACTTCTGTTCAGCCTTATTTTCTCACTGTGGTGCTTTAAACAAGAAGAAGGACTCAGCAGATGGTAAGCTGCAGCTTCAGGTTCATGGTTCAGTCTCAGGCTCTCTTTATGCTTCTGTGATTCTGGTCCTGTCATCACATTTTTAGATATACTACCTTATGATTGGAGAAAAATTATGTAAACTGAGATGCAAACTCTGCTCTTCCCTGCTGATCAGAATGATCGAATAACCAATAAAATTGGAACAGACGTAAGACAGGTTAGTTAATTTTTAAAATATGAATCAAAAATGTTTACAGAGTTCAGTTTATGGACCATAGATTTAAAAACAATCTATTTTTCAGGAGCTGATTGAGGTTAACTAAAGGTGGTTTTTTGAAAGATGCTTTCTTCTGGGTCCTAGCTTCCTATTTGGTTTCAAAGAATGATATTTCATCACTTGAACTCATGTCCCTCATAGTTCGAGCAGCTTAGGAAGAGCTAGGTCTGACTCAGAAATGAATTCTAAAGGGTTCATTATTTTCCCCACCAGATGTTTGCTCCTGGTAGAGTGAGACGAATTAAAAACCAGAAACCAGGTGGTTGTCACATCCTGTATGTTTGTCCTTCAGCGACCCCCAACAATCAACCAAAGAAAAACTGCAGAGAAACAAAAAACAACCAAATCTAGAAGCGCAGCAACAACAGAGAGATGCAAAGGACCACTCCAGCTCTTGTAGGTTTGTGCAGATTGTGTTTCAGTTTGTGAAAAATCCCCAGTATTTTGTCACAGTAGTAACAGCACTGGAAAAATAGCTGTGGTGGATAAACTTTACCCTGAATCGCTTCTAAAAGTTTTGCAGAGTAGTTTAAGGATAGCTTTTCCACTCTGGAGCCAAACAGCTAAAATGGCTATTTTAACTGTTATAACACCAGTTCATTGTAATACCGTAACGTCAAAAGCCTACAACTTTAAGAAAGAGGTCCAACAATCAGACAAAACTTTTATGAACAGCACTTGGAGATGATGGAGAGGAAGAACTCCCTTTTAACAGGAAGAGACTGCCAACAGAACCAGGCTCAGGGAAGGATGGACTGTCTCGATCAGTTGGAGGTTATTTGGCAGCTTCTAGGCTAATCTTTTACAAATATAACACCAAGGTCCTTCAGTTAGTCTTACAGCGAAGCCAATTTTGCCTAAAAACTATCATTGTTTTGCTAATGGTTGCTCAGTTTAGGATTTATGCCAGGAGGTCGTCCTTTGGTGGCAATAGCTACATAGATCTTACAAGTGTTTGTAGACAAAGTGGTGGTTAAAGGTGATGCTATCTGGAAACTACTGCTTGTATGAAGCCAGATATCAGAATGTAAGATATAGTAAATGGTGCTGTAGTACTCGAGGAAAGGGGTTTTACCACAACATTTACCCCTTTTAGCTCTAAGTCCATAGGGCCCCATTTATTCTAAGCATCCCCATGAGCGTCCCCATGAAACAGGATCCCCAGAGATTGGAACTCTCATGGAAATAAGGGACCAACTGAAGAATTGTTACACCCCTAATAATGATGATGATAATAATGATAATAATATTAAAAACTTTTAAGTGAGTAACTTAGTGAGAAAAACTAGGAAATAAGCAAACCCTGCTCCAGCTATGTGGACCTGACTCACCTTCATCTCCCATTATGCTCTGCTCTCTCGTCCATACCCTGTGTGACTGCCTGTAATGTGTAATGACTTGTGTTAACCATATGACCGTTTTGCTGTTTCAGGCTCCGGGGACGAGTTCAGCTTGACCAAAATCAGCCAATGGGACTTGTTAAAAAGAGACATTCCAAATGTTTATTTTTACCAACGTGTAACATGTTTACTATGGTTTCACTCCAGGGAAAACAATATTTTAATAAGAAACTGTAAAAAAGTAACAATGTAATGAAGCACTTTATATTGAAGCGCTGCAGATTTTAAACCGGCTGATGCATTTTTTTCGTAGTGATGTCCTTTTTTATAAAACTCACCCCAACTCATCGCTCACTCTTCAGTTCCTAACAGTTTTCAGCCACTTTTCCGTTTTTTGTCTTAACGTTTGTTTTGGAGACGACCCGCGCATCGCGGAAAACAGCTCGTCAACCAAGTCATCAAAGGGACGGGGCCTGTGGACAGGCGGAACAGCAGCCATAAAACTCCATTTATTTGGTGGACGAGATCTGTCCAGGTCATACCGAGGCTGTCAGACTCTATGTGGGATGGATCACCACGAGTGTGCGTTTTTTTGTTTTTTCTACCGTAGTTACTGCTACAACCTGCAAGGTGTGGGTCATGAGACCAGTTATGTGACTCCTTAATGCAGCACCTTCAGTTTGCTGAAGCCTGAAGTTCTCCTGCAGCTAGGAAGGACAACAGAGCTTGTGGAGAAGACGGGGTTAGTGGCTCTTTTTTAAATCCACCAGACTTGTTTGACAAAAACAGGGATTTTTTTAACACTGAAAATGAGTGTTATTGACCTATTTGTGTGACTTTTGCTTTTTAATGCATTAGTTTAGGTCCGAATTAATGCATTATAACACCAAAGTAGCACAATATTACAAACTATTCAATTGTGGCAACAGTAGATGAGTAACTCCTGTGTTCTTTGAGGTAAAATTACTGTTTTGATGAATGGGGTCTGGTGGAGTGTAACAGCTTCAGTTACTTGTTTAAGAAAAGCTGTTTAATATGGGTAAAGTGGAGAAAATCTTGTGTACATAGCAGCTCATGGTTCTTGTTTGTGCATCTGCTTGTGGGCGTGGCCTTCTGCCACCCACTGCAGATAACATATTGACTGTGAACAGTGGAAAATAATTTTAAAAGGTTTCCTGACTGATAAATCAATACATTTGAAATCACGCTCTTTTTAAAAAATATCAATCAGTCATTTCAAACACCAAGATATGTATTGTGCATTGCCTAAACATATCAGGACAGAATCTTTGATGCATATCAGACCTATAAATAGCCTATAGAAAACTGTCTCCATCAGTCACATGACTCTCACCTCGTAGGCTGTAACAATCAGCCGAGTCCCCTTGTGGTCGGGGCTCAAAATGGTTTACTGGCGTCAGAGACGGATGCTCCAACAAACAATCACCCGGATCCCACTTCCTGTCCAGAGCTGAAACCGCCGTCTCTGAAACGGCCACAAATCAAATTGTTGTTTCCATTGAGAAGACGGTGGGAGATGTGACGGCTGAGTTCAGTCAGCAATAAAAAAAACTGCATCATGTGACCACATCAACAACGACAACAAGTCTTCCTGCTTCCTTTTGTTCAACATGTTCCAGGTTCAATGATTAATTTCGCCTCAGGCAGGAAGTCCGACCAATGGCTCGACTGTCAGAGGTTTAATCTCCTTTTATTGTTCAACAAGGCAACTCATTGGGCAACCTGAGAAAGAAAGGTTGCCCAAAATGTGAGTTTGAGTTATCAGAATGTCTTGAGTCAAGTGCTGAAGAAAGTGAAACTTTTGATTTGAGAGCAACGGTGCTGCCGAGGAAACTGCTCTCCTGGTTGGCCAACATGTTGCCTTGTTGCACTGCAGGTTAAGCTGTGTGTGAGGCTGAATCCAAGCGTCCTTCCTTCAGACTGAAATACAGACTTAACCCAGATAGCAAACATGTCTGGCCTTATCTGGGCACTTTGGGGACCTACAGTTCAGTTATGTTGTGTAGACTGAACACTCCTATATCATCCCAAATCCTAAATCATTATGATGATCTGCACATGAGTACCTCCCATTGGAAACCAGGTTCAAAATGGAGGGAAATTAATAAAGGTTTAGAACCTAATTAGTGCTGCAAATAAAATCCTAAAATTTCCCTCACCAAAACTGAAGCTCAGAACATTTGGACAGTCAGTTAGTACAGAAACCTCACAGCAGCCATATTATTGGTCAGATAATTGCAAAAAAATGCTTCAACAAACATGGTGCAGAGGTCCAGTTCTAACTCCAGTTACTTGAGGTGAAGCCTAGCAGACAGCTAGCCGCTACAGTCAGCTGTATCACTATCCAGCTGTCAGTCAAATAGACCACACCCCTAATTATGCAAACTTCAAGCCTTAATATAATTTAAAGAGGTGAGTTATAAAAACATTCTTGACCTGTAGACGTGTTATGAAGGTGTAAATTATCTATAGAGACAAAAAACGTTTTTATATAAACTGTAAACATGTTTATTTCTGCTGTAAAGTTTTAACATGGGGGTTTATGGGGACTGACTCACTGCTGGAGCCTCCGGTGGATGTTAGAGGAACTGCAGCTTGTGGGCACTTTACCATTTGCATCAGTGGAAACAGCAACTTTCATTCACATTATTCAAGAAATGTTGCCTTTACAAGCTGTTTACAGTAAACTGAAGCTGAAGGTGTTTCCATGGAGACATCCTAAGGATGAAGTCTGGAGTTTGGACGTTCTCTGGGTTCAGTCAGTTTAAAGTTTGTTGTGTTCAAACATCGACCTGCTGACATGTTTCTGGTCTGAGTCTGTGACGATGAACATCTGTGTGCAGTTTAACACTTTTTGTTCCTGAGATGTTAATGGGCGCAGCTGATTGGCTCCGACCGGCGGTGTTTAGGCTGCGACTGTTCCCATCATGCACCTTGTCTCTGCCAAACACCTTCACTTTGACAGATAAACCGCTCAGAGAGGCCAAACTGAGGAGCGTCTCCTCCAAACAAAAACAAAACAACCCGACAGATTCACAAGCTGTTGTGGAAAATCTCTCCGTGTGCAGAAAACTGGACCTCAGTCTGACATTCAGCTTTCAATTATTAAGCGCATGTGTGTGAAAAAGCAGCGAGGCCGTGGTCGCCGCACTCGATGCTCTGAGCATGTTAACTAATTGCACTAAAGATGGAGTTCATTCATCACTGACGTCCGTTTGAATTAGCTGTAAAGTATTTTAGATGAACAGTGTTCGTAGCTCAGATATTACCACACACACTTACACTCTCTCACACACACATTTATTCATGTTTAAACGTCCCAAAAAGAAAAAACTAAGAGCAATCAAAGGAAATATTTAACTCCTGCTATTCAGATACACTTAGATTAGTTTGGACCATGTGACTGCTGTCGCCGGGCAGATTAATTTGACTGCAGATTAACCTGGAACTGAGAAGTTTCATTCCAACATCAGAAAAGTCTGATCATTTCAAGTATTCAGTTAGAATTTGTACAGACACTTATATACAGGACTCAAATCAATCAGTGTGATTGGAATAATGACAAAAACGAGATTGAAAACAAACGTGGTGATATAAAAACAGTAAAATCCTCATCAGGCTTTAAGTGGTGTGTCTCCTAAAACACAAACAGACTTCACTTTGGGGTATTTTTGTCCAGACATCTCTACAGAATTGTTTTAATTAAGAAACTTTAGAGGGTTTTCTGGCGTGACTGGCCTGTTTAAGGACTTTATGTGAAAATCATAAACTAACAAAGCAAATTTGTTATTTATTTAACTCTATTTCTTCTTGGGATGAAACATTTCAGCTCCACTTCCTTGTCTGCTGATTAATTGTACGTTTCATTTACCATTATCCATCCAGTCGGCACGCAGAGGTCAAGCTGCTGCTGAAGGTATAGGGTCAGCAGGTGAGCTGTGGGTTAGTGACACTCCAATCAGAATCTTTGTATCGACTGACTTATGCAGCGTTGTCATAATCAGACTGCTTTTTTTTTTTCAGTGGATCTTATTGTATTTTTTTATTTAAACACAGGGTGCATCTAACTTTAAGGTCAAATCTGTCAAATTTGCATAAAGAAAACAGCTTTTAAAAAAAAGAAGCACCAGTTTGAAATCACACAGGTAAAAACACAAATTTAAGGCTGATTTAAGTCAAATTCTGTCTCGTCTCAGAAGGTAAAGAATGTTTCCAAAACCTGAACTGAGCCCCAGATCTGTCACAAACGTGACCTGGTGTTTGTGATGTTTGAGCTGCTTGTAGCTCAGTGAGATTTAGGTTACAGCCTATGTGAAAACATTTCACCTCTTCTTTAAAATAAAGTATAAAAACTTCATCGTTACTGGAGGGTTATCAGGTTGCATCTCGTCTTTCTACTTTAAGAAGTTTAGAATGGGTTAGCTTTGAGTCTCGACAAATTTGACCAAACTCACAAAAACTATCCAAATACAAAGTAAATTTCATGTATGTTTTTTTTTTTTTTTTTACTTCACAACATTGTTTCAGTTCATCACCATTATTTTTTCCCAAAGATTTGCTTTATGTATTTCAGTTAACTAAAGTGTTTTTTCAGGCTTTAGTAATTATAATAAGTGGTCTGAACAGGAGGTGGGTGGGGCTACTGTGCCCTACGTCATACAGCTTCAAAAGAGGAAAACAACTCTTTGAATCTAAGCCTTTAGAGTGGCAACCTGAGCTTTTGGCTCACAGGGATTACTTGAGAAATTCTTTATTTGAAACCTGTTCAGTATGACAGGAAATAACTAAAAGCAGAAGAGCAGATGTATTCAGGACGACTTCCTCTTGTTTGATAAGATAAGATAAGATAAGATAGAACTTTATTAATCCCTCGGGTGGGTTCCTCTGGGAAATTCGATTTAATCCCTCCTTTGAGCTGGTTCTTTGAGTTTGTGTGACCAAGGTTTTAGGTGGTCAGTAGTATTTCACAGAACCTGAAGAGGACGGTTAACCTTCCCCCGTTTCTGCATGCCACTCTTCAGGTGTGATATCATATCTTTGGTATTTGGAGATCTCGGCAGTCACAGCTAAAATGGTCTTATTTATTCTCCTGTGAAGTTTATAGGTCCATTTGTCAGAGCCTTGAAGTTGTTTCTTGCTTTTTACCCCTCAGCCATAAAAGGTTCACCTTTTAGTGACCTGAACTTCAATGTGAAGGTCAGAGGTCAAGTTTTCTGAAAATGTTGTCGTAGGTGCATCTGCTAGGAGGCTGGGGGTAGCACTTAAAACTTAACAACATTTTAATAACATGTTTGCATATTCTCTCCCGATTATTAACATCTCAACCCAGACTACTCTGATATTTTCTTAAGAACATCAGTGGTCAGTTTGATATAATGTCCTAAAATGTCCATTTGTATTTTTTATCGATTTTTATTACCCATAACGGTAAAAAGAATCCCAAATCTAGCTCTTTAAAGTTTAAAGACTTGCAACTTGAGCCAACCTTTAAGTCTGTGCACAGCTCTTTGAGTAATCCTGTTAACAGACCAACCAAACCAGTTACAGGTTATTTATTTTTATTCAGATGTGATTTTCTGAGCCTTGGCAGTGATCTTTCTTTAACATTGGAGTGTCTCTAACTCGTCCTCTACATGCCACCCTTCTCACTTCGGTTGTAGGTTTTAAATAAGGCAATCTGAGACTGTTTGCCTGCTTCCTCGGGCCCGGATCGGAGCAGATGAAGGGCCGGTGTTGTAGTAAAGTTGCATGTCCATGTGTCCCAGCTCCGTATTGCAGCGCGTCGTCTTCGTACGGTGTGAATAATCTGCTGTTAGATCCACAGCACTAAAAACTCTGACGTCTTTGTTTCCTTCGGATGTGACTCTTTGTCTTCATGAGGGACGGCTTCATAGCAACAAGAAAAAGTTAAGACTTTAGGCAACACAAGTTTAACTGTCAGGTGTAACACTAGTGTTTGTTTTCTCTGCAGTACGAAGTGGTTTGTAACATTGAAGAACTTTTTCTTTGGCTCTGGGTTGTTTTTTTATATTTATCATTTCTTATGTATATTTGTTTTTTAAGAAAAATAATAAAAAGGAAAATTTGAATCTGTGCTTGGTATCTTTCTTGACTTTCAAGATCTGTGTGTTATCATATCAGAAGGGAATATGATTGACAGATTAATCGTTTGGCCTCCGAAATGCCCGAAAATATCCAACAAATGGTCCCACGTGGAAATGTATGTACACAACCTGACAGGACACATTGGTGGTTATTTTTCTGTTGATCTGAACAATAATCTGTCTTCTTACCCTTTTGTGACACTTAAAATTTTTTTTTAGCCAAAATCCACATACTGACTGGCCGATTTATTAGGTACAACTGTTCAGCTGTTAACCCGTTTCAAATGAGTGCAACTCTAGACATGAGCAAGACGACCTGCCGAAGGTCAAAGTGTGGATCTGGATGTGGAAGAAAGATGATTTAATGGACTCGTGATGTGGTTGTCCATGCTAGACAGGCCGGATGGGTGGTGTTGATGTCAAATGACCTGACTGCCTCAAGCCAATACAATACCCCTACTTGTTAGGAGCTTTGGGCCCCTTGTTTATATAAGAATAAGTTATCATTTTAAGAAACACCAAGTTGATGTTCATAGAAGTACATACATACACACACACACACACACTATTGCTTACCTACACACATCAGATATTGATAACCTTTAACTGACCCCTGATCTCCTAACTGTTCCTTAGGCCTGACTCCGGGATCCTCTCGTACTCGCTGTCACTTTCATCCAGTTCGCTGTCCTATATTGAAACAATGTTAGGGTCTGATCTTGGATCAATGTTAAATTCTGATTTTGATTTTCCACCACGTTTGCACCCTTGGATAATATTGAAACAACAATAAAATCATCATTAAAAACCAACAGGACTTCACAGGTATTTCAATCAATAATAAACCACTGCAAATTACCATCAATACCTGTGAAAAAGACAACTGTGTATGATATAAAAAGAGGATAACCATTATCTGTTAAGCATTATGTTACAATTTAACATAATGTAAAATTGTAACATTGTACACATAATGTTACAATTTAACATAATATAACACTGTAAACAATGTTACAATTTTACATTATGGTAGAATTTAACATAATGTAAAATGGTAACATTGTAAACATAATGTTACCATTTAACATAATGTAAAATGGTAACATTGTAAACAGAATGTTATCATTTAACATAATGTAAAATGGTAACATTGTAAACATAATGTTACCATTTAACATAATGTAAAATGGTAACATTGTAAACAGAATGTTACCATTTAACATAATGTGAAATGGTAACATTGTAAACAGAATGTTACCATTTAACACAATGTGAAATGGTAACATTGTAAACAGAATGTTACCATTTAACACAATGTGAAATGGTAACATTGTAAACAGAATGTTACCATTTAACACAATGTAAAATGGTAACATTGTAAACAGAATGTTACCATTTAACACAATGTGAAATGGTAACATTGTAAACAGAATGTTACCATTTAACACAATGTGAAATGGTAACATTGTAAACAGAATGTTACCATTTAACATAATGTAAAATGGTAACATTGTAAAAAGAATGTTACCATTTAACACAATGTGAAATGGTAACATTGTAAACAGAATGTTACCATTTAACATAATGTAAAATGGTAACATTGTAAAAAGAATGTTACCATTTAACATAATGTGAAATGGTAACATTGTAAACATAATGTTACCATTTAACATAATGTAAAATGGTAACATTGTAAACAGAATGTTGCCATTTAACATTATGTTAATTATAACTAACGGATTTACTTTACCAAATGGACCATCCCGGCCTTGCCGTATTGGTCTATTTGATTCACCTTTGTTTTTATTGTTTATTTTATTTTCACTTGCTACACATAGGACAGACATGACTGGGGGAAAGAAAGGGGAGAAAGAAAGAGGGAAAGAAAAACAGCAGGGAAGAGGAATGGTGATAAAGGGCAAAAAACAAAAACCAACAAAACAAACAGACAAAAAATATATATATCAGTCACTTCAACTCAAAGAAGTCCAGACGCTTTTCTTTCCAAGCTCCTTTGACTGACTGTTAGGACAACTTATTTATTGCAAGCATGCAGTACAAGAATAACTCGATGTTTCTGACTTTGCATTACGAATTGTTTACCCACTGACAAACATTTCAAATGAAATTAAATTAAAAAACAATTTGTGGTAACCTGATTTTAATTCAAAAAGAATCATTAACAACACTTCTTGTAATGGTGTCAAAATCAGCCCAACTTTTATTTTCAAATGCAAAAAGTAAAAGAAAATGAGCCAACATACTGGACACATATAATTGTCAATATAATTGTTTATAAACAATTATACTGTCATCATTGTTACAGATATGGAAACTTTATTAACAATTTGTCCAAGTAAAAAAATGCCCTGCTAATTGTTGGGGTTTTCTCTCCTCTAGCCCTTTCCTTTAAGCTCTTCTTTACATCCCCCCACCCCCACCTTTTCTTTTTTCTTAATAATATAACAATAAAAACAATTGGCTGCATTTTAAATGTGTCAGATCAATGTCTTTATTCAAGAATACAAGAAATGGTAATAGCTGCATGTGTGTTTGTGTGTGTGCATAATATGCATACTTTACTTGTTGGATCCAAATCCCACAAGGAATCAAATAAAACAAGAAGACAAACAAAAACAAAACAAAAATATATTTCTCTCCCTTCCCAGGTCAGGTTCACAAAAGCATTGCAGCTCTTTATTCCTCTGGTACAGCTCCAGAGTCTGTCAGCCAAAAAGAAACTACTGAGGTTCCAACACCCAGTGTTTCTGTAAACACAGATGAAAATGAACAGTCATCCACATCTAAAAGATTTGTAGATTCGAGGGACCGGTATAATACATCTAGTACATCTTTGTTTAAACCTCAGAACACAAAAAGGGAACAAACCATTGTATACAGATTTAAAAGTGCGCAAAGCAACGAACAGTCACCCTCTGAAACAGCTGAGGTTATCACAACCATTGTTTCTGTAAATACACAGGAACAGTCACCCACCTCAAAAAGATTAGTATATTCAAGGGACCAGTGTATCTACTCTGGTCAAAAGAATCCATGCTTCGTACTGATGTCCACAATTCTTTTTTATTCCTCTCACAATCATGGAGCACCGTGAAAACTAGAAACGAGTAAAATAATATCAATAGCACATATGACATCCATCTCAGCCACTTATTTCTTTTCACAAGGTGCACAAGTGCTTAACAAATAACAGCATAATGTTTTTACCGTGTACGCCTTGTAAAACCAGTAGTAGAAAAGTTGTAGATTCGTGCTCTTGTGGGGGAGACGTATGTTATCCACCACCTCGATAGCTAGCCGAGAGTTTGAGGGTCACTAGAGCCGCCGAGAACGCATGAACTACTTACGGTAGGACGTTTTGCCAAAGTAAGACGTTTTGTCAGAACACCGAGTCCTCAGGAGGATGCAGCCCATGAATTTGGACACGATCTCAGATGCACTTCTGGTGTTGTCATGGCAACCCACACAAACATTTCAGCGTCAGCTACAATGAGGCGGAGCCCTTACTGGGACACTGAGCTCAGGTAGAGTGAAAGACAACATTTTTCCGCATCCAAAACAGCAGCGCTGTTCCTGTGACCTCTAGTAAAGCCTCTACTTGGGAAAAGGGAGTCTTTCATCAAAGCATCCTGCAGAAGTTGAATAAAAATATGCAAATGTTTAAATGATGCAACTTAATGAAGGCTGACAGCAGTTGTACTATTTTACATTGCAGCGAACAGGGGTGACCATTATTTTCAACGTTTTTACAGCATTTTTCACATTGAAAGTGAAATAATATAAATAATGTCTCAATTAAATTGTGTTAATATTTAAAAATACAAAAACTACAGCTTTGTTCACAAGCCAATAAAAATGTACTTGGGCCAGTAAAACTCAGAGCCACTAACCTGCATCTATAGCCTTGAGGATCCAATACTTATATGAGGGTATTATTCATGAGATCCACCTGATTTTTAAGCTTAAGCAATTGTGCTTCAGAGATTTAAGTGCATCTCCCTCTTGTGGTAAATAAAAATAACACTTATTCAGCACCTGGTTGTTGCGGCTGCATCAGGACACCAGATGTTCAGCCTCCATCCTGCATGCATGGATGGATGCATGGATGGATCAGTTTGTAGGCTGTGTGTGGTCAGCAGCAGGCTGCTGGGTGTGGACCAAGAGGGAAAGCCCAGCATGTGAAACCCATCAGCAGAAGGCCAGAATAAAGGTGCACAGACAAACGCAGCCCAGACACTCAGGCAGGACGAGTAAAATAAATGGCAGCAAACACAGTATGATGTGGTAAAATGTGCTTTCTTTCACAAACAGATAGCACAAACAAGAATCACAAGAATCTCCTTTGTGGTTTTTGTTTTTCTTTTGAGTACATTAATAAAAAGTTGAAATAAAGTGGCAATAAAATTCATGCACTGAAGACCACACGAAACCCTAATTCACCCTACTACCTGTTGCCTTCACATTCCATTTGCATCCCTTGTCCACAGAATCAAAAATGACCCTTCTTCACTAAAGATCGAACATAAAGCAATTGCATTTTAAATGGAAGCCCATTTTGCATTAAGAAACACTATCAGCAATCAGAAATTGTGTATATCAGAGTTCTCTGTTTTTACTGTCCTGAAAACTGCATTAATTCAGTGGATGCGGTTAGGTTCAAAACAACGTAATATAAGAGGGCAACCAATTCAATCTAAGAGGGATCCAATTTTTATCCATTCATGTACCAGCTACTGGCTTTTTGCTGTTATGTTCTCATATCGCATGAGAGTTTATTTGCCAGGTGTCAGAAGTCTAATAATGAATAAAGTTCAGGATATGCTTAAAAACTCACCTCAGTATAGCCGTCATCAGAAGGAAGTGCGCTTCACTGACTCATCAACTTGTCTCAGGCTTTCCACAAAGTTTCACAGTTGACCTTAAAGTAAGATGCTGCAAGCTTACCTTGCAGTGTATTACTTTTCAAGGTCTAAAGACCTTAAAGTGCGCTATAGATTGAAGTGATTTGAACTGACAACAGGGCTAATTCAGCACTTCAAGTTAACATCAATAAAAGTTTTTAAATTTATTCTGATTTCCGTTTGTTTTCATTGCCTGTGCTATCTGTTATTTAGTTCAAATTGTGGGTAGATAATGCTGTGCTGTCATGTGACCTGTTCTCTCATGTGTGCCTTTCTCTTGTTTTGTATGTATTTCTCGTTTGTTATTTATTCCTATTTTATTCCTGCAATTGGTATGGAATTCATTTTTTTTTTAATTGATCAGTGTTTTGAAATTAGATGTGATGAAGATGTGACCTTAATTTACAAAATCAACATCATGTTGGATTCAATGAGACATGAAACTAGTGCATGAAACAGGTCTCAGTAAATGTTCTCATAGACTGCAATACACTGCCCCCTGCTGGTCATTATAAAGTCTGCAGATGTCATTTGACATGAATGTCATATTTGTGAAACAAAATAAAGGACTCTGTAAAATAAATGAAAATCAAATATTTATATACAGAATATTTATGTACAAATGCTGAAAAAGACATTTGAACAAGATGCACACCCAGTAAAATTAAAAAAAAAAAGAAAAGTCAGTTTTATCATGTGACTATCATGCTGTCATTTCTGCACAATGCACTTTACACCAGATCAAAATAAAACACTGTGAGGTCGTTCTAACCGGAAGCCCAGAGAGCTTCGACAATGCAGCACAATGCCCTGAAGCATCAGCATCAAAATATACTTCAAGTACCAAAAAGTACTCATTGTGCAGAATGCCCTATTTTTGAATAGCTGGACATTTTAATTACTTTATCACCAGCTGTGACTACAGCTGATAATCAACCATGTTTCATAGGGATGTGACTACATTTAGAAATGTCACGCATTTTTAGGTATAAAGCAAAAGATGCAATGAAATAAATAAGCTATCACATATTAATCCAAATGAATTCACTGAAATACATCTGCACATTTCTGCAGCCTGACTTATTACACACGTGAACACAGTACACATTTGTTTACTGCAAGCTTGTTTCAGAGATGTGATGCAGTTAAATCTGTATGCGTCTGTTTCCTTGTAGTGTTAGTAGAGATGGTGAACCTGACACAATCCTGTGTTTGGTGTGAAGGAAACCAGTTAACAGCCGGTTTAGTGAAATTCTCTTGAACTCATGGAAAACTCATCGTCGTCTCGAAGTGAGCAGCTGAAGCGTCCCGTGTGATCAGAGGTCCTCGTCGTCCTCGCTCACCATGACGTCGAGCTCTTTCTTTCCGTACGACGCTCTCGGTGATGAACTCCTTGTGCTGCTCCTCCAGCTCACGCAGCTCCGCCTGCAGGCGCTCCAGGTGGAGCACTCGCCGGTTCCTCAGCAGCCGGCTGGGGAATGGGTTCATGTCGTTGAAGGCGATGCTGGTCAGCTTCCTGCATGGACACACGCAGGTGGAAAGGACTCGATCACCAACACAGAGGAACTGGAAACTGATCAGCTTGAGTGTTTCTGTTTTATGCTGCTTGATACTTCAGGTACTGCAGTTTGAGCAGGAAATACTGGACTGACTGGACCACATGTATCCGAGAGCTGCAGATACTTAAAAATCTTTAAATCGTTGTTACTGTGATCAGGGAAATTTAAACTTCTCACAAAATTTCAGTAAAAAGGGTTTGAAGCTCAAAGATTCAACAGCTACATCCGCTACACTTCTGAGAGTGTAACAGCTCGTAGATTAAGGCGGGTGGAGGCGAGTGCGTACCTGGCATTGGAGACGGTCTTTGTGAAGAAGCGTAGGTACTGGTAGATCTCCACGCTGTCGTGAATCTTCAGGATGTCGTCCTCTTTGTATTTGAACAGAGCCAGAGTGTATCTGAAGATCACCTGCAGCACAGACACGCATTTCATAACAGGACACTCACGCCACACAATTAATTGGAAACTTTGAGGAGGTGAGTCATAAAATTACTCTTTCAGTTGTGGTGCAGTTGGGCCCTTTACTCATTACAGCTCTGATCGATTTCCAATAAGCCACTTGGTTCCTCAGTTGCCAGATAATATTAACTTACTTGGTAGTTGAGCTTTAAGTTTAAATTAAACTTTTGGGTTGGATCTACGTGGCTGAAGCTGTTGTCAGCATTTATCCCTGTGTGGTATATATTTCTGTGTCTGAACTGTGATTTTATTTCCTGAGACAAACGATGTAAAAGCTGTGCTGCATTTGTCACATTGCAGAAACAAGCCCAAAGGCATTGTCCCGCTCATCGTCTGGATTTACGCTGCTTGTGGTAGACTGTGAGGTCGTTACTAGAATGATCTGCTTTCCCACTCCTATTTCATGTCACATGACAGTTCCCCATGCTTAGTAAACAATGTCTTATTACTCCTAAAATGTAAATAAAGACATCTAAAGGTGAAAACAAAATCATTTTTGTTTCCATGGACACTACTGTGGTGCATTCAAGTGTTGTCTGCATTTCTGTCATGGTGTGTTCGGGTGTATGGTACCTTGGTACCCTCATACAGGAAGGCGTCCCACAGAGGCATCAGGATGTCGCTGGGCAGACTCTCCACAAAAACCACCAGGAACCAGTTGAAGGTGACCAGAGAGACGTCAATGTTGTGATCCTCAAAGTGAGATGCCAGGCGAGGAAGCTTCTCCGCCATGAAATCCTTCAGCACGCGCTGGTCCGCCTGAGCACAAAGACTCACAGAGATCAGCCTCACTGATCACTAAAACAGATCACAGCAGGCAAGCAGGTGAGTGTGTCTGCTGACCTGAGAGGCCACCAGATTCTTGGTGTAGTAGTCCTGAGGCATGATGGCTTCCACGACTGCCACCAGACACCAGAAGGCGTCTTCGTCACTTTGGAGGACCAGCAGAGCGAGGGCCGCTAACCTGTGGACATTGATGGAAGGTGAGGTTCTGCCTGGAAGGCGGGTCCACATAAGAACTCAGATATAAAATTTATACTTTTGTTCTGACCTGTTGAGTACCTGGCAGTAGCCAATGGCAGGGTTATGCCCGGAGAAGGCCAGAAGGATGCGGCGGAGCTGCTGGAGGGCGGGGCTGGAGGGCGGGGCTGGACGGCGAGGAGAAGTGCTGATTGGTCGTCAGGGTTCGGTGAAGGTCCAGCTGGACCTGCCTGGAGGCAGGATTAGGAGCTGTCCGACTCTTCTCACACAGCTGGAAACAGAACAGGATTACTGAGTGCTCGCCAGCATTGCCAACAGGAAGGAGGAGGAGCCACCTGTGCTCAGGTGCGGATAAAGCACTCTGTTGGCAGAGGTATGAAAATGCGCAGTAAAATCTAACGTGCATAGCTAACTTCATCAACGACATTTTGGGAGGAATAATCACACATCAGCCTTCGGCCATTTTTTGATGAACGCATACGCCCCCTAGAGCGCGCTAACTTTATTAACAGCCACACAAATGTAAAGCACACATCAAACATAAATAAACCATTTGACTGTCTCCATAATTGAGAGCATTTTCTCTTCTTATTTCAACACCCCCACTTGCTCTCATATTATGATGCTCTTAAGTAAACAAAAAAAACAACAAACAAAAGGTTTCTTCCTCAGTACTGTATACATGTTCGTATACCATGTTAATGCCCAAACATAAACTTCTCAATCTTGAACAGCTTAACTTTTGTTGCAGGCTTTGTCATTACATCTGCAACCATCTCTTCTGTTGAACAATAATCCAGAGTTATTTTTCCTGCACTCACAGTTGATCTCACAAAGTTGTACTTTATGTCAACATGTTTACATCTCTGTCTCGTCACAGGATTCTTCGCCAACGCAATTGCACCCTGATTATCTTCATGAACTTTTGGCGGTGCATATTTTTGTCCATCAATACCTTGTAACAGTTGCATTAGGTACAAAACTTCTTGTAGGGTCGCAGCTAAAGCCATGTACTCCGCTTCACAGGTAGATAATGCAACAGTAGGTTGTCTTTTGGTTTTCCATGAGATTAAAGGACCATCTACAGACAAGCTTATGCAATAACCAGTTGTACTCCGTCTGTCTGTTACATCAGCTGCCCAATCAGCATCGCTGTATGCCCACAACCTCAGTTCTTTGTTGTCACATTTCCTGTAACACAGTTCTTTCTCGGTTGTCCCTTTCAGATACCTCAGTACTAGAGCAGGGCGATATGGCCAAAAATATTTATCACGATATATATTTGAAAATTTGCGATAACGATATAACTGACGATATAATTGATGCGAGACAAAATACAACTCCACAACATTACTAGCGCAAAAAGAAAACCTTCCATTTATTTTCACTTAAATAAGAAGCTGGTTTTTATGTACATTAAAGCTTTATAAAAATGTAACAGTGCAAATACAAATTCCTTGCTGAAAGTTTAACCAAAAGGCATTTCCAGTAGAAATGGGCTGACATATCCTGAGCATAACCATATATAATATCCACTGAAGTTAAAAAGAGGTGCTTTGCAAAATTAAACTGCAGTATGCAATACGTATTTTTCGGACCATAAGGTGCACGGGATTATAAGGCACATCAAGCGAAACAAAGCAGTCAGATAAATCAAACTTGATTAAACTCATTCTTCTTGCTTCCTCCACTTCTGTACCATTGATTCATTAATGTTGAATTCTCTGGCAGCTGCTCTATTCCCATGTTGTTGCAGTATATTAATGACTAACCTCGTATTGTGGATGGATTATCTCAGTTGTTCTCCTGACTGAAGTTTGGTCTGTTTACAGCACCCTGCCATGCGATTGCATTTGTCTCTAACCATGAGGAACCTTAACGTTAACTTTTATAAGTGGAAAAGTGTTAGTGTTCGTCCTCCAGCTTCCTGTTTATGTTATGCTAACATAGCTGTGTCGCTAGCGATTACGTAGCACATCATTATATACCAGCTAGCCCAACTTCAGTAACCCTACAAACGTCACTGCTGTTTAGTTTCCTGTCTTCATTTATGTTGGAAGTGATAGCAGAGCTGTACGTTTGATTTTTTTCAGAAATCTCTCAGTCAGAACATGCAATATCATGCTTAGGTAACTAGCGAGCTAACTTCCGCTAGCTTCCCGCTAACTTCTAACTCTGTTAAATGTAATAAATTTTGTTTTAATGGATGCCTGGAAGTTAAACTTCATAGTTACACCTGGTAAAGCAGCAATGCTGATCGTTTTATTAAAGATGAAAGAATTTAGACAGTTTTTAACGCTCAGTGATGCTGCAGTGTTCGTTTGAACTGAAGAATTAAGGAGTTTAGGACCCAGATTACTCCCAGATTTAAGAGCATCTTAGTCCGACAAATACGACAATAACGACGGCCGCTTGCATGTTCTGCAAAAAAATGTGCTTTGTCGTGTATCTGACGGACAAACACCAAACCAGTTCCACATCACTGAAGTTGCACCATTTTTACAAACCAATTCTGGTTCATCTGTTTCACTCAACAATCGGCCATGTGCGTATGAAAACAAAGGCACTGCGCATGCGCGTTTTACTCATATTCTATCGCGATATTTCATTTTCCTATTGTTGCCTAACATTATACCGGTATTACCGTGAACGGTATAATATGGCCCAGCCCTACTCAGTACATGTTTTACTGTAGTCCATTTGTCTTCAGTTGGCTCAGTAAAGTACTGTGAAAGTTTACTGACTATAAAACTCAAGTCCGGTCTTGTGCATGTAGCCAAATAGATCAGACTACCAACTGCCTCTCTGTACCTTTTGACATCACTCATCTTTTCTGCATCATCAGCATAGTTCAGTTTTTGCTCACAAGGTGTCTGTCTTTCTTTACAATCCTGCATGTTGAATCTTTCAAGTATTTTTTCCACATATTGTTTTTGTGACATTTTTACACAGTTATCACTCTGGTCAAAATCTATACCAATGAAATGTCTCAGTTTACCCAAATCCTTCATTTTGAATTTTGCTGCAAGCATTTTCTTCACAACAGTTAGTTCAAAAAAAGGAATACACTGCAAGGTAAGCTTGCAGCATCTTACTTTAAGGTCAACTGTGAAACTTTGTGGAAAGCCTGAGACAAGTTGATGAGTCAGTGATCCGCACTTCCTTCTGATGACGGCTATACTGAGGTGAGTTTTTAAGCATATCCTGAACTTTATTCATTATTAGGGTCTGTGCTGACGGACGTGGGTTACTGACCTGGCAACCTGGCTGCCCCTGGGTGGGTCCGGGATGGGCGTGAGGTTTTGGGGGCGCTCCGTCTCTGGGCTGGGGCCCGGGCCGGGCCTCAGGGGCTCGGGTCCTGGTTGGTGTGTTGCCGGGGTTGTGGGCGGGTGGGTGCATGGGGGCCCGGCCCTGGAGCAGGGTGCCGCCGGTGCATCGAGCCGCCTGGGGGGCTCTTCAACTGGTGGGGGGGATGGTCACATCTTGCAGGAGCTTTCTTCTCTCAGGAACTCTCTGCAGGAGGGGGAGATACAGGAGAGGTGGAGGAAGATCTCAGCCTGGGCGTTTACCGTCTTATGTAGTCTGGAAGATGTGTGGTTGGTGGGGTGGGTGCAGTTTTCTCTGTGGTGGGGTTGGGTGGACTGTCCAGGGCTCTGTGGAGCCGGGGGGCGCTACTGCACTGGGCCCCGGTCTGATGGGCCTGGGCCCCCCTTCCCTGGCGGGTCGCGGAGGGTGGGAGTGCCTACTGGGGTCAGCGGGGGAGCTGGCCCCAGGGAGGGGTTACCTGCCCCTCCCTTCCTTCCCTCCCCATCTCCAGCTGCCTCCCTCTTCCCGCTCCTCCACAACCACCCACACATGCAGGGCCTTGGAGTGGGGGTATGTCACCAGGGTGCAGAGGAGGCTACCCCCCCCCCCCCCCCCCCCCCCCCCCCCGGTCCCCTTCTGGCTGCCTCTGCCTCAATTTTATCCCACAACTTAGACATTCACATTATTCACACTCTCATTACACATACATATAGGATCTTGGGGGTGGGCACAATCACGGAGTCCAAATCACCATCAGGGTGTATACCTCACCCCTGACGTCGTTGCCCACCTCTCAATTTTAAATACACTTAGTCATTGAGGGTTAGCAGGAGGGACTATGCGCTTACCTGCTGCTCCTTGGCAGGTAGCTCCATGCCCTCCTGGGTTTTAATTGCACCTTAGAACACATATGCATCAACACTACAATGAGCGGGTGGAGGGAGGTTTGGAGTCTTCTCCCACCCCCATTCTCTGCGGCCTGCTGGAGCGGGAGGGCTAGTAGGAGGAGTTGGCCGTCCGACTGCGGTCTGGGGTGTGGGGCCTCCCTGCTGCTGCGGAGTCGGGGTGGTCTGCCTCTCCCCACCGCAGGGAAAAGGGTAACACCACCTGGGTCTGGGTGCAATTCCCCCCTCCAGGGGCAAGGGTACCTAGACCCGGTTTGTAGAGTACGCTTGGGGAGTGTGATTGTGTGTACAGTGTCTCTTTATGTCTGTCTCCACGTTGGTTGAGTGTGGAGTGAGTGCATATGAGAGCATGAGGGTGGGAATGGATGTTTGTGTCTGTGTGTGCCTGTATGTCTGTGTCTATATGTCAGGTTGGGTATCAGACGCCACCTCTCTGGGGACACCTCAGGCCCTCCAAGGTTTGGAGGCCTATCTCCACCCACCACCACTTCCCCTGCCGGTGGCGGACTCCCTCAGGTGTCGGTGTGTTGGTGGTTCTTTGTGTCTGGGGGTGGGCGTCCGGGTGCACACCGGCTCACTCCTTGGCGGCCGCTTGTCGGGGCCTGGGGCCTGGGGCTCGCTCGGGCCCCTTCGGAGGTGGGGTGCCCCCGGCCTCTCGGCCTAGGGCTCGGTCACTCAGGCGCAGCTGGGGGCCGGCGGAGCTCACGGGCGCGTCACTGCAACTCCCCCTGACTTCTGCTCCGCGGCTGCTGGGCGAGCCCTCATCTGGGACTCTCCTCAGCTCTTACTGGGACAGTGGCGCGGCTGCCCCTCTGTTGGTCTTCCATGGTCTCTTGTGTTCTGGGGGCCTCTGGATGTCTGGAGTTTTGATCTCCTCCATACCCGCTTCACACCCTGGAGGACGGGGCTGTGGCCCCCCCACACTCCCTAGCAGATCATTACATGGAGAAACCTTTGGAATGCAAGCATGCTGATCCACACAGGTATGCACACATGGGTATTCACAGACGCGGACTAAAGCTTTCTTGGCTGCTGCCTCAAAGCACACTGTGCGCTGTCTATCTTGCGTGCTGCACAATATCGTTTATTACTTAGTAAATACTGATATCTATGACTAGCTAGTTTATTGTGATGGTGCTTTGTTTTCTCTATTATTATGTTGCTCTTTGTTGTTTGCTGTCTCCTCTGTTTGTTTTTGTTTGTTTGTTTTTGGGTTTTTTTCTCCATACAGGTGACCCAGGAGTTTTTTTTTTTTTCTCTCTCTTCCCCCCCCTTCTCACCGTCTCTTCTCCCCTTTGGTTTTCTTTCTTTCTCTCCCCCTCTTTCTCTCATTCATTCCCCCTGTCCTATTTATTAAAAAAAAAAAAAAAAAAAAAAAAAATGACAAAGGATGAACTGAAGCTCTGCCATCACGTAATGTCGCATACTGCTGTTTCTGATGTCATTTAAAAAAAAAAAAAAAAAAAAAGACATCACTCATCTTTTCTGCATCATCAGCATAGTTCAGTTTTTGCTCACAAGGTGTCTGTCTTTCTTTACAATCCTGCATGTTGAATCTTTCAAGTATTTTTTCCACATATTGTTTTTGTGACATTTTTACACAGTTATCACTCTGGTCAAAATCTATACCAATGAAATGTCTCAGTTTACCCAAATCCTTCATTTTGAATTTTGCTGCAAGCATTTTCTTCACAACAGTTAGTTCACTTTCATCACTAGCAGCAATGATCAGGTCATCTACCCATACAATCAGAATCACCTTCTTATTTTCTGTCATTTTTGTGTAAACACAATGGTCAGCGGGGTTTTGCACAAAGTTGTTCTCACTCAGATATTCATGCAACAACTTGTTCCAATTCCGGCCTGATTGTTTTAGCCCATATAGCGACTTTTTCAACTTGCACACCAGTTTTTCATTTGTGTCGGATTTTACCTCATAACCCTCAGGTTGTTCCATGAATACCTCACAATCTATTGGTGCATGAAGATAGGCAGCTTTAACATCCATCTGGTGTAAAAGCATGTTTTCTTGTGCTGCCTTTTGCATCAACACTCTGATACTAGTCAGGTTAGCAGTAGGGGAAAATGTTTCTTCATAATCCACACCTATCCTCTGACTATATCCTTTAGCAACATAACGTGCCTTGTACTTCTCAGATCCATCAACATTGTTTTTGACTGCGTACACCCATCTACCCCCCACTGTCTTCTTACCCTCAGGCAAAGTGGTTAAGGTAAATGTGTCATTTTCTCTTAGTGATTGCATCTCTTCATCCATTGCACTGACCCATTTCTCTGAGTTAGATGAAGTTATTGCTTCCTTGAATGTTTGGGGAATGTTACACATTGCTCTGTAACAATAATCCATGTTTGTAAGTACTTGATCACAATCCTCCTTATCAGTAACATATTCACTTAAATACCCAGGCCTCTTTCTCACTCTGGAAGGATACCTTGCAGCCTCGCAGTCGAGTTCATTCTCCTGTGACTGGCTGCTCATCTCAGACATGCTTACTGGGATCTGTTCCTGAGTATCTGTGTGTTCTGTACTCACATCAGTCTGTTCTCTGGTCTTGGTGAACCTGTTTGGTGTCTCAAAGTCACCCTCATCATCTGGCACCTTGTCAGTCTGTGTTTGTCTCTCTACTCTTGTTTTAGTCTCAAACTTCACCAGTCTATGCTTCTGTACTTTCCCACTGCCCGGGTAGTAGACCATATAAGCTGGACTGTTCTTGTCATATCCAACAAAAATTCCTTTCTCACACCTTGAGTCTAGTTTTCTCTTGTTCTGCCTGTAGGCATAACACACTGACCCAAATGTCTGCATCCTGGAAAGGTTTGGCCTTCTTCCTGTCAGCATTAAATATGGTGTCTGTTCTGTGCGTCTGTTAAAACATCTATTCCTCACTACAGCTGCTGTTTGCACTGCGTAAGTCCACAACTCTTTAGGTAACTGTTTCTCTATTAACATACACCTGGCCATATCAAAAAGAGTACGCCAATTGCGTTCTGCAGTACCATTTTGGTGTGGTGAGTATGGTGCTGAGGTCTCATGCCTGATTCCATTTTTGCTAAGGAGTGCCTGATACTCATTTCCCATAAACTCTGTTCCATTGTCAGACCTGATACATTTAACTTGCCCATACGGGGCTGTATCAGCCAAAAACTTCTGTGTTGCTTTTGCTGTGTCACTCTTATTTTTCAGAAAATACACAAACACTGCACTGGAATAGTCATCAGTGAATGATAGTGCAAATCTATATCCATCTCTGGACTCTGAGTCTACTGGACCAGCTAGATCTGTGTGTACCAGCTCTAAGGCGGTTTTGGCTCGTGCATCAGGGTCCCTGTTTCTAGTTTGAACAAACTTTCCCTGTGTGCACACTTCACAATGCAAGACAGATTTGTCTGTTTTTCCTTTGATTGCCATACCATCAACAACCCCCTGTAATTTCTGAATGTCATCATAATTACAGTGACCAAGAATTTCATGCCATGTTTGCATGTCATAGCAACCCTTACACTGGTCTTTACCTTCAGTGTTTACTGTTTGTAGGTAGTACAGTCTGTTGTACTCATATATTGGGAACCTTGTACCGTCTTTGTGTCGCAGGGTGTCTTTTCCTTGCTTGAAGATCATAGTTGCTCCATTTGAGGTAGCTGCTTTCACAGAGAAGATGTCTTGTGGATACGATGGGATGTACAGTGCCTGTTTCAAGGTTGTTTTGTGGCACTGCCCCCTGCTGTCCATCAAGCAAAACTCTGCCTCCCCTCTTTGCTCTGCAACTCCAGTGCACTTGGTGCCGTCAGCCAACTCTACGTAGTGTGACTTGGGCTGGAAACTGTCGTCGAATCTCCTGAACTTCGTTATATCTGTAACTGAAGGAAACGGTTTCCAGGGCCTAATCCGTGGATCGACTTCCTTCGAGGCGTGGACGTCTATCAGCAGAGAATGTACCTTAGTCTGTAACACAGTCAAATATATTCTCAAGTAATATTCAAGCATGCCATTCAGCGTGTTAGTACGAGCTCGGGAGCAGCTTGGGAGAACAAGAAAACAGAGACTGCTTTAGATTGTCTTCCCAAAGTGACTCAACTTTATTCACAAGTACAACAGTTTATATAGAGGGTAAAATTCATGAGACAGCAGATTTATCAGTTTAAACCAGTACAGACCAAGATAAGGCAGCGTCTTCCTGCCCTTGGGTGAAGAAGCATCCTTTGTGTAGTGTATCAGTTCAGCTACAATTGTGATTATCTCAGCGACATATTTTCAAGGCACAAAACGAAGAGTTCTTACATTAGTGAAATCTGAAACAAACCATTTGGCCTTCAACAGGCGTCTCCTAAAAGATTAAGAAACTAATGTAGCTGAGGGAGTGATCTCTGTGGTATTTCAACCTTGTACCAGCCTGTGATTCTCACACATCAATTCTTGGGTCAAAGAGAAAAATAACTAAAACAAAGGGGCCTTATTGAATGACAGAGTTTTCCTGCATAATGTCACTATAAAACAATATCCAGTAAATGCTACCATGGTACTAAAATACCTAACAGTTCCCCTCTTTTATTATTTTTTAAAATAATAACTCAAATAGAAAGGAAAAATCACAAATGTAATAACATAATATAAAAAGCAAATCATAAAATGTAATAGTTCACAACCTAATGTTCAATATACACATCAGGAACATCATTGGTAACATCTGGCACATCCTCAGGATCAATTTGTGCTAATTGCAAATACATTGAAGTAGCTGTACTGGTAGCTATATGGGTTATCATTGAGCGTACACAGGGTATCATGGTTTATTGGTGGTGTCTGTGTTGCTTTCTACTGATTTTAGAGAACGTGAGGAGTGTACTAGGTGGGTGTCTTGCCAAGTGGAGCATGAGGTATTGTCAGCAAAATGTGGCTTGCAGAAATGTGAACAGGGTTGCAGTTTACAATACGAAATAGTAAATAAAAATCCTAAGGTTAATGCAGTAGATATGATTAATAACCTAAATATATAAAAAAGACAGTTCTTTAGTCGTCTCCTGGCCTGGTCCCAGGTTCGAGAGACACCGTATAAGCGTCGTGTGATGACAATGGGCATTTCATTTTCTCCATTATCAGGATGGAATGAGTCTATCTTTATCAGGTTAGACATTGTGTGGTACTCTAGGCTTTCTGTTCCTGCTGGATGTTCGAGTACCTTGTTGTTGTTCAGGCGGGGGATCAAAGGGCTTTCTGAGTCTTGGCTCTTTCAGGCGTTGTGTGTTAATCAGTGATTGTGTGTGTGTAGGTGTATTGAATCCGGGCGCTGGCTCGCCTGAGTCGTCATCTGTAGGTGTATTGAATCCGGGCGCTGGCTCGCCGGAGACGTCATCTACTTGATCCGACGCCTTAGGTGGTTTGGTGGGGCTGGTCTTAACCCTGCTGGCATGAATCCACTGAGGTTGTCCGTCTGTTAGGATGCTGGTTCTCGTCACTGCAAGTACAGTCTGGGGGCTGGAACATGCGCGGCCTCCCCGAATTTCCTTGGTTTTAGCGACTTCACCAACACCGCATCTCCTTGTCTCCACTGGTGGAACTGTGGAGGGGAAAGATAAGATAAGATAAGATAAGATAACCTTTATTAGTCCCACACGTGGGAAATTTGTTTTGTCACAGCAGGAAGTGGACAGTGCAAAAGTTATGAGGCAAAAATTAGGATACAATAAGAATAAATACAGTACACAACTGTATAGAATAGAATAAAATAAAATACTATATACAGTAGAATAAAATAAAATAAATATACAATAAGATAAAAATAGAATACAAATACAAATGCTATATACAACTGAGTAAAAATACAACGATGACAGAAAGGATTATTGCACTTAGTATTATTGCATATGTATGGATGTGTGTGTTTGATCAGTTAAAGTCTTTATTATGGAGTCTGACAGCAGTGGGGAGGAAAGACCTGCGAAATCTCTCCGTCCCACACCGTGGGTGCCGCAGTCTCCCACTGAAGGAGCTGCTCAGTGCTGTCACAGTCTGCTGCATGGGGTGGGAGATGTTGTCCATCAGGGATGACAGCTTAGCCGCCATTCTCCTGTCACTCACCACCTCCACTGGGTCCAGAGGGCATCCTAGAACAGAGCTGGCCCTTCGGATCACCCTGTTCAGTCTCTTCCTGTCCCCAGCAGAGATGCTGCCGCCCCAGCAGACCACACCATAAAAGATAGCAGAAGCCACCACAGAGTCATAGAAGGTCTTCAGGAGTGGGCCCTCCACTCCAAATGACCTGAGTCTCCGCAGCAGGTACAGCCTGCTCTGCCCTTTCCTGTAGAGGGCGTCTGAGTTATGAGTCCAGTCCAGTCTATTGTTCAGATGAACACCAAGGTACCTGTAGCTGTCCACAGCCTCAATGTCCATACCTTGGATGTTCAGTGGTTGCAGTGGAGAATGCTTGTGCCTGCGGAAGTCTACCACCAGTTCCTTGGTTTTACTGGCGTTGATCTGGAGGTAGTTCAGCTGGCACCAGTCCACAAAGTCTTGGGTCAGACCTCTGTACTCCTTGTCGTCCCCATCAGTGATGAGGCCGACTATTGCAGAGTCATCAGAGAACTTCTGCAGGAAGCACTGGGTGGAATTGTGGGAGAAGTCTGCAGTGTAGATGGTGAAGAGGAACGGAGCCAGAACCGTTCCCTGTGGGGCCCCCGTACTGCAGACGACCCTGTCCGACACACAGCCCTGAGTCCTCACATACTGTGGTCGGTCGGTGAGGTAGTCCAAAATCCAGGTAGTGAGGTGATGGTCCACTCCAGAGTTCACCAGCTTGTCCTTTAGAACCGAGGGAAGAATGGTGTTGAAGGCACTGGAGAAATCAAAGAACATGATTCTCACAGTGCTTCCAGCGGTCTCCAGGTGAGCGAGGGAACGATGTAGGAGGTGAATGACGGCATCATCCGCTCCAATGCCAGGCTGGTAGGCAAACTGAAGTGGGTCCAGTGATGAGCTTATTAGGCGCCGAAGCTGAGCCAGGACCAACCGCTCCAGGGTCTTCATCAGGTGGGATGTCAGAGCCACCGGCCTGTAGCTGTTGAGGTCCTTGGGGCGTGAAGTCTTTGGCACTGGTACAACACAGGAGGTTTTCCAGAGCTGTGGAACTCTTCCCAACCTCAGGCTCAGGTTGAAGAGGTGCTCCATCACACCAATGGCTGAGAGAGACAAACTTTCTGATAGTTATTATTCAGTGTTTCTACCAGGTTATGAACATAGTCAGACAATGCAGTGTCTATGTCCCCTTCCAATAGCGGTGCCCCTCTGGAGGCTGACCATGGTGTTGGAAACGGTCTTCCCATGATTATTTCAAATGGAGATAATTTGGTTGCTGCGGATGGAGTCATTCTAATCTCGCAGAGGATTTGAGGAAGTAATTTGACCCAGGTCATTCCTGTTTCTATCATTGCTTTAGTCAGGCGGTTTTTTATGGTCCTATTCATTCTTTCTACAACTCCTGAACTCTGAGGATGGTATGGCACATGATATTTCCAGTCTATTGCTAGAGTTTTAGCACACTTTTGAATTACTTCTGATGTGAATGAAGGTCCTCTATCACTGTTAATTTGGTGAGGTATTCCAAATCTGGGTATTATTTCATTGCACAACTTTTGACAGACTACTTCTGCAGTTTCTTTTGATGTTGGATAAGCTTCTACCCATTTACTAAATTGGTCCACTATTACCAGTAAGTACTTGATGCTTCCTTGTGCTGGCATATGTGTAAAATCGATTTGTAATGTATGAAATGGGAAATCTGGTTGTGGTAAATGCTGATGTTTTGCTTTTGGTTTTCCTACATTAGTTCGTGCACATGTTAGACAGGTTGCTAATATGCGTTTTACTGCGTGTGATGTTTTCTCGATTACAAATCTTGATTTTATTGCTCCTATTACCCCTCTTTGTCCGACATGACTCACACCGTGAAAATGGCAGACAAGGATTGGCAGTAGTGAAGATGGGAGGGCAATCAAACCCTCAAGGTTTTTGTATAAGCCGTCTCTGTTATCTAAGGTACAATTATTACTTTCCCAGTAAGTGTAATCTGAGGCAGAGGCTTGCTCTTGTATGAATTTTAGGTCAACATTTGTTTCTAAATAGTCTGGGAGTGTGACAAGTGGCAGCTGTAAAGGCAAAGATAATACTTCCTTTCTGGGTGGTTGCTGTGAGGCAGCAGCTGCTTTCGCGGTTACGTCTGCAAGAGCATTTCCCACTGCTTCGTCTGTGTCAGCCGTGCTGTGCCCCTTCGTTTTAACAACTGCAATTGCCGATGGCAGCTGTATAGCCTGCAAAAGTCTTTGAACAAGATCAGAATTAGCGATCGATTTTCCATCAGCAGATGTGAAGCCTCTCTGTCTCCACAATGTGCCAAAGTCATGCACCACACCGAATGCATAACGGCTATCAGTGTAAATTGTTACTCGCTTATCCACATGTGGCTCACAGGCGCGTATTAAAGCCATGAGCTCTGCTTTTTGTGCTGAGTGAAACGGTAATGAGTGAGCCTCTAGTATGATGTCAGGCAATGTGACCACTGAATAGCCACAAAGAAATGAGTTGTCATTTGGTTTTGAACAGGACCCGTCCACATAAACAATGACTGAGTCTGGGATTGGTGTCTGCTCTAAGTCTGGGCGTGGTGCTGTGGATTCCTGTATACGTGTCATACAATCATGATCGTCAGGGTCGTCTGAACCATCCTGTCGGTCAGAGGAACACAGCATACGAATAAGTAAGTGTGCTGGCGAATTGGGTGTGCTGTTTGCTTTTATAGTGAGATTAGCTGTTGAAGTCAGTGTAGCTTCATAACCTGAGCGACGTTGTGCGGTCATATGTTGTGTAGTTATGTTTGCTAGAATGGTCGTGACCTGGTGATTGGTGTGTAGAATAGTGTCATGTGAGAGTGTGAGCTTCTCGCAGTCCCTTATCATGATAGAGCAAGCTGCTACTGCTCTCAGGCAGGCCGGCATCCCCTGAACTACCGCAGGCAGAGTCAGGCAGACCCAAACAAGGGTCCCTGTAATGCATTGAAAGAGGCAGTCATTTCTGTGGACCACAGTATTCGAGGAGGCTTGTCTTTTTTGCAGCATTCACGCAGAATGTGGTCATGAAAAGAACAGTCTGGTATCCACTGTCTGCAATAGTTCACCATGCCTAGGAAGGACAACATTTCCTTCTGTGTAGT
This sequence comes from Rhamphochromis longiceps, assembly GCF_057381845.1. Lineage (NCBI taxonomy): Eukaryota > Metazoa > Chordata > Actinopteri > Cichliformes > Cichlidae > Rhamphochromis > Rhamphochromis longiceps. Next base: position 10,057,261 of record NC_140558.1, read on the forward strand.
GGGCCGAGGGACGGAGGTCACAGCTTTGACCCTGTCTGTAGTCATGGAACGTTGTCCGTGAGACAGTGTGAATCCCAAATATTGAACAGAAGTCTGACAGTACTGCGTTTTCTTTGCTGATGCTTTGTGGCCAGTCTGTTGGAGGTGCTGGAGTAGCATGTGTGTAGCAGTTTGACATAGTTTTTCACTCGGAGCACAGAGGAGGAGGTCATCCACATACTGGATCAAGGTACAGCCCTGAGGAGGAGTGAAGCTGTCCAGGGTAGCACGGACCACCATTGAGAAAGCAGCAGGGCTGTCTATCATGCCCTGAGGCAAACGTGTCCAGGTGTACTGCTTATTTCTATGTGTGAATGCAAATATCGGCTGTGTGTCTTCATGCACAGGCACTGAGAAAAAGGCGGAGCACAAATCCACCACAGTAAAATGTGTAGATGTTGCTGGAATAGCTGTCAGTATGCTGGGAACGTCTGGGACGAGAGGTGGCAGAGGCATAATGACTGCATTAATTTGCCTTAAGTCTTGTGTGAAACGCCATACGCCAGGTTTGTTAGGCTTTGGCACAGGATTGACAGGAGTGTTATATGGAGATACTGTGGGCTTTATTACTCCAGCTGTCAATAAATCTCCTATGATGATGTCTAAGGCTGCGGCTTTTTCAGCGGAAATGGGATATTGCTTGACATATACTGGCTTGTTGTTTTTCAGCTGAGCATGATAAGGTGTACAGTCAATAAATCCTACATCATTCTCACCTCTTGACCATAATGTCATGTTCTGATATTCAGCTGGCAATGTGACAGCAGAGATAGTACAGTGTATGGGGTAGGTTAGATCTATGTGTCGACATGGTGCAGTAATGTCATAACCTATGTCTGAGTTATGTGACAAAATCACTGTTTTATCTTCACTGGTGTGAGCAGTTATCATGTTGTTAAACAGTGTGAGAGAAACAAAAGTGTGGCTCCCAGATGTGGGATTACCTGGTAGTGGTATTTGTACACGTTTTTGGCACAGTGTGTGACGTGGAATACCGGACAAAAGGATGTTGAGTTCATTCTCTGCTGAGGCGTCCAGCTGACACAGAGGCTGTTCCTTCTCCATGGTGTCGGTGCAAAGGGCAGAGAAAACATAGCTGTTATCAGTATCTGCAAACATTTCACCCTTTGTGTTAAATGAAATACACAAGTTCATTTTTGCCATTAAATCTCTGCCTAATAGATTCACAGGCGAGTTTGGAATAATTATGAATGGATGATATGTAATTTCGTCTGGTTTTGGGCCCCAGCGTGTCTTTAGAGAATGAGTTTTGGGGCATTGCACTAGAGTTCCGTTTATTCCCATGGTGTTGATGCACACAGAGGAAACAGGCCCACTATAGAATTTTCCAGACAGTGAACTTTTAGTGGCTCCACTGTCAACTAAAAAAGAATAAATCTTTTCACCTATTTCTATATCTAACATGGGCAAGCTTTCTGTGTTACGGGACAATTGCAAATGCAGCATCGTGTGTAGTGCTTCACACTGTCCCTCATCCTCACCTGGGCCTCCCTATTGTCGGTCCAGCCTTTCGTTATCATATGGGTGGGGATTAAAATGTGGATTATAAGGTTGCTGCCGAAGTGCAAAGGGGCCATTATTTTGATGTGATTCCTGTCTGCGTTGCCAGTTAACTTGTCTGGAAGAGCTCTGCTGACGCCTAGTGGCAGGAGCTGGTCCTGTGTTTTGTGGTTGAGACCCACGTGCTGCTGATTTGCATTCCCTCCTCCAGTGCCCTATTTTTCCACAGTAAAAACATACGTCTCCACTCCTATCTCTCCTTCTGAGATCTCCCTGCTGCGCTTGTTGAGGGGGCGGGGCCCCTGCATACATCATTTTCTCACTTTCCTCTGAGCCTTCAACATCAAAATTTAACATCATTCTAACATTTTTAGCCTTCGTGCTGTTGGGAAAAAGATCTGCACCGGCTTTCGTTTTGACAAGTGTGATAAAGTTCTTTATCTTCATGTCATAGAGATTATCAGTGGCAGTCAGCTTCAATAGTTGTGAACATTCTGGATGAATATTGTTTAAGAATGTTGTTATGAAAATCTGATCATTTCCACCTTCAGGCATGCATGCCTCATTAGTCCAGCAGTGCATGAAACGTTTCATAAACACTAGAATAAATTCATCTGGCTTTTGCTTGCACATGGTTACTGCATTTAAATCGATTTTATCTCTAGACATTGTGAGCAGAAATTTCTTTAGATTTTGAAAAAAGGCTGTGATTTTGTCATCGTTTATCCACAAAAACGAGGTGGTGTTGGCTGCTTGGTCATTTTTAGGGTCTAGTTCCTCTACTTCTTCAATAAGCTGAGATTCAGTCACACCTGGGATTCGTTGACATAATATATATCTATAATCAGGCCCACCCAAGTGGTGGTCCGCTATTTGTGATTTTATATTTTATTTTTTTCGGTTTTACAGTTAATTTTGATTTTTTATCGGACCCGTCTAAGGTCTTTGAATTATTCTGACCCATGGTCAGTGATTTCCAGAGGGGTTTAGACGCTTGAAGGATTTAAGTTAGTTTTATTTTGCTGTGGCACACCTGAGGTTACTTGATTTTTTGCTAGCAATTTTATCTTTTTAGTGAGCAACTTCTCACTTTTTAACGAGCAACTTCTCGTTTTATGACCACAGGCAACTTCCTGTGTCCTTTCTGCTGGTGAGCAACTTCTTAGTTTATGACAGCAGGCAACTTCCTGTGTCCTTTCTGCTTTAATTTACAAAACAACAGGCAACTTCCTGTGTTTCTATGTGGGCCACTAAAGAAGGCTCCTCAGTGTATCCCACTTGTTACTATGTGGGCCACTGAAGAAGGCCTCGTCAGCGTATCCCGTTTCTATGTGGATCACTGAGAAAGGCATAACACAGTCTTATAAAATAAAAGACACGTGCCTACCTTCGTCAGGATCCCACTTCTGACACCAAAATTGAAGGAAACTGTTTCCAGGGCCTAATCCGTGGATCGACTTCCTCCGAGGCGTGGACGTCTATCAGCAGAGAATGTCCCTTAGTCTGTAACACAGTCAGATATATTCTCAAGCAACATTCAAGCATGCCATTCAGCGTGTTAGTACGAGCAGCTCGGGAGCAGCTTGGGAGAACAAGAAAACAGAGACTGCTTCAGGTTGTCTTCCCAAATTGACTCAACTTTATTCACAAGTACAACAGTTTATATAGAGGGTAAAATTCATGAGACAGCAGATTATCAGTTTAAACCAGTACAGACCAAGATAAGGGAGCGTCTTCCTGCCCTTGGGTGAAGAAGCATCCTTTGTGTAGTTTATCAGTTCAGCTACAATTGTGATTATCTCAGCGACATATTTTCAAGGCACAAAATAAAGAGTTCTTTCATTAGTGAATTCTGAAACAAACCATTTGGCCTTCAACAGGCGTCTCCTAAGAGATTAAGAAACTAATGTAGCTGAGGGAGTGATCTCTGTGGTATTTCAACCTTGTACCAGCCTGTGATTCTCACACATCAATTCTTGGGTCAAAGAGAAAAACACTGAAACAAAGGGGCCTTATTGAATGACAGAGTTTTCCTGCATAATGTCACTATAAAACAATATCCAGTAAATGCTACCATGGTACTAAAATACCTAACAGTATGGAATTCATTTTTAAAAAAAATTGATCAGTGTTTTGAAATTAGATGTGATGAACATGTGACCTTAATTTACAAAATCAACATCATGTTGGATTCAATGAGACATGAAACTAGTGCATGAAACAGGTCTCAGTAAATGTTCTCATAGACTGCAATACACTGCCCCCTGCTGGTCATTATAAAGTCTGCAGATGTCATTTGACATGAATGTCATATTTGCGAAACAAAATAAAGGACTCTGTAAAATAAATGAAAATCAAATATTTATATACAGAATATTTATGTACAAATGCTGAAAAAGACATTTGAACAAGATGCACACCCAGTAAAATTTAAAAACAAAAGAAAAGTCAGTTTTATCATGTGACTATCATGCTGTCATTTCTGCACAATGCACTTTACACCAGATCAAAATAAAATACTGTGAGGTCGTTCTAACCGGAAGCCCAGAGAGCTTCGACAATGCAGCACAATGCCCTGAAGCATCAGCATCAAAATATACTTCAAGTACCAAAAAGTACTCATTGTGCAGAATGCCCTATTTTTGAATAGCTGGACATTTTAATTACTTTATCACCAGCTGTGACTACAGCTGATAATCAACCATGTTTCATAGGGATGTGACTACATTTAGAAATGTCACGCATTTTTAGGTATAAAGCAAAAGATGCAATGAAATAAATAAGCTATCACATATTAATCCAAATGAATTCACTGAAATACATCTGCACATTTCTGCAGCCTGACTTATTACACACGTGAACACAGTACACATTTGTTTACTGCAAGCTTGTTTCAGAGATGTGATGCAGTTAAATCTGTATGCGTCTGTTTCCTTGTAGTGTTAGTAGAGATGGTGAACCTGACACAATCCTGTGTTTGGTGTGAAGGAAACCAGTTAACAGCCGGTTTAGTAAAATTCTCTTGAACTCATGGAAAACTCATCGTCGTCTCGAAGTGAGCAGCTGAAGCGTCCCGTGTGATCAGAGGTCCTCGTCGTCCTCGCTCACCATGACGTCGAGCTCTTTGTCTTTCCGTACGACGCTCTCGGTGATGAACTCCTTGTGCTGCTCCTCCAGCTCACGCAGCTCCGCCTGCAGGCGCTCCAGGTGGAGCACTCGCCGGTTCCTCAGCAGCCGGCTGGGGAATGGGTTCATGTCGTTGAAGGCGATGCTGGTCAGCTTCCTGCATGGACACACGCAGGTGGAAAGGACTCGATCACCAACACAGAGGAACTGGAAACTGATCAGCTTGAGTGTTTCTGTTTTATGCTGCTTGATACTTCAGGTACTGCAGTTTGAGCAGGAAATACTGGACTGACTGGACCACATGTATCCGAGAGCTGCAGATACTTAAAAATCTTTAAATCGTTGTTACTGTGATCAGGGAAATTTAAACTTCTCACAAAATTTCAGTAAAAAGGGTTTGAAGCTCAAAGATTCAACAGCTACATCCGCTACACTTCTGAGAGTGTAACAGCTCGTAGATTAAGGCGGGTGGAGGCGAGTGCGTACCTGGCATTGGAGACGGTCTTTGTGAAGAAGCGTAGGTACTGGTAGATCTCCACGCTGTCGTGAATCTTCAGGATGTCGTCCTCTTTGTATTTGAACAGAGCCAGAGTGTATCTGAAGATCACCTGCAGCACAGACACGCATTTCATAACAGGACACTCACGCCACACAATTAATTGGAAACTTTGAGGAGGTGAGTCATAAAATTACTCTTTCAGTTGTGGTGCAGTTGGGCCCTTTACTCATTACAGCTCTGATCGATTTCCAATAAGCCACTTGGTTCCTCAGTTGCCAGATAATATTAACTTACTTGGTAGTTGAGCTTTAAGTTTAAATTAAACTTTTGGGTTGGATCTACGTGGCTGAAGCTGTTGTCAGCATTTATCCCTGTGTGGTATATATTTCTGTGTCTGAACTGTGATTTTATTTCCTGAGACAAACGATGTAAAAGCTGTGCTGCATTTGTCACATTGCAGAAACAAGCCCAAAGCCATTGTCCCGCTCATCGTCTGGATTTACGCTGCTTGTGGTAGACTGTGAGGTCGTTACTAGAATGATCTTCTTTCCCACTCCTATTTCATGTCACATGACAGTTCCCCATGCTTAGTAAACAATGTCTTATTACTCCTAAAATGTAAATAAAGACATCTAAAGGTGAAAACAAAATCATTTTTGTTTCCATGGACACTACTGTGGTGCATTCAAGTGTTGGTACCCTCATACAGGAAGGCGTCCCACAGAGGCATCAGGATGTCGCTGGGCAGACTCTCCACAAAAACCACCAGGAACCAGTTGAAGGTGACCAGAGAGACGTCAATGTTGTGATCCTCAAAGTGAGATGCCAGGCGAGGAAGCTTCTCCGCCATGAAGTCCTTCAGCACGCGCTGGTCCGCCTGAGCACAAAGACTCACAGTGATCAGCCTCACTGATCACTAAAACAGATCACAGCAGGCAAGCAGGTGAGTGTGTCTGCTGACCTGAGAGGCCAACCAGATTCTTGGTGTAGTAGTCCTGAGGCATGATGGCTTCCACGACTGCCACCAGACACCAGAAGGCGTCTTCGTCACTTTGGAGGACCAACAGAGCGAGGGCCGCTAACCTGTGGACATTGATGGAAGGTGAGGTTCTGCCTGGAAGGCGGGTCCACATAAGAACTCAGATATAATATTTATATTTTTGTTCTAACCTGTTGAGTCCCTGGCAGCAGCCAATGGCAGGGTTGTGCCAGCCAGCAGGATGCTGTGGAGCTGCTGAAGGGCGGGGCTGGAGTCTGAAAGTAAGAGCTCGTTTAGACTCTATTCTGTGAACAGGCTTGCTCCCACGAATATGTGAATTCATCTGTAAAAGAGTTTAACTCTAATGCACCTGCTCCTCCTGCTCCCTGCTGCAGGGCGGCCTGTTGGACTACGAATGCCAGTGCGGAGCTAAGAAGATCAAAGAGGAGCTGTTGTTCTTGAACCTGCCAAAGTGAGTAACCTCAAATCGGTCCCCAAAGGCCTCAAACCACCACAGTTCAGTCGGTGTCAGCTTTGTTCATGTCATGTCCTCCTTGCGTCTTCCTTTGAGCCTCTCCTCTTTGTCTCATCTCTTTCAGTGTGCTGATCCTCCAGCTGAAGTGGTTTACGTTCACTCCATCGTTCACCGTGGAGAAGAAGAACAGCCCCATTGTTCTGACACAGCAGCTGGTGATCAGCCAGGACACAGCCTTTACTGAAGAGGTAAGGGAAAAGGCACACCGTTCATTTCAAGTATGGATGGAGCCCATTTCTAAGCTAACGGGTGGTGCCGCTGCCCTCTCCCAGTAAACTGCTCGCTATTTGTTGGTCAGCGTGATCAGTCGTTTGGGCTCCTCAGCTTACAGCGGTGAGTGGGTGCTTTCAGACACATGTGCTGAATGCAGGTCAGCTTTGAAAGTTTATGAGACGTTAATAAGTGCGCCTTCTCCTCTCAGGACATTACGTCTGTGACGGCGTTCACCAGATGAGCGGAAGAGACGACGTCACAGACAGCCGGCTCACGTACGATGACGAGTTGGTCTGCCAGACCACGTGTGAGTCTGTGTGTGAGCAGCGGCAGAGAACAGCTTACCTGCTATTCTATAAAAGACAGGTGACGTCTCCCAGCAAACAGTCAGCATGTCTGTGCAAATATTCAGTGTAACTTGTAGAAAAACCCTCACACTCAGTTTATTTGTGTTTTTCTTTTTCTATTTCTTACTTTCTTTGCCGCACTAGAAAGGCAGCAGAGTCGGGACTCAGATCTGCAGCAACACCTTCATTGTTATTGTTATAACTCTCATAACTCAGACGCCCTCTACAGGAAAGGGCAGAGCAGGTTGTACCTGCTGCGGAGACTCAGGTCGTTTGGGGTGGAGGGCCCACTCCTGAAGACCTTCTATGACTCTGTGGTGGCTTCTGCTATCTTTTATGGTGTGGTCTGCTGGGGCGGCAGCATCTCTGCTGGGGACAGGAAGAGACTGAACAGGGTGATCCGAAGGGCCAGCTCTGTTCTAGGATGCCCTCTGGACCCAGTGGAGGTGGTGAGTGACAGGAGAATGGCGGCTAAGCTGTCATCCCTGTTGGACAACGTCTCCCACCCCATGCAGCAGACTGTGACAGCACTGAGCAGCTCCTTCAGTGGGAGACTGCGGCACCCACGGTGTGGGACGGAGAGATTTCGCAGGTCTTTCCTCCCCACTGCTGTCAGACTCCACAACAAAGACTTTAACTGAACAAACACACACATCCACACATGTGCAATAACACTAAGTGCAATAATCTTTTCTGGCATCGTTGTATTTTTACTCAGTTGTATATAGTATTTGTATTTGTATTCTATTTTTATCTTATTGTATACTTTTATTCTATTTTATTCTACTGTATATAGTATATTATTTTATTCTATTCTGTACAGCTGTGTACTGTATTTATTCTTATTGTATTCTAATTTTTGCGTCATAACTTTTGCACTGTCCACTTCCTGCTGTGACAAAACAAATTTCCCACGTGTGGGACTAATAAAGGTTATCTTATCTTATCTTATCTTATCTTATCTTATTATTGTTGTTAGTACTGTTGTTGTTATGATTGATATTGTTACTGTTATGATCAGTTTTATTATTATTATTATCATTATTAATTTTTTAATACATTTGTTTATCTTTATTATTATTAGTAGTAATGTTGTTGTTTATGTTGTTATTGTTATTATTATTACTGGTATTTTTGACATTATTATTATTATTTTGTTGTTATTGTCATTATTAGTAGAAGTAGTATTAGTTATATCATTTTTATATCAGCCTGGAGTGAACAACATGAAAGCATGGATCCATCCTCCCTCACATTCACAATTCAGGCTGCTGGTGTAATCGTGCGGGGGATATTTTCCTGGTACACTTTGGGACCTTTAAATGCTACAGTCTGAGTATTGTTATGACCACAGTGTACCCTCTTCTGATGGCTGAAAGTAAAAGGGGGTCCAGTACCGGTTCCGGTACCAGGCCTACTGACAATTTAACATAATGTAAAATGGTAACATCGTAAACATAATGTTACAATTTAACATAATGTAAATGGTAACATTGTAAACATAATGTTACCATTTAACACAATGTAAAATGGTAACATTGTAAACAGAATGTTACCATTTAACACAATGTGAAATGGTAACATTGTAAACAGAATGTTACCATTTAACACAATGTAAAATGGTAACATTGTAAACAGAATGTTACCATTTAACACAATGTAAAATGGTAACATTGTAAACAGAATGTTACCATTTAACACAATGTAAAATGGTAACATTGTAAACAGAATGTTGCCATTTAACATTATGTTAAATATAACTAACGGATTTACTTTACCAAATGGACCATCCCGGCCTTGCCGTATTGGTCTATTTGATTCACCTTTGTTTTTATTGTTTATTTTATTTTCACTTGCTACACATAGGACAGACATGACTGGGGGAAAGAAAGGGGAGAAAGAAAGAGGGAAAGAAAAACAGCAGGGAAGAGGAATGGTGATAAAGGGCAAAAAACAAAAACCAACAAAACAAACAGACAAAAAATATATATATCAGTCACTTCAACTCAAAGAAGTCCAGACGCTTTTCTTTTCAAGCTCCTTTGACTGACTGTTAGGACAACTTATTTATTGCAAGCATGCAGTACAAGAATAACTCGATGTTTCTGACTTTGCATTACGAATTGTTTACCCACTGACAAACATTTCAAATGAAATTAAATTAAAAAACAATTTGTGGTAACCTGATTTTAATTCAAAAAGAATCATTAACAACACTTCTTGTAATGGTGTCAAAATCAGCCCAACTTTTATTTTCAAATGCAAAAAGTAAAAGAAAATGAGCCAACATACTGGACACATATAATTGTCAATATAATTGTTTATAAACAATTATACTGTCATCATTGTTACAGATATGGAAACTTTATTAACAATTTGTCCAAGTAAAAAAATGCCCTGCTAATTGTTGGGGTTTTCTCTCCTCTAGCCCTTTCCTTTAAGCTCTTCTTTACATCCCCCCACCCCCACCTTTTCTTTTTTCTTAATAATATAACAATAAAAACAATTGGCTGCATTTTAAATGTGTCAGATCAATGTCTTTATTCAAGAATACAAGAAATGGTAATAGCTGCATGTGTGTTTGTGTGTGTGCATAATATGCATACTTTACTTGTTGGATCCAAATCCCACAAGGAATCAAATAAAACAAGAAGACAAACAAAAACAAAACAAAAATATATTTCTCTCCCTTCCCAGGTCAGGTTCACAAAAGCATTGCAGCTCTTTATTCCTCTTGTACAGCTCCAGAGTCTGTCAGCCAAAAAGAAACTACTGAGGTTCCAACACCCAGTGTTTCTGTAAACACATCATCATCATCATCATCATCAACTTTATTTATAAAGCACTTTAAAACAACCACAGCTGACACAAAGTGCTGTACATTGGAACTGTAAAATTAAATTACATGAGATATAAATAAAAAACAAATAAAAGAAGAGTGAAATCATTAATTAAATAACTACTGCATTAAAAAAGAAACTAAGTCTCACTGAGGTTAAAAGCCAAGGAATAAAAGTGGGTTTTAAGACGTGATTTAAAAGTGGACAGTGAAGGGGCCTCTCTAACATGTATGGGCAAATTATTCCATAATTTTGGAGCCACAATAGAGAAGGCCCTGTCCCCTCTGAGCTTCCTCCTGGATCTCGGTACCTCCAGGAGCAGCTGGTCAGCTGACCTGAGAGACCGACAGGGTATGTGGGGATGAAGAAGCTCAGAGAGGTAAGGCGGGGCAAGACTGTGTAGACATTTAAAAACAAACATAAGAATTTTAAAATTAACTCTAAAAGACACAGGCAGCCAGTGCAGAGAGGCCAGCACGGGGGTTATATGCTCTCTTTTTCGAGTTCCTGTTAGGAGTCGTGCAGCCGCATTTTGAACCAGCTGCAGACGTGAGAGCAATAACTGACTGACCCCCACATAAAGTGAGTTACAGTAGTCCAGGCGGGAAGAAATAAAAGCATGGATCACTGTTTCAAGGTGCTGCCTCGAAAGAAAAGATTTTAGTCTTGCCAGTCGCCTTAAATGATAAAAACTGGACTTCACCACTGCTCTGATTTGGTTGTCCAATTTAAAATCACTGTCCAACTTAAAACCAAGGTCAGTAACAACAGATTTAAAATAGACTTCCAGGGATCCTAAAACAACAGAGGATGACTCACAGGGACCACTGGGTCCAAACACCAACACTTCTGTTTTCTTTTTATTAAAATTTAAAAAGTTTCGAGCCAACCAAGCTTTAATGTCATCTAGACATGTCAAGAGAGGTTTTATGGAGATGGCATCCTTGCGTTTTAGTGTCAAATAAATTTGGCAGTCATCGGCATAACAGTGAAATGAGATCCCATGCCTTCTAAGGATAGAACCCAGAGGCAGTAGATACAGAGAAAAGAGCAGTGGCCCTAAAATTGAGCCCTGTGGGACGCCGCATGACAGAGGAGCAGAAGACGATTCGTAACCGAGAAGGCTGACAGAGAAAGTTCTATCTGACAAATAAGACCTAAACCAATTGAGTGCAGTGCCACCAATACCCACTACATCATGTAATCGAGAAATTAAAATATTGTGGTCTACTGTGTCAAAGGCAGCAGTTAGGTCAAGCAAGACAAGAACAACATGGTTACCAGAATCACATGCCAGAAGGATGTCATTAAAAACCCTTAGTAATGCAGATTCTGTGCTGTGAAGGGTTTTAAAACCTGACTGAAAAACCTCAAAGATTCCATTTTCATCTAGAAAATCTTTCAGTTGACTAAAAACAATTTTCTCTAAAACCTTGGAGACTAAAGGCAGCTTGGAAATAGGCCTATAGTTCGCTAAAACTGTGTGATCAAGGCCAGGTTTCTTAAGCAGTGGCTGTACTACTGCATGTTTGAAATTTGCAGGAACCACACCAGAAGACAGACTGCTGTTAATAATGTCAAGGACATACTGTTGTATACTAGGAAAAATTTCTTTAAAGAATTGTGGAGGGACAGGATCCCGTGGGGAACCTGTGGGCTTAATATGGCGAACCACATCCTCTAAAGAGGAGAGCGTCACAAGCTCAAACTGAGTGAAAACAGCAGCGCAAGGGACAGAGACAGAGGGGTCAGAGTCAGGAGCTGTGATAAGAGCCCTGATGGTGACAACCTTTTCAATAAAAAAGTTCAGAAAATCATTGCAAATCTCAGGAGAAACTTCCAAACAGACATTCAAAGGAGTATTAAGAACAGTGTCAATGGTCCTAAATAACACACGTGGGTTATGACAGTTGGAAGAAATAATATTTGCAAAATATTCCCTTTTTGCCTCTTTAACAGTGTTCTGGTAGCGATGCCAGCAGTCTTTGAGAATTTGAAATGATACATGCAGTTTATCCTTTTTCCACCTCCGTTCTGCTCGACGACATTCCCTCTTAACAGCACGACTGCTCTCATTAAACCAAGGCTCAGGTTTAGCCTTAAGCTGCCTGGTTTTTAAAGGAGCCACAGAGTCCATGATTTTTTGACAGCAAGAATTAAACCAGGAATGTAGGTCTTCTGTGTCAGAGGAAACAAAGTCAGAAGGCCCGCCGAGCTGATTAAAAGCAGCAGAAAACTGCGCAGCAGTGGCGGGGTTAATAACCCGACAGCACCGAGTAGCAGCGCCAGGTTTAACTGCGGTATATGTCAAACCAACGTTGAATAACACAGGCATATGATCTGAGAGTGCACAGTCACAAATCTCCAAGTCAGTGACAGGCAGACCATATGACAGAACAAGGTCCAGTGTGTGTCCGTGCTCATGTGTAGGGCCACGTACGGACTGTACCAGGCTAAAAGAGTCAATAAGGCTTAAAAAGTCCTTTACCAGTGGCTTATCAGGACAGCATACATGTATATTAAAATCTCCAACAATAAGAACACTATCATAGTTGGGCATAATCCCAGCTAAAAAATCAGAAAAGTCGTTTATGAAGTTCTTATTGTATTTCGGGGGGCGATAGATGACAGCGCAGAAAATCGGGTTTGTACGACTCACCTCAAATGAGGTAAGTTCAAAGCTGGAGAACGAAGGCTGTAGAAAACACTGCTTACATTTAAAATCCTTTTTGTAAACAGTCACTGTGCCTCCACCTCTGCCTGACGTCCGTGGCGAGTTAAAATAGCAACAATCCACAGGTAAAAGTTCAGATAGAACACTGGACTCACCAACACTCAGCCACGTCTCAGTCACACACAGAAAATCCAGATCACGGGAACTGAAGAAGTCCCGAAGAATAAAAGTTTTGTTTAAAAGTGATCTGGCGTTCACCAGGCCAATCCTAGCGGGAGCTGGAGTTGGCGCTCGGGGTTCAGGGGGTCCAGAAACCCGCCGCAGCGATCTCAGATTCCGATAATGTTGACAGCGGAGGTTTAGCCTGGGAGGGCATGGGCAGCGAGGCCGAGGAGCATCATCATCAAAGCCGACCACAGGCACCAAACAGGTATCAACAGGATCCAGAAAACGCCGAGACGCAAACAGCCTTGGCAAGAATCCATGCACTGGTCGGAAAACAGCAGAATAATTCTTTAGGTAAACCTTTAGCTTCACCAGGCGACCGCTTCGTTTACCCCGGCGACGAGGACGCTTTCGCCGGGAAGGTAGCGTGGGAACCCGGTACAGGTAACCCGGGGTTTCCGATGCAAATGGGGGCAGGGGTTGCTGCCCACCAGCTCCAAAGGACACAATATTTTGGACCACAGGTTTGAGGTCCAATAGTGTCTGGCGATCATACCTCAGCAGAGACTTTGTTTCATGAATGACACAAATTAAAAATAACATAAACAGGAACAAACTTGGCAGTGACAGACGAGCAGCCACACACACCGGCGCCATCTTGCCAATCTTCAGTGTGAGGTTTCCCTCAGAAGCATGTAGAACAGGGGTGGGCAATTCCAGATGAAAATGAACAGTCATCCACATCTAAAAGATTTGTAGATTCGAGGGACCGGTATAATACATCTAGTACATCTTTGTTTAAACCTCAGAACACAAAAAGGGAACAAACCATTGTATACAGATTTAAAAGTGCGCAAAGCAACGAACAGTCACCCTCTGAAACAGCTGAGGTTATCACAACCATTGTTTCTGTAAATACACAGGAACAGTCACCCACCTCAAAAAGATTAGTATATTCAAGGGACCAGTGTATCTACTCTGGTCAAAAGAATCCATGCTTCGTACTGATGTCCACAATTCTTTTTTATTCCTCTCACAATCATGGAGCACCGTGAAAACTAGAAACGAGTAAAATAATATCAATAGCACATATGACATCCATCTCAGCCACTTATTTCTTTTCACAAGGTGCACAAGTGCTTAACAAATAACAGCATAATGTTTTTACCGTGTACGCCTTGTAAAACCAGTAGTAGAAAAGTTGTAGGTTCGTGCTCTTGTGGGGGAGACGTATGTTATCCACCACCTCGATAGCTAGCCGAGAGTTCGAGGGTCACTAGAGCCGCCGAGAACGCATGAACTACTTACGGTAGGACGTTTTGCCAAAGTAAGACGTTTTGTCAGAACACCGAGTCCTCAGGAGGATGCAGCCCATGAATTTGGACACGATCTCAGATGCACTTCTGGTGTTGTCATGGCAACCCACACAAACATTTCAGCGTCAGCTACAATGAGGCGGAGCCCTTACTGAGACACTGAGCTCAGGTAGAGTGAAAGACAACATTTTTCTGCATCCAAAACAGCAGCGCTGTTCCTGTGACCTCTAGTAAAGCCTCTACTTGGGAAAAGGGAGTCTTTCATCAAAGCATCCTGCAGAAGTTGAATAAAAATATGCAAATGTTTAAATGATGCAACTTAATGAAGGCTGACAGCAGTTGTACTATTTTACATTGCAGCGAACAGGGGTGACCATTATTTTCAACGTTTTTACAGCATTTTTCACATTGAAAGTGAAATAATATAAATAATGTCTCAATTAAATTGCGTTAATATTTAAAAATACAAAAACTACAGCTTTGTTCACAAGCCAATAAAAATGTACTTGGGCCAGTGGTAAATGAAAATAACACTTATTCAGCACCTGGTTGTTGCGGCTGCATCAGGACACCAGATGTTCAGCCTCCATCCTGTAGGCAGACTTATCCCCGTCTGAGAGGAGTCCAATAATGGTGGTGTCATCTGCAAGCTTAATTAATTTGACAGACTGGTGGTTGGAGGTGCGGCAGTTGGTGTACAGGGAGAAGGGCATAGAAGAAAGAACACAGCCCTGAGGGGAGCTCGTGCTGATGGTCCGGGAGTCCAAGACATTCTTCCCCAGCCTCACTGGTTGCTTCCTGTCCGTCAGGAAGTCAGTGATCCACCGGCAGATGGGATCAGGCACATTCATCTGGGAAAGCAATCCTTGAAGAAGGTCTGAAAGGATGGTGTTGAAGGTAGAGCTGAAGTCCACAAACAGGATCCTAGCATAGATTCTGCAGGACAAAGTGTAGGGCCATGTTGATGGCATCGTCTACAGACCTGTTGGCTCTGTATGCAAACTGCAGGGGGTCCAGGAGGGGGGCCGTGAGGGTCTTAAGATAGGAGAGAACCAGGCGCTCAAAAGACTTCCTGACCAGATGTCAGAGCCACAGGTCTGTAGTCTTTTCGTCCAGTGATCTTTGGCTTCTTGAAAGCTATATATGATATAAAAATTATATAAAAACTGTTAATCAGCAAAAGAAATGATATCATAGTTCTTATAAAGAAAGCCTCTATCAATCAAACACCAGCAGTGTAGCAATGTTGTTCACTTACACTGTATATAAAACACTGATTTTGGCTACATCCAGTTTTTACTGTATTATAAACATTTTTTACCATGAAGAGTAAAGTGTTTGGCATTTTTGTCATTGTTATTGAGCTCAGAGATCAGGCCCAGCCCAGTATCTACCTGGTTATGAGCAAGGAGCTGGAGGTGATAACTCAACAATAACCAGGCCATGCATGCATGCATGGATGGATGCATGGATGGATCAGTTTGTAGGCTGTGTGTGGTCAGCAGCAGGCTGCTGGGTGTGGACCAAGAGGGAAAGCCCAGCATGTGAAACCCATCAGCAGAAGGCCAGAACAAAGGTGCACAGACAAACGCAGCCCAGACACTCAGGCAGGACGAGTAAAATAAATGGCAGCAAACACAGTATGATGTGGTAAAATGTGCTTTCTTTCACAAACAGATAGCACAAACAAGAATCACAAGAATCTCCTTTGTGGTTCTTGTTTTTCTTTTGAGTACATTAATAAAAAGTTGAAATAAAGTGGCAATAAAATTCATGCACTGAAGACCACACGAAACCCTAATTCACCCTACTACCTGTTGCCTTCACATTCCATTTGCATCCCTTGTCCACAGAATCAAAAATGACCCTTCTTCGCTAAAGATCGAACATAAAGCAATTGCATTTTAAATGGAAGCCCATTTTGCATTAAGAAACACTATCAGCAATCAGAAATTGTGTATATCAGAGTTCTCTGTTTTTACTGTCCTGAAAACTGCATTAATTCAGTGGATGCGGTTAGGTTCAAAACAACGTAATATAAGAGGGCAACCAATTCAATCTAAGAGGGATCCAATTTTTATCCATTCATGTACCAGCTACTGGCTTTTTGCTGTTATGTTCTCATATCGCACGAGAGTTTATTTGCCAGGTGTCAGAAGTCTAATAATGAATAAAGTTCAGGATATGCTTAAAAACTCACCTCAGTATAGCCGTCATCAGAAGGAAGTGCGCTTCACTGACTCATCAACTTGTCTCAGGCTTTCCACAAAGTTTCACAGTTGACCTTAAAGTAAGATGCTGCAAGCTTACCTTGCAGTGTATTCCTTTTTAAGGTCTAAAGACCTTAAAGTGCGCTATAGATTGAAGTGATTTGAACTGACAACAGGGCTAATTCAGCACTTCAAGTTAACATCAATAAAAGTTTTAAAATTTATTCTGATTTCCGTTTGTTTTCATTGCCTGTGCTATCTGTTATTTAGTTCAAATTGTGGGTAGATAATGCTGTGCTGTCATGTGACCTGTTCTCTCATGTGTGCCTTTCTCTTGTTTTGTATGTATTTCTCGTTTGTTATTTATTCCTATTTTATTCCTGCAATTGGTATGGAATTCATTTTTTTTTTTAAATTGATCAGTGTTTTGAAATTAGATGTGATGAAGATGTGACCTTAATTTACAAAATCAACATCATGTTGGATTCAATGAGACATGAAACTAGTGCATGAAACAGGTCTCAGTAAATGTTCTCATAGACTGCAATACACTGCCCCCTGCTGGTCATTATAAAGTCTGCAGATGTCATTTGACATGAATGTCATATTTGTGAAACAAAATAAAGGACTCTGTAAAATAAATGAAAATCAAATATTTATATACAGAATATTTATGTACAAATGCTGAAAAAGACATTTGAACAAGATGCACACCCAGTAAAATTTAAAAAAAAAAGAAAAGTCAGTTTTATCATGTGACTATCATGCTGTCATTTCTGCACAATGCACTTTACACCAGATCAAAATAAAACACTGTGAGGTCATTCTAACCGGAAGCCCAGAGAGCTTCGACAATGCAGCACAATGCCCTGAAGCATCAGCATCAAAATACTTCAAGTACCAAAAAGTACTCATTGTGCAGAATGCCCTATTTTTGAATAGCTGGACATTTTAATTACTTTATCACCAGCTGTGACTACAGCTGATAATCAACCATGTTTCATAGGGATGTGACTACATTTAGAAATGTCACGCATTTTTAGGTATAAAGCAAAAGATGCAATGAAATAAATAAGCTATCACATATTAATCCAAATGAATTCACTGAAATACATCTGCACATTTCTGCAGCCTGACTTATTACACACGTGAACACAGTACACATTTGTTTACTGCAAGCTTGTTTCAGAGATGTGATGCAGTTAAATCTGTATGCGTCTGTTTCCTTGTAGTGTTAGTAGAGATGGTGAACCTGACACAATCCTGTGTTTGGTGTGAAGGAAACCAGTTAACAGCCGGTTTAGTAAAATTCTCTTGAACTCATGGAAAACTCATCGTCGTCTCGAAGTGAGCAGCTGAAGCGTCCCGTGTGATCAGAGGTCCTCGTCGTCCTCGCTCACCATGACGTCGAGCTCTTTGTCTTTCCGTACGACGCTCTCGGTGATGACCTCCTTGTGCTGCTCCTCCAGCTCACGCAGCTCCGCCTGCAGGCGCTCCAGGTGGAGCACTCGCCGGTTCCTCAGCAGCCGGCTGGGGAATGGGTTCATGTCGTTGAAGGCGATGCTGGTCAGCTTCCTGCATGGACACACGCAGGTGGAAAGGACTCGATCACCAACACAGAGGAACTGGAAACTGATCAGCTTGAGTGTTTCTGTTTTATGCTGCTTGATACTTCAGGTACTGCAGTTTGAGCAGGAAATACTGGACTGACTGGACCACATGTATCCGAGAGCTGCAGATACTTAAAAATCTTTAAATCGTTGTTACTGTGATCAGGGAAATTTAAACTTCTCACAAAATTTCAGTAAAAAGGGTTTGAAGCTCAAAGATTCAACAGCTACATCCGCTACACTTCTGAGAGTGTAACAGCTCGTAGATTAAGGCGGGTGGAGGCGAGTGCGTACCTGGCATTGGAGACGGTCTTTGTGAAGAAGCGTAGGTACTGGTAGATCTCCACGCTGTCGTGAATCTTCAGGATGTCGTCCTCTTTGTATTTGAACAGAGCCAGAGTGTATCTGAAGATCACCTGCAGCACAGACACGCATTTCATAACAGGACACTCACGCCACACAATTAATTGGAAACTTTGAGGAGGTGAGTCATAAAATTACTCTTTCAGTTGTGGTGCAGTTGGGCCCTTTACTCATTACAGCTCTGATCGATTTCCAATAAGCCACTTGGTTCCTCAGTTGCCAGATAATATTAACTTACTTGGTAGTTGAGCTTTAAGTTTAAATTAAACTTTTGGGTTGGATCTACGTGGCTGAAGCTGTTGTCAGCATTTATCCCTGTGTGGTATATATTTCTGTGTCTGAACTGTGATTTTATTTCCTGAGACAAACGATGTAAAAGCTGTGCTGCATTTGTCACATTGCAGAAACAAGCCCAAAGCCATTGTCCCGCTCATCGTCTGGATTTACGCTGCTTGTGGTAGACTGTGAGGTCGTTACTAGAATGATCTGCTTTCCCACTCCTATTTCATGTCACATGACAGTTCCCCATGCTTAGTAAACAATGTCTTATTACTCCTAAAATGTAAATAAAGACATCTAAAGGTGAAAACAAAATCATTTTTGTTTCCATGGACACTACTGTGGTGCATTCAAGTGTTGTCTGCATTTCTGTCATGGTGTGTTCGGGTGTATGGTACCTTGGTACCCTCATACAGGAAGGCGTCCCACAGAGGCATCAGGATGTCGCTGGGCAGACTCTCCACAAAAACCACCAGGAACCAGTTGAAGGTGACCAGAGAGACGTCAATGTTGTGATCCTCAAAGTGAGATGCCAGGCGAGGAAGCTTCTCCGCCATGAAGTCCTTCAGCACGCGCTGGTCCGCCTGAGCACAAAGACTCACAGAGATCAGCCTCACTGATCACTAAAACAGATCACAGCAGGCAAGCAGGTGAGTGTGTCTGCTGACCTGAGAGGCCACCAGATTCTTGGTGTAGTAGTCCTGAGGCATGATGGCTTCCACCACTGCCACCAGACACCAGAAGGCGTCTTCGTCACTTTGGAGGACCAGCAGAGCGAGGGCCGCTAACCTGTGGACATTGATGGAAGGTGAGGTTCTGCCTGGAAGGCGGGTCCACATAAGAACTCAGATATAAAATTTATACTTTTGTTCTGACCTGTTGAGTACCTGGCAGTAGCCAATGGCAGGGTTATGCCCGGAGAAGGCCAGAAGGATGCGGCGGAGCTGCTGGAGGGCAGGGCTGGAGGGCGGGGCTGGACGGCGAGGAGAAGTGCTGATTGGTCGTCAGGGTTCGGTGAAGGTCCAGCTGGACCTGCCTGGAGGCAGGATTAGGAGCTGTCCGACTCTTCTCACACAGCTGGAAACAGAACAGGATTACTGAGTGCTCGCCAGCATTCCCAACAGGAAGAAGGAGGAGCCACCTGTGCTCAGGTGCGGATAAAGCACTCTCTCTCTCTCTCTACAGCTGTACCTGCTGATAGCGTTGCATGTGGCACTCTTGGCTTGTCAAAGTTCTGGCTCGGACCAAACAGCGCCACACTCTCTGCCGATACTCCCGAGGGACGCCTTCACGCACCAGAATTTTGAGCTCAGGTGAGATGATGAAGTCATCGTCGGACCTGCCTGCAAGGTACTGAGCCCAGCGGCTCAGCAGGGAGTGCTCCAGACCCTCCTACAGAGACAATGATGTATGATATAAAAAGAGGATAACCATTATCTGTTAAGCATTATGTTACAATTTAACATAATGTAAAATTGTAACATTGTAAACATAATGTTACAATTTTACATTATGTTACAGTTTAACATCATATAAAATTGTAACATTATGTTTACAATGTTACAATTTACAAATTGTAACATTGTAAACATAATGTTACAATTTTACATGATGTTAAATTGTAGCTGTTAAGGGTGGTGAGTTAGCGAACCTAGACGCGGACCTCTCGTTTAAGTTGAACAGTGTCTTTATTTACAGTGAAGCCAAAATCAATCCACAGTTATCCACAGTGCAAGTCCCTTCAGTGCTCCTCTCCCCGTCCCCCCTCGTGTGTCCACAAAACTCCCTAGAATCAGTGAAGTGTCCCCTTCCGTCTCTCCGTCTCGATCGCGTCCAGGCTTATTAGGCAGCTCAGAGTGGCAGCACTTACGGGTCGGAGGTAACAATCGCAGCGGAGAAAAAGCGGAGCGAGAGAGGAGAACAAAAAAACACACACACACAGGTCGACCGGTCGGGGCACCGTCCGACTCTGACAGTAACATAATGTAAAATTGTATTATGTTTACAATGTTACAATCCCTACCCTCACCTATGGCCACGAGCTGTGGGTAGTGACCGAAAGAACGAGATCGCGTATACAAGCGGCAGAAATGAGCTTCCTCCGAAGGGTGGCTGGCCTCTCCCTTAGAGATAGGGTGAGAAGTTCGGCCGTCCGGGAGGGGCTCAGAGTAGAGCAGCTGCTGCTCCACATCGAAAGGAGCCAGCTGAGGTGGTTCGGGCATCTGACAAGGATGCCCCCTGGGCGCCTCCTGGGTGAGGTGTTCCAGGCATGTCCCACCGGGAGCAGGCCCCGGGGCAGACCCAGGACACGCTGGAGAGATTATATCTCTCGGCTGGCCTGGGAACGCCTTGGGACGCTTGAGCGGTCAGCAAAAGTCGACTTCCCCCATCACCCACTCATTCACAAAATTTCCCTCGGGCCGTGAACAGGTGATATAGCAATCACTATTACTGACACCACGTGACCCAAAGCTACGCCTATCCACAACATTCCGGCCCCTAATTATTACATTTTTACAGTAATAATTACACATCCAACACCATAACTCACAACACACACTTCATCATATCACAGACACCCAGTGAGACAACATAACATACTCAAAAGTCCACCAAAGTTATTTTCTCATGTCTTCTCTTCTTTTCTTCTGTCTGCACATGGTCAGTCAGTCATAGGCCAGAGGTTACCAGCACTTAGCCTAAATATAGTCAGTCTGATGTACATCTCATAACATTAAAGTCAATTCAAAGTTAGTTATGTCACACTGTGTCAAAAATGTCATAGTCATGGGTCAGAGGCCTCCTGAAGAAGGCATATCTTTGTGATGGGTCTGCACACATGGCTGGTTGGGGTCTTAATCCAGACCTGACGCACAAGCCCCCTTTCATCTGGTGCAGCTCCGGTGACTCTCCCAATGAGCCAAGAACCACGAGGTGCAGAATCATCCACTATAAGGACCACATCTCCAGGAACAAAGTTACGTTTAATCCTTCCCCATTTCTGGCGCTCTAATTCTGTGACTGGGACTCTCTTTGCATATCCTCTAGATATAAGATCTGTCATGAAGGCAGTGTAGTCTTTATGAAAGTCTTTATCTCTGATGAACCTTTTCTTCAAACCTAAGGCTCGTTGCTCAATTGCACAGTTGTCAGGCATTCTTATGTCTCGGTCTTTTAGTGGCAGGGCAATGCTGTAGTGCCAATCCTCCAAAGTCACCATCTTGCTGGCCAATTCCAGGAACTTCAAGTCTTCCTTTGACAGCCCCATCTGTTCATCATTGCTGCTCTCAGGAAAATCCATCTTGAACTGCTGTTTCCATAGCTTGTCCAGTGTGACAGCAGAAACTCTGTTGGCGGTAACTGTTGCCAAACATCCTGGCCTTCCACAGCATTCTCGATTAAGTGGCCCATTCACAGTCCAGCCGAGCACAGTCCTAATGGCAAAGGGTCCATCACCTACACTCCGGATGACCTCCAAAGGTTCTAGAGCTCTGGGCATATTCATGCCAATCAAAAGCTCAACATTGGCCTTAATTTCTGGCAAATGAACATGCTTCAAATGTGGCCAGTCAACCAGGTCCTGTTGATTTGGGATGTTACCAATATCTACAGGCATTTTATGCTGAGTGAAGAGGTTAGGCATATCACAGTACATGTCACTGTCCAATCCAGCAACTTCAAGTTCAGGTACAATGAAACTGTCCACCACTTTCTCCTGTCCCATGGTGCGCAGGAGAATCTTTGTCCTCCTCCCAGCAATATTCAGCTTGTCCATAAGACCCGCTGTACAAAAGGATGCTGAACTCCCTTGGTCCAGAAAGGCATACGTTTCCACTATTCTTTGACCTCTCTTTGATTTTACTTTAACTGGCACAATGGCAAGCTTACAGTCCTGTTCACCGGCCCCAGTAAGACCACTAGTCTGGATCGTAACAGGAATGTTATCTGCCTCATTATTAGGTTTGATTTCATGTACAGTGTAGTGTAAGCATTAAAAGATCATAAAAGGAAACACTAACATTTATGTGAAACTAATTGTAATAAAAAAAATGAACAGGTGCTTTATAGATTTAAAAGAAAGAATCTGAAAACAACACTTTTTTGGTCTGAGTGATCAAAGTAGAAAACAGAACTGATGTTCAAGAACAAACCATAGCTGCACTAATATTACACATCTCCATTGTTGTGGTGAACAGACATGTTGCTTTTAAAACCACATGCAGTGTGTGACCGTGACTGTTCACTGAGACCATGAACGCCACTTCGCTGAAGCCTTCGCCTTCTTCTTCTTCTTCTAAATTGGAAGCAGAAGGAGCACGAGCTGCTTTGATCTACTGAAAGGAAAAAGCAGAATATCTGAGTTGAAACCAGTCAGCTGAAACCAGTAAGACAGGAACAAATTCAATGCAGTGTCTCAGGTGGCTTAGCCTGTTACAACTGTTGATACAAGCTAAATACAGTTAACACACAGTGTCAGGGAGCTCCAGTGTGGGAACTAGTGGCTTTAGGTTTGTAGTCATTTAACTTTCATCCCTTCATTCATTTAATTCAGGAGGAAGAAATGTCAGGTGGGTGCAGGCTGGTTACATGCATTTGGTCCCATGCTGTCTTTAACTTGGTTCACTTTATGGCTGGGCTGTATGTGGGCTTATATCATGTTACTTGGGCAGGAGTTCCTGTCCCCTGTTAGACTTAGAAAGTTTCTCCATAAGTAGAGCTTCTAACTCTTCTAGCACATCTGTGGCTGACAGTTTTTTGGTGGCTCTTTTTACCCCACACTGGTTGTGAGTGTGTAAATAGCCCCACTAGTTATTTTGGGTTGCAGTTAACTTGGGAGGAAGAGGTAGGTCTGCCATGACTAGATGAATAACAATTATCTGGGATACATAAATTTCATAATGCATGCATGTATCTCTATAAACCTGCCTGAGGGCTGCCATTTTTTACATTCAGTTATTTCTTTGTTGAATCTAAATAATGAATGTGTTACAGTTAAACTGACACTGATCAGTGTAAATGGCTCATTGGGACACAGAAACCTTTAAATTAAACCCTATCACCTGATATCGAGTGTCAAACAATATCAAAGCTGTAAAAGCTGTTTACAGTCAGAATTTATAAAACTATGATTGTAAATAAATTCAAACAAGTGAGCTTTTCTCTTTGTGCTGAATATCAACACTGTGATTTCTTAGACTGTAAGCTTTACTTTAGCACAACCAGTTGTAGAAGCTGCCACTCCAAATGTCTTTTGATAACAAGAAAAAAATACCTTTTCAGTCCACGGCCTGAAGTTCTTCTCTGACATCTTCTGCCATCGGCTTTGTCTGCTGGTTTGAAGACAATAAACCACAAAAAGATGATTTAGTCACTTTGTCTGCGTCATGCAGCTCGAATGTGTCGTGTAACGATGTTGAATAGCTGTCGTTATCCCTCTGCTGTGTCAGTAGGATTGTACTGTACAGCATCTCATTGATATGTGAGGAATGCTAATGTAACACGATAACAGACTTACATCATTAAAACATAAAGGGCAGGAGATATTTAGATATTTTTATATTTATATTACATTTTATAGCTGACGGATATTACTAAATAGATAGAATTTACTAAATAGCTGGATGAACATGAAAAATATGACTATAATAACAAATGACCATGAGAGCCAGTAGAATTAATTCAACTGGACACTCAAAAGACGTCCTTAAATGCTCTTTAAGTGGCGGAACAGACGAACAAACAGTTAATCGCTTACTTGAGATGAAATCTGCTCAGCTACTTTGAAAACAGCTTCTAACTGGTTCATCCTTTAACAGGATGACTGCTCAGGGGTAAGGCCATCATGCAGTCCAGCAACCTTTATGGTTCTGCTTTGATTCACCAGGAACTATTAGGGAAACCTTCCAGCGCCTCCTGTGAAAGACACAGGCATAAACACACAAACATTTATTAACATGTTCCACAGTGTTCCAGTTTGATTTTCTCATCCTGTGGACAACAACGTACATGGATGCAGGTTTATTGTTAACTTTTGTAAGGTTTATTTAGTGAACATATCCAGCTGCAGCTCCACTGTGATCCTGAACTGGATAAGCACTTAAGAAAATGTGTCAATAAATGGACATACATCAACTTACTATATTTATCCAAACAGACGGGACCAATAATGCTTCACTGAGTTAGAGACTTTAATGTCTCTTCTATGTAAGAATGTCTCGTGCTGATATACCTGCAAACTTGACAACAAAGGTTTTTCAGACTGCATGTAGCTCTATGTCAGCTCACACATTTACATTTATGTCACACTTATTTCTGCTTTCCCATTTTATAATTATTACTTACATTTTGATTAGATACCTTGAGTTTGTAAATGATCAGATTACATAATTGGAATAAAATGTATCCAATTCAAGGTTGCGGGAGGATGAAGCCTATCCCAGCTGATACAGGACAAAGACAGGCTGCCAGTTTATCGCAGGGCTAACACAATATGTGTAACAGAAAATCCACTTAAATGTTTGATATTTCTTATAATAATCATAATTATGACTATTATTTAAAGGTTTCTTTATAAATACATTTTGATTTTTTATAACCTCTAAAATATAAACCTGAGCTGTTTCAGATTCTGACCTCTGACCTCACTGCAGCTCCCTCTTGGAAGTATGTCTGCTTCTTGTCCCCAGTGTTGACCACCTGCCCTTGATATCACGTACTGTACCTGAGGAACAAAAAAGGACAAACACTTGCCTTCATTTAAGAAGTACATTCATACAGAGGTAATCTATGGAAACACACTAGTTCAACCTTTGGGAGAAATCAGTTCCTGTGAAACATTTCTGTAAATTAACATCATATGGAGAATGAATGAAATGAGTTCTTCCGGTGACTCAGCAGTCAAACACTGACAAATGAAATCTAGTTAAACTATTAAGCATATTTGCTCTTCTGAAATCTGTGTTAAACAACAACAAACATAAATTAGTAACAAAAATACAGCTGAGTAGATATTACAAACCACCAGCAGCCATAATGCTAAATTTTAATCTTCAAATGTTTCTGAGCCGTCTTCAACCTGCTTTTAACACATTAAAGTCCCACAGTCAATGCAGCCTGACTCAATCCTAGATGTTCAGCACACAGAGGTACCGTTTGAAGTTTAGTGTTAACCTGAGTCACTGATCATTTGCAGTATTACAGAGTCTGGCAGTCTTTGCATGATGTCCACGTCACTATAACTTTCTAGCTGACTCTCAGGTGTGCCAGCAGGAAAGAGTAATAATAACCTGCATCCTGAGGTTTGTCATGCAGGATTAAATTTACAGTGGCTTTGTTCACACAGCTAGGATTGTATTTTACACTGACCCTGGGTCAGTATAAGTATCATACAGTTTAAACGAAGCACTGAAACTTGCACATATTTATTACAGATGCACTGAAGCTAATCGAGATATTTGCTGTCAACCTGTGGCTGCGATTAATCACTTTACTGAAAACTTTATTAACTAGTAACTTCATCAGTCATGACAGAAGCTAATATTTCTGTGCTAACATCGTTTAACCAGTAACAGCTTTCCTCCAATATAAGCTAACGTTTACACCGTAACTTTAAGCTAGCACCATAAAGACGGTAAAACACGTAATAATATCTACAAATGCATCTTAAAGCTCTTATATTAGCACTCGGTGTATTACTAACATAACCACATTAACATTACTGACACTCGCTGACTTTTAATAGTCATTCTATAAATGCTGTCCGTTTAAATGGTCCTGTACCTGTACACACTGCATATCCACCGGATTCCAGCCAGAGTGGATTCTGGAGTCTTCCACGCTCCTGTTAGTGATCCTCCATCTGGATGGATGAGAACAACCTTCTGAACAATCTAGCAGGTCCCCTTGGGGGGCACATCTCCCCACCCCCCAAGCGAGGGCCGTGGCACTGAAACTGCCGGCTGAGAGAAGGCTTGAAAAAAAAGGACATTTATCATTTCTTCTTCGGCCACCTTTTTTTCTCATCGTTTTTCCAAAGTACACATTAAGCTTCTTCTGCAATAACACACTAATTACACATGCAAACCTACCTACTTCTTTCTTCATCATAAACAATTACACTTTCTGTAAAGTGCTTTCAATAAAACAGAAAAGAAAAGTGTGTTTTGTTTTGTTTTTTTATTCAAGATCTGTTCACATGTACTTAGCAAAGGTGAGTACACAGCATGAGGAAAGCCAAAAGCAAAGAGAGCGTATGAAGGTAATATTGAAGTAGGCTTCGTTTTGAAGTGGTGAAAGGCAAAGGCATGAGTGTAAGGTAATAAGGGGTAATGAGAGAGATGAGGAGCGGGCGGAGGACTTGGCTCGAGCAGGAAAAAGCAAAAAGGAAATGCGAGTGCGTTTCCCCGCCCCCCGCGCAGGGCCGTGGCAGTGAGTTCGTGGGGGGTTCGAACTGGCGGAGCTCTGTAGCAGAGTCCCCGCCACATGTCATAAGCCAAATGACCGGCTAAGGGAATACTTAAAAAAAAGGACATTTATCTTTTCTTCTTCGGCCACCTTTTTTTCCCATTGTTTTTGCAAACTACACATTAAGCTTCTTCTGCAATAACACACTAATTACACATGCAAACCTACCTACTTCTTTCTTCATTACAAACAATTACACTTTCTGTAAAGTGCTTTCAATAAAACACAAAACAAAAGTAGCTTTTCTTTTCTTTTCTTTTTTTTATTCAACATCTCTTGATTGTGATTTTCGGGTAATAAAAGCTAATAAGAGAGATGTAGAGCGGGCGGAGGACTTGGCGAGAGCAGGAAAAAGCAAAAAGGAAACGCCAGTGCATGTCTCCCCGCCCCCCAAGCAAGGGCCGTGGCACTGAAACGGCTGGCCAGAGAAGGCTTGAAAAAAAAGGACATTTATCTTTTCTTCTTCAGCCAGCTTTTTCCCCCATTGTTTTTCCAAAGTACACATTAAGCTTCTTCTGCAGCATTATCACACACTAATTACACATGGAAACCTACCTACTTCTTTCTTCATTACAAACAATTACACTTTCTGTAAAGTGCTTTCAATAAAACAGAAAAGAAAAGTGTGTTTTGTTTTGTTTTTTTTATTCAAGATCTGTTCACATGTACTTAGCAAAGGTGAGTACACAGCGTGTTGGGTCTGGGCCTCTTTGCTTAGGCTGCTGCCCCCGCGACCCGGCCTCGGATAAAGCGGATGAAGATGCATGGATAGATGGACTGATGTTCCAATTGTAACATTATGTTTACAATGTTACAATTTCACATTATGTTAAATTGCAACATAATGTAAAATTGTAACGTTAAGTTTACAATGTTACGATTTTACATCATGTTACAATTTAATATAATGTAAAATCATAACATTAAGTTTACAATGTTACAATTGTAAATATAATTTACCCAATTAATTCTGTCATAACAGAAGTATGACTTCTCTGTGTTATTAATCCGTATTAATATCATAGGGAGATTAATATCCCTACAATATTAAGCATCAGACTTTATCAAATTTTCTAAAAACTTTTTTTGTTGGATAGTGTAGCGCAGCTGGATAGTGTAGTGGTAATACTACACATCTTTGGAGTCGCACGTTCGATTCCCACCAAGTATCCAGTAAGGGTCCTGGCTAGACCCCTCATGCTAACCAAAAATCCCTGGAATGGTGCGGCTACGTCTGCAGTCTCTCCGCTTGAATTTAGAGCTTGCTTGTTTGTTAAATGTATTATTTACTGTTTTTAGTTTACTCCATGACGGGGCTGGATATCGGGCGTCCTGCACCACCCATCCGGTCTGGAGCATAGCGAAACCATTTCTGCACTGTTTGAACGAAGGTGAACTCAGAAACTGCCCCCACCTGCTGAGTCAGGCCATCTAAGACAACAAAAAACCCCAAAAACAAACAAACAAAAAAACAGTAAAAAAGAGGGGTTCAATTAGAGTTCAAATATGAATAACCTCTCGCCAAAAGTCTTTAACAGCTAGAAAGCTGGCAAACTACTAAGCTGATCAACATGAAAGGCACAAGGTGGAAATCAGCAAACTGCTGCCTCACTTTGTTCACCTGTGCTCTATATTTCATGGTCCGGTTGGCTGCAGGACCAAACATTTGGCCTTACACCTTATTTCTTTATGTTTTGCTTCCAAGGTGCCAGACTTGTAGGTAACTTTTTACACTGACATGACCTCAGCAATAGTTTCCAGTCTTTCAACTTCCTTGGGCTTTGGCTGCTTTTTTACTCATTTTCAGTCCAGTCCTTCTACCTGACCATTTTCAGAGAACTCTAAGGAGCTTGGGGGAAAAAAGCAACCGGACTTCTTTAACTTTTTTGAAGACGTTTCGCTTCTCATCCCAGAAGCTTTTTCAGTTCACTGAAGCCTCATAAGAAAGTGACACAATGACATTTAGATAATAAAACTCGCCAAAAATGCACCTTAAGAACACTGTCTCTTTAAATACCCTCTTTTGCTTGGTCTGCTCCTTATTTTTTCTCATTTTTTCTTACTTTGGAGGACCAGCAGAGCGAGGGCCGCTAACCTGTGGACATTCATGGAAGGTGACGTTGTGTCTGGAAGGCGGGTCCACATAAGAACTCAGATATAATATTTATATTTTTGTTCTAACCTGTTGAGTCCCTGGCAGCAGCCAATGGCAAGGTTGTGCCAGCCAGCAGGATGCTGCTGAAGGGCGGGGCTGGAGTCTGAAAGTAAGAGCTCGTTTAGACTCTATTCTGTGAACAGGCTTGCTCCCACGAATATGTGAATTCATCTGTAAAAGAGTTTAACTCTAATGCACCTGTTCCTCCTGCTCCCTGCTGCAGGGCGGCCTGTTGGACTACGAATGTCAGTGCGGAGCTAAGAAGATCAAAGAGGAGCTGTTGTTCTTGAACCTGCCAAAGTGAGTAACCTCAAATCGGTCCCCAAAGGCCTCAAACCACCACAGTTCAGTCGGTGTCAGTTTTGTTCATGTCATGTCCTCCTTGCGTCTTCCTTTGAGCCTCTCCTCTTTGTCTGATCTCTTTCAGTGTGCTGATCCTCCAGCTGAAGTGGTTTACGTTCACTCCATCATTCACCGTGGAGAAGAAGAACAGCCCCATTGTTCTGACACAGCAGCTGGTGATCAGCCAGGACACAGCCTTTACTGAAGAGGTAAGGGAAAAGGCACACCGTTCATTTCAAGTATGGATGGAGCCCATTTCTAAGCTAACGGGTGGTGCCGCTGCCCTCTCCCAGTAAACTGCTCGCTATTTGTTGGTCAGCGTGATCAGTCGTTTGGGCTCCTCAGCTTACAGCGGTGAGTGGGTGCTTTCAGACACATGTGCTGAATGCAGGTCAGCTTTGAAAGTTTATGAGACGTTAATAAGTGCGCCTTCTCCTCTCAGGACATTACGTCTGTGACGGCGTTCACCAGATGAGCGGAAGAGACGACGTCACAGACAGCCGGCTCACGTACGATGACGAGTTGGTCTGCCAGACCACGTGTGAGTCTGTGTGTGAGCAGCGGCAGAGAACAGCTTACCTGCTATTCTATAAAAGACAGGTGACGTCTCCCAGCAAACAGTCAGCATGTCTGTGCAAATATTCAGTGTAACTTGTAGAAAAACCCTCACACTCAGTTTATTTGTGTTTTTCTTTTTCTATTTCTTACTTTCTTTGCCGCACTAGAAAGGCAGCAGAGTCGGGACTCAGATCTGCAGCAACACCTTCATTGTTATTGTTATTATTGTTGTTAGTACTGTTGTTGTTATGATTGATATTGTTACTGTTATGATCAGTTTTATTATTATTATCATTATTAATTTTTTAATACATTTGTTTATCTTTATTATTATTAGTAGTAATGTTGTTGTTTATGTTGTTATTGTTATTATTATTACTGGTATTTTTGACATTATTATTATTATTTTGTTGTTATTGTCATTATTAGTAGAAGTAGTATTAGTTATATCATTTTTATATCAGCCTGGAGTGAACAACATGAAAGCATGGATCCATCCTCCCTCACATTCACAATTCAGGCTGCTGGTGTAATCGTGCAGGGGATATTTTCCTGGTACACTTTGGGACCTTTAAATGCTACAGTCTGAGTATTGTTATGACCACAGTGTACCCTCTTCTGATGGCTGAAAGTAAAAGGGGGTCCAGTACCGGTTCCGGTACCAGGCCTACTGACAATTTAACATAATGTAAAATGGTAACATCGTAAACATAATGTTACCATTTAACATAATGTAAAATGGTAACATTGTAAACAGAATGTTACCATTTAACACAATGTGAAATGGTAACATTGTAAACAGAATGTTACCATTTAACACAATGTAAAATGGTAACATTGTAAACAGAATGTTACCATTTAACACAATGTAAAATGGTAACATTGTAAACAGAATGTTACCATTTAACATAATGTGAAATGGTAACATTGTAAACAGAATGTTGCCATTTAACATTATGTTAAATATAACTAACGGATTTACTTTACCAAATGGACCATCCCGGCCTTGCCGTATTGGTCTATTTGATTCACCTTTGTTTTTCTTGTTTATTTTATTTTCACTTGCTACACATAGGACAGACATGACTGGGGGAAAGAAAGGGGAGAAAGAAAGAGGGAAAGAAAAACAGCAGGGAAGAGGAATGGTGATAAAGGGCAAAAAACAAAAACCAACAAAACAAACAGACAAAAAATATATATATCAGTCACTTCAACTCAAAGAAGTCCAGACGCTTTTCTTTCCAAGCTCCTTTGACTGACTGTTAGGACAACTTATTTATTGCAAGCATGCAGTACAAGAATAACTCGATGTTTCTGACTTTGCATTACGAATTGTTTACCCACTGACAAACATTTCAAATGAAATTAAATTAAAAAACAATTTGTGGTAACCTGATTTTAATTCAAAAAGAATCATTAACAACACTTCTTGTAATGGTGTCAAAATCAGCCCAACTTTTATTTTCAAATGCAAAAAGTAAAAGAAAATGAGCCAACATACTGGACACATATAATTGTCAATATAATTGTTTATAAACAATTATACTGTCATCATTGTTACAGATATGGAAACTTTATTAACAATTTGTCCAAGTAAAAAAATGCCCTGCTAATTGTTGGGGTTTTCTCTCCTCTAGCCCTTTCCTTTAAGCTCTTCTTTACATCCCCCCACCCCCACCTTTTCTTTTTTCTTAATAATATAACAATAAAAACAATTGGCTGCATTTTAAATGTGTCAGATCAATGTCTTTATTCAAGAATACAAGAAATGGTAATAGCTGCATGTGTGTTTGTGTGTGTGCATAATATGCATACTTTACTTGTTGGATCCAAATCCCACAAGGAATAAAATAAAACAAGAAGACAAACTATCCTTTCAAAAAAACAGAGATTGTGGATGCATCTGGCTTTCATAACTGGATGCAGGATAATACTTAGGCACTGGAAGTCATCCAGCCCCTGTTCTCTCAGGGAATGGACTGATCAAATGTCTAAGATGGCATCATATGAACGGGTTATGTACAGAATTAAGGGGAGAGAAGACATTTTTGAGCAGGTCTGGGGTCCTTTTTTGGTGTACATCGACAATGTCTCCTAGATATTATGATAAATGTTCTTTTGGGGGGGGGGGGGGGGGGGGGGGTTTCATGTGTCATTGGTATTTTTGTTGTTGTCTTTTTTTTTTTTTTTTTTTTTTTTTACTTTGAAAGTCAGTAGAGGGAAGAAATTGTCTTAATGTCATCAGTGGTCAAGGTTATGTTTTGTTTTTAGGCACCTGGGTGTTTTGCCCCCATTACTTTTGTTTTTGCTGATGTTTCCCAGGAGGCGGTATATCATTTTGTTTCTCCTGGGTTTTTTTTTTGCTTTGTTTTTTTGTTTGTTTGTTTGTTTGTTTGTTTGTTTGTTTGTTTGTTTGTTTGTTTGTCTGTTTGTCTTAGTTACTGTTAGTCCTTATTTGTTGGTTGTTGTTAAGAAACGGACAGAGAACTGACAGTATGATTATTCCAGTTGTATATTTGTTAACGTTTCTGTCCATCCAAAATATGAATAAAAAAAAACCAAAAAAAAAAAACAAGAAGACAAACAAAATTTGTTGGTCAGCGTGATCAGTCGTTTGGGCTCCTCAGCTTACAGCGGTGAGTGGGTGCTTTCAGACACATGTGCTGAATGCAGGTCAGCTTTGAAAGTTTATGAGACGTTAATAAGTGCGCCTTCTCCTCTCAGGACATTACGTCTGTGACGGCGTTCACCAGATGAGCGGAAGAGACGACGTCACAGACAGCCGGCTCACGTACGATGACGAGTTGGTCTGCCAGACCACGTGTGAGTCTGTGTGTGAGCAGCGGCAGAGAACAGCTTACCTGCTATTCTATAAAAGACAGGTGACGTCTCCCAGCAAACAGTCAGCATGTCTGTGCAAATATTCAGTGTAACTTGTAGAAAAACCCTCACACTCAGTTTATTTGTGTTTTTCTTTTTCTATTTCTTACTTTCTTTGCCGCACTAGAAAGGCAGCAGAGTCGGGACTCAGATCTGCAGCAACACCTTCATTGTTATTGTTATTATTGTTGTTAGTACTGTTGTTGTTATGATTGATATTGTTACTGTTATGATCAGTTTTATTATTATTATCATTATTAATTTTTTAATACATTTGTTTATCTTTATTATTATTAGTAGTAATGTTGTTGTTTATGTTGTTATTGTTATTATTATTACTGGTATTTTTGACATTATTATTATTATTTTGTTGTTATTGTCATTATTAGTAGAAGTAGTATTAGTTATATCATTTTTATATCAGCCTGGAGTGAACAACATGAAAGCATGGATCCATCCTCCCTCACATTCACAATTCAGGCTGCTGGTGTAATCGTGCAGGGGATATTTTCCTGGTACACTTTGGGACCTTTAAATGCTACAGTCTGAGTATTGTTATGACCACAGTGTACCCTCTTCTGATGGCTGAAAGTAAAAGGGGGTCCAGTACCGGTTCCGGTACCAGGCCTACTGACAATTTAACATAATGTAAAATGGTAACATTGTAAACAGAATGTTACCATTTAACACAATGTGAAATGGTAACATTGTAAACAGAATGTTACCATTTAACACAATGTAAAATGGTAACATTGTAAACAGAATGTTACCATTTAACACAATGTAAAATGGTAACATTGTAAACAGAATGTTACCATTTAACATAATGTGAAATGGTAACATTGTAAACAGAATGTTGCCATTTAACATTATGTTAAATATAACTAACGGATTTACTTTACCAAATGGACCATCCCGGCCTTGCCGTATTGGTCTATTTGATTCACCTTTGTTTTTCTTGTTTATTTTATTTTCACTTGCTACACATAGGACAGACATGACTGGGGGAAAGAAAGGGGAGAAAGAAAGAGGGAAAGAAAAACAGCAGGGAAGAGGAATGGTGATAAAGGGCAAAAAACAAAAACCAACAAAACAAACAGACAAAAAATATATATATCAGTCACTTCAACTCAAAGAAGTCCAGACGCTTTTCTTTCCAAGCTCCTTTGACTGACTGTTAGGACAACTTATTTATTGCAAGCATGCAGTACAAGAATAACTCGATGTTTCTGACTTTGCATTACGAATTGTTTACCCACTGACAAACATTTCAAATGAAATTAAATTAAAAAACAATTTGTGGTAACCTGATTTTAATTCAAAAAGAATCATTAACAACACTTCTTGTAATGGTGTCAAAATCAGCCCAACTTTTATTTTCAAATGCAAAAAGTAAAAGAAAATGAGCCAACATACTGGACACATATAATTGTCAATATAATTGTTTATAAACAATTATACTGTCATCATTGTTACAGATATGGAAACTTTATTAACAATTTGTCCAAGTAAAAAAATGCCCTGCTAATTGTTGGGGTTTTCTCTCCTCTAGCCCTTTCCTTTAAGCTCTTCTTTACATCCCCCCACCCCCACCTTTTCTTTTTTCTTAATAATATAACAATAAAAACAATTGGCTGCATTTTAAATGTGTCAGATCAATGTCTTTATTCAAGAATACAAGAAATGGTAATAGCTGCATGTGTGTTTGTGTGTGTGCATAATATGCATACTTTACTTGTTGGATCCAAATCCCACAAGGAATAAAATAAAACAAGAAGACAAACTATCCTTTCAAAAAAACAGAGATTGTGGATGCATCTGGCTTTCATAACTGGATGCAGGATAATACTTAGGCACTGGAAGTCATCCAGCCCCTGTTCTCTCAGGGAATGGACTGATCAAATGTCTAAGATGGCATCATATGAACGGGTTATGTACAGAATTAAGGGGAGAGAAGACATTTTTGAGCAGGTCTGGGGTCCTTTTTTGGTGTACATCGACAATGTCTCCTAGATATTATGATAAATGTTCTTTTGGGGGGGGGGGGGGGGGGGGTTTCATGTGTCATTGGTATTTTTGTTGTTGTCTTTTTTTTTTTTTTTTTTTTTTTTACTTTGAAAGTCAGTAGAGGGAAGAAATTGTCTTAATGTCATCAGTGGTCAAGGTTATGTTTTGTTTTTAGGCACCTGGGTGTTTTGCCCCCATTACTTTTGTTTTTGCTGATGTTTCCCAGGAGGCGGTATATCATTTTGTTTCTCCTGGGTTTTTTTTTTGCTTTGTTTTTTTGTTTGTTTGTTTGTTTGTTTGTTTGTTTGTTTGTTTGTTTGTCTGTTTGTCTTAGTTACTGTTAGTCCTTATTTGTTGGTTGTTGTTAAGAAACGGACAGAGAACTGACAGTATGATTATTCCAGTTGTATATTTGTTAACGTTTCTGTCCATCCAAAATATGAATAAAAAAAAACCAAAAAAAAAAAACAAGAAGACAAACAAAATTTGTTGGTCAGCGTGATCAGTCGTTTGGGCTCCTCAGCTTACAGCGGTGAGTGGGTGCTTTCAGACACATGTGCTGAATGCAGGTCAGCTTTGAAAGTTTATGAGACGTTAATAAGTGCGCCTTCTCCTCTCAGGACATTACGTCTGTGACGGCGTTCACCAGATGAGCGGAAGAGACGACGTCACAGACAGCCGGCTCACGTACGATGACGAGTTGGTCTGCCAGACCACGTGTGAGTCTGTGTGTGAGCAGCGGCAGAGAACAGCTTACCTGCTATTCTATAAAAGACAGGTGACGTCTCCCAGCAAACAGTCAGCATGTCTGTGCAAATATTCAGTGTAACTTGTAGAAAAACCCTCACACTCAGTTTATTTGTGTTTTTCTTTTTCTATTTCTTACTTTCTTTGCCGCACTAGAAAGGCAGCAGAGTCGGGACTCAGATCTGCAGCAACACCTTCATTGTTATTGTTATTATTGTTGTTAGTACTGTTGTTGTTATGATTGATATTGTTACTGTTATGATCAGTTTTATTATTATTATCATTATTAATTTTTTAATACATTTGTTTATCTTTATTATTATTAGTAGTAATGTTGTTGTTTATGTTGTTATTGTTATTATTATTACTGGTATTTTTGACATTATTATTATTATTTTGTTGTTATTGTCATTATTAGTAGAAGTAGTATTAGTTATATCATTTTTATATCAGCCTGGAGTGAACAACATGAAAGCATGGATCCATCCTCCCTCACATTCACAATTCAGGCTGCTGGTGTAATCGTGCAGGGGATATTTTCCTGGTACACTTTGGGACCTTTAAATGCTACAGTCTGAGTATTGTTATGACCACAGTGTACCCTCTTCTGATGGCTGAAAGTAAAAGGGGGTCCAGTACCGGTTCCGGTACCAGGCCTACTGACAATTTAACATAATGTAAAATGGTAACATCGTAAACATAATGTTACCATTTAACATAATGTAAAATGGTAACATTGTAAACAGAATGTTACCATTTAACACAATGTGAAATGGTAACATTGTAAACAGAATGTTACCATTTAACATAATGTTAAATGGTAACATTGTAAACAGAATGTTACCATTTAACACAATGTAAAATGGTAACATTGTAAACATAATGTTACCATTTAACATAATGTAAAATGGTAACATTGTAAACAGAATGTTACCATTTAACACAATGTGAAATGGTAACATTGTAAACAGAATGTTACCATTTAACACAATGTGAAATGGTAACATTGTAAACAGAATGTTACCATTTAACACAATGTGAAATGGTAACATTGTAAACAGAATGTTACCATTTAACACAATGTAAAATGGTAACATTGTAAACAGAATGTTACCATTTAACACAATGTGAAATGGTAACATTGTAAACAGAATGTTACCATTTAACATAATGTGAAATGGTAACATTGTAAACAGAATGTTGCCATTTAACATTATGTTAAATATAACTAACGGATTTACTTTACCAAATGGACCATCCCGGCCTTGCCGTATTGGTCTATTTGATTCACCTTTGTTTTTCTTGTTTATTTTATTTTCACTTGCTACACATAGGACAGACATGACTGGGGGAAAGAAAGGGGAGAAAGAAAGAGGGAAAGAAAAACAGCAGGGAAGAGGAATGGTGATAAAGGGCAAAAAACAAAAACCAACAAAACAAACAGACAAAAAATATATATATCAGTCACTTCAACTCAAAGAAGTCCAGACGCTTTTCTTTCCAAGCTCCTTTGACTGACTGTTAGGACAACTTATTTATTGCAAGCATGCAGTACAAGAATAACTCGATGTTTCTGACTTTGCATTACGAATTGTTTACCCACTGACAAACATTTCAAATGAAATTAAATTAAAAAACAATTTGTGGTAACCTGATTTTAATTCAAAAAGAATCATTAACAACACTTCTTGTAATGGTGTCAAAATCAGCCCAACTTTTATTTTCAAATGCAAAAAGTAAAAGAAAATGAGCCAACATACTGGACACATATAATTGTCAATATAATTGTTTATAAACAATTATACTGTCATCATTGTTACAGATATGGAAACTTTATTAACAATTTGTCCAAGTAAAAAAATGCCCTGCTAATTGTTGGGGTTTTCTCTCCTCTAGCCCTTTCCTTTAAGCTCTTCTTTACATCCCCCCACCCCCACCTTTTCTTTTTTCTTAATAATATAACAATAAAAACAATTGGCTGCATTTTAAATGTGTCAGATCAATGTCTTTATTCAAGAATACAAGAAATGGTAATAGCTGCATGTGTGTTTGTGTGTGTGCATAATATGCATACTTTACTTGTTGGATCCAAATCCCACAAGGAATCAAATAAAACAAGAAGACAAATTATCCTTTCAAAAAAACAGAGATTGTGGATGCGTCTGGCTTTCATAACTGGATGCAGGATAATACTTAGGCACTGGAAGTCATCCAGCCCCTGTTCTCTCAGGGAATGGACTGAACAAATGTCTAAGATGGCATCATATGAACGGGTTATGTACAGAATTAAGGGGAGAGAAGACATTTTTGAGCAGGTCTGGGGTCCTTTTTTGGTGTACATCGACAATGTCTCCTAGATATTATGATAAATGTTCTTTTGGGG
This sequence comes from Rhamphochromis longiceps, assembly GCF_057381845.1. Taxonomy (NCBI): domain Eukaryota; kingdom Metazoa; phylum Chordata; class Actinopteri; order Cichliformes; family Cichlidae; genus Rhamphochromis; species Rhamphochromis longiceps. Next base: position 10,095,512 of record NC_140558.1, read on the forward strand.
GGGGGGGGGGGGGGGGTCATGTGTCATTGGTATTTTTGTTGTTGTCTTTTTTTTTTTTTTTTTTTTTTTTTACTTTGAAAGTCAGTAGAGGGAAGAAATTGTCTTAATGTCATCAGTGGTCAAGGTTATGTTTTGTTTTTAGGCACCTGGGTGTTTTGCCCCCATTACTTTTGTTTTTGCTGATGTTTCCCAGGAGGCGGTATATCATTTTGTTTCTCCTGGGTTTTTTTTTTGCTTTGTTTTTTTGTTTGTTTGTTTGTTTGTTTGTTTGTTTGTTTGTCTGTTTGTCTTAGTTACTGTTAGTCCTTATTTGTTGGTTGTTGTTAAGAAACGGACAGAGAACTGACAGTATGATTATTCCAGTTGTATATTTGTTAACGTTTCTGTCCATCCAAAATATGAATAAAAAAAAACCAAAAAAAAAAAACAAGAAGACAAACAAAATTTGTTGGTCAGCGTGATCAGTCGTTTGGGCTCCTCAGCTTACAGCGGTGAGTGGGTGCTTTCAGACACATGTGCTGAATGCAGGTCAGCTTTGAAAGTTTATGAGACGTTAATAAGTGCGCCTTCTCCTCTCAGGACATTACGTCTGTGACGGCGTTCACCAGATGAGCGGAAGAGACGACGTCACAGACAGCCGGCTCACGTACGATGACGAGTTGGTCTGCCAGACCACGTGTGAGTCTGTGTGTGAGCAGCGGCAGAGAACAGCTTACCTGCTATTCTATAAAAGACAGGTGACGTCTCCCAGCAAACAGTCAGCATGTCTGTGCAAATATTCAGTGTAACTTGTAGAAAAACCCTCACACTCAGTTTATTTGTGTTTTTCTTTTTCTATTTCTTACTTTCTTTGCCGCACTAGAAAGGCAGCAGAGTCGGGACTCAGATCTGCAGCAACACCTTCATTGTTATTGTTATTATTGTTGTTAGTACTGTTGTTGTTATGATTGATATTGTTACTGTTATGATCAGTTTTATTATTATTATGATTATTATTTTTTTAATACATTTGTTTATCTTTATTATTATTAGTAGTAATGTTGTTGTTTATGTTGTTATTGTTATTATTATTACTGGTATTTTTGACATTATTATTATTATTTTGTTGTTATTGTCATTATTAGTAGAAGTAGTATTAGTTATATCATTTTTATATCAGCCTGGAGTGAACAACATGAAAGCATGGATCCATCCTCCCTCACATTCACAATTCAGGCTGCTGGTGTAATCGTGCAGGGGATATTTTCCTGGTACACTTTGGGACCTTTAAATGCTACAGTCTGAGTATTGTTATGACCACAGTGTACCCTCTTCTGATGGCTGAAAGTAAAAGGGGGTCCAGTACCGGTTCCGGTACCAGGCCTACTGACAATTTAACATAATGTAAATGGTAACATTGTAAACAGAATGTTACCATTTAACATTATGTTAAATGGTAACATTGTAAACAGAATGTTACCATTTAACACAATGTGAAATGGTAACATTGTAAACAGAATGTTACCATTTAACATAATGTTAAATGGTAACATTGTAAACAGAATGTTACCATTTAACACAATGTAAAATGGTAACATTGTAAACATAATGTTACCATTTAACATAATGTAAAATGGTAACATTGTAAACAGAATGTTACCATTTAACACAATGTGAAATGGTAACATTGTAAACAGAATGTTACCATTTAACACAATGTGAAATGGTAACATTGTAAACAGAATGTTACCATTTAACACAATGTGAAATGGTAACATTGTAAACAGAATGTTACCATTTAACACAATGTAAAATGGTAACATTGTAAACAGAATGTTACCATTTAACACAATGTGAAATGGTAACATTGTAAACAGAATGTTACCATTTAACATAATGTGAAATGGTAACATTGTAAACAGAATGTTGCCATTTAACATTATGTTAAATATAACTAACGGATTTACTTTACCAAATGGACCATCCCGGCCTTGCCGTATTGGTCTATTTGATTCACCTTTGTTTTTCTTGTTTATTTTATTTTCACTTGCTACACATAGGACAGACATGACTGGGGGAAAGAAAGGGGAGAAAGAAAGAGGGAAAGAAAAACAGCAGGGAAGAGGAATGGTGATAAAGGGCAAAAAACAAAAACCAACAAAACAAACAGACAAAAAATATATATATCAGTCACTTCAACTCAAAGAAGTCCAGACGCTTTTCTTTCCAAGCTCCTTTGACTGACTGTTAGGACAACTTATTTATTGCAAGCATGCAGTACAAGAATAACTCGATGTTTCTGACTTTGCATTACGAATTGTTTACCCACTGACAAACATTTCAAATGAAATTAAATTAAAAAACAATTTGTGGTAACCTGATTTTAATTCAAAAAGAATCATTAACAACACTTCTTGTAATGGTGTCAAAATCAGCCCAACTTTTATTTTCAAATGCAAAAAGTAAAAGAAAATGAGCCAACATACTGGACACATATAATTGTCAATATAATTGTTTATAAACAATTATACTGTCATCATTGTTACAGATATGGAAACTTTATTAACAATTTGTCCAAGTAAAAAAATGCCCTGCTAATTGTTGGGGTTTTCTCTCCTCTAGCCCTTTCCTTTAAGCTCTTCTTTACATCCCCCCACCCCCACCTTTTCTTTTTTCTTAATAATATAACAATAAAAACAATTGGCTGCATTTTAAATGTGTCAGATCAATGTCTTTATTCAAGAATACAAGAAATGGTAATAGCTGCATGTGTGTTTGTGTGTGTGCATAATATGCATACTTTACTTGTTGGATCCAAATCCCACAAGGAATCAAATAAAACAAGAAGACAAATTATCCTTTCAAAAAAACAGAGATTGTGGATGCGTCTGGCTTTCATAACTGGATGCAGGATAATACTTAGGCACTGGAAGTCATCCAGCCCCTGTTCTCTCAGGGAATGGACTGAACAAATGTCTAAGATGGCATCATATGAACGGGTTATGTACAGAATTAAGGGGAGAGAAGACATTTTTGAGCAGGTCTGGGGTCCTTTTTTGGTGTACATCGACAATGTCTCCTAGATATTATGATAAATGTTCTTTTGGGGGCGGGGGGGGGGGGGGGGGGGGTTCATGTGTCATTGGTATTTTTGTTGTTGTCTTTTTTTTTTTTTTTTTTTTTTTTTACTTTGAAAGTCAGTAGAGGGAAGAAATTGTCTTAATGTCATCAGTGGTCAAGGTTATGTTTTGTTTTTAGGCACCTGGGTGTTTTGCCCCCATTACTTTTGTTTTTGCTGATGTTTCCCAGGAGGCGGTATATCATTTTGTTTCTCCTGGGTTTTTTTTTTGCTTTGTTTTTTTGTTTGTTTGTTTGTTTGTTTGTTTGTTTGTCTGTTTGTCTTAGTTACTGTTAGTCCTTATTTGTTGGTTGTTGTTAAGAAACGGACAGAGAACTGACAGTATGATTATTCCAGTTGTATATTTGTTAACGTTTCTGTCCATCCAAAATATGAATAAAAAAAAACCAAAAAAAAAAAACAAGAAGACAAACAAAATTTGTTGGTCAGCGTGATCAGTCGTTTGGGCTCCTCAGCTTACAGCGGTGAGTGGGTGCTTTCAGACACATGTGCTGAATGCAGGTCAGCTTTGAAAGTTTATGAGACGTTAATAAGTGCGCCTTCTCCTCTCAGGACATTACGTCTGTGACGGCGTTCACCAGATGAGCGGAAGAGACGACGTCACAGACAGCCGGCTCACGTACGATGACGAGTTGGTCTGCCAGACCACGTGTGAGTCTGTGTGTGAGCAGCGGCAGAGAACAGCTTACCTGCTATTCTATAAAAGACAGGTGACGTCTCCCAGCAAACAGTCAGCATGTCTGTGCAAATATTCAGTGTAACTTGTAGAAAAACCCTCACACTCAGTTTATTTGTGTTTTTCTTTTTCTATTTCTTACTTTCTTTGCCGCACTAGAAAGGCAGCAGAGTCGGGACTCAGATCTGCAGCAACACCTTCATTGTTATTGTTATTATTGTTGTTAGTACTGTTGTTGTTATGATTGATATTGTTACTGTTATGATCAGTTTTATTATTATTATCATTATTAATTTTTTAATACATTTGTTTATCTTTATTATTATTAGTAGTAATGTTGTTGTTTATGTTGTTATTGTTATTATTATTACTGGTATTTTTGACATTATTATTATTATTTTGTTGTTATTGTCATTATTAGTAGAAGTAGTATTAGTTATATCATTTTTATATCAGCCTGGAGTGAACAACATGAAAGCATGGATCCATCCTCCCTCACATTCACAATTCAGGCTGCTGGTGTAATCGTGCAGGGGATATTTTCCTGGTACACTTTGGGACCTTTAAATGCTACAGTCTGAGTATTGTTATGACCACAGTGTACCCTCTTCTGATGGCTGAAAGTAAAAGGGGGTCCAGTACCGGTTCCGGTACCAGGCCTACTGACAATTTAACATAATGTAAATGGTAACATTGTAAACAGAATGTTACCATTTAACATTATGTTAAATGGTAACATTGTAAACAGAATGTTACCATTTAACACAATGTGAAATGGTAACATTGTAAACAGAATGTTACCATTTAACATAATGTGAAATGGTAACATTGTAAACAGAATGTTACCATTTAACACAATGTAAAATGGTAACATTGTAAACATAATGTTACCATTTAACATAATGTAAAATGGTAACATTGTAAACAGAATGTTACCATTTAACACAATGTGAAATGGTAACATTGTAAACAGAATGTTACCATTTAACACAATGTGAAATGGTAACATTGTAAACAGAATGTTACCATTTAACACAATGTGAAATGGTAACATTGTAAACAGAATGTTACCATTTAACACAATGTAAAATGGTAACATTGTAAACAGAATGTTACCATTTAACACAATGTGAAATGGTAACATTGTAAACAGAATGTTACCATTTAACATAATGTGAAATGGTAACATTGTAAACAGAATGTTGCCATTTAACATTATGTTAAATATAACTAACGGATTTACTTTACCAAATGGACCATCCCGGCCTTGCCGTATTGGTCTATTTGATTCACCTTTGTTTTTCTTGTTTATTTTATTTTCACTTGCTACACATAGGACAGACATGACTGGGGGAAAGAAAGGGGAGAAAGAAAGAGGGAAAGAAAAACAGCAGGGAAGAGGAATGGTGATAAAGGGCAAAAAACAAAAACCAACAAAACAAACAGACAAAAAATATATATATCAGTCACTTCAACTCAAAGAAGTCCAGACGCTTTTCTTTCCAAGCTCCTTTGACTGACTGTTAGGACAACTTATTTATTGCAAGCATGCAGTACAAGAATAACTCGATGTTTCTGACTTTGCATTACGAATTGTTTACCCACTGACAAACATTTCAAATGAAATTAAATTAAAAAACAATTTGTGGTAACCTGATTTTAATTCAAAAAGAATCATTAACAACACTTCTTGTAATGGTGTCAAAATCAGCCCAACTTTTATTTTCAAATGCAAAAAGTAAAAGAAAATGAGCCAACATACTGGACACATATAATTGTCAATATAATTGTTTATAAACAATTATACTGTCATCATTGTTACAGATATGGAAACTTTATTAACAATTTGTCCAAGTAAAAAAATGCCCTGCTAATTGTTGGGGTTTTCTCTCCTCTAGCCCTTTCCTTTAAGCTCTTCTTTACATCCCCCCACCCCCACCTTTTCTTTTTTCTTAATAATATAACAATAAAAACAATTGGCTGCATTTTAAATGTGTCAGATCAATGTCTTTATTCAAGAATACAAGAAATGGTAATAGCTGCATGTGTGTTTGTGTGTGTGCATAATATGCATACTTTACTTGTTGGATCCAAATCCCACAAGGAATCAAATAAAACAAGAAGACAAATTATCCTTTCAAAAAAACAGAGATTGTGGATGCGTCTGGCTTTCATAACTGGATGCAGGATAATACTTAGGCACTGGAAGTCATCCAGCCCCTGTTCTCTCAGGGAATGGACTGAACAAATGTCTAAGATGGCATCATATGAACGGGTTATGTACAGAATTAAGGGGAGAGAAGACATTTTTGAGCAGGTCTGGGGTCCTTTTTTGGTGTACATCGACAATGTCTCCTAGATATTATGATAAATGTTCTTTTGGGGGGGGGGGGGGGGGGGGGTTCATGTGTCATTGGTATTTTTGTTGTTGTCTTTTTTTTTTTTTTTTTTTTTTTTTACTTTGAAAGTCAGTAGAGGGAAGAAATTGTCTTAATGTCATCAGTGGTCAAGGTTATGTTTTGTTTTTAGGCACCTGGGTGTTTTGCCCCCATTACTTTTGTTTTTGCTGATGTTTCCCAGGAGGCGGTATATCATTTTGTTTCTCCTGGGTTTTTTTTTTGCTTTGTTTTTTTGTTTGTTTGTTTGTTTGTTTGTTTGTTTGTTTGTCTGTTTGTCTTAGTTACTGTTAGTCCTTATTTGTTGGTTGTTGTTAAGAAACGGACAGAGAACTGACAGTATGATTATTCCAGTTGTATATTTGTTAACGTTTCTGTCCATCCAAAATATGAATAAAAAAAAACCAAAAAAAAAAAACAAGAAGACAAACAAAATTTGTTGGTCAGCGTGATCAGTCGTTTGGGCTCCTCAGCTTACAGCGGTGAGTGGGTGCTTTCAGACACATGTGCTGAATGCAGGTCAGCTTTGAAAGTTTATGAGACGTTAATAAGTGCGCCTTCTCCTCTCAGGACATTACGTCTGTGACGGCGTTCACCAGATGAGCGGAAGAGACGACGTCACAGACAGCCGGCTCACGTACGATGACGAGTTGGTCTGCCAGACCACGTGTGAGTCTGTGTGTGAGCAGCGGCAGAGAACAGCTTACCTGCTATTCTATAAAAGACAGGTGACGTCTCCCAGCAAACAGTCAGCATGTCTGTGCAAATATTCAGTGTAACTTGTAGAAAAACCCTCACACTCAGTTTATTTGTGTTTTTCTTTTTCTATTTCTTACTTTCTTTGCCGCACTAGAAAGGCAGCAGAGTCGGGACTCAGATCTGCAGCAACACCTTCATTGTTATTGTTATTATTGTTGTTAGTACTGTTGTTGTTATGATTGATATTGTTACTGTTATGATCAGTTTTATTATTATTATCATTATTAATTTTTTAATACATTTGTTTATCTTTATTATTATTAGTAGTAATGTTGTTGTTTATGTTGTTATTGTTATTATTATTACTGGTATTTTTGACATTATTATTATTATTTTGTTGTTATTGTCATTATTAGTAGAAGTAGTATTAGTTATATCATTTTTATATCAGCCTGGAGTGAACAACATGAAAGCATGGATCCATCCTCCCTCACATTCACAATTCAGGCTGCTGGTGTAATCGTGCAGGGGATATTTTCCTGGTACACTTTGGGACCTTTAAATGCTACAGTCTGAGTATTGTTATGACCACAGTGTACCCTCTTCTGATGGCTGAAAGTAAAAGGGGGTCCAGTACCGGTTCCGGTACCAGGCCTACTGACAATTTAACATAATGTAAATGGTAACATCGTAAACATAATGTTACCATTTAACACAATGTGAAATGGTAACATTGTAAACAGAATGTTACCATTTAACACAATGTGAAATGGTAACATTGTAAACAGAATGTTACCATTTAACACAATGTGAAATGGTAACATTGTAAACAGAATGTTGCCATTTAACATTATGTTAAATATAACTAACGGATTTACTTTACCAAATGGACCATCCCGGCCTTGCCGTATTGGTCTATTTGATTCACCTTTGTTTTTCTTGTTTATTTTATTTTCACTTGCTACACATAGGACAGACATGACTGGGGGAAAGAAAGGGGAGAAAGAAAGAGGGAAAGAAAAACAGCAGGGAAGAGGAATGGTGATAAAGGGCAAAAAACAAAAACCAACAAAACAAACAGACAAAAAATATATATATCAGTCACTTCAACTCAAAGAAGTCCAGACGCTTTTCTTTCCAAGCTCCTTTGACTGACTGTTAGGACAACTTATTTATTGCAAGCATGCAGTACAAGAATAACTCGATGTTTCTGACTTTGCATTACGAATTGTTTACCCACTGACAAACATTTCAAATGAAATTAAATTAAAAAACAATTTGTGGTAACCTGATTTTAATTCAAAAAGAATCATTAACAACACTTCTTGTAATGGTGTCAAAATCAGCCCAACTTTTATTTTCAAATGCAAAAAGTAAAAGAAAATGAGCCAACATACTGGACACATATAATTGTCAATATAATTGTTTATAAACAATTATACTGTCATCATTGTTACAGATATGGAAACTTTATTAACAATTTGTCCAAGTAAAAAAATGCCCTGCTAATTGTTGGGGTTTTCTCTCCTCTAGCCCTTTCCTTTAAGCTCTTCTTTACATCCCCCCACCCCCACCTTTTCTTTTTTCTTAATAATATAACAATAAAAACAATTGGCTGCATTTTAAATGTGTCAGATCAATGTCTTTATTCAAGAATACAAGAAATGGTAATAGCTGCATGTGTGTTTGTGTGTGTGCATAATATGCATACTTTACTTGTTGGATCCAAATCCCACAAGGAATAAAATAAAACAAGAAGACAAACTATCCTTTCAAAAAAACAGAGATTGTGGATGCGTCTGGCTTTCATAACTGGATGCAGGATAATACTTAGGCACTGGAAGTCATCCAGCCCCTGTTCTCTCAGGGAATGGACTGAACAAATGTCTAAGATGGCATCATATGAACGGGTTATGTACAGAATTAAGGGGAGAGAAGACATTTTTGAGCAGGTCTGGGGTCCTTTTTTGGTGTACATCGACAATGTCTCCTAGATATTATGATAAATGTTCTTTTGGGGGGGGGGGGGGGGGGGTTCATGTGTCATTGGTATTTTTGTTGTTGTCTTTTTTTTTTTTTTTTTTTTTTTTTACTTTGAAAGTCAGTAGAGGGAAGAAATTGACTTAATGTCATCAGTGGTCAAGGTTATGTTTTGTTTTTAGGCACCTGGGTGTTTTGCCCCCATTACTTTTGTTTTTGCTGATGTTTCCCAGGAGGCGGTATATCATTTTGTTTCTCCTGGGTTTTTTTTTTTGCTTTGTTTTTTTGTTTGTTTGTTTGTTTGTTTGTTTGTCTGTTTGTCTTAGTTACTGTTAGTCCTTATTTGTTGGTTGTTGTTAAGAAACGGACAGAGAACTGACAGTATGATTATTCCAGTTGTATATTTGTTAACGTTTCTGTCCATCCAAAATATGAATAAAAAAAAACCAAAAAAAAAAAACAAGAAGACAAACAAAATTTGTTGGTCAGCGTGATCAGTCGTTTGGGCTCCTCAGCTTACAGCGGTGAGTGGGTGCTTTCAGACACATGTGCTGAATGCAGGTCAGCTTTGAAAGTTTATGAGACGTTAATAAGTGCGCCTTCTCCTCTCAGGACATTACGTCTGTGACGGCGTTCACCAGATGAGCGGAAGAGACGACGTCACAGACAGCCGGCTCACGTACGATGACGAGTTGGTCTGCCAGACCACGTGTGAGTCTGTGTGTGAGCAGCGGCAGAGAACAGCTTACCTGCTATTCTATAAAAGACAGGTGACGTCTCCCAGCAAACAGTCAGCATGTCTGTGCAAATATTCAGTGTAACTTGTAGAAAAACCCTCACACTCAGTTTATTTGTGTTTTTCTTTTTCTATTTCTTACTTTCTTTGCCGCACTAGAAAGGCAGCAGAGTCGGGACTCAGATCTGCAGCAACACCTTCATTGTTATTGTTATTATTGTTGTTAGTACTGTTGTTGTTATGATTGATATTGTTACTGTTATGATCAGTTTTATTATTATTATCATTATTAATTTTTTAATACATTTGTTTATCTTTATTATTAGTAGTAGTAATGTTGTTGTTTATGTTGTTATTGTTATTATTATTACTGGTATTTTTGACATTATTATTATTATTTTGTTGTTATTGTCATTATTAGTAGAAGTAGTATTAGTTATATCATTTTTATATCAGCCTGGAGTGAACAACATGAAAGCATGGATCCATCCTCCCTCACATTCACAATTCAGGCTGCTGGTGTAATCGTGCAGGGGATATTTTCCTGGTACACTTTGGGACCTTTAAATGCTACAGTCTGAGTATTGTTATGACCACAGTGTACCCTCTTCTGATGGCTGAAAGTAAAAGGGGGTCCAGTACCGGTTCCGGTACCAGGCCTACTGACAATTTAACATAATGTAAAATGGTAACATCGTAAACATAATGTTACCATTTAACATAATGTAAAATGGTAACATTGTAAACAGAATGTTACCATTTAACACAATGTGAAATGGTAACATTGTAAACAGAATGTTACCATTTAACACAATGTGAAATGGTAACATTGTAAACAGAATGTTACCATTTAACACAATGTGAAATGGTAACATTGTAAACAGAATGTTACCATTTAACACAATGTAAAATGGTAACATTGTAAACAGAATGTTACCATTTAACACAATGTAAAATGGTAACATTGTAAACAGAATGTTACCATTTAACATAATGTGAAATGGTAACATTGTAAACAGAATGTTGCCATTTAACATTATGTTAAATATAACTAACGGATTTACTTTACCAAATGGACCATCCCGGCCTTGCCGTATTGGTCTATTTGATTCACCTTTGTTTTTCTTGTTTATTTTATTTTCACTTGCTACACATAGGACAGACATGACTGGGGGAAAGAAAGGGGAGAAAGAAAGAGGGAAAGAAAAACAGCAGGGAAGAGGAATGGTGATAAAGGGCAAAAAACAAAAACCAACAAAACAAACAGACAAAAAATATATATATCAGTCACTTCAACTCAAAGAAGTCCAGACGCTTTTCTTTCCAAGCTCCTTTGACTGACTGTTAGGACAACTTATTTATTGCAAGCATGCAGTACAAGAATAACTCGATGTTTCTGACTTTGCATTACGAATTGTTTACCCACTGACAAACATTTCAAATGAAATTAAATTAAAAAACAATTTGTGGTAACCTGATTTTAATTCAAAAAGAATCATTAACAACACTTCTTGTAATGGTGTCAAAATCAGCCCAACTTTTATTTTCAAATGCAAAAAGTAAAAGAAAATGAGCCAACATACTGGACACATATAATTGTCAATATAATTGTTTATAAACAATTATACTGTCATCATTGTTACAGATATGGAAACTTTATTAAAAATTTGTCCAAGTAAAAAAATGCCCTGCTAATTGTTGGGGTTTTCTCTCCTCTAGCCCTTTCCTTTAAGCTCTTCTTTACACCCCCCCACCCCCACCTTTTCTTTTTTCTTAATAATATAACAATAAAAACAATTGGCTGCATTTTAAATGTGTCAGATCAATGTCTTTATTCAAGAATACAAGAAATGGTAATAGCTGCATGTGTGTTTGTGTGTGTGCATAATATGCATACTTTACTTGTTGGATCCAAATCCCACAAGGAATCAAATAAAACAAGAAGACAAATTATCCTTTCAAAAAAACAGAGATTGTGGATGCGTCTGGCTTTCATAACTGGATGCAGGATAATACTTAGGCACTGGAAGTCATCCAGCCCCTGTTCTCTCAGGGAATGGACTGAACAAATGTCTAAGATGGCATCATATGAACGGGTTATGTACAGAATTAAGGGGAGAGAAGACATTTTTGAGCAGGTCTGGGGTCCTTTTTTGGTGTACATCGACAATGTCTCCTAGATATTATGATAAATGTTCTTTTGGGGGGGGGGGGGGGGGGGGTTCATGTGTCATTGGTATTTTTGTTGTTGTCTTTTTTTTTTTTTTTTTTTTTTTTTACTTTGAAAGTCAGTAGAGGGAAGAAATTGTCTTAATGTCATCAGTGGTCAAGGTTATGTTTTGTTTTTAGGCACCTGGGTGTTTTGCCCCCATTACTTTTGTTTTTGCTGATGTTTCCCAGGAGGCGGTATATCATTTTGTTTCTCCTGGGTTTTTTTTTTGCTTTGTTTTTTTGTTTGTTTGTTTGTTTGTTTGTTTGTTTGTTTGTTTGTTTGTCTGTTTGTCTTAGTTACTGTTAGTCCTTATTTGTTGGTTGTTGTTAAGAAACGGACAGAGAACTGACAGTATGATTATTCCAGTTGTATATTTGTTAACGTTTCTGTCCATCCAAAATATGAATAAAAAAAAACCAAAAAAAAAAACAAGAAGACAAACAAAATTTGTTGGTCAGCGTGATCAGTCGTTTGGGATCCTCAGCTTACAGCGGTGAGTGGGTGCTTTCAGACACATGTGCTGAATGCAGGTCAGCTTTGAAAGTTTATGAGACGTTAATAAGTGCGCCTTCTCCTCTCAGGACATTACGTCTGTGACGGCGTTCACCAGATGAGCGGAAGAGACGACGTCACAGACAGCCGGCTCACGTACGATGACGAGTTGGTCTGCCAGACCACGTGTGAGTCTGTGTGTGAGCAGCGGCAGAGAACAGCTTACCTGCTATTCTATAAAAGACAGGTGACGTCTCCCAGCAAACAGTCAGCATGTCTGTGCAAATATTCAGTGTAACTTGTAGAAAAACCCTCACACTCAGTTTATTTGTGTTTTTCTTTTTCTATTTCTTACTTTCTTTGCCGCACTAGAAAGGCAGCAGAGTCGGGACTCAGATCTGCAGCAACACCTTCATTGTTATTGTTATTATTGTTGTTAGTACTGTTGTTGTTATGATTGATATTGTTACTGTTATGATCAGTTTTATTATTATTATCATTATTAATTTTTTAATACATTTGTTTATCTTTATTATTATTAGTAGTAATGTTGTTGTTTATGTTGTTATTGTTATTATTATTACTGGTATTTTTGACATTATTATTATTATTTTGTTGTTATTGTCATTATTAGTAGAAGTAGTATTAGTTATATCATTTTTATATCAGCCTGGAGTGAACAACATGAAAGCATGGATCCATCCTCCCTCACATTCACAATTCAGGCTGCTGGTGTAATCGTGCAGGGGATATTTTCCTGGTACACTTTGGGACCTTTAAATGCTACAGTCTGAGTATTGTTATGACCACAGTGTACCCTCTTCTGATGGCTGAAAGTAAAAGGGGGTCCAGTACCGGTTCCGGTACCAGGCCTACTGACAATTTAACATAATGTAAAATGGTAACATCGTAAACATAATGTTACCATTTAACACAATGTGAAATGGTAACATTGTAAACAGAATGTTACCATTTAACACAATGTGAAATGGTAACATTGTAAACAGAATGTTACCATTTAACACAATGTGAAATGGTAACATTGTAAACAGAATGTTACCATTTAACATAATGTTAAATGGTAACATTGTAAACAGAATGTTACCATTTAACACAATGTAAAATGGTAACATTGTAAACAGAATGTTACCATTTAACACAATGTGAAATGGTAACATTGTAAACAGAATGTTACCATTTAACATAATGTGAAATGGTAACATTGTAAACAGAATGTTGCCATTTAACATTATGTTAAATATAACTAACGGATTTACTTTACCAAATGGACCATCCCGGCCTTGCCGTATTGGTCTATTTGATTCACCTTTGTTTTTCTTGTTTATTTTATTTTCACTTGCTACACATAGGACAGACATGACTGGGGGAAAGAAAGGGGAGAAAGAAAGAGGGAAAGAAAAACAGCAGGGAAGAGGAATGGTGATAAAGGGCAAAAAACAAAAACCAACAAAACAAACAGACAAAAAATATATATATCAGTCACTTCAACTCAAAGAAGTCCAGACGCTTTTCTTTCCAAGCTCCTTTGACTGACTGTTAGGACAACTTATTTATTGCAAGCATGCAGTACAAGAATAACTCGATGTTTCTGACTTTGCATTACGAATTGTTTACCCACTGACAAACATTTCAAATGAAATTAAATTAAAAAACAATTTGTGGTAACCTGATTTTAATTCAAAAAGAATCATTAACAACACTTCTTGTAATGGTGTCAAAATCAGCCCAACTTTTATTTTCAAATGCAAAAAGTAAAAGAAAATGAGCCAACATACTGGACACATATAATTGTCAATATAATTGTTTATAAACAATTATACTGTCATCATTGTTACAGATATGGAAACTTTATTAACAATTTGTCCAAGTAAAAAAATGCCCTGCTAATTGTTGGGGTTTTCTCTCCTCTAGCCCTTTCCTTTAAGCTCTTCTTTACATCCCCCCACCCCCACCTTTTCTTTTTTCTTAATAATATAACAATAAAAACAATTGGCTGCATTTTAAATGTGTCAGATCAATGTCTTTATTCAAGAATACAAGAAATGGTAATAGCTGCATGTGTGTTTGTGTGTGTGCATAATATGCATACTTTACTTGTTGGATCCAAATCCCACAAGGAATCAAATAAAACAAGAAGACAAACTATCCTTTCAAAAAAACAGAGATTGTGGATGCGTCTGGCTTTCATAACTGGATGCAGGATAATACTTAGGCACTGGAAGTCATCCAGCCCCTGTTCTCTCAGGGAATGGACTGAACAAATGTCTAAGATGGCATCATATGAACGGGTTATGTACAGAATTAAGGGGAGAGAAGACATTTTTGAGCAGGTCTGGGGTCCTTTTTTGGTGTACATCGACAATGTCTCCTAGATATTATGATAAATGTTCTTTTGGGGGGGGGGGGGGGGGGGGTTCATGTGTCATTGGTATTTTTGTTGTTGTCTTTTTTTTTTTTTTTTTTTTTTTTTACTTTGAAAGTCAGTAGAGGGAAGAAATTGTCTTAATGTCATCAGTGGTCAAGGTTATGTTTTGTTTTTAGGCACCTGGGTGTTTTGCCCCCATTACTTTTGTTTTTGCTGATGTTTCCCAGGAGGCGGTATATCATTTTGTTTCTCCTGGGTTTTTTTTTTGCTTTGTTTTTTTGTTTGTTTGTTTGTTTGTTTGTTTGTCTGTTTGTCGTAGTTACTGTTAGTCCTTATTTGTTGGTTGTTGTTAAGAAACGGACAGAGAACTGACAGTATGATTATTCCAGTTGTATATTTGTTAACGTTTCTGTCCATCCAAAATATGAATAAAAAAAAACCAAAAAAAAAAAACAAGAAGACAAACAAAATTTGTTGGTCAGCGTGATCAGTCGTTTGGGATCCTCAGCTTACAGCGGTGAGTGGGTGCTTTCAGACACATGTGCTGAATGCAGGTCAGCTTTGAAAGTTTATGAGACGTTAATAAGTGCGCCTTCTCCTCTCAGGACATTACGTCTGTGACGGCGTTCACCAGATGAGCGGAAGAGACGACGTCACAGACAGCCGGCTCACGTACGATGACGAGTTGGTCTGCCAGACCACGTGTGAGTCTGTGTGTGAGCAGCGGCAGAGAACAGCTTACCTGCTATTCTATAAAAGACAGGTGACGTCTCCCAGCAAACAGTCAGCATGTCTGTGCAAATATTCAGTGTAACTTGTAGAAAAACCCTCACACTCAGTTTATTTGTGTTTTTCTTTTTCTATTTCTTACTTTCTTTGCCGCACTAGAAAGGCAGCAGAGTCGGGACTCAGATCTGCAGCAACACCTTCATTGTTATTGTTATTATTGTTGTTAGTACTGTTGTTGTTATGATTGATATTGTTACTGTTATGATCAGTTTTATTATTATTATCATTATTAATTTTTTAATACATTTGTTTATCTTTATTATTATTAGTAGTAATGTTGTTGTTTATGTTGTTATTGTTATTATTATTACTGGTATTTTTGACATTATTATTATTATTTTGTTGTTATTGTCATTATTAGTAGAAGTAGTATTAGTTATATCATTTTTATATCAGCCTGGAGTGAACAACATGAAAGCATGGATCCATCCTCCCTCACATTCACAATTCAGGCTGCTGGTGTAATCGTGCAGGGGATATTTTCCTGGTACACTTTGGGACCTTTAAATGCTACAGTCTGAGTATTGTTATGACCACAGTGTACCCTCTTCTGATGGCTGAAAGTAAAAGGGGGTCCAGTACCGGTTCCGGTACCAGGCCTACTGACAATTTAACATAATGTAAAATGGTAACATCGTAAACATAATGTTACCATTTAACATAATGTAAATGGTAACATTGTAAACATAATGTTACCATTTAACATAATGTAAAATGGTAACATTGTAAACAGAATGTTACCATTTAACACAATGTGAAATGGTAACATTGTAAACAGAATGTTACCATTTAACACAATGTGAAATGGTAACATTGTAAACAGAATGTTACCATTTAACACAATGTAAAATGGTAACATTGTAAACAGAATGTTACCATTTAACATAATGTGAAATGGTAACATTGTAAACAGAATGTTGCCATTTAACATTATGTTAAATATAACTAACGGATTTACTTTACCAAATGGACCATCCCGGCCTTGCCGTATTGGTCTATTTGATTCACCTTTGTTTTTCTTGTTTATTTTATTTTCACTTGCTACACATAGGACAGACATGACTGGGGGAAAGAAAGGGGAGAAAGAAAGAGGGAAAGAAAAACAGCAGGGAAGAGGAATGGTGATAAAGGGCAAAAAACAAAAACCAACAAAACAAACAGACAAAAAATATATATATCAGTCACTTCAACTCAAAGAAGTCCAGACGCTTTTCTTTCCAAGCTCCTTTGACTGACTGTTAGGACAACTTATTTATTGCAAGCATGCAGTACAAGAATAACTCGATGTTTCTGACTTTGCATTACGAATTGTTTACCCACTGACAAACATTTCAAATGAAATTAAATTAAAAAACAATTTGTGGTAACCTGATTTTAATTCAAAAAGAATCATTAACAACACTTCTTGTAATGGTGTCAAAATCAGCCCAACTTTTATTTTCAAATGCAAAAAGTAAAAGAAAATGAGCCAACATACTGGACACATATAATTGTCAATATAATTGTTTATAAACAATTATACTGTCATCATTGTTACAGATATGGAAACTTTATTAACAATTTGTCCAAGTAAAAAAATGCCCTGCTAATTGTTGGGGTTTTCTCTCCTCTAGCCCTTTCCTTTAAGCTCTTCTTTACATCCCCCCACCCCCACCTTTTCTTTTTTCTTAATAATATAACAATAAAAACAATTGGCTGCATTTTAAATGTGTCAGATCAATGTCTTTATTCAAGAATACAAGAAATGGTAATAGCTGCATGTGTGTTTGTGTGTGTGCATAATATGCATACTTTACTTGTTGGATCCAAATCTCACAAGGAATCAAATAAAACAAGAAGACAAACAAAAACAAAACAAAAATATATTTCTCTCCCTTCCCAGGTCAGGTTCACAAAAGCATTGCAGCTCTTTATTCCTCTTGTACAGCTCCACAGTCTGTCAGCCAAAAAGAAACTACTGAGGTTCCAACACCCAGTGTTTCTGTAAACACAGATGAAAATGAACAGTCATCCACATCTAAAAGATTTGTAGATTCGAGGGACCGGTATAATACATCTAGTACATCTTTGTTTAAACCTCAGAACACAAAAAGGGAACAAACCATTGTATACAGATTTAAAAGTGCGCAAAGCAACGAACAGTCACCCTCTGAAACAGCTGAGGTTATCACAACCATTGTTTCTGTAAATACACAGGAACAGTCACCCACCTCAAAAAGATTAGTATATTCAAGGGACCAGTGTATCTACTCTGGTCAAAAGAATCCATGCTTCGTACTGATGTCCACAATTCTTTTTTATTCCTCTCACAATCATGGAGCACCGTGAAAACTAGAAACGAGTAAAATAATATCAATAGCACATATGACATCCATCTCAGCCACTTATTTCTTTTCACAAGATGCACAAGTGCTTAACAAATAACAGCATAATGTTTTTACCGTGTACGCCTTGTAAAACCAGTAGTAGAAAAGTTGTAGGTTCGTGCTCTTGTGGGGGAGACGTATGTTATCCACCACCTCGATAGCTAGCCGAGAGTTCGAGGGTCACTAGAGCCGCCGAGAACGCATGAACTACTTACGGTAGGACGTTTTGCCAAAGTAAGACGTTTTGTCAGAACACCGAGTCCTCAGGAGGATGCAGCCCATGAATTTGGACACGATCTCAGATGCACTTCTGGTGTTGTCATGGCAACCCACACAAACATTTCAGCGTCAGCTACAATGAGGCGGAGCCCTTACTGAAACACTGAGCTCAGGTAGAGTGAAAGACAACATTTTTCCGCATCCAAAACAGCAGCGCTGTTCCTGTGACCTCTAGTAAAGCCTCTACTTGGGAAAAGGGAGTCTTTCATCAAAGCATCCTGCAGAAGTTGAATAAAAATATGCAAATGTTTAAATGATGCAACTTAATGAAGGCTGACAGCAGTTGTACTATTTTACATTGCAGCGAACAGGGGTGACCATTATTTTCAACGTTTTTACAGCATTTTTCACATTGAAAGTGAAATAATATAAATAATGTCTCAATTAAATTGCGTTAATATTTAAAAATACAAAAACTACAGCTTTGTTCACAAGCCAATAAAAATGTACTTGGGCCAGTGGTAAATGAAAATAACACTTATTCAGCACCTGGTTGTTGCGGCTGCATCAGGACACCAGATGTTCAGCCTCCATCCTGTAGGCAGACTTATCCCCGTCTGAGAGGAGTCCAATAATGGTGGTGTCATCTGCAAGCTTAATTAATTTGACAGACTGGTGGTTGGAGGTGCGGCAGTTGGTGTACAGGGAGAAGGGCATAGAAGAAAGAACACAGCCCTGAGGGGAGCTCGTGCTGATGGTCCGGGAGTCCAAGACATTCTTCCCCAGCCTCACTGGTTGCTTCCTGTCCGTCAGGAAGTCAGTGATCCACCGGCAGATGGGATCAGGCACATTCATCTGGGAAAGCAATCCTTGAAGAAGGTCTGAAAGGATGGTGTTGAAGGTAGAGCTGAAGTCCACAAACAGGATTCTAGCATAGATTCTGCAGGACAAAGTGTAGGGCCATGTTGATGGCATCGTCTACAGACCTGTTGGCTCTGTATGCAAACTGCAGGGGGTCCAGGAGGGGGGCCGTGAGGGTCTTAAGATAGGAGAGAACCAGGCGCTCAAAAGACTTCCTGACCAGATGTCAGAGCCACAGGTCTGTAGTCTTTTCGTCCAGTGATCTTTGGCTTCTTGAAAGCTATATATGATATAAAAATTATATAAAAACTGTTAATCAGCAAAAGAAATGATATCATAGTTCTTATAAAGAAAGCCTCTATCAATCAAACACCAGCAGTGTAGCAATGTTGTTCACTTACACTGTATATAAAACACTGATTTTGGCTACATCCAGTTTTTACTGTATTATAAACATTTTTTACCATGAAGAGTAAAGTGTTTGGCATTTTTGTCATTGTTATTGAGCTCAGAGATCAGGCCCAGCCCAGTATCTACCTGGTTATGAGCAAGGAGCTGGAGGTGATAACTCAACAATAACCAGGCCATGCATGCATGCATGGATGGATGCATGGATGGATCAGTTTGTAGGCTGTGTGTGGTCAGCAGCAGGCTGCTGGGTGTGGACCAAGAGGGAAAGCCCAGCATGTGAAACCCATCAGCAGAAGGCCAGAACAAAGGTGCACAGACAAACGCAGCCCAGACACTCAGGCAGGACGAGTAAAATAAATGGCAGCAAACACAGTATGATGTGGTAAAATGTGCTTTCTTTCACAAACAGATAGCACAAACAAGAATCACAAGAATCTCCTTTGTGGTTCTTGTTTTTCTTTTGAGTACATTAATAAAAAGTTGAAATAAAGTGGCAATAAAATTCATGCACTGAAGACCACACGAAACCCTAATTCACCCTACTACCTGTTGCCTTCACATTCCATTTGCATCCCTTGTCCACAGAATCAAAAATGACCCTTCTTCACTAAAGATCGAACATAAAGCAATTGCATTTTAAATGGAAGCCCATTTTGCATTAAGAAACACTATCAGCAATCAGAAATTGTGTATATCAGAGTTCTCTGTTTTTACTGTCCTGAAAACTGCATTAATTCAGTGGATGCGGTTAGGTTCAAAACAACGTAATATAAGAGGGCAACCAATTCAATCTAAGAGGGATCCAATTTTTATCCATTCATGTACCAGCTACTGGCTTTTTGCTGTTATGTTCTCATATCGCGTGAGAGTTTATTTGCCAGGTGTCAGAAGTCTAATAATGAATAAAGTTCAGGATATGCTTAAAAACTCACCTCAGTATAGCCGTCATCAGAAGGAAGTGCGCTTCACTGACTCATCAACTTGTCTCAGGCTTTCCACAAAGTTTCACAGTTGACCTTAAAGTAAGATGCTGCAAGCTTACCTTGCAGTGTATTACTTTTTAAGGTCTAAAGACCTTAAAGTGCGCTATAGATTGAAGTGATTTGAACTGACAACAGGGCTAATTCAGCACTTCAAGTTAACATCAATAAAAGTTTTTAAATTTATTCTGATTTCCGTTTGTTTTCATTGCCTGTGCTATCTGTTATTTAGTTCAAATTGTGGGTAGATAATGCTGTGCTGTCATGTGACCTGTTCTCTCATGTGTGCCTTTCTCTTGTTTTGTATGTATTTCTCGTTTGTTATTTATTCCTATTTTATTCCTGCAATTGGTATGGAATTCATTTTTTTTTAATTGATCAGTGTTTTGAAATTAGATGTGATGAACATGTGACCTTAATTTACAAAATCAACATCATGTTGGATTCAATGAGACATGAAACTAGTGCATGAAACAGGTCTCAGTAAATGTTCTCATAGACTGCAATACACTGCCCCCTGCTGGTCATTATAAAGTCTGCAGATGTCATTTGACATGAATGTCATATTTGTGAAACAAAATAAAGGACTCTGTAAAATAAATGAAAATCAAATATTTATATACAGAATATTTATGTACAAATGCTGAAAAAGACATTTGAACAAGATGCACACCCAGTAAAATTAAAAAAAAAAAGAAAAGTCAGTTTTATCATGTGACTATCATGCTGTCATTTCTGCACAATGCACTTTACACCAGATCAAAATAAAACACTGTGAGGTCGTTCTAACCGGAAGCCCAGAGAGCTTCGACAATGCAGCACAATGCCCTGAAGCATCAGCATCAAAATATACTTCAAGTACCAAAAAGTACTCATTGTGCAGAATGCCCTATTTTTGAATAGCTGGACATTTAATTACTTTATCACCAGCTGTGACTACAGCTGATAATAAACCATGTTTCATAGGGATGTGACTACATTTAGAAATGTCACGCATTTTTAGGTATAAAGCAAAAGATGCAATGAAATAAATAAGCTATCACATATTAATCCAAATGAATTCACTGAAATACATCTGCACATTTCTGCAGCCTGACTTATTACACACGTGAACACAGTACACATTTGTTTACTGCAAGCTTGTTTCAGAGATGTGATGCAGTTAAATCTGTATGCGTCTGTTTCCTTGTAGTGTTAGTAGAGATGGTGAACCTGACACAATCCTGTGTTTGGTGTGAAGGAAACCAGTTAACAGCCGGTTTAGTGAAATTCTCTTGAACTCATGGAAAACTCATCGTCGTCTCGAAGTGAGCAGCTGAAGCGTCCCGTGTGATCAGAGGTCCTCGTCGTCCTCGCTCACCATGACGTCGAGCTCTTTGTCTTTCCGTACGACGCTCTCGGTGATGAACTCCTTGTGCTGCTCCTCCAGCTCACGCAGCTCCGCCTGCAGGCGCTCCAGGTGGAGCACTCGCCGGTTCCTCAGCAGCCGGCTGGGGAATGGGTTCATGTCGTTGAAGGCGATGCTGGTCAGCTTCCTGCATGGACACACGCAGGTGGAAAGGACTCGATCACCAACACAGAGGAACTGGAAACTGATCAGCTTGAGTGTTTCTGTTTTATGCTGCTTGATACTTCAGGTACTGCAGTTTGAGCAGGAAATACTGGACTGACTGGACCACATGTATCCGAGAGCTGCAGATACTTAAAAATCTTTAAATCGTTGTTACTGTGATCAGGGAAATTTAAACTTCTCACAAAATTTCAGTAAAAAGGGTTTGAAGCTCAAAGATTCAACAGCTACATCCGCTACACTTCTGAGAGTGTAACAGCTCGTAGATTAAGGCGGGTGGAGGCGAGTGCGTACCTGGCATTGGAGACGGTCTTTGTGAAGAAGCGTAGGTACTGGTAGATCTCCACGCTGTCGTGAATCTTCAGGATGTCGTCCTCTTTGTATTTGAACAGAGCCAGAGTGTATCTGAAGATCACCTGCAGCACAGACACGCATTTCATAACAGGACACTCACGCCACACAATTAATTGGAAACTTTGAGGAGGTGAGTCATAAAATTACTCTTTCAGTTGTGGTGCAGTTGGGCCCTTTACTCATTACAGCTCTGATCGATTTCCAATAAGCCACTTGGTTCCTCAGTTGCCAGATAATATTAACTTACTTGGTAGTTGAGCTTTAAGTTTAAATTAAACTTTTGGGTTGGATCTACGTGGCTGAAGCTGTTGTCAGCATTTATCCCTGTGTGGTATATATTTCTGTGTCTGAACTGTGATTTTATTTCCTGAGACAAACGATGTAAAAGCTGTGCTGCATTTGTCACATTGCAGAAACAAGCCCAAAGCCATTGTCCCGCTCATCGTCTGGATTTACGCTGCTTGTGGTAGACTGTGAGGTCGTTACTAGAATGATCTGCTTTCCCACTCCTATTTCATGTCACATGACAGTTCCCCATGCTTAGTAAACAATGTCTTATTACTCCTAAAATGTAAATAAAGACATCTAAAGGTGAAAACAAAATCATTTTTGTTTCCATGGACACTACTGTGGTGCATTCAAGTGTTGTCTGCATTTCTGTCATGGTGTGTTCGGGTGTATGGTACCTTGGTACCCTCATACAGGAAGGCGTCCCACAGAGGCATCAGGATGTCGCTGGGCAGACTCTCCACAAAAACCACCAGGAACCAGTTGAAGGTGACCAGAGAGACGTCAATGTTGTGATCCTCAAAGTGAGATGCCAGGCGAGGAAGCTTCTCCGCCATGAAGTCCTTCAGCACGCGCTGGTCCGCCTGAGCACAAAGACTCACAGAGATCAGCCTCACTGATCACTAAAACAGATCACAGCAGGCAAGCAGGTGAGTGTGTCTGCTGACCTGAGAGGCCACCAGATTCTTGGTGTAGTAGTCCTGAGGCATGATGGCTTCCACCACTGCCACCAGACACCAGAAGGCGTCTTCGTCACTTTGGAGGACCAGCAGAGCGAGGGCCGCTAACCTGTGGACATTGATGGAAGGTGAGGTTCTGCCTGGAAGGCGGGTCCACATAAGAACTCAGATATAAAATTTATACTTTTGTTCTGACCTGCTGAGTACCTGGCAGTAGCCAATGGCAGGGTTATGCCCGGAGAAGGCCAGAAGGATGCGGCGGAGCTGCTGGAGGGCGGGGCTGGACAGCGAGGAGAAGTGCTGATTGGTCGTCAGGGTTCGGTGAAGGTCCAGCTGGACCTGCCTGGAGGCAGGATTAGGAGCTGTCCGACTCTTCTCACACAGCTGGAAACAGAACAGGATTACTGAGTGCTCGCCAGCATTCCCAACAGGAAGGAGGAGGAGCCACCTGTGCTCAGGTGCGGATAAAGCACTCTGTTGGCAGAGGTATGAAAATGCGCAGTAAAATCTAACGTGCATAGCTAACTTCATCAACGACATTTTGGGAGGAATAATCACACATCAGCCTTCGGCCATTTTTTGATGAACGCATACGCCCCCTAGAGCGCGCTAACTTTATTAACAGCCACACAAATGTAAAGCACACATCAAACATAAATAAACCATTTGACTGTCTCCATAATTGAGAGCATTTTCTCTTCTTATTTCAACACCCCCACTTGCTCTCATATTATGATGCTCTTAAGTAAACAAAAAAAACAACAAACAAAAGGTTTCTTCCTCAGTACTGTATACATGTTTGTATACCATGTTAATGCCCAAACATAAACTTCTCAAACTTGAACAGCTTAACTTTTGTTGCAGGCTTTGTCATTACATCTGCAACCATCTCTTCTGTTGAACAATAATCCAGAGTTATTTTTCCTGCACTCACAGTTGATCTCACAAAGTTGTACTTTATGTCAACATGTTTACATCTCTGTCTCGTCACAGGATTCTTCGCCAACGCAATTGCACCCTGATTATCTTCATGAACTTTTGGCGGTGCATATTTTTGTCCATCAATACCTTGTAACAGTTGCATTAGGTACAAAACTTCTTGTAGGGTCGCAGCTAAAGCCATGTACTCCGCTTCACAGGTAGATAATGCAACAGTAGGTTGTCTTTTGGTTTTCCATGAGATTAAAGGACCATCTACAGACAAGCTTATGCAATAACCAGTTGTACTCCGTCTGTCTGTTACATCAGCTGCCCAATCAGCATCGCTGTATGCCCACAACCTCAGTTCTTTGTTGTCACATTTCCTGTAACACAGTTCTTTCTCGGTTGTCCCTTTCAGATACCTCAGTACATGTTTTACTGTAGTCCATTTGTCTTCAGTTGGCTCAGTAAAGTACTGTGAAAGTTTACTGACTATAAAACTCAAGTCCGGTCTTGTGCATGTAGCCAAATAGATCAGACTACCAACTGCCTCTCTGTACCTTTTGACATCACTCATCTTTTCTGCATCATCAGCATAGTTCAGTTTTTGCTCACAAGGTGTCTGTCTTTCTTTACAATCCTGCATGTTGAATCTTTCAAGTATTTTTTCCACATATTGTTTTTGTGACATTTTTACACAGTTATCACTCTGGTCAAAATCTATACCAATGAAATGTCTCAGTTTACCCAAATCCTTCATTTTGAATTTTGCTGCAAGCATTTTCTTCACAACAGTTAGTTCACTTTCATCACTAGCAGCAATGATCAGGTCATCTACCCATACAATCAGAATCACCTTCTTATTTTCTGTCATTTTTGTGTAAACACAATGGTCAGCGGGGTTTTGCACAAAGTCGTTCTCACTCAGATATTCATGCAACAACTTGTTCCAATTCCGGCCTGATTGTTTTAGCCCATATAGCGACTTTTTCAACTTGCACACCAGTTTTTCATTTGTGTCGGATTTTACCTCATAACCCTCAGGTTGTTCCATGAATACCTCACAATCTATTGGTGCATGAAGATAGGCAGCTTTAACATCCATCTGGTGTAAAAGCATGTTTTCTTGTGCTGCCTTTTGCATCAACACTCTGATACTAGTCAGGTTAGCAGTAGGGGAAAATGTTTCTTCATAATCCACACCTATCCTCTGACTATATCCTTTAGCAACATAACGTGCCTTGTACTTCTCAGATCCATCAACATTGTTTTTGACTGCGTACACCCATCTACCCCCCACTGTCTTCTTACCCTCAGGCAAAGTGGTTAAGGTAAATGTGTCATTTTCTCTTAGTGATTGCATCTCTTCATCCATTGCACTGACCCATTTCTCTGAGTTAGATGAAGTTATTGCTTCCTTGAATGTTTGGGGAATGTTACACATTGCTCTGTAACAATAATCCATGTTTGTAAGTACTTGATCACAATCCTCCTTATCAGTAACATATTCACTTAAATACCCAGGCCTCTTTCTCACTCTGGAAGGATACCTTGCAGCCTCGCAGTCGAGTTCATTCTCCTGTGACTGGCTGCTCATCTCAGACATGCTTACTGGGATCTGTTCCTGAGTATCTGTGTGTTCTGTACTCACATCAGTCTGTTCTCTGGTCTTGGTGAACCTGTTTGGTGTCTCAAAGTCACCCTCATCATCTGGCACCTTGTCAGTCTGTGTTTGTCTCTCTACTCTTGTTTTAGTCTCAAACTTCACCAGTCTATGCTTCTGTACTTTCCCACTGCCCGGGTAGTAGACCATATAAGCTGGACCGTTCTTGTCATATCCAACAAAAATTCCTTTCTCACACCTTGAGTCTAGTTTTCTCTTGTTCTGCCTGTAGGCATAACACACTGACCCAAATGTCTGCATCCTGGAAAGGTTTGGCCTTCTTCCTGTCAGCATTAAATATGGTGTCGGTTCTGTGCGTCTGTTAAAACATCTATTCCTCACTACAGCTGCTGTTTGCACTGCGTAAGTCCACAACTCTTTAGGTAACTGTTTCTCTATTAACATACACCTGGCCATATCAAAAAGAGTACGCCAATTGCGTTCTGCAGTACCATTTTGGTGTGGTGAGTATGGTGCTGAGGTCTCATGCCTGATTCCATTTTTGCTAAGGAGTGCCTGATACTCATTTCCCATAAACTCTGTTCCATTGTCAGACCTGATACATTTAACTTGCCCATACGGGGCTGTATCAGCCAAAAACTTCTGTGTTGCTTTTGCTGTGTCACTCTTATTTTTCAGAAAATACACAAACACTGCACTGGAATAGTCATCAGTGAATGATAGTGCAAATCTATATCCATCTCTGGACTCTGAGTCTACTGGACCAGCTAGATCTGTGTGTACCAGCTCTAAGGCGGTTTTGGCTCGTGCATCAGGGTCCCTGTTTCTAGTTTGAACAAACTTTCCCTGTGTGCACACTTCACAATGCAAGACAGATTTGTCTGTTTTTCCTTTGATTGCCATACCATCAACAACCCCCTGTAATTTCTGAATGTCATCATAATTACAGTGACCAAGAATTTCATGCCATGTTTGCATGTCATAGCAACCCTTACACTGGTCTTTACCTTCAGTGTTTACTGTTTGTAGGTAGTACAGTCTGTTGTACTCATATATTGGGAACCTTGTACCGTCTTTGTGTCGCAGGGTGTCTTTTCCTTGCTTGAAGATCATAGTTGCTCCATTTGAGGTAGCTGCTTTCACAGAGAAGATGTCTTGTGGATACGATGGGATGTACAGTGCCTGTTTCAAGGTTGTTTTGTGGCACTGCCCCCTGCTGTCCATCAAGCAAAACTCTGCCTCCCCTCTTTGCTCTGCAACTCCAGTGCACTTGGTGCCGTCAGCCAACTCTACGTAGTGTGACTTGGGCTGGAAACTGTCGTCGAATCTCCTGAACTTCGTTATATCTGTAACAATATGCGAAGTTGCCCCTGTGTCCACCATCAGACCCTTTTTGTTGATGCCATGCTCTGACTGGAACGCTGCACCCTCGCTGCTTACCCGGAATGCGTAGTCTTTGCTACCCCACTCCTCGGAAACTTTCCGTGCATTGTCTTGCCGCCGTTTCCGTCTGCATGTTGAGTCCCGATGGGTGGTGCTCGCTACACCACTGCTTGCGCTGACACGTCCTGGCTTTGTGTCCCTTTAGTCCGCATCTGAAACACACTATGTCTGCGTTGCCGGCCCCACGGTCATTCGATTTTTCAAACGTGGGATTGTCGCTCGGTCGTGCACGTGCTTTCATGATGTTGTCATCTGACGCTGCGGCGCGCATTTTCTCTGTGTCTTCAAAGCTTCGCAGTTTAGTTTTAAATTCAGCAAAAGTCACTTCAACTTCACTTTGTGTGACATGGATAGCAAACGGTTTGAACGATTCTGGCAGTCCCTTCAAAACCATTGCTACCAATAGCCCATCACTCAAAGTTTCACCAGCATTCCTCAGGGCTGTGATTATTGTCTCTGCTCGTATCACATACTCAGTCACACTCTCACTTTTGGAGCGAAGTGAGTTCTGTGTACAGGCTAATTATACGAGGCTTTCCTTTACCTGCATAATAGTTTCTTAGAATCCCCAGCGCCTTCCGTCCATCATCCGCTGCTTCTCGCATAACAAGAGACAAACTTTTGTCATCCAGAAACTGGATCAGCTCCGCGTAGGCCTCTGCATTCTTTGCTCTCTCTTCTTCTCCCTCCGCGTCGGTAGGCTGCTTCAAAATAATGTCTCTTAAACCTTGCAGACGAAGGTGGCCCAAAAATTTCGTCTCCCATAGTTCGTAATTCTTTTCATCCCCATCAAAAACTAGCCGAGCCCAACGGCTATTTGACTCAGCGGCTCGTCGGCTCATGGCGCTAGCATGGTATGCTAATCCTCACCGAGTGCGCAGTACGTCGCGGCGTTTCTCTCGGTGGCAAAACGACATGGACTCTTTTGGAAAACTTCTTAGCTTCCTGGGCCCATAACCTGTTGGCAGAGGTATGAAAATGCGCAGTAAAATCTAACGTGCATAGCTAACTTCATCAACGACATTTTGGGAGGAATAATCACACATCAGCCTTCGGCCATTTTTTGATGAACGCATACGCCCCCTAGAGCGCGCTAACTTTATTAACAGCCACACAAATGTAAAGCACACATCAAACATAAATAAACCATTTGACTGTCTCCATAATTGAGAGAATTTTCTCTTCTTATTTCAACACACTCTCTCTCTCTACAGCTGTACCTGCTGATAGCGTTGCGTGTGGCACTCTTGGCTTGTCAAAGTTCTGGCTCGGACCAAACAGCGCCACACTCTGCCGATACTCCCGAGGGACGCCTTCACGCACCAGAATTTTGAGCTCAGGTGAGATGATGAAGTCATCGTCGGACCTGCCTGCAAGGTACTGAGCCCAGCGGCTCAGCAGGGGGTGCTCCAGACCCTCCTACAGAGACAATGATGTATGATATAAAAAGAGGATAACCATTATCTGTTAAGCATTATGTTACAATTTAACATAATGTAAAATTGTAACATTGTAAACATAATGTTACAATTTTAATCCGTATTAATATCATAGGGAGATTAATATCCCTACAATATTAAGCATCAGACTTTATCAAATTTTCTAAAAACTTTTTTTGTTGGATAGTGTAGCGCAGCTGGATAGTGTAGTGGTAATACTACATATCTTTGGAGTCGCACGTTCGATTCCCACCCAGTATCCAGTAAGGGTCCTGGCTAGACCCCTCATGCTAACCAAAAATCCCTGGAATGGTGCGGCTATGTCTGCAGTCTCTCCGCTTAAATTTAGAGCTTGCTTGTTTGTTAAATGTATTATTTACTGTTTTTAGTTTACTCCATGACGGGGCTGGATATCGGGCGTCCTGCACCACCCATCCGGTCTGGAGCATAGCGAAACCATTTCTGCACTGTTTGAACGAAGGTAAACTCAGAAACTGCCCCCACCTGCTGAGTCAGGCCATCTAAGACAACAAAAACCCCCAAAAACAAACAAACAAAAAAACAGTAAAAAAGAGGGGTTCAATTAGAGTTCAAATATGAATAACCTCTCGCCAAAAGTCTTTAACAGCTAGAAAGCTGGCAAACTACTAAGCTGATCAACATGAAAGGCACAAGGTGGAAATCAGCAAACTGCTGCCTCACTTTGTTCACCTGTGCTCTATATTTCATGGTCCGGTTGGCTGCAGGACCAAACATTTGGCCTTACACCTTATTTCTTTATGTTTTGCTTCCAAGGTGCCAGACTTGTAGGTAACTTTTTACACTGACATGACCTCAGCAATAGTTTCCAGTCTTTCAACTTCCTTGGGCTTTGGCTGCTTTTTTACTCATTTTCAGTCCAGTCCTTCTACCTGACCATTTTCAGAGAACTCTAAGGAGCTTGGGGGAAAAAAGCAACCGGACTTCTTTAACTTTTTTGAAGACGTTTCGCTTCTCATCCCAGAAGCTTTTTCAGTTCACTGAAGCCTCATAAGAAAGTGACACAATAACATTTAGATAATAAAACTCGCCAAAAATGCACCTTAAGAGCACTGTCTCTTTAAATACCCTCTTTTGCTTGGTCTGCTCCTTATTTTTTCTCATTTTTTCTTACTTTGGAGGACCAGCAGAGCGAGGGCCGCTAACCTGTGGACATTCATGGAAGGTGACGTTGTGTCTGGAAGGCGGGTCCACATAAGAACTCAGATATAATATTTATATTTTTGTTCTAACCTGTTGAGTCCCTGGCAGCAGCCAATGGCAAGGTTGTGCCAGCCAGCAGGATGCTGCTGAAGGGCGGGGCTGGAGTCTGAAAGTAAGAGCTCGTTTAGACTCTATTCTGTGAACAGGCTTGCTCCCACGAATATGTGAATTCATCTGTAAAAGAGTTTAACTCTAATGCACCTGTTCCTCCTGCTCCCTGCTGCAGGGCGGCCTGTTGGACTACGAATGCCAGTGCGGAGCTAAGAAGATCAAAGAGGAGCTGTTGTTCTTGAACCTGCCAAAGTGAGTAACCTCAAATCGGTCCCCAAAGGCCTCAAACCACCACAGTTCAGTCGGTGTCAGTTTTGTTCATGTCATGTCCTCCTTGCGTCTTCCTTTGAGCCTCTCCTCTTTGTCTCATCTCTTTCAGTGTGCTGATCCTCCAGCTGAAGTGGTTTACGTTCACTCCATCGTTCACCGTGGAGAAGAAGAACAGCCCCATTGTTCTGACACAGCAGCTGGTGATCAGCCAGGACACAGCCTTTACTGAAGAGGTAAGGGAAAAGGCACACCGTTCATTTCAAGTATGGATGGAGCCCATTTCTAAGCTAACGGGTGGTGCCGCTGCCCTCTCCCAGTAAACTGCTCGCTATTTGTTGGTCAGCGTGATCAGTCGTTTGGGCTCCTCAGCTTACAGCGGTGAGTGGGTGCTTTCAGACACATGTGCTGAATGCAGGTCAGCTTTGAAAGTTTATGAGACGTTAATAAGTGCGCCTTCTCCTCTCAGGACATTACGTCTGTGACGGCGTTCACCAGATGAGCGGAAGAGACGACGTCACAGACAGCCGGCTCACGTACGATGACGAGTTGGTCTGCCAGACCACGTGTGAGTCTGTGTGTGAGCAGCGGCAGAGAACAGCTTACCTGCTATTCTATAAAAGACAGGTGACGTCTCCCAGCAAACAGTCAGCATGTCTGTGCAAATATTCAGTGTAACTTGTAGAAAAACCCTCACACTCAGTTTATTTGTGTTTTTCTTTTTCTATTTCTTACTTTCTTTGCCGCACTAGAAAGGCAGCAGAGTCGGGACTCAGATCTGCAGCAACACCTTCATTGTTATTGTTATTATTGTTGTTAGTACTGTTGTTGTTATGATTGATATTGTTACTGTTATGATCAGTTTTATTATTATTATTATCATTATTAATTTTTTAATACATTTGTTTATCTTTATTATTAGTAGTAGTAATGTTGTTGTTTATGTTGTTATTGTTATTATTATTACTGGTATTGTTGACACTATTATTATTATTTTGTTGTTATTGTCATTATTAGTAGAAGTAGTATTAGTTATATCATTTTTATATCAGCCTGGAGTGAACAACATGAAAGCATGGATCCATCCTCCCTGACATTCACAATTCAGGCTGCTGGTGTAATCGTGCGGGGGATATTTTCCTGGTACACTTTGGGACCTTTAAATGCTACAGTCTGAGTATTGTTATGACCACAGTGTACCCTCTTCTGATGGCTGAAAGTAAAAGGGGGTCCAGTACCGGTTCCGGTACCAGGCCTACTGACAATTTAACATAATGTAAAATGGTAACATTGTAAACAGAATGTTACCATTTAACACAATGTGAAATGGTAACATTGTAAACAGAATGTTACCATTTAACACAATGTAAAATGTTAACATTGTAAACAGAATGTTACCATTTAACACAATGTGAAATGGTAACATTGTAAACAGAATGTTACCATTTAACACAATGTGAAATGGTAACATTGTAAACAGAATGTTACCATTTAACACAATGTGAAATGGTAACATTGTAAACAGAATGTTACCATTTAACATAATGTGAAATGGTAACATTGTAAACAGAATGTTACCATTTAACACAATGTAAAATGGTAACATTGTAAACAGAATGTTACCATTTAACATTATGTTAAATATAACTAACGGATTTACTTTACCAAATGGACCATCCCGGCCTTGCCGTATTGGTCTATTTGATTCACCTTTGTTTTTATTGTTTATTTTATTTTCACTTGCTACACATAGGACAGACATGACTGGGGGAAAGAAAGGGGAGAAAGAAAGAGGGAAAGAAAAACAGCAGGGAAGAGGAATGGTGATAAAGGGCAAAAAACAAAAACCAACAAAACAAACAGACAAAAAATATATATATCAGTCACTTCAACTCAAAGAAGTCCAGACGCTTTTCTTTCCAAGCTCCTTTGACTGACTGTTAGGACAACTTATTTATTGCAAGCATGCAGTACAAGAATAACTCGATGTTTCTGACTTTGCATTACGAATTGTTTACCCACTGACAAACATTTCAAATGAAATTAAATTAAAAAACAATTTGTGGTAACCTGATTTTAATTCAAAAAGAATCATTAACAACACTTCTTGTAATGGTGTCAAAATCAGCCCAACTTTTATTTTCAAATGCAAAAAGTAAAAGAAAATGAGCCAACATACTGGACACATATTGTTACAGGAAAAATGATTCTATGTTTCTTTACCTTCTTTTAAATGTACAAAGATGCCTTTTGTCTGCCCTTTGCCTATGGTTAGATTAGTTTAGAATTATCTTTTTAGACTTTCTCAGCAAAGACATACTGTTTTGGGACATATTGTTTTAGATTGTTTTATCTCTCACAGCCTTCTCCCAGCTCTCTGCTGACGAGACTAGCGCCACATATGGAGTTGTTTATTTTATTTGTTTTGTATTTTCTTATCCTGTTCTCACTGTCTTTCCTATAAAAATTACCAAGCCACTGTGCATGGTGTGAGTTGTTCTTAGCAGCTCACCCGTGTACACGTTTGATAAAGAAAGTAACTTTGTCTCATTGTGTCTTTATTTCTCCTGGATCTTTTACAGAGTTTTCCCCCAACATTTCTTGGTCCTTCGACAGCCGGATCACCTCCATCGTGTCCCATCTCCGTGACCAGTCCACGTTGTTCGCCTGTCGACAGCCCACACACCAGGTGTGTGGAAAAAGACCAAGAGCGTTAAATTCGGGTCTTGGCCAACGTCTTAGAAAGCGACCCACGGTGGTGGGACCCGATCGAGGTGGACCAGACCCGGCGACACCGACCAGGTAGATACAGACACACTGACACAATCTTGCGTAAAAACGTATTTTAAATTCAGGGAATTTAAAATAGCGGAAGTAGCTCGTCGACTGGTAGCTCTGGGAGCTCGTCGACTGGAAGCTTTGGAAGCTCGTCGACTGGTAGCTTTGGAGCTCTGGGTAGCTCCCCCAGCTGGGTCTAGACTGGGTCTAGGGAGTAAGTAGCTCTGGGAGCTCCCCTTATTATAAGGGTTCCGGTCGCGCGCGTCGAAGCTGTGAATGTGAATGTGTGTGTGTGTATTGTTTTAATTAATGGAGCAAGCTGAATTTTCACGGTCCAATAAGAGACTGAGCTGCTCCTACTGTGTTTTTCTTTTACTGCTGTTCACTGACGTGCTGGTGAGTTGAGAGAACGGTCGAGTTCCGTCTCGTAAAGTTCACACCGCTTTTGGAAATAGTCCGAAAGTAGAAGGGCGTGTGAGCAACCACTCTCGTCTCTAATACCAGCGAAGGTGATAGCAGCTGTATTGTGTATATATTACTTAAACAAAAATAAGTAAATACATAAATAAGATGGGTAATCAAGCAAGTGAAATTAAAACTCACTCCTGCTGACGAGCAGTGGTGAGAAAAGAAAAGTCCAGACGCCGGACAAAAACAGTGTCTGTAAACTGAGAGATTTAAGAAAACAAAATATAAACAGTCAGAAGAACAGAACTCAACTGCCAGTTTAGTAAAACCAGAAGACGAGACACTGTGCAGTTCCCACAATCCTTTTAGTAAACCATCCCTCACTCCTGCAGCCGCATCTGCAGCACCACCCATATCAGGAAGAACTTAATAATCCCTTATTAAGTGAAAACTAGAGATCACAGTAGTTTGAAGTAGTTTAAAAGGGTTGAAAACAGACCCCACTGAGTAGATATAAATATAAAAAGTGCGAAATAAAGATGAACAAAGGGAAAATTACAGTAGAAATGATCTTTAGAGTATTTGACATTAATAATAGCAAGGACAACAACCTGTAAAGTGATATTAACAATGAAACACAGTTGGCATGATGACCATGCCCAGCATGTATAAAATGAATATAAAGCAAATAATTCACACGAAAATATTTTAATAACATAAATAAGGTATATTAAGGCTGTGTCACTGTTCAGCCAAGGACAGTGTGTGAAAAGGTAACTGTCTCCACCCTGGGAAAAGGATGATTCTGCAGGTCATCTGAAGCCCTTGATGGATACAAAATAAAATATAATTA
This sequence comes from Rhamphochromis longiceps, assembly GCF_057381845.1. Classification (NCBI taxonomy): domain Eukaryota; kingdom Metazoa; phylum Chordata; class Actinopteri; order Cichliformes; family Cichlidae; genus Rhamphochromis; species Rhamphochromis longiceps. Next base: position 10,129,751 of record NC_140558.1, read on the forward strand.
ATACATTATAATAGAACTGCCTGGTCCGCCATGCAACAGAGAGAACAAATGTGACCGCTGATTGGATGAATTCAAAATTATCTGTTTGCTGAATAAGATGATCCTAACTATCAAATTGGCTCAGTAGTACTATAGTGGTACACACTGCTAAAATATTATAATATGCTATTGCTGTCATATAAGACAAAGAGGATAATATTAACAATGACAATATTAATATGAAGAGGCACCTTAATCTGTTATGATGTGTGGTGAATAATTGTTAAGCAGTAGTCTGCATCAAGCTTAAGGTTTGCTGAAACTCAGTGTAATGACATGTGAGATGAAGACAATACGGAGAATAACTAAACTAATGAAGTGCATAGAGGCACTTGACCAGCTTGAAACCTATCATCCTAGACTGACACATTGCTGAGATATAGAGCACACCTATAATAACAACCAATAAGCAAAACCCTGTAGACAACAGCTAAAACTACAGGATTGAGAAGCTGAATTAAATATGTAGACACTGCTAAGCTGATGAGCATGTTCCACATTTTCTTTTCTTTTTATTTATTTGTTTCTTTTAGAGCAGAAGCTGCTGTAACACACCCAAAGAAAGACTCTAGGTCTGACCAACCGTCTCAGTCGTGGGCAAAAAGATGTCAGTCAATAAAATTCTAAAAGATAATTTATTGACAAAAAATATATCAAGAGACAAAACGACACACTTAATATAAAATTCATAGCGCAAAACCAATCCATCCCAATCATATCTGATTTCATCACATTACATACCTGCACAGAGAGACAAAACAAAACAGCAGTGGTTGTAGTGTGGGCTATAAGTAGACCAGTGTATCAGTGCAATCAAGTACACCTGCCTCTAATTAGTCCAACCTCATTCCAGCCATTGGCTCACCAAAAATGTGACACACACAAAACCACTCCCAACCCAGTGCAACTTCACACAATAATATGGAGCTGAATTAACACAGGCACATTAGTCTACCATGTTACAAGCTGCATGCTATTACAAGCCAACATATGCAGACTTCTGCCTTGTTCGGGTGGCAGCATTTTTCTTTTTTCTTTTGTGTCCTGACACGTTTATGTTTTTTGTTTTTGTTTGATTATTTTGTTGGTTTTGGAAACGAATTTAAACGAACTTGTGACAATACTTGAGAATCACAGTGACACATAGTGATTAGGCATATGATTGAAAAATGCCTAGGTTTAGAGCTGTGAGCTATGAGCTGTGAGCAATGCAAAGTTAAATATATATATGTATAAATGGGAAACAACCCTAACTTCAAAGTTTGAAATGTGTGAGATCCATGAATTGTTTGAAAAACTAGAAATTATTCAAAACTGCCTTAAGTGAAAATGTAGTGTTGCATCTATTCTCCCAGACCAAGACGAACAAAAAAGAAGAAGCTTTCTGTAACTTCAAAATAAGGCTGACTGTTGACAATAGACTAAAACACTAATCCACAGGTGGCTATCAGGAACAGAGAGGCGAGCAAAGTCACAAACACTAAGGCTGCAGACAGCCACGCAGAAACAGCAGATAACATAGAGACAACGCCTGCTAGAACCATGGAGAGGAAGGTCACTTCCCACGAGATTGTAGGAGTAGAGGACAAATTAGTTGTAAAGTCAGCTTCAGGCCACACAACTGTACAACAATTAACTGCCCTTTTAGAACTAGTACACACAGCAAGTGGCCGCAGGTGCTTTATTAAATTCATATATGACCCGTTGTGTCCAGTAAATTTGCTAGGTAGAGACGCTCTGACAAAACTTAAGATAGCAGTCATGCCATTCTTTTCTGGTATTACACCTGAGTGCCAGAAACCGACCGAGTATCACAACATTCTGAGATTTAAACAAACTCCAGGCCCAGATCCACCTTATGATCAGCAAGTGTGGAAGCTAGGAGAACAGCATTTGACTTTACAGCACAGGCCGAAATTGTGTAGGTTACGCAGTAACCACAGATAGTAAAATAATGGAAGCAAAACCATTTTCTTCTTCATGTTCTGCACAGAGCGCTGAGCTGATAGCTGTGATACGCGAAAGCTAAATACAAACATACATACAGACAGCCAGTATGTTTTCTCTGCTGTGCATCATTTCGCAAAGCTCTGGCAAAACAGAGGAATGATTACATCAACCGGTAAACCAGTCCAGCATGCAAGCCTCTTACAACGCCTGCTGACTGTAATAAATTTACCACAACAACTCGCATTGTGTAAATGTGCAGCACACAAAACTGATAGCTCTTTTATTACTACAGGCAACAATTTTGCTGACAGAGCCGCAAAACAGGCGGCACAAAAGACAAACATGACATTGATGGCAGTAAACACACATCAGATTCCACTGGATGTGTTGCAAAGTGAACAAAAAGCAGCGAGCACAGCAGAGCAGGCAAAATGGCTAAAACACGGTGCAGTTCTGACAAACGATTTAATGATGTGTTATGGCAAGCCAGTGTTGCCAAAATCGCTCCACAAGATGGCGGCATTAGTGACTCATGGCTGTACGCATTTGTCATCGGGGGGAATGACCTGTATTGTCAACTCTCATTTTTACACTGTAAATTTTGAAACTTCAGCAAAACAATTTGTCAGAACGTGCATGACGTGTCAAAAATATAATGCTCAGGGTAACCTGCGACCACAAAGAGGCCGTTTTCCAACTCCACCTCATCCTTTTCACACAATTCATATGGACTTTATTGAGCTAAATGAATGCCAAGGGTAAAAATACACCCTAGTGGTTATAGATGTATTCTCAAAGTGGCCAGAAATCTATCCAGTGAAAAAGGCAGATGCAATTTCAGTAGCAAAGTGCCTGTGCAATCACTTCATACCCACATATGGCATCCCAGCTTTGATACGATCAGACAACGGCACTCATTTTGTAAATGATGTCATCACTAAGGTCTCTGAAGCACTCGGTTTCAGCATAAAACACCACTGTGCTTATCACCCTCAGAGCGCAGGCCTTGTAGAGAGAACTAACGGCACTATAAAACAAAGGCTCAGGAAATGCATGGCAGAAACAGGAAGGCCGTGGCCTGAATGTTTGGGTTTAGTGAAAATGTGGATGCGCTTAACACAAGGCTCCCATAAACTAACTCCATTTGAAATCATTCATGGCAGGCCGTTCCCACTGCCGATCACCAGTCAACCAATAGACAAAGCAATCAGAGAAAACACATTAGCAGAATGGATGTCTAAGCTGTTAGAAAACAAAGAGATCATTGTACATAATCAACAACCTGATGATGTTTCTCCAGTGTCTTGCAGACTAAAGCCCGGTGACTGGGTTCTGATCAAGGTGCTCCAAAGGAAAAACTGGAGCACACCCAGGTGGGAGGGGCCATACCAAGTCCTCCTCACTACACCGACCGCTTGCAAAATTGCGGAACGACCATCCTGGGTCCATCAGAGTCACTGCAGGCGAGTCAGTGAAGCCATCTAAACACAGCTGACGGCAGGCGTGCCTACTTGTTGTGATCTCGCCCGGTGGAGGGGTCAGCTTTCCTGGCCGGGGGGTCTACTCGCGACAGGAGGGTGTGTTCCGTCGTCATGAGGTGGTGGCTCTTATCAACTGCAGCGGCCCTGACCATGGCCGGGCTCTTCACCTTTGCTTCCATGAGGGACAACAAGTCACGCTACATGGAGAAAAGGCAGACACTGTATGACAAAGGAAAGTACACCAAGTTTCCCCATGGCTATGCCACTAATTTCTGGTGGCAGTTTATGAACACTACAGCTTACTTGAATAATAAAACTGACTGCTATGCAAATACATATACACTTTCTGCCCACCAAGGAACGAGAGGAAGTGTATGGACTGTTCACTCAACGAAACCTGTGCCAGTAACGCGACACTGATGAGCCTCAACTGTCGCTCTGACTACAGCTACCGAATGCCACTACAAACAAAGACTCAGTACCAGACAGGATGTGCACGGACGGCACCCAGCAGCAGAGGAACCAGAGTTTTGGCTGACTGGTACTTCCTATGTGGCAACAAGGCTTATCTGTCACTCCCTGAAGGTTGGGGAGGTCTGTGCGCCCTGGTGGAATTATCAGATCACGTTTTCTTCATGCAAAGTGTTGCACATCACCCAAGCAGCCGGCAGAGACGTGAAGTGGACATCGCCTCCCCCAATTCTTTCGGCATTACCGTGGACACTGGAGTGCCGGGAGAGTTTCGCATCTGGGGAGGAGGAGTGAAATTCTTACAGAGCTTGATCCCCGGCATTGGAGTTGCCGAGGTGCGGGATCACGTGGAAATCAACCGATATGCTCTGCTACGACACATCAACTTAACTAAGACCCTGGGAACCGCCTTAGCAGGAGAACAGCAGGCCATCAGAACGATGGTGCTGCAGAACAGACTGACACTAGACCTGCTAACAGCATCACAAGGAGGAGTTTGCAAGCTGATCGGGGAAACATGTTGCACTTTTATCCCTGATGGATACGAAACTGGAGGAGACATTTATGAAGCTTTGCAGAATTTGACCGCTCTGCAAAAATATGTCACTGAACACACACCTGGAGCAGCTACAGCACAAAGCTGGCTGGACTGGCTGTTCAGCGGTTCATGGCTGGCTGCTGTAGCAAAGCCATTTTTCCTTCTAGGTCTCATCATGATAGCACTGCTCATATTAGTGTTGTGTGTGTTGCCATGCCTAAGAGTAATGATTTCACAGATGATAACAACTACAATGACTGCTTATGTTGCCGTGCCTGAAGAAGAACAACATCCCGTTGCAATTCTGTTAGAGGAGAACTTGTACTAGCTGCTAATAAATGACGTGGTGATTAAAAATGACTTGTCAAGTGATCATGCACTGATTAAAACATTAGTAGGTTATGCAAGTTTTCATGCTTTTATTTTTTTTTAAGTCTTGACTTTTAAACATAAAGTTTTTCATTTTAAATATAAAGTTTTCATGCTATTATTTTTTGAAGTCTTCAGTTTTAAACATAAAGTTTTCATTTTAAATATGAAGTTTTCATTATTTTACATATAAAGTTTTCAATTTAAGGTGTGCATCATTTTAAATATAAGGTTTTTATCCTTGTATTTTTTGAAGTTTTCATTTTAGTTTTCATCCTTTTATTTTTTGTAGTTTTAGTTTTATTATTTTTTCTTGTTTATTCCACTTGTTATTTCATTTACTATGATTTTCATTTACTATGTTTTTCTTTTTATTTTGTTTTATTCTTTAGACCAAATGACTGCCATTTCTGCTATGATGACATTTTGAAGATTTTGGAAATTAAAAATTGCCTAACATACTTAATAAATGATTTTCATAGACAATTGTTGTATACATTTAAAATAAGTTAAACAGGGGGGAATGTTACAGGAAAAATGATTCTATGTTTCTTTACCTTCTTTTAAATGTACAAAGATGCCTTTTGTCTGCCCTTTGCCTATGGTTAGATTAGTTTAGAATTATCTTTTTAGACTTTCTCAGCAAAGACATACTGTTTTGGGACATATTGTTTTAGATTGTTTTATCTCTCACAGCCTTCTCCCAGCTCTCTGCTGACGAGACTAGCGCCACATATGGAGTTGTTTATTTTATTTGTTTTGTATTTTCTTATCCTGTTCTCACTGTCTTTCCTATAAAAATTACCAAGCCACTGTGCATGGTGTGAGTTGTTCTTAGCAGCTCACCCGTGTACACGTTTGATAAAGAAAGTAACTTTGTCTCATTGTGTCTTTATTTCTCCTGGATCTTTTACAGAGTTTTCCCCCAACACATATAATTGTCAATATAATTGTTTATAAACAATTATACTGTCATCATTGTTACAGATATGGAAACTTTATTAACAATTTGTCCAAGTAAAAAAATGCCCTGCTAATTGTTGGGGTTTTCTCTCCTCTAGCCCTTTCCTTTAAGCTCTTCTTTACATCCCCCCAACCCCACCTTTTCTTTTTTCTTAATAATATAACAATAAAAACAATTGGCTGCATTTTAAATGTGTCAGATCAATGTCTTTATTCAAGAATACAAGAAATGGTAATAGCTGCATGTGTGTTTGTGTGTGTGCATAATATGCATACTTTACTTGTTGGATCCAAATCCCACAAGGAATCAAATAAAACAAGAAGACAAACAAAAACAAAACAAAAATATATTTCTCTCCCTTCCCAGGTCAGGTTCACAAAAGCATTGCAGCTCTTTATTCCTCTTGTACAGCTCCAGAGTCTGTCAGCCAAAAAGAAACTACTGAGGTTCCAACACCCAGTGTTTCTGTAAACACAGATGAAAATGAACAGTCATCCACATCTAAAAGATTTGTAGATTCGAGGGACCGGTATAATACATCTAGTACATCTTTGTTTAAACCTCAGAACACAAAAAGGGAACAAACCATTGTATACAGATTTAAAAGTGCGCAAAGCAACGAACAGTCACCCTCTGAAACAGCTGAGGTTATCACAACCATTGTTTCTGTAAATACACAGGAACAGTCACCCACCTCAAAAAGATTAGTATATTCAAGGGACCAGTGTATCTACTCTGGTCAAAAGAATCCATGCTTCGTACTGATGTCCACAATTCTTTTTTATTCCTCTCACAATCATGGAGCACCGTGAAAACTAGAAACGAGTAAAATAATATCAATAGCACATATGACATCCATCTCAGCCACTTATTTCTTTTCACAAGATGCACAAGTGCTTAACAAATAACAGCATAATGTTTTTACCGTGTACGCCTTGTAAAACCAGTAGTAGAAAAGTTGTAGGTTCGTGCTCTTGTGGGGGAGACGTATGTTATCCACCACCTCGATAGCTAGCCGAGAGTTCGAGGGTCACTAGAGCCGCCGAGAACGCATGAACTACTTACGGTAGGACGTTTTGCCAAAGTAAGACGTTTTGTCAGAACACCGAGTCCTCAGGAGGATGCAGCCCATGAATTTGGACACGATCTCAGATGCACTTCTGGTGTTGTCATGGCAACCCACACAAACATTTCAGCGTCAGCTACAATGAGGCGGAGCCCTTACTGAAACACTGAGCTCAGGTAGAGTGAAAGACAACATTTTTCCGCATCCAAAACAGCAGCGCTGTTCCTGTGACCTCTAGTAAAGCCTCTACTTGGGAAAAGGGAGTCTTTCATCAAAGCATCCTGCAGAAGTTGAATAAAAATATGCAAATGTTTAAATGATGCAACTTAATGAAGGCTGACAGCAGTTGTACTATTTTACATTGCAGCGAACAGGGGTGACCATTATTTTCAACGTTTTTACAGCATTTTTCACATTGAAAGTGAAATAATATAAATAATGTCTCAATTAAATTGCGTTAATATTTAAAAATACAAAAACTACAGCTTTGTTCACAAGCCAATAAAAATGTACTTGGGCCAGTGGTAAATGAAAATAACACTTATTCAGCACCTGGTTGTTGCGGCTGCATCAGGACACCAGATGTTCAGCCTCCATCCTGTAGGCAGACTTATCCCCGTCTGAGAGGAGTCCAATAATGGTGGTGTCATCTGCAAGCTTAATTAATTTGACAGACTGGTGGTTGGAGGTGCGGCAGTTGGTGTACAGGGAGAAGGGCATAGAAGAAAGAACACAGCCCTGAGGGGAGCTCGTGCTGATGGTCCGGGAGTCCAAGACATTCTTCCCCAGCCTCACTGGTTGCTTCCTGTCCGTCAGGAAGTCAGTGATCCACCGGCAGATGGGATCAGGCACATTCATCTGGGAAAGCAATCCTTGAAGAAGGTCTGAAAGGATGGTGTTGAAGGTAGAGCTGAAGTCCACAAACAGGATCCTAGCATAGATTCTGCAGGACAAAGTGTAGGGCCATGTTGATGGCATCGTCTACAGACCTGTTGGCTCTGTATGCAAACTGCAGGGGGTCCAGGAGGGGGGCCGTGAGGGTCTTAAGATAGGAGAGAACCAGGCGCTCAAAAGACTTCCTGACCAGATGTCAGAGCCACAGGTCTGTAGTCTTTTCGTCCAGTGATCTTTGGCTTCTTGAAAGCTATATATGATATAAAAATTATATAAAAACTGTTAATCAGCAAAAGAAATGATATCATAGTTCTTATAAAGAAAGCCTCTATCAATCAAACACCAGCAGTGTAGCAATGTTGTTCACTTACACTGTATATAAAACACTGATTTTGGCTACATCCAGTTTTTACTGTATTATAAACATTTTTTACCATGAAGAGTAAAGTGTTTGGCATTTTTGTCATTGTTATTGAGCTCAGAGATCAGGCCCAGCCCAGTATCTACCTGGTTATGAGCAAGGAGCTGGAGGTGATAACTCAACAATAACCAGGCCATGCATGCATGGATGGATGCATGGATGGATAAGTTTGTAGGCTGTGTGTGGTCAGCAGCAGGCTGCTGGGTGTGGACCAAGAGGGAAAGCCCAGCATGTGAAACCCATCAGCAGAAGGCCAGAACAAAGGTGCACAGACAAACGCAGCCCAGACACTCAGGCAGGACGAGTAAAATAAATGGCAGCAAACACAGTATGATGTGGTAAAATGTGCTTTCTTTCACAAACAGATAGCACAAACAAGAATCACAAGAATCTCCTTTGTGGTTCTTGTTTTTCTTTTGAGTACATTAATAAAAAGTTGAAATAAAGTGGCAATAAAATTCATGCACTGAAGACCACACGAAACCCTAATTCACCCTACTACCTGTTGCCTTCACATTCCATTTGCATCCCTTGTCCACAGAATCAAAAATGACCCTTCTTCACTAAAGATCGAACATAAAGCAATTGCATTTTAAATGGAAGCCCATTTTGCATTAAGAAACACTATCAGCAATCAGAAATTGTGTATATCAGAGTTCTCTGTTTTTACTGTCCTGAAAACTGCATTCATTCAGTGGATGCGGTTAGGTTCAAAACAACGTAATATAAGAGGGCAACCAATTCAATCTAAGAGGGATCCAATTTTTATCCATTCATGTACCAGCTACTGGCTTTTTGCTGTTATGTTCTCATATCGTGTGAGAGTTTATTTGCCAGGTGTCAGAAGTCTAATAATGAATAAAGTTCAGGATATGCTTAAAAACTCACCTCAGTATAGCCGTCATCAGAAGGAAGTGCGCTTCACTGACTCATCAACTTGTCTCAGGCTTTCCACAAAGTTTCACAGTTGACCTTAAAGTAAGATGCTGCAAGCTTACCTTGCAGTGTATTACTTTTTAAGGTCTAAAGACCTTAAAGTGCGCTATAGATTGAAGTGATTTGAACTGACAACAGGGCTAATTCAGCACTTCAAGTTAACATCAATAAAAGTTTTTAAATTTATTCTGATTTCCGTTTGTTTTCATTGCCTGTGCTATCTGTTATTTAGTTCAAATTGTGGGTAGATAATGCTGTGCTGTCATGTGACCTGTTCTCTCATGTGTGCCTTTCTCTTGTTTTGTATGTATTTCTCGTTTGTTATTTATTCCTATTTTATTCCTGCAATTGGTATGGAATTCATTTTTTTTTTAAATTGATCAGTGTTTTGAAATTAGATGTGATGAAGATGTGACCTTAATTTACAAAATCAACATCATGTTGGATTCAATGAGACATGAAACTAGTGCATGAAACAGGTCTCAGTAAATGTTCTCATAGACTGCAATACACTGCCCCCTGCTGGTCATTATAAAGTCTGCAGATGTCATTTGACATGAATGTCATATTTGTGAAACAAAATAAAGGACTCTGTAAAATAAATGAAAATCAAATATTTATATACAGAATATTTATGTACAAATGCTGAAAAAGACATTTGAACAAGATGCACACCCAGTAAAATTAAAAAAAAAAAGAAAAGTCAGTTTTATCATGTGACTATCATGCTGTCATTTCTGCACAATGCACTTTACACCAGATCAAAATAAAACACTGTGAGGTCGTTCTAACCGGAAGCCCAGAGAGCTTCGACAATGCAGCACAATGCCCTGAAGCATCAGCATCAAAATATACTTCAAGTACCAAAAAGTACTCATTGTGCAGAATGCCCTATTTTTGAATAGCTGGACATTTAATTACTTTATCACCAGCTGTGACTACAGCTGATAATCAACCATGTTTCATAGGGATGTGACTACATTTAGAAATGTCACGCATTTTTAGGTATAAAGCAAAAGATGCAATGAAATAAATAAGCTATCACATATTAATCCAAATGAATTCACTGAAATACATCTGCACATTTCTGCAGCCTGACTTATTACACACGTGAACACAGTACACATTTGTTTACTGCAAGCTTGTTTCAGAGATGTGATGCAGTTAAATCTGTATGCGTCTGTTTCCTTGTAGTGTTAGTAGAGATGGTGAACCTGACACAATCCTGTGTTTGGTGTGAAGGAAACCAGTTAACAGCCGGTTTAGTAAAATTCTCTTGAACTCATGGAAAACTCATCGTCGTCTCAAAGTGAGCAGCTGAAGCGTCCCGTGTGATCAGAGATCCTCGTCGTCCTCGCTCACCATGACGTCGAGCTCTTTGTCTTTCCGTACGACGCTCTCGGTGATGAACTCCTTGTGCTGCTCCTCCAGCTCACGCAGCTCCGCCTGCAGGCGCTCCAGGTGGAGCACTCGCCGGTTCCTCAGCAGCCGGCTGGGGAATGGGTTCATGTCGTTGAAGGCGATGCTGGTCAGCTTCCTGCATGGACACACGCAGGTGGAAAGGACTCGATCACCAACACAGAGGAACTGGAAACTGATCAGCTTGAGTGTTTCTGTTTTATGCTGCTTGATACTTCAGGTACTGCAGTTTGAGCAGGAAATACTGGACTGACTGGACCACATGTATCCGAGAGCTGCAGATACTTAAAAATCTTTAAATCGTTGTTACTGTGATCAGGGAAATTTAAACTTCTCACAAAATTTCAGTAAAAAGGGTTTGAAGCTCAAAGATTCAACAGCTACATCCGCTACACTTCTGAGAGTGTAACAGCTCGTAGATTAAGGCGGGTGGAGGCGAGTGCGTACCTGGCATTGGAGACGGTCTTTGTGAAGAAGCGTAGGTACTGGTAGATCTCCACGCTGTCGTGAATCTTCAGGATGTCGTCCTCTTTGTATTTGAACAGAGCCAGAGTGTATCTGAAGATCACCTGCAGCACAGACACGCATTTCATAACAGGACACTCACGCCACACAATTAATTGGAAACTTTGAGGAGGTGAGTCATAAAATTACTCTTTCAGTTGTGGTGCAGTTGGGCCCTTTACTCATTACAGCTCTGATCGATTTCCAATAAGCCACTTGGTTCCTCAGTTGCCAGATAATATTAACTTACTTGGTAGTTGAGCTTTAAGTTTAAATTAAACTTTTGGGTTGGATCTACGTGGCTGAAGCTGTTGTCAGCATTTATCCCTGTGTGGTATATATTTCTGTGTCTGAACTGTGATTTTATTTCCTGAGACAAACGATGTAAAAGCTGTGCTGCATTTGTCACATTGCAGAAACAAGCCCAAAGCCATTGTCCCGCTCATCGTCTGGATTTACGCTGCTTGTGGTAGACTGTGAGGTCGTTACTAGAATGATCTGCTTTCCCACTCCTATTTCATGTCACATGACAGTTCCCCATGCTTAGTAAACAATGTCTTATTACTCCTAAAATGTAAATAAAGACATCTAAAGGTGAAAACAAAATCATTTTTGTTTCCATGGACACTACTGTGGTGCATTCAAGTGTTGTCTGCATTTCTGTCATGGTGTGTTCGGGTGTATGGTACCTTGGTACCCTCATACAGGAAGGCGTCCCACAGAGGCATCAGGATGTCGCTGGGCAGACTCTCCACAAAAACCACCAGGAACCAGTTGAAGGTGACCAGAGAGACGTCAATGTTGTGATCCTCAAAGTGAGATGCCAGGCGAGGAAGCTTCTCCGCCATGAAGTCCTTCAGCACGCGCTGGTCCGCCTGAGCACAAAGACTCACAGAGATCAGCCTCACTGATCACTAAAACAGATCACAGCAGGCAAGCAGGTGAGTGTGTCTGCTGACCTGAGAGGCCACCAGATTCTTGGTGTAGTAGTCCTGAGGCATGATGGCTTCCACCACTGCCACCAGACACCAGAAGGCGTCTTCGTCACTTTGGAGGACCAGCAGAGCGAGGGCCGCTAACCTGTGGACATTGATGGAAGGTGAGGTTCTGCCTGGAAGGCGGGTCCACATAAGAACTCAGATATAATATTTATATTTTTGTTCTAACCTGTTGAGTCCCTGGCAGCAGCCAATGGCAAGGTTGTGCCAGCCAGCAGGATGCTGCTGAAGGGCGGGGCTGGAGTCTGAAAGTAAGAGCTCGTTTAGACTCTATTCTGTGAACAGGCTTGCTCCCACGAATATGTGAATTCATCTGTAAAAGAGTTTAACTCTAATGCACCTGTTCCTCCTGCTCCCTGCTGCAGGGCGGCCTGTTGGACTACGAATGCCAGTGCGGAGCTAAGAAGATCAAAGAGGAGCTGCTGTTCTTGAACCTGCCAAAGTGAGTAACCTCAAATCGGTCCCCAAAGGCCTCAAACCACCACAGTTCAGTCGGTGTCAGTTTTGTTCATGTCATGTCCTCCTTGCATCTTCCTTTGAGCCTCTCCTCTTTGTCTCATCTCTTTCAGTGTGCTGATCCTCCAGCTGAAGTGGTTTACGTTCACTCCATCGTTCACCGTGGAGAAGAAGAACAGCCCCATTGTTCTGACACAGCAGCTGGTGATCAGCCAGGACACAGCCTTTACTGAAGAGGTAAGGGAAAAGGCACACCGTTCATTTCAAGTATGGATGGAGCCCATTTCTAAGCTAACGGGTGGTGCCGCTGCCCTCTCCCAGTAAACTGCTCGCTATTTGTTGGTCAGCGTGATCAGTCGTTTGGGCTCCTCAGCTTACAGCGGTGAGTGGGTGCTTTCAGACACATGTGCTGAATGCAGGTCAGCTTTGAAAGTTTATGAGACGTTAATAAGTGCGCCTTCTCCTCTCAGGACATTACGTCTGTGACGGCGTTCACCAGATGAGCGGAAGAGACGACGTCACAGACAGCCGGCTCACGTACGATGACGAGTTGGTCTGCCAGACCACGTGTGAGTCTGTGTGTGAGCAGCGGCAGAGAACAGCTTACCTGCTATTCTATAAAAGACAGGTGACGTCTCCCAGCAAACAGTCAGCATGTCTGTGCAAATATTCAGTGTAACTTGTAGAAAAACCCTCACACTCAGTTTATTTGTGTTTTTCTTTTTCTATTTCTTACTTTCTTTGCCGCACTAGAAAGGCAGCAGAGTCGGGACTCAGATCTGCAGCAACACCTTCATTGTTATTGTTATAACTCTCATAACTCAGACGCCCTCTCCAGGAAAGGGCAGAGCAGGCTGTACCTGCTGCGGAGACTCAGGTCGTTTGGGGTGGAGGGCCCACTCCTGAAGACCTTCTATGACTCTGTGGTGGCTTCTGCTATCTTTTATGGTGTGGTCTGCTGGGGCGGCAGCATCTCTGCTGGGGACAGGAAGAGACTGAACAGGGTGATCCGAAGGGCCAGCTCTGTTCTAGGATGCCCTCTGGACCCAGTGGAGGTGGTGAGTGACAGGAGAATGGCGGCTAAGCTGTCATCCCTGTTGGACAACGTCTCCCACCCCATGCAGCAGACTGTGACAGCACTGAGCAGCTCCTTCAGTGGGAGACTGCGGCACCCACGGTGTGGGACGGAGAGATTTCGCAGGTCTTTCCTCCCCACTGCTGTCAGACTCCACAACAAAGACTTTAACTGAACAAACACACACATCCACACATGTGCAATAACACTAAGTGCAATAATCTTTTCTGGCATCGTTGTATTTTTACTCAGTTGTATATAGCATTCGTATTCTATTTTTATCTTATTGTATATTTTTATTCTATTTTATTCTACTGTATATAGTATATTATTTTATTCTATTCTGTACAGCTGTGTACTGTATTTATTCTTATTGTATTCTAATTTTTGCGTCATAACTTTTGCACTGTCCACTTCCTGCTGTGACAAAACAAATTTCCCACGTGTGGGACTAATAAAGGTTATCTTATCTTATCTTATCTTATCTTATCTTATTATTGTTGTTAGTACTGTTGTTGTTATGATTGATATTGTTACTGTTATGATCAGTTTTATTATTATTATTATCATTATTAATTTTTTAATACATTTGTTTATCTTTATTATTATTAGTAGTAATGTTGTTGTTTATGTTGTTATTGTTATTATTATTACTGGTATTTTTGACATTATTATTATTATTTTGTTGTTATTGTCATTATTAGTAGAAGTAGTATTAGTTATATCATTTTTATATCAGCCTGGAGTGAACAACATGAAAGCATGGATCCATCCTCCCTCACATTCACAATTCAGGCTGCTGGTGTAATCGTGCGGGGGATATTTTCCTGGTACACTTTGGGACCTTTAAATGCTACAGTCTGAGTATTGTTATGACCACAGTGTACCCTCTTCTGATGGCTGAAAGTAAAAGGGGGTCCAGTACCAGTTCCGGTACCAGGCCTACTGACAATTTAACATAATGTAAAATGGTAACATCGTAAACAGAATGTTACCATTTAACATAATGTAAATGGTAACATTGTAAACAGAATGTTACCATTTAACACAATGTAAAATGGTAACATTGTAAACAGAATGTTACCATTTAACATAATGTAAAATGGTAACATTGTAAACAGAATGTTACCATTTAACATAATGTAAAATGGTAACATTGTAAACAGAATGTTACCATTTAACACAATGTAAAATGGTAACATTGTAAACAGAATGTTACCATTTAACACAATGTAAAATGGTAACATTGTAAACAGAATGTTACCATTTAACACAAGGTAAAATGGTAACATTGTAAACAGAATGTTACCATTTAACACAATGTAAAATGGTAACATTGTAAACAGAATGTTACCATTTAACACAATGTAAAATGGTAACATTGTAAACAGAATGTTGCCATTTAACATTATGTTAAATATAACTAACGGATTTACTTTACCAAATGGACCATCCCGGCCTTGCCGTATTGGTCTATTTGATTCACCTTTGTTTTTATTGTTTATTTTATTTTCACTTGCTACACATAGGACAGACATGACTGGGGGAAAGAAAGGGGAGAAAGAAAGAGGGAAAGAAAAACAGCAGGGAAGAGGAATGGTGATAAAGGGCAAAAAACAAAAACCAACAAAACAGACAAAAAATATATATATCAGTCACTTCAACTCAAAGAAGTCCAGACGCTTTTCTTTCCAAGCTCCTTTGACTGACTGTTAGGACAACTTATTTATTGCAAGCATGCAGTACAAGAATAACTCGATGTTTCTGACTTTGCATTACGAATTGTTTACCCACTGACAAACATTTCAAATGAAATTAAATTAAAAAACAATTTGTGGTAACCTGATTTTAATTCAAAAAGAATCATTAACAACACTTCTTGTAATGGTGTCAAAATCAGCCCAACTTTTATTTTCAAATGCAAAAAGTAAAAGAAAATGAGCCAACATACTGGACACATATAATTGTCAATATAATTGTTTATAAACAATTATACTGTCATCATTGTTACAGATATGGAAACTTTATTAACAATTTGTCCAAGTAAAAAAATGCCCTGCTAATTGTTGGGGTTTTCTCTCCTCTAGCCCTTTCCTTTAAGCTCTTCTTTACATCCCCCCACCCCCACCTTTTCTTTTTTCTTAATAATATAACAATAAAAACAATTGGCTGCATTTTAAATGTGTCAGATCAATGTCTTTATTCAAGAATACAAGAAATGGTAATAGCTGCATGTGTGTTTGTGTGTGTGCATAATATGCATACTTTACTTGTTGGATCCAAATCCCACAAGGAATCAAATAAAACAAGAAGACAAACAAAAACAAAACAAAAATATATTTCTCTCCCTTCCCAGGTCAGGTTCACAAAAGCATTGCAGCTCTTTATTCCTCTTGTACAGCTCCAGAGTCTGTCAGCCAAAAAGAAACTACTGAGGTTCCAACACCCAGTGTTTCTGTAAACACATCATCATCATCATCATCAACTTTATTTATAAAGCACTTTAAAACAACCACAGCTGACACAAAGTGCTGTACATTGGAACTGTAAAATAAAATTACATGAGATATAAATAAAAAACAAATAAAAGAAGAGTGAAATCATTAATTAAATAACTACTGCATTAAAAAAGAAACTAAGTCTCACTGAGGTTAAAAGCCAAGGAATAAAAGTGGGTTTTAAGACGTGATTTAAAAGTGGACAGTGAAGGGGCCTCTCTAACATGCATGGGCAAATTATTCCATAATTTTGGAGCCACAATAGAGAAGGCCCTGTCCCCTCTGAGCTTCCTCCTGGATCTCGGTACCTCCAGGAGCAGCTGGTCAGCTGACCTGAGAGACCGACAGGGTATGTGGGGATGAAGAAGCTCAGAGAGGTAAGGCGGGGCAAGACTGTGTAGACATTTAAAAACAAACATAAGAATTTTAAAATTAACTCTAAAAGACACAGGCAGCCAGTGCAGAGAGGCCAGCACGGGGGTTATATGCTCTCTCTTTCGAGTTCCTGTTAGGAGTCGTGCAGCCGCATTTTGAACCAGCTGCAGACGTGAGAGCAATAACTGACTGACCCCCACATAAAGTGAGTTACAGTAGTCCAGGCGGGAAGAAATAAAAGCATGGATCACTGTTTCAAGGTGCTGCCTCGAAAGAAAAGATTTTAGTCTTGCCAGTCGCCTTAAATGATAAAAACTGGACTTCACCACTGCTCTGATTTGGTTGTCCAATTTAAAATCACTGTCCAACTTAAAACCAAGGTCAGTAACAACAGATTTAAAATAGACTTCCAGGGATCCTAAAACAACAGAGGAGGACTCACAGGGACCACTGGGTCCAAACACCAACACTTCTGTTTTCTTTTTATTAAAATTTAAAAAGTTTCGAGCCAACCAAGCTTTAATGTCATCTAGACATGTCAAGAGAGGTTTTATGGAGATGGCATCCTTGCGTTTTAGTGTCAAATAAATTTGGCAGTCATCGGCATAACAGTGAAATGAGATCCCATGCCTTCTAAGGATAGAACCCAGAGGCAGTAGATACAGAGAAAAGAGCAGTGGCCCTAAAATTGAGCCCTGTGGGACACCACATGACAGAGGAGCAGAAGACGATTCGTAACCGAGAAGGCTGACAGAGAAAGTTCTATCTGACAAATAAGACCTAAACCAATTGAGTGCAGTGCCACCAATACCCACTACATCATGTAATCGAGAAATTAAAATATTGTGGTCTACTGTGTCAAAGGCAGCAGTTAGGTCAAGCAAGACAAGAACAACATGGTTACCAGAATCACATGCCAGAAGGATGTCATTAAAAACCCTTAGTAATGCAGATTCTGTGCTGTGAAGGGTTTTAAAACCTGACTGAAAAACCTCAAAGATTCCATTTTCATCTAGAAAATCTTTCAGTTGACTAAAAACAATTTTCTCTAAAACCTTGGAGACTAAAGGCAGCTTGGAAATAGGCCTATAGTTCGCTAAAACTGTGTGATCAAGGCCAGGTTTCTTAAGCAGTGGCTGTACTACTGCATGTTTGAAATTTGCAGGAACCACACCAGAAGACAGACTGCTGTTAATAATGTCAAGGACATACTGTTGTATACTAGGAAAAATTTCTTTAAAGAATTGTGGAGGGACAGGATCCCGTGGGGAACCTGTGGGCTTAATATGGCGAACCACTTCCTCTAAAGAGGAGAGCGTCACAAGCTCAAACTGAGTGAAAACAGCAGCGCAAGGGACAGAGACAGAGGGGTCAGAGTCAGGAGCTGTGATAAGAGCCCTGATGGTGACAACCTTTTCAATAAAAAAGTTCAGAAAATCATTGCAAATCTCAGGAGAAACTTCCAAACAGACATTCAAAGGAGTATTAAGAACAGTGTCAATGGTCCTAAATAACACACGTGGGTTATGACAGTTGGAAGAAATAATATTTGCAAAATATTCCCTTTTTGCCTCTTTAACAGTGTTCTGGTAGCGATGCCAGCAGTCTTTGAGAATTTGAAATGATACATGCAGTTTATCCTTTTTCCACCTCCGTTCTGCTCGACGACATTCCCTCTTAACAGCACGACTGCTCTCATTAAACCAAGGCTCAGGTTTAGCCTTAAGCTGCCTGGTTTTTAAAGGAGCCACAGAGTCCATGATTTTTTGACAGCAAGAATTAAACCAGGAATGTAGGTCTTCTGTGTCAGAGGAAACAAAGTCAGAAGGCCCGCCGAGCTGATTAAAAGCAGCAGAAAACTGCGCAGCAGTGGCGGGGTTAATAACCCGACAGCACCGAGTAGCAGCGCCAGGTTTAACTGCGGTATATGTCAAACCAACGTTGAATAACACAGGCATATGATCTGAGAGTGCACAGTCACAAATCTCCAAGTCAGTGACAGGCAGACCATATGACAGAACAAGGTCCAGTGTGTGTCCGTGCTCATGTGTAGGGCCACGTACGGACTGTACCAGGCTAAAAGAGTCAATAAGGCTTAAAAAGTCCTTTACCAGTGGCTTATCAGGACAGCATACATGTATATTAAAATCTCCAACAATAAGAACACTATCATAGTTGGGCATAATCCCAGCTAAAAAATCAGAAAAGTCGTTTATGAAGTTCTTATTGTATTTCGGGGGGCGATAGATGACAGCGCAGAAAATCGGGTTTGTACGACTCACCTCAAATGAGGTAAGTTCAAAGCTGGAGAACGAAGGCTGTAGAAAACACTGCTTACATTTAAAATCCTTTTTGTAAACAGTCACTGTGCCTCCACCTCTGCCTGACGTCCGTGGCGAGTTAAAATAGCAACAATCCACAGGTAAAAGTTCAGATAGAACACTGGACTCACCAACACTCAGCCACGTCTCAGTCACACACAGAAAATCCAGATCACGGGAACTGAAGAAGTCCCGAAGAATAAAAGTTTTGTTTAAAAGTGATCTGGCGTTCACCAGGCCAATCCTAGCTGGAGCTGGAGTTGGCGCTCGGGGTTCAGGAGGTCCAGAAACCCGCCGCAGCGATCTCAGATTCCGATAATGTTGACAGCGGAGGTTTAGCCTGGGAGGGCATGGGCAGCGAGGCCGAGGAGCATCATCATCAAAGCCGACCACAGGCACCAAACAGGTATCAACAGGATCCAGAAAACGCCGAGACGCAAACAGCCTTGGCAAGAATCCATGCACTGGTCGGAAAACAGCAGAATAATTCTTTAGGTAAACCTTTAGCTTCACCAGGCGACCGCTTCGTTTACCCCGGCGACGAGGACGCTTTCGCCGGGAAGGTAGCGTGGGAACCCAGTACAGGTAACCCGGGGTTTCCGATGCAAATGGGGGCAGGGGTTGCTGCCCACCAGCTCCAAAGGACACAATATTTTGGACCACAGGTTTGAGGTCCAATAGTGTCTGGCGATCATACCTCAGCAGAGACTTTGTTTCATGAATGACACAAATTAAAAATAACATAAACAGGAACAAACTTGGCAGTGACAGACGAGCAGCCACACACACCGGCGCCATCTTGCCAATCTTCAGTGTGAGGTTTCCCTCAGAAGCATGTAGAACAGGGGTGGGCAATTCCAGATGAAAATGAACAGTCATCCACATCTAAAAGATTTGTAGATTCGAGGGACCGGTATAATACATCTAGTACATCTTTGTTTAAACCTCAGAACACAAAAAGGGAACAAACCATTGTATACAGATTTAAAAGTGCGCAAAGCAACGAACAGTCACCCTCTGAAACAGCTGAGGTTATCACAACCATTGTTTCTGTAAATACACAGGAACAGTCACCCACCTCAAAAAGATTAGTATATTCAAGGGACCAGTGTATCTACTCTGGTCAAAAGAATCCATGCTTCGTACTGATGTCCACAATTCTTTTTTATTCCTCTCACAATCATGGAGCACCGTGAAAACTAGAAACGAGTAAAATAATATCAATAGCACATATGACATCCATCTCAGCCACTTATTTCTTTTCACAAGATGCACAAGTGCTTAACAAATAACAGCATAATGTTTTTACCGTGTACGCCTTGTAAAACCAGTAGTAGAAAAGTTGTAGGTTCGTGCTCTTGTGGGGGAGACGTATGTTATCCACCACCTCGATAGCTAGCCGAGAGTTCGAGGGTCACTAGAGCCGCCGAGAACGCATGAACTACTTACGGTAGGACGTTTTGCCAAAGTAAGACGTTTTGTCAGAACACCGAGTCCTCAGGAGGATGCAGCCCATGAATTTGGACACGATCTCAGATGCACTTCTGGTGTTGTCATGGCAACCCACACAAACATTTCAGCGTCAGCTACAATGAGGCGGAGCCCTTACTGAAACACTGAGCTCAGGTAGAGTGAAAGACAACATTTTTCCGCATCCAAAACAGCAGCGCTGTTCCTGTGACCTCTAGTAAAGCCTCTACTTGGGAAAAGGGAGTCTTTCATCAAAGCATCCTGCAGAAGTTGAATAAAAATATGCAAATGTTTAAATGATGCAACTTAATGAAGGCTGACAGCAGTTGTACTATTTTACATTGCAGCGAACAGGGGTGACCATTATTTTCAACGTTTTTACAGCATTTTTCACATTGAAAGTGAAATAATATAAATAATGTCTCAATTAAATTGCGTTAATATTTAAAAATACAAAAACTACAGCTTTGTTCACAAGCCAATAAAAATGTACTTGGGCCAGTGGTAAATGAAAATAACACTTATTCAGCACCTGGTTGTTGCGGCTGCATCAGGACACCAGATGTTCAGCCTCCATCCTGTAGGCAGACTTATCCCCGTCTGAGAGGAGTCCAATAATGGTGGTGTCATCTGCAAGCTTAATTAATTTGACAGACTGGTGGTTGGAGGTGCGGCAGTTGGTGTACAGGGAGAAGGGCATAGAAGAAAGAACACAGCCCTGAGGGGAGCTCGTGCTGATGGTCCGGGAGTCCAAGACATTCTTCCCCAGCCTCACTGGTTGCTTCCTGTCCGTCAGGAAGTCAGTGATCCACCGGCAGATGGGATCAGGCACATTCATCTGGGAAAGCAATCCTTGAAGAAGGTCTGAAAGGATGGTGTTGAAGGTAGAGCTGAAGTCCACAAACAGGATCCTAGCATAGATTCTGCAGGACAAAGTGTAGGGCCATGTTGATGGCATCGTCTACAGACCTGTTGGCTCTGTATGCAAACTGCAGGGGGTCCAGGAGGGGGGCCGTGAGGGTCTTAAGATAGGAGAGAACCAGGCGCTCAAAAGACTTCCTGACCAGATGTCAGAGCCACAGGTCTGTAGTCTTTTCGTCCAGTGATCTTTGGCTTCTTGAAAGCTATATATGATATAAAAATGATATAAAAACTGTTAATCAGCAAAAGAAATGATATCATAGTTCTTATAAAGAAAGCCTCTATCAATCAAACACCAGCAGTGTAGCAATGTTGTTCACTTACACTGTATATAAAACACAGTTTTTGGCTACATCCAGTTTTTACTGTATTATAAACATTTTTTACCATGAAGAGTAAAGTGTTTGGCATTTTTGTCATTGTTATTGAGCTCAGAGATCAGGCCCAGCCCAGTATCTACCTGGTTATGAGCAAGGAGCTGGAGGTGATAACTCAACAATAACCAGGCCATGCATGCATGGATGGATGCATGGATGGATCAGTTTGTAGGCTGTGTGTGGTCAGCAGCAGGCTGCTGGGTGTGGACCAAGAGGGAAAGCCCAGCATGTGAAACCCATCAGCAGAAGGCCAGAACAAAGGTGCACAGACAAACGCAGCCCAGACACTCAGGCAGGACGAGTAAAATAAATGGCAGCAAACACAGTATGATGTGGTAAAATGTGCTTTCTTTCACAAACAGATAGCACAAACAAGAATCACAAGAATCTCCTTTGTGGTTCTTGTTTTTCTTTTGAGTACATTAATAAAAAGTTGAAATAAAGTGGCAATAAAATTCATGCACTGAAGACCACACGAAACCCTAATTCACCCTACTACCTGTTGCCTTCACATTCCATTTGCATCCCTTGTCCACAGAATCAAAAATGACCCTTCTTCGCTAAAGATCGAACATAAAGCAATTGCATTTTAAATGGAAGCCCATTTTGCATTAAGAAACACTATCAGCAATCAGAAATTGTGTATATCAGAGTTCTCTGTTTTTACTGTCCTGAAAACTGCATTAATTCAGTGGATGCGGTTAGGTTCAAAACAACGTAATATAAGAGGGCAACCAATTCAATCTAAGAGGGATCCAATTTTTATCCATTCATGTACCAGCTACTGGCTTTTTGCTGTTATGTTCTCATATCGCGTGAGAGTTTATTTGCCAGGTGTCAGAAGTCTAATAATAAAGCTCCGGCACAACGTGGTCGAAGTTACCCGCATATCGGATCGCATCATGTCAGTGAAGATCGACGCCGACCCGACCGTCCTACGGATTATCTCCTGCTATGCACCACAGACCAACTGCCCCGACGAGGAGAAGACAGAATTCTGGCGCGCCCTCGACAACCACCTGCAAACGATTAGCCCTGAGGAACACGTGGCGGTAGGCGGCGACCTAAATGGACATGTAGGCAAGGGGAGTGACGGATATCACCGATTCCATGGCGGCCAAGGATTTGGGACCAGAAACGACGACGGTTGCCGGGTACTGGACTATGCAGAGGCCCACGATCTTGCCGTGACCAACACCTTCTTCAAAAAGAAGCCGGCACACCTCATCACGTACTCCAGCGGCGGCAGAGACACCCAAATCGACTACTGGCTAGTCCGAAGACCCCATCTCAGCCTAGTCACGAACGTAAAAGTCATACCATCAACCAATATTGGCCCTCAACATCGGCTACTTGTGATGGATCTCCGACTCAACCTTGGCCAACGACGACGAAGAACACCAACCACGACGGTGGAGAAGATCAAGTGGTGGCGCCTCCCTGAGGGATCCAATTTTTATCCATTCATGTACCAGCTACTGGCTTTTTGCTGTTATGTTCTCATATCGCGTGAGAGTTTATTTGCCAGGTGTCAGAAGTCTAATAATGAATAAAGTTCAGGATATGCTTAAAAACTCACCTCAGTATAGCCGTCATCAGAAGGAAGTGCGCTTCACTGACTCATCAACTTGTCTCAGGCTTTCCACAAAGTTTCACAGTTGACCTTAAAGTAAGATGCTGCAAGCTTACCTTGCAGTGTATTACTTTTTAAGGTCTAAAGACCTTAAAGTGCGCTATAGATTGAAGTGATTTGAACTGACAACAGGGCTAATTCAGCACTTCAAGTTAACATCAATAAAAGTTTTTAAATTTATTCTGATTTCCGTTTGTTTTCATTGCCTGTGCTATCTGTTATTTAGTTCAAATTGTGGGTAGATAATGCTGTGCTGTCATGTGACCTGTTCTCTCATGTGTGCCTTTCTCTTGTTTTGTATGTATTTCTCGTTTGTTATTTATTCCTATTTTATTCCTGCAATTGGTATAGAATTCATTTTTTTAAAAAATTGATCAGTGTTTTGAAATTAGATGTGATGAAGATGTGACCTTAATTTACAAAATCAACATCATGTTGGATTCAATGAGACATGAAACTAGTGCATGAAACAGGTCTCAGTAAATGTTCTCATAGACTGCAATACACTGCCCCCTGCTGGTCATTATAAAGTCTGCAGATGTCATTTGACATGAATGTCATATTTGTGAAACAAAATAAAGGACTCTGTAAAATAAATGAAAATCAAATATTTATATACAGAATATTTATGTACAAATGCTGAAAAAGACATTTGAACAAGATGCACACCCAGTAAAATTAAAAAAAAAAAGAAAAGTCAGTTTTATCATGTGACTATCATGCTGTCATTTCTGCACAATGCACTTTACACCAGATCAAAATAAAACACTGTGAGGTCGTTCTAACCGGAAGCCCAGAGAGCTTCGACAATGCAGCACAATGCCCTGAAGCATCAGCATCAAAATACTTCAAGTACCAAAAAGTACTCATTGTGCAGAATGCCCTATTTTTGAATAGCTGGACATTTAATTACTTTATCACCAGCTGTGACTACAGCTGATAATCAACCATGTTTCATAGGGATGTGACTACATTTAGAAATGTCACGCATTTTTAGGTATAAAGCAAAAGATGCAATGAAATAAATAAGCTATCACATATTAATCCAAATGAATTCACTGAAATACATCTGCACATTTCTGCAGCCTGACTTATTACACACGTGAACACAGTACACATTTGTTTACTGCAAGCTTGTTTCAGAGATGTGATGCAGTTAAATCTGTATGCGTCTGTTTCCTTGTAGTGTTAGTAGAGATGGTGAACCTGACACAATCCTGTGTTTGGTGTGAAGGAAACCAGTTAACAGCCGGTTTAGTAAAATTCTCTTGAACTCATGGAAAACTCATCGTCGTCTCGAAGTGAGCAGCTGAAGCGTCCCGTGTGATCAGAGGTCCTCGTCGTCCTCGCTCACCATGACGTCGAGCTCTTTGTCTTTCCGTACGACGCTCTCGGTGATGAACTCCTTGTGCTGCTCCTCCAGCTCACGCAGCTCCGCCTGCAGGCGCTCCAGGTGGAGCACTCGCCGGTTCCTCAGCAGCCGGCTGGGGAATGGGTTCATGTCGTTGAAGGCGATGCTGGTCAGCTTCCTGCATGGACACACGCAGGTGGAAAGGACTCGATCACCAACACAGAGGAACTGGAAACTGATCAGCTTGAGTGTTTCTGTTTTATGCTGCTTGATACTTCAGGTACTGCAGTTTGAGCAGGAAATACTGGACTGACTGGACCACATGTATCCGAGAGCTGCAGATACTTAAAAATCTTTAAATCGTTGTTACTGTGATCAGGGAAATTTAAACTTCTCACAAAATTTCAGTAAAAAGGGTTTGAAGCTCAAAGATTCAACAGCTACATCCGCTACACTTCTGAGAGTGTAACAGCTCGTAGATTAAGGCGGGTGGAGGCGAGTGCGTACCTGGCATTGGAGACGGTCTTTGTGAAGAAGCGTAGGTACTGGTAGATCTCCACGCTGTCGTGAATCTTCAGGATGTCGTCCTCTTTGTATTTGAACAGAGCCAGAGTGTATCTGAAGATCACCTGCAGCACAGACACACATTTCATAACAGGACACTCACGCCACACAATTAATTGGAAACTTTGAGGAGGTGAGTCATAAAATTACTCTTTCAGTTGTGGTGCAGTTGGGCCCTTTACTCATTACAGCTCTGATCGATTTCCAATAAGCCACTTGGTTCCTCAGTTGCCAGATAATATTAACTTACTTGGTAGTTGAGCTTTAAGTTTAAATTAAACTTTTGGGTTGGATCTACGTGGCTGAAGCTGTTGTCAGCATTTATCCCTGTGTGGTATATATTTCTGTGTCTGAACTGTGATTTTATTTCCTGAGACAAACGATGTAAAAGCTGTGCTGCATTTGTCACATTGCAGAAACAAGCCCAAAGCCATTGTCCCGCTCATCGTCTGGATTTACGCTGCTTGTGGTAGACTGTGAGGTCGTTACTAGAATGATCTGCTTTCCCACTCCTATTTCATGTCACATGACAGTTCTCCATGCTTAGTAAACAATGTCTTATTACTCCTAAAATGTAAATAAAGACATCTAAAGGTGAAAACAAAATCATTTTTGTTTCCATGGACACTACTGTGGTGCATTCAAGTGTTGTCTGCATTTCTGTCATGGTGTGTTCGGGTGTATGGTACCTTGGTACCCTCATACAGGAAGGCGTCCCACAGAGGCATCAGGATGTCGCTGGGCAGACTCTCCACAAAAACCACCAGGAACCAGTTGAAGGTGACCAGAGAGACGTCAATGTTGTGATCCTCAAAGTGAGATGCCAGGCGAGGAAGCTTCTCCGCCATGAAGTCCTTCAGCACGCGCTGGTCCGCCTGAGCACAAAGACTCACAGAGATCAGCCTCACTGATCACTAAAACAGATCACAGCAGGCAAGCAGGTGAGTGTGTCTGCTGACCTGAGAGGCCACCAGATTCTTGGTGTAGTAGTCCTGAGGCATGATGGCTTCCACCACTGCCACCAGACACCAGAAGGCGTCTTCGTCACTTTGGAGGACCAGCAGAGCGAGGGCCACTAACCTGTGGACATTGATGGAAGGTGAGGTTCTGCCTGGAAGGCGGGTCCACATAAGAACTCAGATATAAAATTTATACTTTTGTTCTGACCTGTTGAGTACCTGGCAGTAGCCAATGGCAGGGTTATGCCCGGAGAAGGCCAGAAGGATGCGGCGGAGCTGCTGGAGGGCAGGGCTGGAGGGCGGGGCTGGACGGCGAGGAGAAGTGCTGATTGGTCGTCAGGGTAAAGTGAAGGTCCAGCTGGACCTGCCTGGAGGCAGGATTAGGAGCTGTCCGACTCTTCTCACACAGCTGGAAACAGAACAGGATTACTGAGTGCTCGCCAGCATTCCCAACAGGAAGAAGGAGGAGCCACCTGTGCTCAGGTGCGGATAAAGCACTCTCTCTCTCTACAGCTGTACCTGCTGATAGCGTTGCGTGTGGCACTCTTGGCTTGTCAAAGTTCTGGCTCGGACCAAACAGCGCCACACTCTCTGCCGATACTCCCGAGGGACGCCTTCACGCACCAGAATTTTGAGCTCAGGTGAGATGATGAAGTCATCGTCGGACCTGCCTGCAAGGTACTGAGCCCAGCGGCTCAGCAGGGAGTGCTCCAGACCCTCCTACAGAGACAATGATGTATGATATAAAAAGAGGATAACCATTATCTGTTAAGCATTATGTTACAATTTAACATAATGTAAAATTGTAACATTGTAAACATAATGTTACAATTTTACATTATGTTACAGTTTAACATCATATAAAATTGTAACATTATGTTTACAATGTTACAATTTACAAATTGTAACATTGTAAACATAATGTTACAATTTTACATTATGTAACAATTTAACATAATGTAAAATTGTAACATTGTAAACATAATGTTACAATTTTACATTATGTTACAGTTTAACATCATATAAAATTGTAACATTATGTTTACAATGTTACAATTTACAAATTGTAACATTGTAAACATAATGTTACAATTTTACATTATGTAACAATTTAACATAA
Source organism: Rhamphochromis longiceps (assembly GCF_057381845.1). Classification (NCBI taxonomy): domain Eukaryota; kingdom Metazoa; phylum Chordata; class Actinopteri; order Cichliformes; family Cichlidae; genus Rhamphochromis; species Rhamphochromis longiceps. The sequence goes on from NC_140558.1 coordinate 10,156,921, forward strand.
TGTAAAATTGTAACATTGTAAACATAATGTTACAATTTTACATTATGTAACAATTTAACATAATGTAAAATTGTAACATTGTAAACCTAATGTTACAATTTTATATTATGTTACAGTTTAACATCATATAAAATTGTAACATTATGTTTACAATGTTACAATTTACAAATTGTAACATTGTAAACATGATGTTACAATTTTACATGATGTTAAATTGTAGCTGTTAAGGGTGGTGAGTTAGCGAACCTAGACGCGGACCTCTCGTTTAAGTTGAACAGTGTCTTTATTTACAGTGAAGCCAAAATCAATCCACAGTTATCCACAGTGCAAGTCCCTTCAGTGCTCCTCTCCCCGTCTCCCCTCGTGTGTCCACAAAACTCCCTAGAATCAGTGAAGTGTCCCCTTCCGTCTCTCCGTCTCGATCGCGTCCAGGCTTATTAGGCAGCTCAGAGTGGCAGCACTTACGGGTCGGAGGTAACAATCGCAGCGGAGAAAAAGCGGAGCGAGAGAGGAGAACAAAAAAACACACACACACAGGTCGACCGGTCGGGGCACCGTCCGACTCTGACAGTAACATAATGTAAAATTGTATTATGTTTACAATGTTACAATCCCTACCCTCACCTATGGCCACGAGCTGTGGGTAGTGACCGAAAGAACGAGATCGCGTATACAAGCGGCAGAAATGAGCTTCCTCCGAAGGGTGGCTGGCCTCTCCCTTAGAGATAGGGTGAGAAGTTCGGCCGTCCGGGAGGGGCTCAGAGTAGAGCAGCTGCTGCTCCACATCGAAAGGAGCCAGCTGAGGTGGTTCGGGCATCTGACAAGGATGCCCCCTGGGCGCCTCCTGGGTGAGGTGTTCCAGGCATGTCCCACCGGGAGCAGGCCCCGGGGCAGACCCAGGACACGCTGGAGAGATTATATCTCTCGGCTGGCCTGGGAACGCCTTGGGACGCTTGAGCGGTCAGCAAAAGTCGACTTCCCCCATCACCCACTCATTCACAAAATTTCCCTCGGGCCGTGAACAGGTGATATAGCAATCACTATTACTGACACCACGTGACCCAAAGCTACGCCTATCCACAACATTCCGGCCCCTAATTATTACATTTTTACAGTAATAATTACACATCCAACACCATAACTCACAACACACACTTCATCATATCACAGACACCCAGTGAGACAACATAACATACTCAAAAGTCCACCAAAGTTATTTTCTCATGTCTTCTCTTCTTTTCTTCTGTCTGCACATGGTCAGTCAGTCATAGGCCAGAGGTTACCAGCACTTAGCCTAAATATAGTCAGTCTGATGTACATCTCATAACATTAAAGTCAATTCAAAGTTAGTTATGTCACACTGTGTCAAAAATGTCATAGTCATGGGTCAGAGGCCTCCTGAAGAAGGCATATCTTTGTGATGGGTCTGCACACATGGCTGGTTGGGGTCTTAATCCAGACCTGACGCACAAGCCCCCTTTCATCTGGTGCAGCTCCGGTGACTCTCCCAATGAGCCAAGAACCACGAGGTGCAGAATCATCCACTATAAGGACCACGTTTAATCCTTCCCCATTTCTGGCGCTCTAATTCTGTGACTGGGACTCTCTTTGCATATCCTCTAGATATAAGATCTGTCATGAAGGCAGTGTAGTCTTTATGAAAGTCTTTATCTCTGATGAACCTTTTCTTCAAACCTAAGGCTCGTTGCTCAATTGCACAGTTGTCAGGCATTCTTATGTCTCGGTCTTTTAGTGGCAGGGCAATGCTGTAGTGCCAATCCCCCAAAGTCACCATCTTGCTGGCCAATTCCAGGAACTTCAAGTCTTCCTTTGACAGCCCCATCTGTTCATCATTGCTGCTCTCAGGAAAATCCATCTTGAACTGCTGTTTCCATAGCTTGTCCAGTGTGACAGCAGAAACTCTGTTGGCGGTAACTGTTGCCAAACATCCTGGCCTTCCACAGCATTCTTGATTAAGTGGCCCATTCACAGTCCAGCCGAGCACAGTCCTAATGGCAAAGGGTCCATCACCTACACTCCGGATGACCTCCAAAGGTTCTAGAGCTCTGGGCATATTCATGCCAATCAAAAGCTCAACATTGGCCTTAATTTCTGGCAAATGAACATGCTTCAAATGTGGCCAGTCAACCAGGTCCTGTTGATTTGGGATGTTACCAATATCTACAGGCATTTTATGCTGAGTGAAGAGGTTAGGCATATCACAGTACATGTCACTGTCCAATCCAGCAACTTCAAGTTCAGGTACAATGAAACTGTCCACCACTTTCTCCTGTCCCATGGTGCGCAGGAGAATCTTTGTCCTCCTCCCAGCAATATTCAGCTTGTCCATAAGACCCGCTGTACAAAAGGATGCTGAACTCCCTTGGTCCAGAAAGGCATACGTTTCCACTATTCTTTGACCTCTCTTTGATTTTACTTTAACTGGCACAATGGCAAGCTTACAGTCCTGTTCACCGGCCCCAGTAAGACCACTAGTCTGGATCGTAACAGGAATGTTATCTGCCTCATTATTAGGTTTGATTTCATGTACAGTGTAGTGTAAGCATTAAAAGATCATAAAAGGAAACACTAACATTTATGTGAAACTAATTGTAATAAAAAAAATGAACAGGTGCTTTATAGATTTAAAAGAAAGAATCTGAAAACAACACTTTTTTGGTCTGAGTGATCAAAGTAGAAAACAGAACTGATGTTCAAGAACAAACCATAGCTGCACTAATATTACACATCTCCATTGTTGTGGTGAACAGACATGTTGCTTTTAAAACCACATGCAGTGTGTGACCGTGACTGTTCACTGAGACCATGAACGCCACTTCGCTGAAGCCTTCGCCTTCTTCTTCTTCTTCTAAATTGGAAGCAGAAGGAGCACGAGCTGCTTTGATCTACTGAAAGGAAAAAGCAGAATATCTGAGTTGAAACCAGTCAGCTGAAACCAGTAAGACAGGAACAAATTCAATGCAGTGTCTCAGGTGGCTTAGCCTGTTACAACTGTTGATACAAGCTAAATACAGTTAACACACAGTGTCAGGGAGCTCCAGTGTGGGAACTAGTGGCTTTAGGTTTGTAGTCATTTAACTTTCATCCCTTCATTCATTTAATTCAGGAGGAAGAAATGTCAGGTGGGTGCAGGCTGGTTACATGCATTTGGTCCCATGCTGTCTTTAACTTGGTTCACTTTATGGCTGGGCTGTATGTGGGCTTATATCATGTTACTTGGGCAGGAGTTCCTGTCCCCTGTTAGACTTAGAAAGTTTCTCCATAAGTAGAGCTTCTAACTCTTCTAGCACATCTGTGGCTGACAGTTTTTTGGTGGCTCTTTTTACCCCACACTGGTTGTGAGTGTGTAAATAGCCCCACTAGTTATTTTGGGTTGCAGTTAACTTGGGAGGAAGAGGTAGGTCTGCCATGACTAGATGAATAACAATTATCTGGGATACATAAATTTCATAATGCATGCATGTATCTCTATAAACCTGCCTGAGGGCTGCCATTTTTTACATTCAGTTATTTCTTTGTTGAATCTAAATAATGAATGTGTTACAGTTAAACTGACACTGATCAGTGTAAATGGCTCATTGGGACACAGAAACCTTTAAATTAAACCCTATCACCTGATATCGAGTGTCAAACAATATCAAAGCTGTAAAAGCTGTTTACAGTCAGAATTTATAAAACTATGATTGTAAATAAATTCAAACAAGTGAGCTTTTCTCTTTGTGCTGAATATCAACACTGTGATTTCTTAGACTGTAAGCTTTACTTTAGCACAACCAGTTGTAGAAGCTGCCACTCCAAATGTCTTTTGATAACAAGAAAAAAATACCTTTTCAGTCCACGGCCTGAAGTTCTTCTCCGACATCTTCTGCCATCGGCTTTGTCTGCTGGTTTGAAGACAATAAACCACAAAAAGATGATTTAGTCACTTTGTCTGCGTCATGCAGCTCGAATGTGTCGTGTAACGATGTTGAATAGCTGTCGTTATCCCTCTGCTGTGTCAGTAGGATTGTACTGTACAGCATCTCATTGATATGTGAGGAATGCTAATGTAACACGATAACAGACTTACATCATTAAAACATAAAGGGCAGGAGATATTTAGATATTTTTATATTTATATTACATTTTATAGCTGACGGATATTACTAAATAGATAGAATTTACTAAATAGCTGGATGAACATGAAAAATATGACTATAATAACAAATGACCATGAGAGCCAGTAGAATTAATTCAACTGGACACTCAAAAGACGTCCTTAAATGCTCTTTAAGTGGCGGAACAGATGAACAAACAGTTAATCGCTTACTTGAGATGAAATCTGCTCAGCTACTTTGAAAACAGCTTCTAACTGGTTCATCCTTTAACAGGATGACTGCTCAGGGGTAAGGCCATCATGCAGTCCAGCAACCTTTATGGTTCTGCTTTGATTCACCAGGAACTATTAGGGAAACCTTCCAGCGCCTCCTGTGAAAGACACAGGCATAAACACACAAACATTTATTAACATGTTCCACAGTGTTCCAGTTTGATTTTCTCATCCTGTGGACAACAACGTACATGGATGCAGGTTTATTGTTAACTTTTGTAAGGTTTATTTAGTGAACATATCCAGCTGCAGCTCCACTGTGATCCTGAACTGGATAAGCACTTAAGAAAATGTGTCAATAAATGGACATACATCAACTTACTATATTTATCCAAACAGACGGGACCAATAATGCTTCACTGAGTTAGAGACTTTAATGTCTCTTCTATGTAAGAATGTCTCGTGCTGATATACCTGCAAACTTGACAACAAAGGTTTTTCAGACTGCATGTAGCTCTATGTCAGCTCACACATTTACATTTATGTCACACTTATTTCTGCTTTCCCATTTTATAATTATTACTTACATTTTGATTAGATACCTTGAGTTTGTAAATGATCAGATTACATAATTGGAATAAAATGTATCCAATTCAAGGTTGCGGGAGGATGAAGCCTATCCCAGCTGATACAGGACAAAGACAGGCTGCCAGTTTATCGCAGGGCTAACACAATATGTGTAACAGAAAATCCACTTAAATGTTTGATATTTCTTATAATAATCATAATTATGACTATTATTTAAAGGTTTCTTTATAAATACATTTTGATTTTTTATAACCTCTAAAATATAAACCTGAGCTGTTTCAGATTCTGACCTCTGACCTCACTGCAGCTCCCTCTTGGAAGTATGTCTGCTTCTTGTCCCCAGTGTTGACCACCTGCCCTTGATATCACGTACTGTACCTGAGGAACAAAAAAGGACAAACACTTGCCTTCATTTAAGAAGTACATTCATACAGAGGTAATCTATGGAAACACACTAGTTCAACCTTTGGGAGAAATCAGTTCCTGTGAAACATTTCTGTAAATTAACATCATATGGAGAATGAATGAAATGAGTTCTTCCGGTGACTCAGCAGTCAAACACTGACAAATGAAATCTAGTTAAACTATTAAGCATATTTGCTCTTCTGAAATCTGTGTTAAACAACAACAAACATAAATTAGTAACAAAAATACAGCTGAGTAGATATTACAAACCACCAGCAGCCATAATGCTAAATTTTAATCTTCAAATGTTTCTGAGCCGTCTTCAACCTGCTTTTAACACATTAAAGTCCCACAGTCAATGCAGCCTGACTCAATCCTAGATGTTCAGCACACAGAGGTACCGTTTGAAGTTTAGTGTTAACCTGAGTCACTGATCATTTGCAGTATTACAGAGTCTGGCAGTCTTTGCATGATGTCCACGTCACTATAACTTTCTAGCTGACTCTCAGGTGTGCCAGCAGGAAAGAGTAATAATAACCTGCATCCTGAGGTTTGTCATGCAGGATTAAATTTACAGTGGCTTTGTTCACACAGCTAGGATTGTATTTTACACTGACCCTGGGTCAGTATAAGTATCATACAGTTTAAACGAAGCACTGAAACTTGCACATATTTATTACAGATGCACTGAAGCTAATCGAGATATTTGCTGTCAACCTGTGGCTGCGATTAATCACTTTACTGAAAACTTTATTAACTAGTAACTTCATCAGTCATGACAGAAGCTAATATTTCTGTGCTAACATCGTTTAACCAGTAACAGCTTTCCTCCAATATAAGCTAACGTTTACACCGTAACTTTAAGCTAGCACCATAAAGACGGTAAAACACGTAATAATATCTACAAATGCATCTTAAAGCTCTTATATTAGCACTCGGTGTATTACTAACATAACCACATTAACATTACTGACACTCGCTGACTTTTAATAGTCATTCTATAAATGCTGTCCGTTTAAATGGTCCTGTACCTGTACACACTGCATATCCACCGGATTCCAGCCAGAGTGGATTCTGGAGTCTTCCACGCTCCTGTTAGTGATCCTCCATCTGGATGGATGAGAACAACCTTCTGAACAATCTAGCAGGTCCCCTTGGGGGGCACATCTCCCCACCCCCCAAGCGAGGGCCGTGGCACTGAAACTGCCGGCTGAGAGAAGGCTTGAAAAAAAAGGACATTTATCATTTCTTCTTCGGCCACCTTTTTTTCTCATCGTTTTTCCAAAGTACACATTAAGCTTCTTCTGCAATAACACACTAATTACACATGCAAACCTACCTACTTCTTTCTTCATCATAAACAATTACACTTTCTGTAAAGTGCTTTCAATAAAACAGAAAAGAAAAGTGTGTTTTGTTTTGTTTTTTTATTCAAGATCTGTTCACATGTACTTAGCAAAGGTGAGTACACAGCATGAGGAAAGCCAAAAGCAAAGAGAGCGTATGAAGGTAATATTGAAGTAGGCTTCGTTTTGAAGTGGTGAAAGGCAAAGGCATGAGTGTAAGGTAATAAGGGGTAATGAGAGAGATGAGGAGCGGGCGGAGGACTTGGCTCGAGCAGGAAAAAGCAAAAAGGAAATGCGAGTGCGTTTCCCCGCCCCCCGCGCAGGGCCGTGGCAGTGAGTTCGTGGGGGGTTCGAACTGGCGGAGTTCTGTAGCAGAGTCCCCGCCACATGTCATAAGCCAAACGACCGGCCAAGGGAATACTTAAAAAAAAGGACATTTATCTTTTCTTCTTAGGCCACCTTTTTTTCCCATTGTTTTTGCAAACTACACATTAAGCTTCTTCTGCAATAACACACTAATTACACATGCAAACCTACCTACTTCTTTCTTCATTACAAACAATTACACTTTCTGTAAAGTGCTTTCAATAAAACACAAAACAAAAGTAGCTTTTCTTTTCTTTTCTTTTTTTTATTCAACATCTCTTGATTGTGATTTTCGGGTAATAAAAGCTAATAAGAGAGATGTAGAGCGGGCGGAGGACTTGGCGAGAGCAGGAAAAAGCAAAAAGGAAACGCCAGTGCATGTCTCCCCGCCCCCCAAGCAAGGGCCGTGGCACTGAAACGGCTGGCCAGAGAAGGCTTGAAAAAAAAGGACATTTATCTTTTCTTCTTCAGCCAGCTTTTTCCCCCATTGTTTTTCCAAAGTACACATTAAGCTTCTTCTGCAGCATTATCACACACTAATTACACATGGAAACCTACCTACTTCTTTCTTCATTACAAACAATTACACTTTCTGTAAAGTGCTTTCAATAAAACAGAAAAGAAAAGTGTGTTTTGTTTTGTTTTTTTTATTCAAGATCTGTTCACATGTACTTAGCAAAGGTGAGTACACAGCGTGTTGGGTCTGGGCCTCTTTGCTTAGGCTGCTGCCCCCGCGACCCGGCCTCGGATAAAGCGGATGAAGATGCATGGATAGATGGACTGATGTTCCAATTGTAACATTATGTTTACAATGTTACAATTTCACATTATGTTAAATTGCAACATAATGTAAAATTGTAACGTTAAGTTTACAATGTTACGATTTTACATCATGTTACAATTTAATATAATGTAAAATCATAACATTAAGTTTACAATGTTACAATTGTAAATATAATTTACCCAATTAATTCTGTCATAACAGAAGTATGACTTCTCTGTGTTATTAATCCGTATTAATATCATAGGGAGATTAATATCCCTACAATATTAAGCATCAGACTTTATCAAATTTTCTAAAAACTTTTTTTGTTGGATAGTGTAGCGCAGCTGGATAGTGTAGTGGTAATACTACACATCTTTGGAGTCGCACGTTCGATTCCCACCAAGTATCCAGTAAGGGTCCTGGCTAGACCCCTCATGCTAACCAAAAATCCCTGGAATGGTGCGGCTACGTCTGCAGTCTCTCCGCTTGAATTTAGAGCTTGCTTGTTTGTTAAATGTATTATTTACTGTTTTTAGTTTACTCCATGACGGGGCTGGATATCGGGCGTCCTGCACCACCCATCCGGTCTGGAGCATAGCGAAACCATTTCTGCACTGTTTGAACGAAGGTGAACTCAGAAACTGCCCCCACCTGCTGAGTCAGGCCATCTAAGACAACAAAAAACCCCAAAAACAAACAAACAAAAAAACAGTAAAAAAGAGGGGTTCAATTAGAGTTCAAATATGAATAACCTCTCGCCAAAAGTCTTTAACAGCTAGAAAGCTGGCAAACTACTAAGCTGATCAACATGAAAGGCACAAGGTGGAAATCAGCAAACTGCTGCCTCACTTTGTTCACCTGTGCTCTATATTTCATGGTCCGGTTGGCTGCAGGACCAAACATTTGGCCTTACACCTTATTTCTTTATGTTTTGCTTCCAAGGTGCCAGACTTGTAGGTAACTTTTTACACTGACATGACCTCAGCAATAGTTTCCAGTCTTTCAACTTCCTTGGGCTTTGGCTGCTTTTTTACTCATTTTCAGTCCAGTCCTTCTACCTGACCATTTTCAGAGAACTCTAAGGAGCTTGGGGGAAAAAAGCAACCGGACTTCTTTAACTTTTTTGAAGACGTTTCGCTTCTCATCCCAGAAGCTTTTTCAGTTCACTGAAGCCTCATAAGAAAGTGACACAATGACATTTAGATAATAAAACTCGCCAAAAATGCACCTTAAGAACACTGTCTCTTTAAATACCCTCTTTTGCTTGGTCTGCTCCTTATTTTTTCTCATTTTTTCTTACTTTGGAGGACCAGCAGAGCGAGGGCCGCTAACCTGTGGACATTCATGGAAGGTGACGTTGTGTCTGGAAGGCGGGTCCACATAAGAACTCAGATATAATATTTATATTTTTGTTCTAACCTGTTGAGTCCCTGGCAGCAGCCAATGGCAAGGTTGTGCCAGCCAGCAGGATGCTGCTGAAGGGCGGGGCTGGAGTCTGAAAGTAAGAGCTCGTTTAGACTCTATTCTGTGAACAGGCTTGCTCCCACGAATATGTGAATTCATCTGTAAAAGAGTTTAACTCTAATGCACCTGTTCCTCCTGCTCCCTGCTGCAGGGCGGCCTGTTGGACTACGAATGCCAGTGCGGAGCTAAGAAGATCAAAGAGGAGCTGTTGTTCTTGAACCTGCCAAAGTGAGTAACCTCAAATCGGTCCCCAAAGGCCTCAAACCACCACAGTTCAGTCGGTGTCAGTTTTGTTCATGTCATGTCCTCCTTGCGTCTTCCTTTGAGCCTCTCCTCTTTGTCTCATCTCTTTCAGTGTGCTGATCCTCCAGCTGAAGTGGTTTACGTTCACTCCATCATTCACCGTGGAGAAGAAGAACAGCCCCATTGTTCTGACACAGCAGCTGGTGATCAGCCAGGACACAGCCTTTACTGAAGAGGTAAGGGAAAAGGCACACCGTTCATTTCAAGTATGGATGGAGCCCATTTCTAAGCTAACGGGTGGTGCCGCTGCCCTCTCCCAGTAAACTGCTCGCTATTTGTTGGTCAGCGTGATCAGTCGTTTGGGCTCCTCAGCTTACAGCGGTGAGTGGGTGCTTTCAGACACATGTGCTGAATGCAGGTCAGCTTTGAAAGTTTATGAGACGTTAATAAGTGCGCCTTCTCCTCTCAGGACATTACGTCTGTGACGGCGTTCACCAGATGAGCGGAAGAGACGACGTCACAGACAGCCGGCTCACGTACGATGACGAGTTGGTCTGCCAGACCACGTGTGAGTCTGTGTGTGAGCAGCGGCAGAGAACAGCTTACCTGCTATTCTATAAAAGACAGGTGACGTCTCCCAGCAAACAGTCAGCATGTCTGTGCAAATATTCAGTGTAACTTGTAGAAAAACCCTCACACTCAGTTTATTTGTGTTTTTCTTTTTCTATTTCTTACTTTCTTTGCCGCACTAGAAAGGCAGCAGAGTCGGGACTCAGATCTGCAGCAACACCTTCATTGTTATTGTTATTATTGTTGTTAGTACTGTTGTTGTTATGATTGATATTGTTACTGTTATGATCAGTTTTATTATTATTATCATTATTAATTTTTTAATACATTTGTTTATCTTTATTATTATTAGTAGTAATGTTGTTGTTTATGTTGTTATTGTTATTATTATTACTGGTATTTTTGACATTATTATTATTATTTTGTTGTTATTGTCATTATTAGTAGAAGTAGTATTAGTTATATCATTTTTATATCAGCCTGGAGTGAACAACATGAAAGCATGGATCCATCCTCCCTCACATTCACAATTCAGGCTGCTGGTGTAATCGTGCGGGGGATATTTTCCTGGTACACTTTGGGACCTTTAAATGCTACAGTCTGAGTATTGTTATGACCACAGTGTACCCTCTTCTGATGGCTGAAAGTAAAAGGGGGTCCAGTACCGGTTCCGGTACCAGGCCTACTGACAATTTAACATAATGTAAAATGGTAACATCGTAAACATAATGTTACCATTTAACATAATGTAAAATGGTAACATTGTAAACAGAATGTTACCATTTAACACAATGTGAAATGGTAACATTGTAAACAGAATGTTACCATTTAACACAATGTAAAATGGTAACATTGTAAACAGAATGTTACCATTTAACACAATGTAAAATGGTAACATTGTAAACAGAATGTTACCATTTAACATAATGTGAAATGGTAACATTGTAAACAGAATGTTGCCATTTAACATTATGTTAAATATAACTAACGGATTTACTTTACCAAATGGACCATCCCGGCCTTGCCGTATTGGTCTATTTGATTCACCTTTGTTTTTCTTGTTTATTTTATTTTCACTTGCTACACATAGGACAGACATGACTGGGGGAAAGAAAGGGGAGAAAGAAAGAGGGAAAGAAAAACAGCAGGGAAGAGGAATGGTGATAAAGGGCAAAAAACAAAAACCAACAAAACAAACAGACAAAAAATATATATATCAGTCACTTCAACTCAAAGAAGTCCAGACGCTTTTCTTTCCAAGCTCCTTTGACTGACTGTTAGGACAACTTATTTATTGCAAGCATGCAGTACAAGAATAACTCGATGTTTCTGACTTTGCATTACGAATTGTTTACCCACTGACAAACATTTCAAATGAAATTAAATTAAAAAACAATTTGTGGTAACCTGATTTTAATTCAAAAAGAATCATTAACAACACTTCTTGTAATGGTGTCAAAATCAGCCCAACTTTTATTTTCAAATGCAAAAAGTAAAAGAAAATGAGCCAACATACTGGACACATATAATTGTCAATATAATTGTTTATAAACAATTATACTGTCATCATTGTTACAGATATGGAAACTTTATTAACAATTTGTCCAAGTAAAAAAATGCCCTGCTAATTGTTGGGGTTTTCTCTCCTCTAGCCCTTTCCTTTAAGCTCTTCTTTACATCCCCCCACCCCCACCTTTTCTTTTTTCTTAATAATATAACAATAAAAACAATTGGCTGCATTTTAAATGTGTCAGATCAATGTCTTTATTCAAGAATACAAGAAATGGTAATAGCTGCATGTGTGTTTGTGTGTGTGCATAATATGCATACTTTACTTGTTGGATCCAAATCCCACAAGGAATAAAATAAAACAAGAAGACAAACTATCCTTTCAAAAAAACAGAGATTGTGGATGCATCTGGCTTTCATAACTGGATGCAGGATAATACTTAGGCACTGGAAGTCATCCAGCCCCTGTTCTCTCAGGGAATGGACTGATCAAATGTCTAAGATGGCATCATATGAACGGGTTATGTACAGAATTAAGGGGAGAGAAGACATTTTTGAGCAGGTCTGGGGTCCTTTTTTGGTGTACATCGACAATGTCTCCTAGATATTATGATAAATGTTCTTTTGGGGGGGGGGGGGGGGGGGGTTTCATGTGTCATTGGTATTTTTGTTGTTGTCTTTTTTTTTTTTTTTTTTTTTTTTTACTTTGAAAGTCAGTAGAGGGAAGAAATTGTCTTAATGTCATCAGTGGTCAAGGTTATGTTTTGTTTTTAGGCACCTGGGTGTTTTGCCCCCATTACTTTTGTTTTTGCTGATGTTTCCCAGGAGGCGGTATATCATTTTGTTTCTCCTGGGTTTTTTTTTTGCTTTGTTTTTTTGTTTGTTTGTTTGTTTGTTTGTTTGTTTGTTTGTTTGTTTGTTTGTCTGTTTGTCTTAGTTACTGTTAGTCCTTATTTGTTGGTTGTTGTTAAGAAACGGACAGAGAACTGACAGTATGATTATTCCAGTTGTATATTTGTTAACGTTTCTGTCCATCCAAAATATGAATAAAAAAAAACCAAAAAAAAAAAACAAGAAGACAAACAAAATTTGTTGGTCAGCGTGATCAGTCGTTTGGGCTCCTCAGCTTACAGCGGTGAGTGGGTGCTTTCAGACACATGTGCTGAATGCAGGTCAGCTTTGAAAGTTTATGAGACGTTAATAAGTGCGCCTTCTCCTCTCAGGACATTACGTCTGTGACGGCGTTCACCAGATGAGCGGAAGAGACGACGTCACAGACAGCCGGCTCACGTACGATGACGAGTTGGTCTGCCAGACCACGTGTGAGTCTGTGTGTGAGCAGCGGCAGAGAACAGCTTACCTGCTATTCTATAAAAGACAGGTGACGTCTCCCAGCAAACAGTCAGCATGTCTGTGCAAATATTCAGTGTAACTTGTAGAAAAACCCTCACACTCAGTTTATTTGTGTTTTTCTTTTTCTATTTCTTACTTTCTTTGCCGCACTAGAAAGGCAGCAGAGTCGGGACTCAGATCTGCAGCAACACCTTCATTGTTATTGTTATTATTGTTGTTAGTACTGTTGTTGTTATGATTGATATTGTTACTGTTATGATCAGTTTTATTATTATTATCATTATTAATTTTTTAATACATTTGTTTATCTTTATTATTATTAGTAGTAATGTTGTTGTTTATGTTGTTATTGTTATTATTATTACTGGTATTTTTGACATTATTATTATTATTTTGTTGTTATTGTCATTATTAGTAGAAGTAGTATTAGTTATATCATTTTTATATCAGCCTGGAGTGAACAACATGAAAGCATGGATCCATCCTCCCTCACATTCACAATTCAGGCTGCTGGTGTAATCGTGCAGGGGATATTTTCCTGGTACACTTTGGGACCTTTAAATGCTACAGTCTGAGTATTGTTATGACCACAGTGTACCCTCTTCTGATGGCTGAAAGTAAAAGGGGGTCCAGTACCGGTTCCGGTACCAGGCCTACTGACAATTTAACATAATGTAAAATGGTAACATTGTAAACAGAATGTTACCATTTAACACAATGTGAAATGGTAACATTGTAAACAGAATGTTACCATTTAACACAATGTAAAATGGTAACATTGTAAACAGAATGTTACCATTTAACACAATGTAAAATGGTAACATTGTAAACAGAATGTTACCATTTAACATAATGTGAAATGGTAACATTGTAAACAGAATGTTGCCATTTAACATTATGTTAAATATAACTAACGGATTTACTTTACCAAATGGACCATCCCGGCCTTGCCGTATTGGTCTATTTGATTCACCTTTGTTTTTCTTGTTTATTTTATTTTCACTTGCTACACATAGGACAGACATGACTGGGGGAAAGAAAGGGGAGAAAGAAAGAGGGAAAGAAAAACAGCAGGGAAGAGGAATGGTGATAAAGGGCAAAAAACAAAAACCAACAAAACAAACAGACAAAAAATATATATATCAGTCACTTCAACTCAAAGAAGTCCAGACGCTTTTCTTTCCAAGCTCCTTTGACTGACTGTTAGGACAACTTATTTATTGCAAGCATGCAGTACAAGAATAACTCGATGTTTCTGACTTTGCATTACGAATTGTTTACCCACTGACAAACATTTCAAATGAAATTAAATTAAAAAACAATTTGTGGTAACCTGATTTTAATTCAAAAAGAATCATTAACAACACTTCTTGTAATGGTGTCAAAATCAGCCCAACTTTTATTTTCAAATGCAAAAAGTAAAAGAAAATGAGCCAACATACTGGACACATATAATTGTCAATATAATTGTTTATAAACAATTATACTGTCATCATTGTTACAGATATGGAAACTTTATTAACAATTTGTCCAAGTAAAAAAATGCCCTGCTAATTGTTGGGGTTTTCTCTCCTCTAGCCCTTTCCTTTAAGCTCTTCTTTACATCCCCCCACCCCCACCTTTTCTTTTTTCTTAATAATATAACAATAAAAACAATTGGCTGCATTTTAAATGTGTCAGATCAATGTCTTTATTCAAGAATACAAGAAATGGTAATAGCTGCATGTGTGTTTGTGTGTGTGCATAATATGCATACTTTACTTGTTGGATCCAAATCCCACAAGGAATAAAATAAAACAAGAAGACAAACTATCCTTTCAAAAAAACAGAGATTGTGGATGCATCTGGCTTTCATAACTGGATGCAGGATAATACTTAGGCACTGGAAGTCATCCAGCCCCTGTTCTCTCAGGGAATGGACTGAACAAATGTCTAAGATGGCATCATATGAACGGGTTATGTACAGAATTAAGGGGAGAGAAGACATTTTTGAGCAGGTCTGGGGTCCTTTTTTGGTGTACATCGACAATGTCTCCTAGATATTATGATAAATGTTCTTTTGGGGGGGGGGGGGGGGGGGTTTCATGTGTCATTGGTATTTTTGTTGTTGTCTTTTTTTTTTTTTTTTTTTTTTTTTACTTTGAAAGTCAGTAGAGGGAAGAAATTGTCTTAATGTCATCAGTGGTCAAGGTTATGTTTTGTTTTTAGGCACCTGGGTGTTTTGCCCCCATTACTTTTGTTTTTGCTGATGTTTCCCAGGAGGCGGTATATCATTTTGTTTCTCCTGGGTTTTTTTTTTGCTTTGTTTTTTTGTTTGTTTGTTTGTTTGTTTGTTTGTTTGTTTGTTTGTTTGTCTGTTTGTCTTAGTTACTGTTAGTCCTTATTTGTTGGTTGTTGTTAAGAAACGGACAGAGAACTGACAGTATGATTATTCCAGTTGTATATTTGTTAACGTTTCTGTCCATCCAAAATATGAATAAAAAAAAACCAAAAAAAAAAAAACAAGAAGACAAACAAAATTTGTTGGTCAGCGTGATCAGTCGTTTGGGCTCCTCAGCTTACAGCGGTGAGTGGGTGCTTTCAGACACATGTGCTGAATGCAGGTCAGCTTTGAAAGTTTATGAGACGTTAATAAGTGCGCCTTCTCCTCTCAGGACATTACGTCTGTGACGGCGTTCACCAGATGAGCGGAAGAGACGACGTCACAGACAGCCGGCTCACGTACGATGACGAGTTGGTCTGCCAGACCACGTGTGAGTCTGTGTGTGAGCAGCGGCAGAGAACAGCTTACCTGCTATTCTATAAAAGACAGGTGACGTCTCCCAGCAAACAGTCAGCATGTCTGTGCAAATATTCAGTGTAACTTGTAGAAAAACCCTCACACTCAGTTTATTTGTGTTTTTCTTTTTCTATTTCTTACTTTCTTTGCCGCACTAGAAAGGCAGCAGAGTCGGGACTCAGATCTGCAGCAACACCTTCATTGTTATTGTTATTATTGTTGTTAGTACTGTTGTTGTTATGATTGATATTGTTACTGTTATGATCAGTTTTATTATTATTATCATTATTAATTTTTTAATACATTTGTTTATCTTTATTATTATTAGTAGTAATGTTGTTGTTTATGTTGTTATTGTTATTATTATTACTGGTATTTTTGACATTATTATTATTATTTTGTTGTTATTGTCATTATTAGTAGAAGTAGTATTAGTTATATCATTTTTATATCAGCCTGGAGTGAACAACATGAAAGCATGGATCCATCCTCCCTCACATTCACAATTCAGGCTGCTGGTGTAATCGTGCAGGGGATATTTTCCTGGTACACTTTGGGACCTTTAAATGCTACAGTCTGAGTATTGTTATGACCACAGTGTACCCTCTTCTGATGGCTGAAAGTAAAAGGGGGTCCAGTACCGGTTCCGGTACCAGGCCTACTGACAATTTAACATAATGTAAAATGGTAACATCGTAAACATAATGTTACCATTTAACATAATGTAAAATGGTAACATTGTAAACAGAATGTTACCATTTAACACAATGTGAAATGGTAACATTGTAAACAGAATGTTACCATTTAACATAATGTTAAATGGTAACATTGTAAACAGAATGTTACCATTTAACACAATGTAAAATGGTAACATTGTAAACATAATGTTACCATTTAACATAATGTAAAATGGTAACATTGTAAACAGAATGTTACCATTTAACACAATGTGAAATGGTAACATTGTAAACAGAATGTTACCATTTAACACAATGTGAAATGGTAACATTGTAAACAGAATGTTACCATTTAACACAATGTGAAATGGTAACATTGTAAACAGAATGTTACCATTTAACACAATGTAAAATGGTAACATTGTAAACAGAATGTTACCATTTAACACAATGTGAAATGGTAACATTGTAAACAGAATGTTACCATTTAACATAATGTGAAATGGTAACATTGTAAACAGAATGTTGCCATTTAACATTATGTTAAATATAACTAACGGATTTACTTTACCAAATGGACCATCCCGGCCTTGCCGTATTGGTCTATTTGATTCACCTTTGTTTTTCTTGTTTATTTTATTTTCACTTGCTACACATAGGACAGACATGACTGGGGGAAAGAAAGGGGAGAAAGAAAGAGGGAAAGAAAAACAGCAGGGAAGAGGAATGGTGATAAAGGGCAAAAAACAAAAACCAACAAAACAAACAGACAAAAAATATATATATCAGTCACTTCAACTCAAAGAAGTCCAGACGCTTTTCTTTCCAAGCTCCTTTGACTGACTGTTAGGACAACTTATTTATTGCAAGCATGCAGTACAAGAATAACTCGATGTTTCTGACTTTGCATTACGAATTGTTTACCCACTGACAAACATTTCAAATGAAATTAAATTAAAAAACAATTTGTGGTAACCTGATTTTAATTCAAAAAGAATCATTAACAACACTTCTTGTAATGGTGTCAAAATCAGCCCAACTTTTATTTTCAAATGCAAAAAGTAAAAGAAAATGAGCCAACATACTGGACACATATAATTGTCAATATAATTGTTTATAAACAATTATACTGTCATCATTGTTACAGATATGGAAACTTTATTAACAATTTGTCCAAGTAAAAAAATGCCCTGCTAATTGTTGGGGTTTTCTCTCCTCTAGCCCTTTCCTTTAAGCTCTTCTTTACATCCCCCCACCCCCACCTTTTCTTTTTTCTTAATAATATAACAATAAAAACAATTGGCTGCATTTTAAATGTGTCAGATCAATGTCTTTATTCAAGAATACAAGAAATGGTAATAGCTGCATGTGTGTTTGTGTGTGTGCATAATATGCATACTTTACTTGTTGGATCCAAATCCCACAAGGAATCAAATAAAACAAGAAGACAAATTATCCTTTCAAAAAAACAGAGATTGTGGATGCGTCTGGCTTTCATAACTGGATGCAGGATAATACTTAGGCACTGGAAGTCATCCAGCCCCTGTTCTCTCAGGGAATGGACTGAACAAATGTCTAAGATGGCATCATATGAACGGGTTATGTACAGAATTAAGGGGAGAGAAGACATTTTTGAGCAGGTCTGGGGTCCTTTTTTGGTGTACATCGACAATGTCTCCTAGATATTATGATAAATGTTCTTTTGGGGGGGGGGGGGGGGGTTCATGTGTCATTGGTATTTTTGTTGTTGTCTTTTTTTTTTTTTTTTTTTTTTTTTACTTTGAAAGTCAGTAGAGGGAAGAAATTGTCTTAATGTCATCAGTGGTCAAGGTTATGTTTTGTTTTTAGGCACCTGGGTGTTTTGCCCCCATTACTTTTGTTTTTGCTGATGTTTCCCAGGAGGCGGTATATCATTTTGTTTCTCCTGGGTTTTTTTTTTGCTTTGTTTTTTTGTTTGTTTGTTTGTTTGTTTGTTTGTTTGTTTGTCTGTTTGTCTTAGTTACTGTTAGTCCTTATTTGTTGGTTGTTGTTAAGAAACGGACAGAGAACTGACAGTATGATTATTCCAGTTGTATATTTGTTAACGTTTCTGTCCATCCAAAATATGAATAAAAAAAAACCAAAAAAAAAAAACAAGAAGACAAACAAAATTTGTTGGTCAGCGTGATCAGTCGTTTGGGCTCCTCAGCTTACAGCGGTGAGTGGGTGCTTTCAGACACATGTGCTGAATGCAGGTCAGCTTTGAAAGTTTATGAGACGTTAATAAGTGCGCCTTCTCCTCTCAGGACATTACGTCTGTGACGGCGTTCACCAGATGAGCGGAAGAGACGACGTCACAGACAGCCGGCTCACGTACGATGACGAGTTGGTCTGCCAGACCACGTGTGAGTCTGTGTGTGAGCAGCGGCAGAGAACAGCTTACCTGCTATTCTATAAAAGACAGGTGACGTCTCCCAGCAAACAGTCAGCATGTCTGTGCAAATATTCAGTGTAACTTGTAGAAAAACCCTCACACTCAGTTTATTTGTGTTTTTCTTTTTCTATTTCTTACTTTCTTTGCCGCACTAGAAAGGCAGCAGAGTCGGGACTCAGATCTGCAGCAACACCTTCATTGTTATTGTTATTATTGTTGTTAGTACTGTTGTTGTTATGATTGATATTGTTACTGTTATGATCAGTTTTATTATTATTATGATTGTTATTTTTTTAATACATTTGTTTATCTTTATTATTATTAGTAGTAATGTTGTTGTTTATGTTGTTATTGTTATTATTATTACTGGTATTTTTGACATTATTATTATTATTTTGTTGTTATTGTCATTATTAGTAGAAGTAGTATTAGTTATATCATTTTTATATCAGCCTGGAGTGAACAACATGAAAGCATGGATCCATCCTCCCTCACATTCACAATTCAGGCTGCTGGTGTAATCGTGCAGGGGATATTTTCCTGGTACACTTTGGGACCTTTAAATGCTACAGTCTGAGTATTGTTATGACCACAGTGTACCCTCTTCTGATGGCTGAAAGTAAAAGGGGGTCCAGTACCGGTTCCGGTACCAGGCCTACTGACAATTTAACATAATGTAAATGGTAACATTGTAAACAGAATGTTACCATTTAACATTATGTTAAATGGTAACATTGTAAACAGAATGTTACCATTTAACACAATGTGAAATGGTAACATTGTAAACAGAATGTTACCATTTAACATAATGTTAAATGGTAACATTGTAAACAGAATGTTACCATTTAACACAATGTAAAATGGTAACATTGTAAACATAATGTTACCATTTAACATAATGTAAAATGGTAACATTGTAAACAGAATGTTACCATTTAACACAATGTGAAATGGTAACATTGTAAACAGAATGTTACCATTTAACACAATGTGAAATGGTAACATTGTAAACAGAATGTTACCATTTAACACAATGTAAAATGGTAACATTGTAAACAGAATGTTACCATTTAACACAATGTGAAATGGTAACATTGTAAACAGAATGTTACCATTTAACATAATGTGAAATGGTAACATTGTAAACAGAATGTTGCCATTTAACATTATGTTAAATATAACTAACGGATTTACTTTACCAAATGGACCATCCCGGCCTTGCCGTATTGGTCTATTTGATTCACCTTTGTTTTTCTTGTTTATTTTATTTTCACTTGCTACACATAGGACAGACATGACTGGGGGAAAGAAAGGGGAGAAAGAAAGAGGGAAAGAAAAACAGCAGGGAAGAGGAATGGTGATAAAGGGCAAAAAACAAAAACCAACAAAACAAACAGACAAAAAATATATATATCAGTCACTTCAACTCAAAGAAGTCCAGACGCTTTTCTTTCCAAGCTCCTTTGACTGACTGTTAGGACAACTTATTTATTGCAAGCATGCAGTACAAGAATAACTCGATGTTTCTGACTTTGCATTACGAATTGTTTACCCACTGACAAACATTTCAAATGAAATTAAATTAAAAAACAATTTGTGGTAACCTGATTTTAATTCAAAAAGAATCATTAACAACACTTCTTGTAATGGTGTCAAAATCAGCCCAACTTTTATTTTCAAATGCAAAAAGTAAAAGAAAATGAGCCAACATACTGGACACATATAATTGTCAATATAATTGTTTATAAACAATTATACTGTCATCATTGTTACAGATATGGAAACTTTATTAACAATTTGTCCAAGTAAAAAAATGCCCTGCTAATTGTTGGGGTTTTCTCTCCTCTAGCCCTTTCCTTTAAGCTCTTCTTTACATCCCCCCACCCCCACCTTTTCTTTTTTCTTAATAATATAACAATAAAAACAATTGGCTGCATTTTAAATGTGTCAGATCAATGTCTTTATTCAAGAATACAAGAAATGGTAATAGCTGCATGTGTGTTTGTGTGTGTGCATAATATGCATACTTTACTTGTTGGATCCAAATCCCACAAGGAATCAAATAAAACAAGAAGACAAATTATCCTTTCAAAAAAACAGAGATTGTGGATGCGTCTGGCTTTCATAACTGGATGCAGGATAATACTTAGGCACTGGAAGTCATCCAGCCCCTGTTCTCTCAGGGAATGGACTGAACAAATGTCTAAGATGGCATCATATGAACGGGTTATGTACAGAATTAAGGGGAGAGAAGACATTTTTGAGCAGGTCTGGGGTCCTTTTTTGGTGTACATCGACAATGTCTCCTAGATATTATGATAAATGTTCTTTTGGGGGGGGGGGGGGGGGGGTTCATGTGTCATTGGTATTTTTGTTGTTGTCTTTTTTTTTTTTTTTTTTTTTTTTTACTTTGAAAGTCAGTAGAGGGAAGAAATTGTCTTAATGTCATCAGTGGTCAAGGTTATGTTTTGTTTTTAGGCACCTGGGTGTTTTGCCCCCATTACTTTTGTTTTTGCTGATGTTTCCCAGGAGGCGGTATATCATTTTGTTTCTCCTGGGTTTTTTTTTTGCTTTGTTTTTTTGTTTGTTTGTTTGTTTGTTTGTTTGTTTGTCTGTTTGTCTTAGTTACTGTTAGTCCTTATTTGTTGGTTGTTGTTAAGAAACGGACAGAGAACTGACAGTATGATTATTCCAGTTGTATATTTGTTAACGTTTCTGTCCATCCAAAATATGAATAAAAAAAAACCAAAAAAAAAAAACAAGAAGACAAACAAAATTTGTTGGTCAGCGTGATCAGTCGTTTGGGCTCCTCAGCTTACAGCGGTGAGTGGGTGCTTTCAGACACATGTGCTGAATGCAGGTCAGCTTTGAAAGTTTATGAGACGTTAATAAGTGCGCCTTCTCCTCTCAGGACATTACGTCTGTGACGGCGTTCACCAGATGAGCGGAAGAGACGACGTCACAGACAGCCGGCTCACGTACGATGACGAGTTGGTCTGCCAGACCACGTGTGAGTCTGTGTGTGAGCAGCGGCAGAGAACAGCTTACCTGCTATTCTATAAAAGACAGGTGACGTCTCCCAGCAAACAGTCAGCATGTCTGTGCAAATATTCAGTGTAACTTGTAGAAAAACCCTCACACTCAGTTTATTTGTGTTTTTCTTTTTCTATTTCTTACTTTCTTTGCCGCACTAGAAAGGCAGCAGAGTCGGGACTCAGATCTGCAGCAACACCTTCATTGTTATTGTTATTATTGTTGTTAGTACTGTTGTTGTTATGATTGATATTGTTACTGTTATGATCAGTTTTATTATTATTATCATTATTAATTTTTTAATACATTTGTTTATCTTTATTATTATTAGTAGTAATGTTGTTGTTTATGTTGTTATTGTTATTATTATTACTGGTATTTTTGACATTATTATTATTATTTTGTTGTTATTGTCATTATTAGTAGAAGTAGTATTAGTTATATCATTTTTATATCAGCCTGGAGTGAACAACATGAAAGCATGGATCCATCCTCCCTCACATTCACAATTCAGGCTGCTGGTGTAATCGTGCAGGGGATATTTTCCTGGTACACTTTGGGACCTTTAAATGCTACAGTCTGAGTATTGTTATGACCACAGTGTACCCTCTTCTGATGGCTGAAAGTAAAAGGGGGTCCAGTACCGGTTCCGGTACCAGGCCTACTGACAATTTAACATAATGTAAATGGTAACATTGTAAACAGAATGTTACCATTTAACATTATGTTAAATGGTAACATTCTGTTTACAATGTTACCATTTAACACAATGTGAAATGGTAACATTGTAAACAGAATGTTACCATTTAACATAATGTTAAATGGTAACATTGTAAACAGAATGTTACCATTTAACACAATGTAAAATGGTAACATTGTAAACATAATGTTACCATTTAACATAATGTAAAATGGTAACATTGTAAACAGAATGTTACAATTTAACACAATGTGAAATGGTAACATTGTAAACAGAATGTTACCATTTAACACAATGTAAAATGGTAACATTGTAAACAGAATGTTACCATTTAACACAATGTGAAATGGTAACATTGTAAACAGAATGTTACCATTTAACATAATGTGAAATGGTAACATTGTAAACAGAATGTTACCATTTAACACAATGTGAAATGGTAACATTGTAAACAGAATGTTACCATTTAACATAATGTGAAATGGTAACATTGTAAACAGAATGTTGCCATTTAACATTATGTTAAATATAACTAACGGATTTACTTTACCAAATGGACCATCCCGGCCTTGCCGTATTGGTCTATTTGATTCACCTTTGTTTTTCTTGTTTATTTTATTTTCACTTGCTACACATAGGACAGACATGACTGGGGGAAAGAAAGGGGAGAAAGAAAGAGGGAAAGAAAAACAGCAGGGAAGAGGAATGGTGATAAAGGGCAAAAAACAAAAACCAACAAAACAAACAGACAAAAAATATATATATCAGTCACTTCAACTCAAAGAAGTCCAGACGCTTTTCTTTCCAAGCTCCTTTGACTGACTGTTAGGACAACTTATTTATTGCAAGCATGCAGTACAAGAATAACTCGATGTTTCTGACTTTGCATTACGAATTGTTTACCCACTGACAAACATTTCAAATGAAATTAAATTAAAAAACAATTTGTGGTAACCTGATTTTAATTCAAAAAGAATCATTAACAACACTTCTTGTAATGGTGTCAAAATCAGCCCAACTTTTATTTTCAAATGCAAAAAGTAAAAGAAAATGAGCCAACATACTGGACACATATAATTGTCAATATAATTGTTTATAAACAATTATACTGTCATCATTGTTACAGATATGGAAACTTTATTAACAATTTGTCCAAGTAAAAAAATGCCCTGCTAATTGTTGGGGTTTTCTCTCCTCTAGCCCTTTCCTTTAAGCTCTTCTTTACATCCCCCCACCCCCACCTTTTCTTTTTTCTTAATAATATAACAATAAAAACAATTGGCTGCATTTTAAATGTGTCAGATCAATGTCTTTATTCAAGAATACAAGAAATGGTAATAGCTGCATGTGTGTTTGTGTGTGTGCATAATATGCATACTTTACTTGTTGGATCCAAATCCCACAAGGAATCAAATAAAACAAGAAGACAAATTATCCTTTCAAAAAAACAGAGATTGTGGATGCGTCTGGCTTTCATAACTGGATGCAGGATAATACTTAGGCACTGGAAGTCATCCAGCCCCTGTTCTCTCAGGGAATGGACTGAACAAATGTCTAAGATGGCATCATATGAACGGGTTATGTACAGAATTAAGGGGAGAGAAGACATTTTTGAGCAGGTCTGGGGTCCTTTTTTGGTGTACATCGACAATGTCTCCTAGATATTATGATAAATGTTCTTTTGGGGGGGGGGGGGGGGGGGGGTTCATGTGTCATTGGTATTTTTGTTGTTGTCTTTTTTTTTTTTTTTTTTTTTTTTTACTTTGAAAGTCAGTAGAGGGAAGAAATTGTCTTAATGTCATCAGTGGTCAAGGTTATGTTTTGTTTTTAGGCACCTGGGTGTTTTGCCCCCATTACTTTTGTTTTTGCTGATGTTTCCCAGGAGGCGGTATATCATTTTGTTTCTCCTGGGTTTTTTTTTTGCTTTGTTTTTTTGTTTGTTTGTTTGTTTGTTTGTTTGTTTGTTTGTCTGTTTGTCTTAGTTACTGTTAGTCCTTATTTGTTGGTTGTTGTTAAGAAACGGACAGAGAACTGACAGTATGATTATTCCAGTTGTATATTTGTTAACGTTTCTGTCCATCCAAAATATGAATAAAAAAAAACCAAAAAAAAAAAACAAGAAGACAAACAAAATTTGTTGGTCAGCGTGATCAGTCGTTTGGGCTCCTCAGCTTACAGCGGTGAGTGGGTGCTTTCAGACACATGTGCTGAATGCAGGTCAGCTTTGAAAGTTTATGAGACGTTAATAAGTGCGCCTTCTCCTCTCAGGACATTACGTCTGTGACGGCGTTCACCAGATGAGCGGAAGAGACGACGTCACAGACAGCCGGCTCACGTACGATGACGAGTTGGTCTGCCAGACCACGTGTGAGTCTGTGTGTGAGCAGCGGCAGAGAACAGCTTACCTGCTATTCTATAAAAGACAGGTGACGTCTCCCAGCAAACAGTCAGCATGTCTGTGCAAATATTCAGTGTAACTTGTAGAAAAACCCTCACACTCAGTTTATTTGTGTTTTTCTTTTTCTATTTCTTACTTTCTTTGCTGCACTAGAAAGGCAGCAGAGTCGGGACTCAGATCTGCAGCAACACCTTCATTGTTATTGTTATTATTGTTGTTAGTACTGTTGTTGTTATGATTGATATTGTTACTGTTATGATCAGTTTTATTATTATTATCATTATTAATTTTTTAATACATTTGTTTATCTTTATTATTATTAGTAGTAATGTTGTTGTTTATGTTGTTATTGTTATTATTATTACTGGTATTTTTGACATTATTATTATTATTTTGTTGTTATTGTCATTATTAGTAGAAGTAGTATTAGTTATATCATTTTTATATCAGCCTGGAGTGAACAACATGAAAGCATGGATCCATCCTCCCTCACATTCACAATTCAGGCTGCTGGTGTAATCGTGCAGGGGATATTTTCCTGGTACACTTTGGGACCTTTAAATGCTACAGTCTGAGTATTGTTATGACCACAGTGTACCCTCTTCTGATGGCTGAAAGTAAAAGGGGGTCCAGTACCGGTTCCGGTACCAGGCCTACTGACAATTTAACATAATGTAAATGGTAACATCGTAAACATAATGTTACCATTTAACACAATGTGAAATGGTAACATTGTAAACAGAATGTTACCATTTAACACAATGTGAAATGGTAACATTGTAAACAGAATGTTACCATTTAACACAATGTGAAATGGTAACATTGTAAACAGAATGTTACCATTTAACACAATGTAAAATGGTAACATTGTAAACAGAATGTTACCATTTAACATAATGTGAAATGGTAACATTGTAAACAGAATGTTGCCATTTAACATTATGTTAAATATAACTAACGGATTTACTTTACCAAATGGACCATCCCGGCCTTGCCGTATTGGTCTATTTGATTCACCTTTGTTTTTCTTGTTTATTTTATTTTCACTTGCTACACATAGGACAGACATGACTGGGGGAAAGAAAGGGGAGAAAGAAAGAGGGAAAGAAAAACAGCAGGGAAGAGGAATGGTGATAAAGGGCAAAAAACAAAAACCAACAAAACAAACAGACAAAAAATATATATATCAGTCACTTCAACTCAAAGAAGTCCAGACGCTTTTCTTTCCAAGCTCCTTTGACTGACTGTTAGGACAACTTATTTATTGCAAGCATGCAGTACAAGAATAACTCGATGTTTCTGACTTTGCATTACGAATTGTTTACCCACTGACAAACATTTCAAATGAAATTAAATTAAAAAACAATTTGTGGTAACCTGATTTTAATTCAAAAAGAATCATTAACAACACTTCTTGTAATGGTGTCAAAATCAGCCCAACTTTTATTTTCAAATGCAAAAAGTAAAAGAAAATGAGCCAACATACTGGACACATATAATTGTCAATATAATTGTTTATAAACAATTATACTGTCATCATTGTTACAGATATGGAAACTTTATTAACAATTTGTCCAAGTAAAAAAATGCCCTGCTAATTGTTGGGGTTTTCTCTCCTCTAGCCCTTTCCTTTAAGCTCTTCTTTACATCCCCCCACCCCCACCTTTTCTTTTTTCTTAATAATATAACAATAAAAACAATTGGCTGCATTTTAAATGTGTCAGATCAATGTCTTTATTCAAGAATACAAGAAATGGTAATAGCTGCATGTGTGTTTGTGTGTGTGCATAATATGCATACTTTACTTGTTGGATCCAAATCCCACAAGGAATAAAATAAAACAAGAAGACAAACTATCCTTTCAAAAAAACAGAGATTGTGGATGCGTCTGGCTTTCATAACTGGATGCAGGATAATACTTAGGCACTGGAAGTCATCCAGCCCCTGTTCTCTCAGGGAATGGACTGAACAAATGTCTAAGATGGCATCATATGAACGGGTTATGTACAGAATTAAGGGGAGAGAAGACATTTTTGAGCAGGTCTGGGGTCCTTTTTTGGTGTACATCGACAATGTCTCCTAGATATTATGATAAATGTTCTTTTGGGGGGGGGGGGGGGGGGGGGGGGGGTTCATGTGTCATTGGTATTTTTGTTGTTGTCTTTTTTTTTTTTTTTTTTTTTTTTTACTTTGAAAGTCAGTAGAGGGAAGAAATTGACTTAATGTCATCAGTGGTCAAGGTTATGTTTTGTTTTTAGGCACCTGGGTGTTTTGCCCCCATTACTTTTGTTTTTGCTGATGTTTCCCAGGAGGCGGTATATCATTTTGTTTCTCCTGGGTTTTTTTTTTTGCTTTGTTTTTTTGTTTGTTTGTTTGTTTGTTTGTTTGTTTGTCTGTTTGTCTTAGTTACTGTTAGTCCTTATTTGTTGGTTGTTGTTAAGAAACGGACAGAGAACTGACAGTATGATTATTCCAGTTGTATATTTGTTAACGTTTCTGTCCATCCAAAATATGAATAAAAAAAAACCAAAAAAAAAAAACAAGAAGACAAACAAAATTTGTTGGTCAGCGTGATCAGTCGTTTGGGATCCTCAGCTTACAGCGGTGAGTGGGTGCTTTCAGACACATGTGCTGAATGCAGGTCAGCTTTGAAAGTTTATGAGACGTTAATAAGTGCGCCTTCTCCTCTCAGGACATTACGTCTGTGACGGCGTTCACCAGATGAGCGGAAGAGACGACGTCACAGACAGCCGGCTCACGTACGATGACGAGTTGGTCTGCCAGACCACGTGTGAGTCTGTGTGTGAGCAGCGGCAGAGAACAGCTTACCTGCTATTCTATAAAAGACAGGTGACGTCTCCCAGCAAACAGTCAGCATGTCTGTGCAAATATTCAGTGTAACTTGTAGAAAAACCCTCACACTCAGTTTATTTGTGTTTTTCTTTTTCTATTTCTTACTTTCTTTGCCGCACTAGAAAGGCAGCAGAGTCGGGACTCAGATCTGCAGCAACACCTTCATTGTTATTGTTATTATTGTTGTTAGTACTGTTGTTGTTATGATTGATATTGTTACTGTTATGATCAGTTTTATTATTATTATCATTATTAATTTTTTAATACATTTGTTTATCTTTATTATTAGTAGTAGTAATGTTGTTGTTTATGTTGTTATTGTTATTATTATTACTGGTATTTTTGACATTATTATTATTATTTTGTTGTTATTGTCATTATTAGTAGAAGTAGTATTAGTTATATCATTTTTATATCAGCCTGGAGTGAACAACATGAAAGCATGGATCCATCCTCCCTCACATTCACAATTCAGGCTGCTGGTGTAATCGTGCAGGGGATATTTTCCTGGTACACTTTGGGACCTTTAAATGCTACAGTCTGAGTATTGTTATGACCACAGTGTACCCTCTTCTGATGGCTGAAAGTAAAAGGGGGTCCAGTACCGGTTCCGGTACCAGGCCTACTGACAATTTAACATAATGTAAAATGGTAACATCGTAAACATAATGTTACCATTTAACATAATGTAAATGGTAACATTGTAAACATAATGTTACCATTTAACATAATGTAAAATGGTAACATTGTAAACAGAATGTTACCATTTAACACAATGTGAAATGGTAACATTGTAAACAGAATGTTACCATTTAACACAATGTAAAATGGTAACATTGTAAACAGAATGTTACCATTTAACATAATGTGAAATGGTAACATTGTAAACAGAATGTTGCCATTTAACATTATGTTAAATATAACTAACGGATTTACTTTACCAAATGGACCATCCCGGCCTTGCCGTATTGGTCTATTTGATTCACCTTTGTTTTTCTTGTTTATTTTATTTTCACTTGCTACACATAGGACAGACATGACTGGGGGAAAGAAAGGGGAGAAAGAAAGAGGGAAAGAAAAACAGCAGGGAAGAGGAATGGTGATAAAGGGCAAAAAACAAAAACCAACAAAACAAACAGACAAAAAATATATATATCAGTCACTTCAACTCAAAGAAGTCCAGACGCTTTTCTTTCCAAGCTCCTTTGACTGACTGTTAGGACAACTTATTTATTGCAAGCATGCAGTACAAGAATAACTCGATGTTTCTGACTTTGCATTACGAATTGTTTACCCACTGACAAACATTTCAAATGAAATTAAATTAAAAAACAATTTGTGGTAACCTGATTTTAATTCGAAAAGAATCATTAACAACACTTCTTGTAATGGTGTCAAAATCAGCCCAACTTTTATTTTCAAATGCAAAAAGTAAAAGAAAATGAGCCAACATACTGGACACATATAATTGTCAATATAATTGTTTATAAACAATTATACTGTCATCATTGTTACAGATATGGAAACTTTATTAACAATTTGTCCAAGTAAAAAAATGCCCTGCTAATTGTTGGGGTTTTCTCTCCTCTAGCCCTTTCCTTTAAGCTCTTCTTTACATCCCCCCACCCCCACCTTTTCTTTTTTCTTAATAATATAACAATAAAAACAATTGGCTGCATTTTAAATGTGTCAGATCAATGTCTTTATTCAAGAATACAAGAAATGGTAATAGCTGCATGTGTGTTTGTGTGTGTGCATAATATGCATACTTTACTTGTTGGATCCAAATCCCACAAGGAATAAAATAAAACAAGAAGACAAACTATCCTTTCAAAAAAACAGAGATTGTGGATGCGTCTGGCTTTCATAACTGGATGCAGGATAATACTTAGGCACTGGAAGTCATCCAGCCCCTGTTCTCTCAGGGAATGGACTGAACAAATGTCTAAGATGGCATCATATGAACGGGTTATGTACAGAATTAAGGGGAGAGAAGACATTTTTGAGCAGGTCTGGGGTCCTTTTTTGGTGTACATCGACAATGTCTCCTAGATATTATGATAAATGTTCTTTTGGGGGGGGGGGGGGGGGGGGTTCATGTGTCATTGGTATTTTTGTTGTTGTCTTTTTTTTTTTTTTTTTTTTTTTTTACTTTGAAAGTCAGTAGAGGGAAGAAATTGACTTAATGTCATCAGTGGTCAAGGTTATGTTTTGTTTTTAGGCACCTGGGTGTTTTGCCCCCATTACTTTTGTTTTTGCTGATGTTTCCCAGGAGGCGGTATATCATTTTGTTTCTCCTGGGTTTTTTTTTTTGCTTTGTTTTTTTGTTTGTTTGTTTGTTTGTTTGTTTGTCTGTTTGTCTTAGTTACTGTTAGTCCTTATTTGTTGGTTGTTGTTAAGAAACGGACAGAGAACTGACAGTATGATTATTCCAGTTGTATATTTGTTAACGTTTCTGTCCATCCAAAATATGAATAAAAAAAAACCAAAAAAAAAAAACAAGAAGACAAACAAAATTTGTTGGTCAGCGTGATCAGTCGTTTGGGCTCCTCAGCTTACAGCGGTGAGTGGGTGCTTTCAGACACATGTGCTGAATGCAGGTCAGCTTTGAAAGTTTATGAGACGTTAATAAGTGCGCCTTCTCCTCTCAGGACATTACGTCTGTGACGGCGTTCACCAGATGAGCGGAAGAGACGACGTCACAGACAGCCGGCTCACGTACGATGACGAGTTGGTCTGCCAGACCACGTGTGAGTCTGTGTGTGAGCAGCGGCAGAGAACAGCTTACCTGCTATTCTATAAAAGACAGGTGACGTCTCCCAGCAAACAGTCAGCATGTCTGTGCAAATATTCAGTGTAACTTGTAGAAAAACCCTCACACTCAGTTTATTTGTGTTTTTCTTTTTCTATTTCTTACTTTCTTTGCCGCACTAGAAAGGCAGCAGAGTCGGGACTCAGATCTGCAGCAACACCTTCATTGTTATTGTTATTATTGTTGTTAGTACTGTTGTTGTTATGATTGATATTGTTACTGTTATGATCAGTTTTATTATTATTATCATTATTAATTTTTTAATACATTTGTTTATCTTTATTATTAGTAGTAGTAATGTTGTTGTTTATGTTGTTATTGTTATTATTATTACTGGTATTTTTGACATTATTATTATTATTTTGTTGTTATTGTCATTATTAGTAGAAGTAGTATTAGTTATATCATTTTTATATCAGCCTGGAGTGAACAACATGAAAGCATGGATCCATCCTCCCTCACATTCACAATTCAGGCTGCTGGTGTAATCGTGCAGGGGATATTTTCCTGGTACACTTTGGGACCTTTAAATGCTACAGTCTGAGTATTGTTATGACCACAGTGTACCCTCTTCTGATGGCTGAAAGTAAAAGGGGGTCCAGTACCGGTTCCGGTACCAGGCCTACTGACAATTTAACATAATGTAAAATGGTAACATCGTAAACATAATGTTACCATTTAACATAATGTAAAATGGTAACATTGTAAACAGAATGTTACCATTTAACACAATGTGAAATGGTAACATTGTAAACAGAATGTTACCATTTAACACAATGTGAAATGGTAACATTGTAAACAGAATGTTACCATTTAACACAATGTGAAATGGTAACATTGTAAACAGAATGTTACCATTTAACACAATGTAAAATGGTAACATTGTAAACAGAATGTTACCATTTAACACAATGTAAAATGGTAACATTGTAAACAGAATGTTACCATTTAACATAATGTGAAATGGTAACATTGTAAACAGAATGTTGCCATTTAACATTATGTTAAATATAACTAACGGATTTACTTTACCAAATGGACCATCCCGGCCTTGCCGTATTGGTCTATTTGATTCACCTTTGTTTTTCTTGTTTATTTTATTTTCACTTGCTACACATAGGACAGACATGACTGGGGGAAAGAAAGGGGAGAAAGAAAGAGGGAAAGAAAAACAGCAGGGAAGAGGAATGGTGATAAAGGGCAAAAAACAAAAACCAACAAAACAAACAGACAAAAAATATATATATCAGTCACTTCAACTCAAAGAAGTCCAGACGCTTTTCTTTCCAAGCTCCTTTGACTGACTGTTAGGACAACTTATTTATTGCAAGCATGCAGTACAAGAATAACTCGATGTTTCTGACTTTGCATTACGAATTGTTTACCCACTGACAAACATTTCAAATGAAATTAAATTAAAAAACAATTTGTGGTAACCTGATTTTAATTCAAAAAGAATCATTAACAACACTTCTTGTAATGGTGTCAAAATCAGCCCAACTTTTATTTTCAAATGCAAAAAGTAAAAGAAAATGAGCCAACATACTGGACACATATAATTGTCAATATAATTGTTTATAAACAATTATACTGTCATCATTGTTACAGATATGGAAACTTTATTAACAATTTGTCCAAGTAAAAAAATGCCCTGCTAATTGTTGGGGTTTTCTCTCCTCTAGCCCTTTCCTTTAAGCTCTTCTTTACATCCCCCCACCCCCACCTTTTCTTTTTTCTTAATAATATAACAATAAAAACAATTGGCTGCATTTTAAATGTGTCAGATCAATGTCTTTATTCAAGAATACAAGAAATGGTAATAGCTGCATGTGTGTTTGTGTGTGTGCATAATATGCATACTTTACTTGTTGGATCCAAATCCCACAAGGAATAAAATAAAACAAGAAGACAAACTATCCTTTCAAAAAAACAGAGATTGTGGATGCGTCTGGCTTTCATAACTGGATGCAGGATAATACTTAGGCACTGGAAGTCATCCAGCCCCTGTTCTCTCAGGGAATGGACTGAACAAATGTCTAAGATGGCATCATATGAACGGGTTATGTACAGAATTAAGGGGAGAGAAGACATTTTTGAGCAGGTCTGGGGTCCTTTTTTGGTGTACATCGACAATGTCTCCTAGATATTATGATAAATGTTCTTTTGGGGGGGGGGGGGGGGGGGGGTTCATGTGTCATTGGTATTTTTGTTGTTGTCTTTTTTTTTTTTTTTTTTTTTTTTTACTTTGAAAGTCAGTAGAGGGAAGAAATTGTCTTAATGTCATCAGTGGTCAAGGTTATGTTTTGTTTTTAGGCACCTGGGTGTTTTGCCCCCATTACTTTTGTTTTTGCTGATGTTTCCCAGGAGGCGGTATATCATTTTGTTTCTCCTGGGTTTTTTTTTTGCTTTGTTTTTTTGTTTGTTTGTTTGTTTGTTTGTTTGTCTGTTTGTCTTAGTTACTGTTAGTCCTTATTTGTTGGTTGTTGTTAAGAAACGGACAGAGAACTGACAGTATGATTATTCCAGTTGTATATTTGTTAACGTTTCTGTCCATCCAAAATATGAATAAAAAAAAAACCAAAAAAAAAAAACAAGAAGACAAACAAAATTTGTTGGTCAGCGTGATCAGTCGTTTGGGATCCTCAGCTTACAGCGGTGAGTGGGTGCTTTCAGACACATGTGCTGAATGCAGGTCAGCTTTGAAAGTTTATGAGACGTTAATAAGTGCGCCTTCTCCTCTCAGGACATTACGTCTGTGACGGCGTTCACCAGATGAGCGGAAGAGACGACGTCACAGACAGCCGGCTCACGTACGATGACGAGTTGGTCTGCCAGACCACGTGTGAGTCTGTGTGTGAGCAGCGGCAGAGAACAGCTTACCTGCTATTCTATAAAAGACAGGTGACGTCTCCCAGCAAACAGTCAGCATGTCTGTGCAAATATTCAGTGTAACTTGTAGAAAAACCCTCACACTCAGTTTATTTGTGTTTTTCTTTTTCTATTTCTTACTTTCTTTGCCGCACTAGAAAGGCAGCAGAGTCGGGACTCAGATCTGCAGCAACACCTTCATTGTTATTGTTATTATTGTTGTTAGTACTGTTGTTGTTATGATTGATATTGTTACTGTTATGATCAGTTTTATTATTATTATCATTATTAATTTTTTAATACATTTGTTTATCTTTATTATTATTAGTAGTAATGTTGTTGTTTATGTTGTTATTGTTATTATTATTACTGGTATTTTTGACATTATTATTATTATTTTGTTGTTATTGTCATTATTAGTAGAAGTAGTATTAGTTATATCATTTTTATATCAGCCTGGAGTGAACAACATGAAAGCATGGATCCATCCTCCCTCACATTCACAATTCAGGCTGCTGGTGTAATCGTGCAGGGGATATTTTCCTGGTACACTTTGGGACCTTTAAATGCTACAGTCTGAGTATTGTTATGACCACAGTGTACCCTCTTCTGATGGCTGAAAGTAAAAGGGGGTCCAGTACCGGTTCCGGTACCAGGCCTACTGACAATTTAACATAATGTAAATGGTAACATTGTAAACATAATGTTACCATTTAACATAATGTGAAATGGTAACATTGTAAACAGAATGTTACCATTTAACACAATGTGAAATGGTAACATTGTAAACAGAATGTTACCATTTAACACAATGTGAAATGGTAACATTGTAAACAGAATGTTACCATTTAACACAATGTGAAATGGTAACATTGTAAACAGAATGTTACCATTTAACACAATGTAAAATGGTAACATTGTAAACAGAATGTTGCCATTTAACATTATGTTAAATATAACTAACGGATTTACTTTACCAAATGGACCATCCCGGCCTTGCCGTATTGGTCTATTTGATTCACCTTTGTTTTTCTTGTTTATTTTATTTTCACTTGCTACACATAGGACAGACATGACTGGGGGAAAGAAAGGGGAGAAAGAAAGAGGGAAAGAAAAACAGCAGGGAAGAGGAATGGTGATAAAGGGCAAAAAACAAAAACCAACAAAACAAACAGACAAAAAATATATATATCAGTCACTTCAACTCAAAGAAGTCCAGACGCTTTTCTTTCCAAGCTCCTTTGACTGACTGTTAGGACAACTTATTTATTGCAAGCATGCAGTACAAGAATAACTCGATGTTTCTGACTTTGCATTACGAATTGTTTACCCACTGACAAACATTTCAAATGAAATTAAATTAAAAAACAATTTGTGGTAACCTGATTTTAATTCAAAAAGAATCATTAACAACACTTCTTGTAATGGTGTCAAAATCAGCCCAACTTTTATTTTCAAATGCAAAAAGTAAAAGAAAATGAGCCAACATACTGGACACATATAATTGTCAATATAATTGTTTATAAACAATTATACTGTCATCATTGTTACAGATATGGAAACTTTATTAACAATTTGTCCAAGTAAAAAAATGCCCTGCTAATTGTTGGGGTTTTCTCTCCTCTAGCCCTTTCCTTTAAGCTCTTCTTTACATCCCCCCACCCCCACCTTTTCTTTTTTCTTAATAATATAACAATAAAAACAATTGGCTGCATTTTAAATGTGTCAGATCAATGTCTTTATTCAAGAATACAAGAAATGGTAATAGCTGCATGTGTGTTTGTGTGTGTGCATAATATGCATACTTTACTTGTTGGATCCAAATCCCACAAGGAATCAAATAAAACAAGAAGACAAATTATCCTTTCAAAAAAACAGAGATTGTGGATGCGTCTGGCTTTCATAACTGGATGCAGGATAATACTTAGGCACTGGAAGTCATCCAGCCCCTGTTCTCTCAGGGAATGGACTGAACAAATGTCTAAGATGGCATCATATGAACGGGTTATGTACAGAATTAAGGGGAGAGAAGACATTTTTGAGCAGGTCTGGGGTCCTTTTTTGGTGTACATCGACAATGTCTCCTAGATATTATGATAAATGTTCTTTTGGGGGGGGGGGGGGGGGGGGGTTCATGTGTCATTGGTATTTTTGTTGTTGTCTTTTTTTTTTTTTTTTTTTTTTTTTACTTTGAAAGTCAGTAGAGGGAAGAAATTGTCTTAATGTCATCAGTGGTCAAGGTTATGTTTTGTTTTTAGGCACCTGGGTGTTTTGCCCCCATTACTTTTGTTTTTGCTGATGTTTCCCAGGAGGCGGTATATCATTTTGTTTCTCCTGGGTTTTTTTTTTTGCTTTGTTTTTTTGTTTGTTTGTTTGTTTGTTTGTTTGTTTGTTTGTTTGTCTGTTTGTCTTAGTTACTGTTAGTCCTTATTTGTTGGTTGTTGTTAAGAAACGGACAGAGAACTGACAGTATGATTATTCCAGTTGTATATTTGTTAACGTTTCTGTCCATCCAAAATATGAATAAAAAAAAAACCAAAAAAAAAAAACAAGAAGACAAACAAAATTTGTTGGTCAGCGTGATCAGTCGTTTGGGATCCTCAGCTTACAGCGGTGAGTGGGTGCTTTCAGACACATGTGCTGAATGCAGGTCAGCTTTGAAAGTTTATGAGACGTTAATAAGTGCGCCTTCTCCTCTCAGGACATTACGTCTGTGACGGCGTTCACCAGATGAGCGGAAGAGACGACGTCACAGACAGCCGGCTCACGTACGATGACGAGTTGGTCTGCCAGACCACGTGTGAGTCTGTGTGTGAGCAGCGGCAGAGAACAGCTTACCTGCTATTCTATAAAAGACAGGTGACGTCTCCCAGCAAACAGTCAGCATGTCTGTGCAAATATTCAGTGTAACTTGTAGAAAAACCCTCACACTCAGTTTATTTGTGTTTTTCTTTTTCTATTTCTTACTTTCTTTGCCGCACTAGAAAGGCAGCAGAGTCGGGACTCAGATCTGCAGCAACACCTTCATTGTTATTGTTATTATTGTTGTTAGTACTGTTGTTGTTATGATTGATATTGTTACTGTTATGATCAGTTTTATTATTATTATCATTATTAATTTTTTAATACATTTGTTTATCTTTATTATTATTAGTAGTAATGTTGTTGTTTATGTTGTTATTGTTATTATTATTACTGGTATTTTTGACATTATTATTATTATTTTGTTGTTATTGTCATTATTAGTAGAAGTAGTATTAGTTATATCATTTTTATATCAGCCTGGAGTGAACAACATGAAAGCATGGATCCATCCTCCCTCACATTCACAATTCAGGCTGCTGGTGTAATTGTGCAGGGGATATTTTCCTGGTACACTTTGGGACCTTTAAATGCTACAGTCTGAGTATTGTTATGACCACAGTGTACCCTCTTCTGATGGCTGAAAGTAAAAGGGGGTCCAGTACCGGTTCCGGTACCAGGCCTACTGACAATTTAACATAATGTAAATGGTAACATTGTAAACATAATGTTACCATTTAACATAATGTGAAATGGTAACATTGTAAACAGAATGTTACCATTTAACACAATGTGAAATGGTAACATTGTAAACAGAATGTTACCATTTAACACAATGTGAAATGGTAACATTGTAAACAGAATGTTACCATTTAACACAATGTGAAATGGTAACATTGTAAACAGAATGTTACCATTTAACACAATGTAAAATGGTAACATTGTAAACAGAATGTTGCCATTTAACATTATGTTAAATATAACTAACGGATTTACTTTACCAAATGGACCATCCCGGCCTTGCCGTATTGGTCTATTTGATTCACCTTTGTTTTTCTTGTTTATTTTATTTTCACTTGCTACACATAGGACAGACATGACTGGGGGAAAGAAAGGGGAGAAAGAAAGAGGGAAAGAAAAACAGCAGGGAAGAGGAATGGTGATAAAGGGCAAAAAACAAAAACCAACAAAACAAACAGACAAAAAATATATATATCAGTCACTTCAACTCAAAGAAGTCCAGACGCTTTTCTTTCCAAGCTCCTTTGACTGACTGTTAGGACAACTTATTTATTGCAAGCATGCAGTACAAGAATAACTCGATGTTTCTGACTTTGCATTACGAATTGTTTACCCACTGACAAACATTTCAAATGAAATTAAATTAAAAAACAATTTGTGGTAACCTGATTTTAATTCAAAAAGAATCATTAACAACACTTCTTGTAATGGTGTCAAAATCAGCCCAACTTTTATTTTCAAATGCAAAAAGTAAAAGAAAATGAGCCAACATACTGGACACATATAATTGTCAATATAATTGTTTATAAACAATTATACTGTCATCATTGTTACAGATATGGAAACTTTATTAACAATTTGTCCAAGTAAAAAAATGCCCTGCTAATTGTTGGGGTTTTCTCTCCTCTAGCCCTTTCCTTTAAGCTCTTCTTTACATCCCCCCACCCCCACCTTTTCTTTTTTCTTAATAATATAACAATAAAAACAATTGGCTGCATTTTAAATGTGTCAGATCAATGTCTTTATTCAAGAATACAAGAAATGGTAATAGCTGCATGTGTGTTTGTGTGTGTGCATAATATGCATACTTTACTTGTTGGATCCAAATCCCACAAGGAATCAAATAAAACAAGAAGACAAATTATCCTTTCAAAAAAACAGAGATTGTGGATGCGTCTGGCTTTCATAACTGGATGCAGGATAATACTTAGGCACTGGAAGTCATCCAGCCCCTGTTCTCTCAGGGAATGGACTGAACAAATGTCTAAGATGGCATCATATGAACGGGTTATGTACAGAATTAAGGGGAGAGAAGACATTTTTGAGCAGGTCTGGGGTCCTTTTTTGGTGTACATCGACAATGTCTCCTAGATATTATGATAAATGTTCTTTTGGGGGGGGGGGGGGGGGTTCATGTGTCATTGGTATTTTTGTTGTTGTCTTTTTTTTTTTTTTTTTTTTTTTTTACTTTGAAAGTCAGTAGAGGGAAGAAATTGTCTTAATGTCATCAGTGGTCAAGGTTATGTTTTGTTTTTAGGCACCTGGGTGTTTTGCCCCCATTACTTTTGTTTTTGCTGATGTTTCCCAGGAGGCGGTATATCATTTTGTTTCTCCTGGGTTTTTTTTTTGCTTTGTTTTTTTGTTTGTTTGTTTGTTTGTTTGTTTGTTTGTTTGTCTGTTTGTCTTAGTTACTGTTAGTCCTTATTTGTTGGTTGTTGTTAAGAAACGGACAGAGAACTGACAGTATGATTATTCCAGTTGTATATTTGTTAACGTTTCTGTCCATCCAAAATATGAATAAAAAAAAACCAAAAAAAAAAAACAAGAAGACAAACAAACTTTGTTGGTCAGCGTGATCAGTCGTTTGGGATCCTCAGCTTACAGCGGTGAGTGGGTGCTTTCAGACACATGTGCTGAATGCAGGTCAGCTTTGAAAGTTTATGAGACGTTAATAAGTGCGCCTTCTCCTCTCAGGACATTACGTCTGTGACGGCGTTCACCAGATGAGCGGAAGAGACGACGTCACAGACAGCCGGCTCACGTACGATGACGAGTTGGTCTGCCAGACCACGTGTGAGTCTGTGTGTGAGCAGCGGCAGAGAACAGCTTACCTGCTATTCTATAAAAGACAGGTGACGTCTCCCAGCAAACAGTCAGCATGTCTGTGCAAATATTCAGTGTAACTTGTAGAAAAACCCTCACACTCAGTTTATTTGTGTTTTTCTTTTTCTATTTCTTACTTTCTTTGCCGCACTAGAAAGGCAGCAGAGTCGGGACTCAGATCTGCAGCAACACCTTCATTGTTATTGTTATTATTGTTGTTAGTACTGTTGTTGTTATGATTGATATTGTTACTGTTATGATCAGTTTTATTATTATTATCATTATTAATTTTTTAATACATTTGTTTATCTTTATTATTATTAGTAGTAATGTTGTTGTTTATGTTGTTATTGTTATTATTATTACTGGTATTTTTGACATTATTATTATTATTTTGTTGTTATTGTCATTATTAGTAGAAGTAGTATTAGTTATATCATTTTTATATCAGCCTGGAGTGAACAACATGAAAGCATGGATCCATCCTCCCTCACATTCACAATTCAGGCTGCTGGTGTAATCGTGCAGGGGATATTTTCCTGGTACACTTTGGGACCTTTAAATGCTACAGTCTGAGTATTGTTATGACCACAGTGTACCCTCTTCTGATGGCTGAAAGTAAAAGGGGGTCCAGTACCGGTTCCGGTACCAGGCCTACTGACAATTTAACATAATGTAAAATGGTAACATCGTAAACATAATGTTACCATTTAACATAATGTAAATGGTAACATTGTAAACATAATGTTACCATTTAACATAATGTAAAATGGTAACATTGTAAACATAATGTTACCATTTAACACAATGTGAAATGGTAACATTGTAAACAGAATGTTACCATTTAACATAATGTGAAATGGTAACATTGTAAACAGAATGTTACCATTTAACACAATGTAAAATGGTAACATTGTAAACAGAATGTTACCATTTAACATAATGTGAAATGGTAACATTGTAAACAGAATGTTGCCATTTAACATTATGTTAAATATAACTAACGGATTTACTTTACCAAATGGACCATCCCGGCCTTGCCGTATTGGTCTATTTGATTCACCTTTGTTTTTCTTGTTTATTTTATTTTCACTTGCTACACATAGGACAGACATGACTGGGGGAAAGAAAGGGGAGAAAGAAAGAGGGAAAGAAAAACAGCAGGGAAGAGGAATGGTGATAAAGGGCAAAAAACAAAAACCAACAAAACAAACAGACAAAAAATATATATATCAGTCACTTCAACTCAAAGAAGTCCAGACGCTTTTCTTTCCAAGCTCCTTTGACTGACTGTTAGGACAACTTATTTATTGCAAGCATGCAGTACAAGAATAACTCGATGTTTCTGACTATGCATTACGAATCGTTTACCCACTGACAAACATTTCAAATGAAATTAAATTAAAAAACAATTTGTGGTAACCTGATTTTAATTCAAAAAGAATCATTAACAACACTTCTTGTAATGGTGTCAAAATCAGCCCAACTTTTATTTTCAAATGCAAAAAGTAAAAGAAAATGAGCCAACATACTGGACACATATAATTGTCAATATAATTGTTTATAAACAATTATACTGTCATCATTGTTACAGATATGGAAACTTTATTAACAATTTGTCCAAGTAAAAAAATGCCCTGCTAATTGTTGGGGTTTTCTCTCCTCTAGCCCTTTCCTTTAAGCTCTTCTTTACATCCCCCCACCCCCACCTTTTCTTTTTTCTTAATAATATAACAATAAAAACAATTGGCTGCATTTTAAATGTGTCAGATCAATGTCTTTATTCAAGAATACAAGAAATGGTAATAGCTGCATGTGTGTTTGTGTGTGTGCATAATATGCATACTTTACTTGTTGGATCCAAATCTCACAAGGAATCAAATAAAACAAGAAGACAAACAAAAACAAAACAAAAATATATTTCTCTCCCTTCCCAGGTCAGGTTCACAAAAGCATTGCAGCTCTTTATTCCTCTTGTACAGCTCCACAGTCTGTCAGCCAAAAAGAAACTACTGAGGTTCCAACACCCAGTGTTTCTGTAAACACAGATGAAAATGAACAGTCATCCACATCTAAAAGATTTGTAGATTCGAGGGACCGGTATAATACATCTAGTACATCTTTGTTTAAACCTCAGAACACAAAAAGGGAACAAACCATTGTATACAGATTTAAAAGTGCGCAAAGCAACGAACAGTCACCCTCTGAAACAGCTGAGGTTATCACAACCATTGTTTCTGTAAATACACAGGAACAGTCACCCACCTCAAAAAGATTAGTATATTCAAGGGACCAGTGTATCTACTCTGGTCAAAAGAATCCATGCTTCGTACTGATGTCCACAATTCTTTTTTATTCCTCTCACAATCATGGAGCACCGTGAAAACTAGAAACGAGTAAAATAATATCAATAGCACATATGACATCCATCTCAGCCACTTATTTCTTTTCACAAGATGCACAAGTGCTTAACAAATAACAGCATAATGTTTTTACCGTGTACGCCTTGTAAAACCAGTAGTAGAAAAGTTGTAGGTTCGTGCTCTTGTGGGGGAGACGTATGTTATCCACCACCTCGATAGCTAGCCGAGAGTTCGAGGGTCACTAGAGCCGCCGAGAACGCATGAACTACTTACGGTAGGACGTTTTGCCAAAGTAAGACGTTTTGTCAGAACACCGAGTCCTCAGGAGGATGCAGCCCATGAATTTGGACACGATCTCAGATGCACTTCTGGTGTTGTCATGGCAACCCACACAAACATTTCAGCGTCAGCTACAATGAGGCGGAGCCCTTACTGAAACACTGAGCTCAGGTAGAGTGAAAGACAACATTTTTCCGCATCCAAAACAGCAGCGCTGTTCCTGTGACCTCTAGTAAAGCCTCTACTTGGGAAAAGGGAGTCTTTCATCAAAGCATCCTGCAGAAGTTGAATAAAAATATGCAAATGTTTAAATGATGCAACTTAATGAAGGCTGACAGCAGTTGTACTATTTTACATTGCAGCGAACAGGGGTGACCATTATTTTCAACGTTTTTACAGCATTTTTCACATTGAAAGTGAAATAATATAAATAATGTCTCAATTAAATTGCGTTAATATTTAAAAATACAAAAACTACAGCTTTGTTCACAAGCCAATAAAAATGTACTTGGGCCAGTGGTAAATGAAAATAACACTTATTCAGCACCTGGTTGTTGCGGCTGCATCAGGACACCAGATGTTCAGCCTCCATCCTGTAGGCAGACTTATCCCCGTCTGAGAGGAGTCCAATAATGGTGGTGTCATCTGCAAGCTTAATTAATTTGACAGACTGGTGGTTGGAGGTGCGGCAGTTGGTGTACAGGGAGAAGGGCATAGAAGAAAGAACACAGCCCTGAGGGGAGCTCGTGCTGATGGTCCGGGAGTCCAAGACATTCTTCCCCAGCCTCACTGGTTGCTTCCTGTCCGTCAGGAAGTCAGTGATCCACCGGCAGATGGGATCAGGCACATTCATCTGGGAAAGCAATCCTTGAAGAAGGTCTGAAAGGATGGTGTTGAAGGTAGAGCTGAAGTCCACAAACAGGATTCTAGCATAGATTCTGCAGGACAAAGTGTAGGGCCATGTTGATGGCATCGTCTACAGACCTGTTGGCTCTGTATGCAAACTGCAGGGGGTCCAGGAGGGGGGCCGTGAGGGTCTTAAGATAGGAGAGAACCAGGCGCTCAAAAGACTTCCTGACCAGATGTCAGAGCCACAGGTCTGTAGTCTTTTCGTCCAGTGATCTTTGGCTTCTTGAAAGCTATATATGATATAAAAATTATATAAAAACTGTTAATCAGCAAAAGAAATGATATCATAGTTCTTATAAAGAAAGCCTCTATCAATCAAACACCAGCAGTGTAGCAATGTTGTTCACT
This sequence comes from Rhamphochromis longiceps, assembly GCF_057381845.1. NCBI lineage: Eukaryota > Metazoa > Chordata > Actinopteri > Cichliformes > Cichlidae > Rhamphochromis > Rhamphochromis longiceps. Next base: position 10,199,939 of record NC_140558.1, read on the forward strand.
TACACTGTATATAAAACACTGATTTTGGCTACATCCAGTTTTTACTGTATTATAAACATTTTTTACCATGAAGAGTAAAGTGTTTGGCATTTTTGTCATTGTTATTGAGCTCAGAGATCAGGCCCAGCCCAGTATCTACCTGGTTATGAGCAAGGAGCTGGAGGTGATAACTCAACAATAACCAGGCCATGCATGCATGCATGGATGGATGCATGGATGGATCAGTTTGTAGGCTGTGTGTGGTCAGCAGCAGGCTGCTGGGTGTGGACCAAGAGGGAAAGCCCAGCATGTGAAACCCATCAGCAGAAGGCCAGAACAAAGGTGCACAGACAAACGCAGCCCAGACACTCAGGCAGGACGAGTAAAATAAATGGCAGCAAACACAGTATGATGTGGTAAAATGTGCTTTCTTTCACAAACAGATAGCACAAACAAGAATCACAAGAATCTCCTTTGTGGTTCTTGTTTTTCTTTTGAGTACATTAATAAAAAGTTGAAATAAAGTGGCAATAAAATTCATGCACTGAAGACCACACGAAACCCTAATTCACCCTACTACCTGTTGCCTTCACATTCCATTTGCATCCCTTGTCCACAGAATCAAAAATGACCCTTCTTCACTAAAGATCGAACATAAAGCAATTGCATTTTAAATGGAAGCCCATTTTGCATTAAGAAACACTATCAGCAATCAGAAATTGTGTATATCAGAGTTCTCTGTTTTTACTGTCCTGAAAACTGCATTAATTCAGTGGATGCGGTTAGGTTCAAAACAACGTAATATAAGAGGGCAACCAATTCAATCTAAGAGGGATCCAATTTTTATCCATTCATGTACCAGCTACTGGCTTTTTGCTGTTATGTTCTCATATCGCGTGAGAGTTTATTTGCCAGGTGTCAGAAGTCTAATAATGAATAAAGTTCAGGATATGCTTAAAAACTCACCTCAGTATAGCCGTCATCAGAAGGAAGTGCGCTTCACTGACTCATCAACTTGTCTCAGGCTTTCCACAAAGTTTCACAGTTGACCTTAAAGTAAGATGCTGCAAGCTTACCTTGCAGTGTATTACTTTTTAAGGTCTAAAGACCTTAAAGTGCGCTATAGATTGAAGTGATTTGAACTGACAACAGGGCTAATTCAGCACTTCAAGTTAACATCAATAAAAGTTTTTAAATTTATTCTGATTTCCGTTTGTTTTCATTGCCTGTGCTATCTGTTATTTAGTTCAAATTGTGGGTAGATAATGCTGTGCTGTCATGTGACCTGTTCTCTCATGTGTGCCTTTCTCTTGTTTTGTATGTATTTCTCGTTTGTTATTTATTCCTATTTTATTCCTGCAATTGGTATGGAATTCATTTTTTTTTAATTGATCAGTGTTTTGAAATTAGATGTGATGAACATGTGACCTTAATTTACAAAATCAACATCATGTTGGATTCAATGAGACATGAAACTAGTGCATGAAACAGGTCTCAGTAAATGTTCTCATAGACTGCAATACACTGCCCCCTGCTGGTCATTATAAAGTCTGCAGATGTCATTTGACATGAATGTCATATTTGTGAAACAAAATAAAGGACTCTGTAAAATAAATGAAAATCAAATATTTATATACAGAATATTTATGTACAAATGCTGAAAAAGACATTTGAACAAGATGCACACCCAGTAAAATTAAAAAAAAAAAGAAAAGTCAGTTTTATCATGTGACTATCATGCTGTCATTTCTGCACAATGCACTTTACACCAGATCAAAATAAAACACTGTGAGGTCGTTCTAACCGGAAGCCCAGAGAGCTTCGACAATGCAGCACAATGCCCTGAAGCATCAGCATCAAAATATACTTCAAGTACCAAAAAGTACTCATTGTGCAGAATGCCCTATTTTTGAATAGCTGGACATTTAATTACTTTATCACCAGCTGTGACTACAGCTGATAATAAACCATGTTTCATAGGGATGTGACTACATTTAGAAATGTCACGCATTTTTAGGTATAAAGCAAAAGATGCAATGAAATAAATAAGCTATCACATATTAATCCAAATGAATTCACTGAAATACATCTGCACATTTCTGCAGCCTGACTTATTACACACGTGAACACAGTACACATTTGTTTACTGCAAGCTTGTTTCAGAGATGTGATGCAGTTAAATCTGTATGCGTCTGTTTCCTTGTAGTGTTAGTAGAGATGGTGAACCTGACACAATCCTGTGTTTGGTGTGAAGGAAACCAGTTAACAGCCGGTTTAGTGAAATTCTCTTGAACTCATGGAAAACTCATCGTCGTCTCGAAGTGAGCAGCTGAAGCGTCCCGTGTGATCAGAGGTCCTCGTCGTCCTCGCTCACCATGACGTCGAGCTCTTTGTCTTTCCGTACGACGCTCTCGGTGATGAACTCCTTGTGCTGCTCCTCCAGCTCACGCAGCTCCGCCTGCAGGCGCTCCAGGTGGAGCACTCGCCGGTTCCTCAGCAGCCGGCTGGGGAATGGGTTCATGTCGTTGAAGGCGATGCTGGTCAGCTTCCTGCATGGACACACGCAGGTGGAAAGGACTCGATCACCAACACAGAGGAACTGGAAACTGATCAGCTTGAGTGTTTCTGTTTTATGCTGCTTGATACTTCAGGTACTGCAGTTTGAGCAGGAAATACTGGACTGACTGGACCACATGTATCCGAGAGCTGCAGATACTTAAAAATCTTTAAATCGTTGTTACTGTGATCAGGGAAATTTAAACTTCTCACAAAATTTCAGTAAAAAGGGTTTGAAGCTCAAAGATTCAACAGCTACATCCGCTACACTTCTGAGAGTGTAACAGCTCGTAGATTAAGGCGGGTGGAGGCGAGTGCGTACCTGGCATTGGAGACGGTCTTTGTGAAGAAGCGTAGGTACTGGTAGATCTCCACGCTGTCGTGAATCTTCAGGATGTCGTCCTCTTTGTATTTGAACAGAGCCAGAGTGTATCTGAAGATCACCTGCAGCACAGACACGCATTTCATAACAGGACACTCACGCCACACAATTAATTGGAAACTTTGAGGAGGTGAGTCATAAAATTACTCTTTCAGTTGTGGTGCAGTTGGGCCCTTTACTCATTACAGCTCTGATCGATTTCCAATAAGCCACTTGGTTCCTCAGTTGCCAGATAATATTAACTTACTTGGTAGTTGAGCTTTAAGTTTAAATTAAACTTTTGGGTTGGATCTACGTGGCTGAAGCTGTTGTCAGCATTTATCCCTGTGTGGTATATATTTCTGTGTCTGAACTGTGATTTTATTTCCTGAGACAAACGATGTAAAAGCTGTGCTGCATTTGTCACATTGCAGAAACAAGCCCAAAGCCATTGTCCCGCTCATCGTCTGGATTTACGCTGCTTGTGGTAGACTGTGAGGTCGTTACTAGAATGATCTGCTTTCCCACTCCTATTTCATGTCACATGACAGTTCCCCATGCTTAGTAAACAATGTCTTATTACTCCTAAAATGTAAATAAAGACATCTAAAGGTGAAAACAAAATCATTTTTGTTTCCATGGACACTACTGTGGTGCATTCAAGTGTTGTCTGCATTTCTGTCATGGTGTGTTCGGGTGTATGGTACCTTGGTACCCTCATACAGGAAGGCGTCCCACAGAGGCATCAGGATGTCGCTGGGCAGACTCTCCACAAAAACCACCAGGAACCAGTTGAAGGTGACCAGAGAGACGTCAATGTTGTGATCCTCAAAGTGAGATGCCAGGCGAGGAAGCTTCTCCGCCATGAAGTCCTTCAGCACGCGCTGGTCCGCCTGAGCACAAAGACTCACAGAGATCAGCCTCACTGATCACTAAAACAGATCACAGCAGGCAAGCAGGTGAGTGTGTCTGCTGACCTGAGAGGCCACCAGATTCTTGGTGTAGTAGTCCTGAGGCATGATGGCTTCCACCACTGCCACCAGACACCAGAAGGCGTCTTCGTCACTTTGGAGGACCAGCAGAGCGAGGGCCGCTAACCTGTGGACATTGATGGAAGGTGAGGTTCTGCCTGGAAGGCGGGTCCACATAAGAACTCAGATATAAAATTTATACTTTTGTTCTGACCTGCTGAGTACCTGGCAGTAGCCAATGGCAGGGTTATGCCCGGAGAAGGCCAGAAGGATGCGGCGGAGCTGCTGGAGGGCGGGGCTGGACAGCGAGGAGAAGTGCTGATTGGTCGTCAGGGTTCGGTGAAGGTCCAGCTGGACCTGCCTGGAGGCAGGATTAGGAGCTGTCCGACTCTTCTCACACAGCTGGAAACAGAACAGGATTACTGAGTGCTCGCCAGCATTCCCAACAGGAAGGAGGAGGAGCCACCTGTGCTCAGGTGCGGATAAAGCACTCTGTTGGCAGAGGTATGAAAATGCGCAGTAAAATCTAACGTGCATAGCTAACTTCATCAACGACATTTTGGGAGGAATAATCACACATCAGCCTTCGGCCATTTTTTGATGAACGCATACGCCCCCTAGAGCGCGCTAACTTTATTAACAGCCACACAAATGTAAAGCACACATCAAACATAAATAAACCATTTGACTGTCTCCATAATTGAGAGCATTTTCTCTTCTTATTTCAACACCCCCACTTGCTCTCATATTATGATGCTCTTAAGTAAACAAAAAAAACAACAAACAAAAGGTTTCTTCCTCAGTACTGTATACATGTTTGTATACCATGTTAATGCCCAAACATAAACTTCTCAAACTTGAACAGCTTAACTTTTGTTGCAGGCTTTGTCATTACATCTGCAACCATCTCTTCTGTTGAACAATAATCCAGAGTTATTTTTCCTGCACTCACAGTTGATCTCACAAAGTTGTACTTTATGTCAACATGTTTACATCTCTGTCTCGTCACAGGATTCTTCGCCAACGCAATTGCACCCTGATTATCTTCATGAACTTTTGGCGGTGCATATTTTTGTCCATCAATACCTTGTAACAGTTGCATTAGGTACAAAACTTCTTGTAGGGTCGCAGCTAAAGCCATGTACTCCGCTTCACAGGTAGATAATGCAACAGTAGGTTGTCTTTTGGTTTTCCATGAGATTAAAGGACCATCTACAGACAAGCTTATGCAATAACCAGTTGTACTCCGTCTGTCTGTTACATCAGCTGCCCAATCAGCATCGCTGTATGCCCACAACCTCAGTTCTTTGTTGTCACATTTCCTGTAACACAGTTCTTTCTCGGTTGTCCCTTTCAGATACCTCAGTACATGTTTTACTGTAGTCCATTTGTCTTCAGTTGGCTCAGTAAAGTACTGTGAAAGTTTACTGACTATAAAACTCAAGTCCGGTCTTGTGCATGTAGCCAAATAGATCAGACTACCAACTGCCTCTCTGTACCTTTTGACATCACTCATCTTTTCTGCATCATCAGCATAGTTCAGTTTTTGCTCACAAGGTGTCTGTCTTTCTTTACAATCCTGCATGTTGAATCTTTCAAGTATTTTTTCCACATATTGTTTTTGTGACATTTTTACACAGTTATCACTCTGGTCAAAATCTATACCAATGAAATGTCTCAGTTTACCCAAATCCTTCATTTTGAATTTTGCTGCAAGCATTTTCTTCACAACAGTTAGTTCACTTTCATCACTAGCAGCAATGATCAGGTCATCTACCCATACAATCAGAATCACCTTCTTATTTTCTGTCATTTTTGTGTAAACACAATGGTCAGCGGGGTTTTGCACAAAGTCGTTCTCACTCAGATATTCATGCAACAACTTGTTCCAATTCCGGCCTGATTGTTTTAGCCCATATAGCGACTTTTTCAACTTGCACACCAGTTTTTCATTTGTGTCGGATTTTACCTCATAACCCTCAGGTTGTTCCATGAATACCTCACAATCTATTGGTGCATGAAGATAGGCAGCTTTAACATCCATCTGGTGTAAAAGCATGTTTTCTTGTGCTGCCTTTTGCATCAACACTCTGATACTAGTCAGGTTAGCAGTAGGGGAAAATGTTTCTTCATAATCCACACCTATCCTCTGACTATATCCTTTAGCAACATAACGTGCCTTGTACTTCTCAGATCCATCAACATTGTTTTTGACTGCGTACACCCATCTACCCCCCACTGTCTTCTTACCCTCAGGCAAAGTGGTTAAGGTAAATGTGTCATTTTCTCTTAGTGATTGCATCTCTTCATCCATTGCACTGACCCATTTCTCTGAGTTAGATGAAGTTATTGCTTCCTTGAATGTTTGGGGAATGTTACACATTGCTCTGTAACAATAATCCATGTTTGTAAGTACTTGATCACAATCCTCCTTATCAGTAACATATTCACTTAAATACCCAGGCCTCTTTCTCACTCTGGAAGGATACCTTGCAGCCTCGCAGTCGAGTTCATTCTCCTGTGACTGGCTGCTCATCTCAGACATGCTTACTGGGATCTGTTCCTGAGTATCTGTGTGTTCTGTACTCACATCAGTCTGTTCTCTGGTCTTGGTGAACCTGTTTGGTGTCTCAAAGTCACCCTCATCATCTGGCACCTTGTCAGTCTGTGTTTGTCTCTCTACTCTTGTTTTAGTCTCAAACTTCACCAGTCTATGCTTCTGTACTTTCCCACTGCCCGGGTAGTAGACCATATAAGCTGGACCGTTCTTGTCATATCCAACAAAAATTCCTTTCTCACACCTTGAGTCTAGTTTTCTCTTGTTCTGCCTGTAGGCATAACACACTGACCCAAATGTCTGCATCCTGGAAAGGTTTGGCCTTCTTCCTGTCAGCATTAAATATGGTGTCGGTTCTGTGCGTCTGTTAAAACATCTATTCCTCACTACAGCTGCTGTTTGCACTGCGTAAGTCCACAACTCTTTAGGTAACTGTTTCTCTATTAACATACACCTGGCCATATCAAAAAGAGTACGCCAATTGCGTTCTGCAGTACCATTTTGGTGTGGTGAGTATGGTGCTGAGGTCTCATGCCTGATTCCATTTTTGCTAAGGAGTGCCTGATACTCATTTCCCATAAACTCTGTTCCATTGTCAGACCTGATACATTTAACTTGCCCATACGGGGCTGTATCAGCCAAAAACTTCTGTGTTGCTTTTGCTGTGTCACTCTTATTTTTCAGAAAATACACAAACACTGCACTGGAATAGTCATCAGTGAATGATAGTGCAAATCTATATCCATCTCTGGACTCTGAGTCTACTGGACCAGCTAGATCTGTGTGTACCAGCTCTAAGGCGGTTTTGGCTCGTGCATCAGGGTCCCTGTTTCTAGTTTGAACAAACTTTCCCTGTGTGCACACTTCACAATGCAAGACAGATTTGTCTGTTTTTCCTTTGATTGCCATACCATCAACAACCCCCTGTAATTTCTGAATGTCATCATAATTACAGTGACCAAGAATTTCATGCCATGTTTGCATGTCATAGCAAGCCTTACACTGGTCTTTACCTTCAGTGTTTACTGTTTGTAGGTAGTACAGTCTGTTGTACTCATATATTGGGAACCTTGTACCGTCTTTGTGTCGCAGGGTGTCTTTTCCTTGCTTGAAGATCATAGTTGCTCCATTTGAGGTAGCTGCTTTCACAGAGAAGATGTCTTGTGGATACGATGGGATGTACAGTGCCTGTTTCAAGGTTGTTTTGTGGCACTGCCCCCTGCTGTCCATCAAGCAAAACTCTGCCTCCCCTCTTTGCTCTGCAACTCCAGTGCACTTGGTGCCGTCAGCCAACTCTACGTAGTGTGACTTGGGCTGGAAACTGTCGTCGAATCTCCTGAACTTCGTTATATCTGTAACAATATGCGAAGTTGCCCCTGTGTCCACCATCAGACCCTTTTTGTTGATGCCATGCTCTGACTGGAACGCTGCACCCTCGCTGCTTACCCGGAATGCGTAGTCTTTGCTACCCCACTCCTCGGAAACTTTCCGTGCATTGTCTTGCCGCCGTTTCCGTCTGCATGTTGAGTCCCGATGGGTGGTGCTCGCTACACCACTGCTTGCGCTGACACGTCCTGGCTTTGTGTCCCTTTAGTCCGCATCTGAAACACACTGTCTGCGTTGCCGGCCCCACGGTCATTCGATTTTTCAAACGTGGGATTGTCGCTCGGTCGTGCACGTGCTTTCATGATGTTGTCATCTGACGCTGCGGCGCGCATTTTCTCTGTGTCTTCAAAGCTTCGCAGTTTAGTTTTAAATTCAGCAAAAGTCACTTCAACTTCACTTTGTGTGACATGGATAGCAAACGGTTTGAACGATTCTGGCAGTCCCTTCAAAACCATTGCTACCAATAGCCCATCACTCAAAGTTTCACCAGCATTCCTCAGGGCTGTGATTATTGTCTCTGCTCGTATCACATACTCAGTCACACTCTCACTTTTGGAGCGAAGTGAGTTCTGTGTACAGGCTAATTATACGAGGCTTTCCTTTACCTGCATAATAGTTTCTTAGAATCCCCAGCGCCTTCCGTCCATCATCCGCTGCTTCTCGCATAACAAGAGACAAACTTTTGTCATCCAGAAACTGGATCAGCTCCGCGTAGGCCTCTGCATTCTTTGCTCTCTCTTCTTCTCCCTCCGCGTCGGTAGGCTGCTTCAAAATAATGTCTCTTAAACCTTGCAGACGAAGGTGGCCCAAAAATTTCGTCTCCCATAGTTCGTAATTCTTTTCATCCCCATCAAAAACTAGCCGAGCCCAACGGCTATTTGACTCAGCGGCTCGTCGGCTCATGGCGCTAGCATGGTATGCTAATCCTCACCGAGTGCGCAGTACGTCGCGGCGTTTCTCTCGGTGGCAAAACGACATGGACTCTTTTGGAAAACTTCTTAGCTTCCTGGGCCCATAACCTGTTGGCAGAGGTATGAAAATGCGCAGTAAAATCTAACGTGCATAGCTAACTTCATCAACGACATTTTGGGAGGAATAATCACACATCAGCCTTCGGCCATTTTTTGATGAACGCATACGCCCCCTAGAGCGCGCTAACTTTATTAACAGCCACACAAATGTAAAGCACACATCAAACATAAATAAACCATTTGACTGTCTCCATAATTGAGAGAATTTTCTCTTCTTATTTCAACACACTCTCTCTCTCTACAGCTGTACCTGCTGATAGCGTTGCGTGTGGCACTCTTGGCTTGTCAAAGTTCTGGCTCGGACCAAACAGCGCCACACTCTGCCGATACTCCCGAGGGACGCCTTCACGCACCAGAATTTTGAGCTCAGGTGAGATGATGAAGTCATCGTCGGACCTGCCTGCAAGGTACTGAGCCCAGCGGCTCAGCAGGGGGTGCTCCAGACCCTCCTACAGAGACAATGATGTATGATATAAAAAGAGGATAACCATTATCTGTTAAGCATTATGTTACAATTTAACATAATGTAAAATTGTAACATTGTAAACATAATGTTACAATTTTAATCCGTATTAATATCATAGGGAGATTAATATCCCTACAATATTAAGCATCAGACTTTATCAAATTTTCTAAAAACTTTTTTTGTTGGATAGTGTAGCGCAGCTGGATAGTGTAGTGGTAATACTACATATCTTTGGAGTCGCACGTTCGATTCCCACCCAGTATCCAGTAAGGGTCCTGGCTAGACCCCTCATGCTAACCAAAAATCCCTGGAATGGTGCGGCTATGTCTGCAGTCTCTCCGCTTAAATTTAGAGCTTGCTTGTTTGTTAAATGTATTATTTACTGTTTTTAGTTTACTCCATGACGGGGCTGGATATCGGGCGTCCTGCACCACCCATCCGGTCTGGAGCATAGCGAAACCATTTCTGCACTGTTTGAACGAAGGTAAACTCAGAAACTGCCCCCACCTGCTGAGTCAGGCCATCTAAGACAACAAAAACCCCCAAAAACAAACAAACAAAAAAACAGTAAAAAAGAGGGGTTCAATTAGAGTTCAAATATGAATAACCTCTCGCCAAAAGTCTTTAACAGCTAGAAAGCTGGCAAACTACTAAGCTGATCAACATGAAAGGCACAAGGTGGAAATCAGCAAACTGCTGCCTCACTTTGTTCACCTGTGCTCTATATTTCATGGTCCGGTTGGCTGCAGGACCAAACATTTGGCCTTACACCTTATTTCTTTATGTTTTGCTTCCAAGGTGCCAGACTTGTAGGTAACTTTTTACACTGACATGACCTCAGCAATAGTTTCCAGTCTTTCAACTTCCTTGGGCTTTGGCTGCTTTTTTACTCATTTTCAGTCCAGTCCTTCTACCTGACCATTTTCAGAGAACTCTAAGGAGCTTGGGGGAAAAAAGCAACCGGACTTCTTTAACTTTTTTGAAGACGTTTCGCTTCTCATCCCAGAAGCTTTTTCAGTTCATTGAAGCCTCATAAGAAAGTGACACAATAACATTTAGATAATAAAACTCGCCAAAAATGCACCTTAAGAGCACTGTCTCTTTAAATACCCTCTTTTGCTTGGTCTGCTCCTTATTTTTTCTCATTTTTTCTTACTTTGGAGGACCAGCAGAGCGAGGGCCGCTAACCTGTGGACATTCATGGAAGGTGACGTTGTGTCTGGAAGGCGGGTCCACATAAGAACTCAGATATAATATTTATATTTTTGTTCTAACCTGTTGAGTCCCTGGCAGCAGCCAATGGCAAGGTTGTGCCAGCCAGCAGGATGCTGCTGAAGGGCGGGGCTGGAGTCTGAAAGTAAGAGCTCGTTTAGACTCTATTCTGTGAACAGGCTTGCTCCCACGAATATGTGAATTCATCTGTAAAAGAGTTTAACTCTAATGCACCTGTTCCTCCTGCTCCCTGCTGCAGGGCGGCCTGTTGGACTACGAATGCCAGTGCGGAGCTAAGAAGATCAAAGAGGAGCTGTTGTTCTTGAACCTGCCAAAGTGAGTAACCTCAAATCGGTCCCCAAAGGCCTCAAACCACCACAGTTCAGTCGGTGTCAGTTTTGTTCATGTCATGTCCTCCTTGCGTCTTCCTTTGAGCCTCTCCTCTTTGTCTCATCTCTTTCAGTGTGCTGATCCTCCAGCTGAAGTGGTTTACGTTCACTCCATCGTTCACCGTGGAGAAGAAGAACAGCCCCATTGTTCTGACACAGCAGCTGGTGATCAGCCAGGACACAGCCTTTACTGAAGAGGTAAGGGAAAAGGCACACCGTTCATTTCAAGTATGGATGGAGCCCATTTCTAAGCTAACGGGTGGTGCCGCTGCCCTCTCCCAGTAAACTGCTCGCTATTTGTTGGTCAGCGTGATCAGTCGTTTGGGCTCCTCAGCTTACAGCGGTGAGTGGGTGCTTTCAGACACATGTGCTGAATGCAGGTCAGCTTTGAAAGTTTATGAGACGTTAATAAGTGCGCCTTCTCCTCTCAGGACATTACGTCTGTGACGGCGTTCACCAGATGAGCGGAAGAGACGACGTCACAGACAGCCGGCTCACGTACGATGACGAGTTGGTCTGCCAGACCACGTGTGAGTCTGTGTGTGAGCAGCGGCAGAGAACAGCTTACCTGCTATTCTATAAAAGACAGGTGACGTCTCCCAGCAAACAGTCAGCATGTCTGTGCAAATATTCAGTGTAACTTGTAGAAAAACCCTCACACTCAGTTTATTTGTGTTTTTCTTTTTCTATTTCTTACTTTCTTTGCCGCACTAGAAAGGCAGCAGAGTCGGGACTCAGATCTGCAGCAACACCTTCATTGTTATTGTTATTATTGTTGTTAGTACTGTTGTTGTTATGATTGATATTGTTACTGTTATGATCAGTTTTATTATTATTATTATCATTATTAATTTTTTAATACATTTGTTTATCTTTATTATTAGTAGTAGTAATGTTGTTGTTTATGTTGTTATTGTTATTATTATTACTGGTATTGTTGACACTATTATTATTATTTTGTTGTTATTGTCATTATTAGTAGAAGTAGTATTAGTTATATCATTTTTATATCAGCCTGGAGTGAACAACATGAAAGCATGGATCCATCCTCCCTCACATTCACAATTCAGGCTGCTGGTGTAATCGTGCGGGGGATATTTTCCTGGTACACTTTGGGACCTTTAAATGCTACAGTCTGAGTATTGTTATGACCACAGTGTACCCTCTTCTGATGGCTGAAAGTAAAAGGGGGTCCAGTACCGGTTCCGGTACCAGGCCTACTGACAATTTAACATAATGTAAAATGGTAACATTGTAAACAGAATGTTACCATTTAACACAATGTGAAATGGTAACATTGTAAACAGAATGTTACCATTTAACACAATGTAAAATGGTAACATTGTAAACAGAATGTTACCATTTAACACAATGTGAAATGGTAACATTGTAAACAGAATGTTACCATTTAACACAATGTGAAATGGTAACATTGTAAACAGAATGTTACCATTTAACATAATGTGAAATGGTAACATTGTAAACAGAATGTTACCATTTAACACAATGTAAAATGGTAACATTGTAAACAGAATGTTACCATTTAACATAATGTAAAATGGTAACATTGTAAACAGAATGTTACCATTTAACACAATGTAAAATGGTAACATTGTAAACAGAATGTTACCATTTAACATAATGTGAAATGGTAACATTGTAAACAGAATGTTGCCATTTAACATAATGTAAAATGGTAACATTGTAAACAGAATGTTACCATTTAACATAATGTGAAATGGTAACATTGTAAACAGAATGTTACCATTTAACATAATGTAAAATGGTAACATTGTAAACAGAATGTTACCATTTAACACAATGTAAAATGGTAACATTGTAAACAGAATGTTACCATTTAACATAATGTGAAATGGTAACATTGTAAACAGAATGTTGCCATTTAACATTATGTTAAATATAACTAACGGATTTACTTTACCAAATGGACCATCCCGGCCTTGCCGTATTGGTCTATTTGATTCACCTTTGTTTTTATTGTTTATTTTATTTTCACTTGCTACACATAGGACAGACATGACTGGGGGAAAGAAAGGGGAGAAAGAAAGAGGGAAAGAAAAACAGCAGGGAAGAGGAATGGTGATAAAGGGCAAAAAACAAAAACCAACAAAACAAACAGACAAAAAATATATATATCAGTCACTTCAACTCAAAGAAGTCCAGACGCTTTTCTTTCCAAGCTCCTTTGACTGACTGTTAGGACAACTTATTTATTGCAAGCATGCAGTACAAGAATAACTCGATGTTTCTGACTTTGCATTACGAATTGTTTACCCACTGACAAACATTTCAAATGAAATTAAATTAAAAAACAATTTGTGGTAACCTGATTTTAATTCAAAAAGAATCATTAACAACACTTCTTGTAATGGTGTCAAAATCAGCCCAACTTTTATTTTCAAATGCAAAAAGTAAAAGAAAATGAGCCAACATACTGGACACATATTGTTACAGGAAAAATGATTCTATGTTTCTTTACCTTCTTTTAAATGTACAAAGATGCCTTTTGTCTGCCCTTTGCCTATGGTTAGATTAGTTTAGAATTATCTTTTTAGACTTTCTCAGCAAAGACATACTGTTTTGGGACATATTGTTTTAGATTGTTTTATCTCTCACAGCCTTCTCCCAGCTCTCTGCTGACGAGACTAGCGCCACATATGGAGTTGTTTATTTTATTTGTTTTGTATTTTCTTATCCTGTTCTCACTGTCTTTCCTATAAAAATTACCAAGCCACTGTGCATGGTGTGAGTTGTTCTTAGCAGCTCACCCGTGTACACGTTTGATAAAGAAAGTAACTTTGTCTCATTGTGTCTTTATTTCTCCTGGATCTTTTACAGAGTTTTCCCCCAACATTTCTTGGTCCTTCGACAGCCGGATCACCTCCATCGTGTCCCATCTCCGTGACCAGTCCACGTTGTTCGCCTGTCGACAGCCCACACACCAGGTGTGTGGAAAAAGACCAAGAGCGTTAAATTCGGGTCTTGGCCAACGTCTTAGAAAGCGACCCACGGTGGTGGGACCCGATCGAGGTGGACCAGACCCGGCGACACCGACCAGGTAGATACAGACACACTGACACAATCTTGCGTAAAAACGTATTTTAAATTCAGGGAATTTAAAATAGCGGAAGTAGCTCGTCGACTGGTAGCTCTGGGAGCTCGTCGACTGGTAGCGTAGCTCGTCGACTGGAAGCTTTGGAAGCTCGTCGACTGGTAGCTTTGGAGCTCTGGGTAGCTCCCCCAGCTGGGTCTAGACTGGGTCTAGGGAGTAAGTAGCTCTGGGAGCTCCCCTTATCATAAGGGTTCCGGTCGCGCGCGTCGAAGCTGTGAATGTGAATGTGTGTGTGTGTATTGTTTTAATTAATGGAGCAAGCTGAATTTTCACGGTCCAATAAGAGACTGAGCTGCTCCTACTGTGTTTTTCTTTTACTGCTATTCACTGACGTGCTGGTGAGTTGAGAGAACGGTCGAGTTCCGTCTCGTAAAGTTCACACCGCTTTTGGAAATAGTCCGAAAGTAGAAGGGCGTGTGAGCAACCACTCTCGTCTCTAATACCAGCGAAGGTGATAGCAGCTGTATTGTGTATATATTACTTAAACAAAAATAAGTAAATACATAAATAAGATGGGTAATCAAGCAAGTGAAATTAAAACTCACTCCTGCTGACGAGCAGTGGTGAGAAAAGAAAAGTCCAGACGCCGGACAAAAACAGTGTCTGTAAACTGAGAGATTTAAGAAAACAAAATATAAACAGTCAGAAGAACAGAACTCAACTGCCAGTTTAGTAAAACCAGAAGACGAGACACTGTGCAGTTCCCACAATCCTTTTAGTAAACCATCCCTCACTCCTGCAGCCGCATCTGCAGCACCACCCATATCAGGAAGAACTTAATAATCCCTTATTAAGTGAAAACTAGAGATCACAGTAGTTTGAAGTAGTTTAAAAGGGTTGAAAACAGACCCCACTGAGTAGATATAAATATAAAAAGTGCGAAATAAAGATGAACAAAGGGAAAATTACAGTAGAAATGATCTTTAGAGTATTTGACATTAATAATAGCAAGGACAACAACCTGTAAAGTGATATTAACAATGAAACACAGTTGGCATGATGACCATGCCCAGCATGTATAAAATGAATATAAAGCAAATAATTCACACGAAAATATTTTAATAACATAAATAAGGTATATTAAGGCTGTGTCACTGTTCAGCCAAGGACAGTGTGTGAAAAGGTAACTGTCTCCACCCTGGGAAAAGGATGATTCTGCAGGTCATCTGAAGCCCTTGATGGATACAAAATAAAATATAATTAATACATTATAATAGAACTGCCTGGTCCGCCATGCAACAGAGAGAACAAATGTGACCGCTGATTGGATGAATTCAAAATTATCTGTTTGCTGAATAAGATGATCCTAACTATCAAATTGGCTCAGTAGTACTATAGTGGTACACACTGCTAAAATATTATAATATGCTATTGCTGTCATATAAGACAAAGAGGATAATATTAACAATGACAATATTAATATGAAGAGGCACCTTAATCTGTTATGATGTGTGGTGAATAATTGTTAAGCAGTAGTCTGCATCAAGCTTAAGGTTTGCTGAAACTCAGTGTAATGACATGTGAGATGAAGACAATACGGAGAATAACTAAACTAATGAAGTGCATAGAGGCACTTGACCAGCTTGAAACCTATCATCCTAGACTGACACATTGCTGAGATATAGAGCACACCTATAATAACAACCAATAAGCAAAACCCTGTAGACAACAGCTAAAACTACAGGATTGAGAAGCTGAATTAAATATGTAGACACTGCTAAGCTGATGAGCATGTTCCACATTTTCTTTTCTTTTTATTTATTTGTTTCTTTTAGAGCAGAAGCTGCTGTAACACACCCAAAGAAAGACTCTAGGTCTGACCAACCGTCTCAGTCGTGGGCAAAAAGATGTCAGTCAATAAAATTCTAAAAGATAATTTATTGACAAAAAATATATCAAGAGACAAAACGACACACTTAATATAAAATTCATAGCGCAAAACCAATCCATCCCAATCATATCTGATTTCATCACATTACATACCTGCACAGAGAGACAAAACAAAACAGCAGTGGTTGTAGTGTGGGCTATAAGTAGACCAGTGTATCAGTGCAATCAAGTACACCTGCCTCTAATTAGTCCAACCTCATTCCAGCCATTGGCTCACCAAAAATGTGACACACACAAAACCACTCCCAACCCAGTGCAACTTCACACAATAATATGGAGCTGAATTAACACAGGCACATTAGTCTACCATGTTACAAGCTGCATGCTATTACAAGCCAACATATGCAGACTTCTGCCTTGTTCGGGTGGCAGCATTTTTCTTTTTTCTTTTGTGTCCTGACACGTTTATGTTTTTTGTTTTTGTTTGATTATTTTGTTGGTTTTGGAAACGAATTTAAACGAACTTGTGACAATACTTGAGAATCACAGTGACACATAGTGATTAGGCATATGATTGAAAAATGCCTAGGTTTAGAGCTGTGAGCTATGAGCTGTGAGCAATGCAAAGTTAAATATATATATGTATAAATGGGAAACAACCCTAACTTCAAAGTTTGAAATGTGTGAGATCCATGAATTGTTTGAAAAACTAGAAATTATTCAAAACTGCCTTAAGTGAAAATGTAGTGTTGCATCTATTCTCCCAGACCAAGACGAACAAAAAAGAAGAAGCTTTCTGTAACTTCAAAATAAGGCTGACTGTTGACAATAGACTAAAACACTAATCCACAGGTGGCTATCAGGAACAGAGAGGCGAGCAAAGTCACAAACACTAAGGCTGCAGACAGCCACGCAGAAACAGCAGATAACATAGAGACAACGCCTGCTAGAACCATGGAGAGGAAGGTCACTTCCCACGAGATTGTAGGAGTAGAGGACAAATTAGTTGTAAAGTCAGCTTCAGGCCACACAACTGTACAACAATTAACTGCCCTTTTAGAACTAGTACACACAGCAAGTGGCCGCAGGTGCTTTATTAAATTCATATATGACCCGTTGTGTCCAGTAAATTTGCTAGGTAGAGACGCTCTGACAAAACTTAAGATAGCAGTCATGCCATTCTTTTCTGGTATTACACCTGAGTGCCAGAAACCGACCGAGTATCACAACATTCTGAGATTTAAACAAACTCCAGGCCCAGATCCACCTTATGATCAGCAAGTGTGGAAGCTAGGAGAACAGCATTTGACTTTACAGCACAGGCCGAAATTGTGTAGGTTACGCAGTAACCACAGATAGTAAAATAATGGAAGCAAAACCATTTTCTTCTTCATGTTCTGCACAGAGCGCTGAGCTGATAGCTGTGATACGCGAAAGCTAAATACAAACATACATACAGACAGCCAGTATGTTTTCTCTGCTGTGCATCATTTCGCAAAGCTCTGGCAAAACAGAGGAATGATTACATCAACCGGTAAACCAGTCCAGCATGCAAGCCTCTTACAACGCCTGCTGACTGTAATAAATTTACCACAACAACTCGCATTGTGTAAATGTGCAGCACACAAAACTGATAGCTCTTTTATTACTACAGGCAACAATTTTGCTGACAGAGCCGCAAAACAGGCGGCACAAAAGACAAACATGACATTGATGGCAGTAAACACACATCAGATTCCACTGGATGTGTTGCAAAGTGAACAAAAAGCAGCGAGCACAGCAGAGCAGGCAAAATGGCTAAAACACGGTGCAGTTCTGACAAACGATTTAATGATGTGTTATGGCAAGCCAGTGTTGCCAAAATCGCTCCACAAGATGGCGGCATTAGTGACTCATGGCTGTACGCATTTGTCATCGGGGGGAATGACCTGTATTGTCAACTCTCATTTTTACACTGTAAATTTTGAAACTTCAGCAAAACAATTTGTCAGAACGTGCATGACGTGTCAAAAATATAATGCTCAGGGTAACCTGCGACCACAAAGAGGCCGTTTTCCAACTCCACCTCATCCTTTTCACACAATTCATATGGACTTTATTGAGCTAAATGAATGCCAAGGGTAAAAATACACCCTAGTGGTTATAGATGTATTCTCAAAGTGGCCAGAAATCTATCCAGTGAAAAAGGCAGATGCAATTTCAGTAGCAAAGTGCCTGTGCAATCACTTCATACCCACATATGGCATCCCAGCTTTGATACGATCAGACAACGGCACTCATTTTGTAAATGATGTCATCACTAAGGTCTCTGAAGCACTCGGTTTCAGCATAAAACACCACTGTGCTTATCACCCTCAGAGCGCAGGCCTTGTAGAGAGAACTAACGGCACTATAAAACAAAGGCTCAGGAAATGCATGGCAGAAACAGGAAGGCCGTGGCCTGAATGTTTGGGTTTAGTGAAAATGTGGATGCGCTTAACACAAGGCTCCCATAAACTAACTCCATTTGAAATCATTCATGGCAGGCCGTTCCCACTGCCGATCACCAGTCAACCAATAGACAAAGCAATCAGAGAAAACACATTAGCAGAATGGATGTCTAAGCTGTTAGAAAACAAAGAGATCATTGTACATAATCAACAACCTGATGATGTTTCTCCAGTGTCTTGCAGACTAAAGCCCGGTGACTGGGTTCTGATCAAGGTGCTCCAAAGGAAAAACTGGAGCACACCCAGGTGGGAGGGGCCATACCAAGTCCTCCTCACTACACCGACCGCTTGCAAAATTGCGGAACGACCATCCTGGGTCCATCAGAGTCACTGCAGGCGAGTCAGTGAAGCCATCTAAACACAGCTGACGGCAGGCGTGCCTACTTGTTGTGATCTCGCCCGGTGGAGGGGTCAGCTTTCCTGGCCGGGGGGTCTACTCGCGACAGGAGGGTGTGTTCCGTCGTCATGAGGTGGTGGCTCTTATCAACTGCAGCGGCCCTGACCATGGCCGGGCTCTTCACCTTTGCTTCCATGAGGGACAACAAGTCACGCTACATGGAGAAAAGGCAGACACTGTATGACAAAGGAAAGTACACCAAGTTTCCCCATGGCTATGCCACTAATTTCTGGTGGCAGTTTATGAACACTACAGCTTACTTGAATAATAAAACTGACTGCTATGCAAATACATATACACTTTCTGCCCACCAAGGAACGAGAGGAAGTGTATGGACTGTTCACTCAACGAAACCTGTGCCAGTAACGCGACACTGATGAGCCTCAACTGTCGCTCTGACTACAGCTACCGAATGCCACTACAAACAAAGACTCAGTACCAGACAGGATGTGCACGGACGGCACCCAGCAGCAGAGGAACCAGAGTTTTGGCTGACTGGTACTTCCTATGTGGCAACAAGGCTTATCTGTCACTCCCTGAAGGTTGGGGAGGTCTGTGCGCCCTGGTGGAATTATCAGATCACGTTTTCTTCATGCAAAGTGTTGCACATCACCCAAGCAGCCGGCAGAGACGTGAAGTGGACATCGCCTCCCCCAATTCTTTCGGCATTACCGTGGACACTGGAGTGCCGGGAGAGTTTCGCATCTGGGGAGGAGGAGTGAAATTCTTACAGAGCTTGATCCCCGGCATTGGAGTTGCCGAGGTGCGGGATCACGTGGAAATCAACCGATATGCTCTGCTACGACACATCAACTTAACTAAGACCCTGGGAACCGCCTTAGCAGGAGAACAGCAGGCCATCAGAACGATGGTGCTGCAGAACAGACTGACACTAGACCTGCTAACAGCATCACAAGGAGGAGTTTGCAAGCTGATCGGGGAAACATGTTGCACTTTTATCCCTGATGGATACGAAACTGGAGGAGACATTTATGAAGCTTTGCAGAATTTGACCGCTCTGCAAAAATATGTCACTGAACACACACCTGGAGCAGCTACAGCACAAAGCTGGCTGGACTGGCTGTTCAGCGGTTCATGGCTGGCTGCTGTAGCAAAGCCATTTTTCCTTCTAGGTCTCATCATGATAGCACTGCTCATATTAGTGTTGTGTGTGTTGCCATGCCTAAGAGTAATGATTTCACAGATGATAACAACTACAATGACTGCTTATGTTGCCGTGCCTGAAGAAGAACAACATCCCGTTGCAATTCTGTTAGAGGAGAACTTGTACTAGCTGCTAATAAATGACGTGGTGATTAAAAATGACTTGTCAAGTGATCATGCACTGATTAAAACATTAGTAGGTTATGCAAGTTTTCATGCTTTTATTTTTTTTTAAGTCTTGACTTTTAAACATAAAGTTTTTCATTTTAAATATAAAGTTTTCATGCTATTATTTTTTGAAGTCTTCAGTTTTAAACATAAAGTTTTCATTTTAAATATGAAGTTTTCATTATTTTACATATAAAGTTTTCAATTTAAGGTGTGCATCATTTTAAATATAAGGTTTTTATCCTTGTATTTTTTGAAGTTTTCATTTTAGTTTTCATCCTTTTATTTTTTGTAGTTTTAGTTTTATTATTTTTTCTTGTTTATTCCACTTGTTATTTCATTTACTATGATTTTCATTTACTATGTTTTTCTTTTTATTTTGTTTTATTCTTTAGACCAAATGACTGCCATTTCTGCTATGATGACATTTTGAAGATTTTGGAAATTAAAAATTGCCTAACATACTTAATAAATGATTTTCATAGACAATTGTTGTATACATTTAAAATAAGTTAAACAGGGGGGAATGTTACAGGAAAAATGATTCTATGTTTCTTTACCTTCTTTTAAATGTACAAAGATGCCTTTTGTCTGCCCTTTGCCTATGGTTAGATTAGTTTAGAATTATCTTTTTAGACTTTCTCAGCAAAGACATACTGTTTTGGGACATATTGTTTTAGATTGTTTTATCTCTCACAGCCTTCTCCCAGCTCTCTGCTGACGAGACTAGCGCCACATATGGAGTTGTTTATTTTATTTGTTTTGTATTTTCTTATCCTGTTCTCACTGTCTTTCCTATAAAAATTACCAAGCCACTGTGCATGGTGTGAGTTGTTCTTAGCAGCTCACCCGTGTACACGTTTGATAAAGAAAGTAACTTTGTCTCATTGTGTCTTTATTTCTCCTGGATCTTTTACAGAGTTTTCCCCCAACACATATAATTGTCAATATAATTGTTTATAAACAATTATACTGTCATCATTGTTACAGATATGGAAACTTTATTAACAATTTGTCCAAGTAAAAAAATGCCCTGCTAATTGTTGGGGTTTTCTCTCCTCTAGCCCTTTCCTTTAAGCTCTTCTTTACATCCCCCCAACCCCACCTTTTCTTTTTTCTTAATAATATAACAATAAAAACAATTGGCTGCATTTTAAATGTGTCAGATCAATGTCTTTATTCAAGAATACAAGAAATGGTAATAGCTGCATGTGTGTTTGTGTGTGTGCATAATATGCATACTTTACTTGTTGGATCCAAATCCCACAAGGAATCAAATAAAACAAGAAGACAAACAAAAACAAAACAAAAATATATTTCTCTCCCTTCCCAGGTCAGGTTCACAAAAGCATTGCAGCTCTTTATTCCTCTTGTACAGCTCCAGAGTCTGTCAGCCAAAAAGAAACTACTGAGGTTCCAACACCCAGTGTTTCTGTAAACACAGATGAAAATGAACAGTCATCCACATCTAAAAGATTTGTAGATTCGAGGGACCGGTATAATACATCTAGTACATCTTTGTTTAAACCTCAGAACACAAAAAGGGAACAAACCATTGTATACAGATTTAAAAGTGCGCAAAGCAACGAACAGTCACCCTCTGAAACAGCTGAGGTTATCACAACCATTGTTTCTGTAAATACACAGGAACAGTCACCCACCTCAAAAAGATTAGTATATTCAAGGGACCAGTGTATCTACTCTGGTCAAAAGAATCCATGCTTCGTACTGATGTCCACAATTCTTTTTTATTCCTCTCACAATCATGGAGCACCGTGAAAACTAGAAACGAGTAAAATAATATCAATAGCACATATGACATCCATCTCAGCCACTTATTTCTTTTCACAAGATGCACAAGTGCTTAACAAATAACAGCATAATGTTTTTACCGTGTACGCCTTGTAAAACCAGTAGTAGAAAAGTTGTAGGTTCGTGCTCTTGTGGGGGAGACGTATGTTATCCACCACCTCGATAGCTAGCCGAGAGTTCGAGGGTCACTAGAGCCGCCGAGAACGCATGAACTACTTACGGTAGGACGTTTTGCCAAAGTAAGACGTTTTGTCAGAACACCGAGTCCTCAGGAGGATGCAGCCCATGAATTTGGACACGATCTCAGATGCACTTCTGGTGTTGTCATGGCAACCCACACAAACATTTCAGCGTCAGCTACAATGAGGCGGAGCCCTTACTGAAACACTGAGCTCAGGTAGAGTGAAAGACAACATTTTTCCGCATCCAAAACAGCAGCGCTGTTCCTGTGACCTCTAGTAAAGCCTCTACTTGGGAAAAGGGAGTCTTTCATCAAAGCATCCTGCAGAAGTTGAATAAAAATATGCAAATGTTTAAATGATGCAACTTAATGAAGGCTGACAGCAGTTGTACTATTTTACATTGCAGCGAACAGGGGTGACCATTATTTTCAACGTTTTTACAGCATTTTTCACATTGAAAGTGAAATAATATAAATAATGTCTCAATTAAATTGCGTTAATATTTAAAAATACAAAAACTACAGCTTTGTTCACAAGCCAATAAAAATGTACTTGGGCCAGTGGTAAATGAAAATAACACTTATTCAGCACCTGGTTGTTGCGGCTGCATCAGGACACCAGATGTTCAGCCTCCATCCTGTAGGCAGACTTATCCCCGTCTGAGAGGAGTCCAATAATGGTGGTGTCATCTGCAAGCTTAATTAATTTGACAGACTGGTGGTTGGAGGTGCGGCAGTTGGTGTACAGGGAGAAGGGCATAGAAGAAAGAACACAGCCCTGAGGGGAGCTCGTGCTGATGGTCCGGGAGTCCAAGACATTCTTCCCCAGCCTCACTGGTTGCTTCCTGTCCGTCAGGAAGTCAGTGATCCACCGGCAGATGGGATCAGGCACATTCATCTGGGAAAGCAATCCTTGAAGAAGGTCTGAAAGGATGGTGTTGAAGGTAGAGCTGAAGTCCACAAACAGGATCCTAGCATAGATTCTGCAGGACAAAGTGTAGGGCCATGTTGATGGCATCGTCTACAGACCTGTTGGCTCTGTATGCAAACTGCAGGGGGTCCAGGAGGGGGGCCGTGAGGGTCTTAAGATAGGAGAGAACCAGGCGCTCAAAAGACTTCCTGACCAGATGTCAGAGCCACAGGTCTGTAGTCTTTTCGTCCAGTGATCTTTGGCTTCTTGAAAGCTATATATGATATAAAAATTATATAAAAACTGTTAATCAGCAAAAGAAATGATATCATAGTTCTTATAAAGAAAGCCTCTATCAATCAAACACCAGCAGTGTAGCAATGTTGTTCACTTACACTGTATATAAAACACTGATTTTGGCTACATCCAGTTTTTACTGTATTATAAACATTTTTTACCATGAAGAGTAAAGTGTTTGGCATTTTTGTCATTGTTATTGAGCTCAGAGATCAGGCCCAGCCCAGTATCTACCTGGTTATGAGCAAGGAGCTGGAGGTGATAACTCAACAATAACCAGGCCATGCATGCATGGATGGATGCATGGATGGATAAGTTTGTAGGCTGTGTGTGGTCAGCAGCAGGCTGCTGGGTGTGGACCAAGAGGGAAAGCCCAGCATGTGAAACCCATCAGCAGAAGGCCAGAACAAAGGTGCACAGACAAACGCAGCCCAGACACTCAGGCAGGACGAGTAAAATAAATGGCAGCAAACACAGTATGATGTGGTAAAATGTGCTTTCTTTCACAAACAGATAGCACAAACAAGAATCACAAGAATCTCCTTTGTGGTTCTTGTTTTTCTTTTGAGTACATTAATAAAAAGTTGAAATAAAGTGGCAATAAAATTCATGCACTGAAGACCACACGAAACCCTAATTCACCCTACTACCTGTTGCCTTCACATTCCATTTGCATCCCTTGTCCACAGAATCAAAAATGACCCTTCTTCACTAAAGATCGAACATAAAGCAATTGCATTTTAAATGGAAGCCCATTTTGCATTAAGAAACACTATCAGCAATCAGAAATTGTGTATATCAGAGTTCTCTGTTTTTACTGTCCTGAAAACTGCATTCATTCAGTGGATGCGGTTAGGTTCAAAACAACGTAATATAAGAGGGCAACCAATTCAATCTAAGAGGGATCCAATTTTTATCCATTCATGTACCAGCTACTGGCTTTTTGCTGTTATGTTCTCATATCGCGTGAGAGTTTATTTGCCAGGTGTCAGAAGTCTAATAATGAATAAAGTTCAGGATATGCTTAAAAACTCACCTCAGTATAGCCGTCATCAGAAGGAAGTGCGCTTCACTGACTCATCAACTTGTCTCAGGCTTTCCACAAAGTTTCACAGTTGACCTTAAAGTAAGATGCTGCAAGCTTACCTTGCAGTGTATTACTTTTTAAGGTCTAAAGACCTTAAAGTGCGCTATAGATTGAAGTGATTTGAACTGACAACAGGGCTAATTCAGCACTTCAAGTTAACATCAATAAAAGTTTTTAAATTTATTCTGATTTCCGTTTGTTTTCATTGCCTGTGCTATCTGTTATTTAGTTCAAATTGTGGGTAGATAATGCTGTGCTGTCATGTGACCTGTTCTCTCATGTGTGCCTTTCTCTTGTTTTGTATGTATTTCTCGTTTGTTATTTATTCCTATTTTATTCCTGCAATTGGTATGGAATTCATTTTTTTTTTAAATTGATCAGTGTTTTGAAATTAGATGTGATGAAGATGTGACCTTAATTTACAAAATCAACATCATGTTGGATTCAATGAGACATGAAACTAGTGCATGAAACAGGTCTCAGTAAATGTTCTCATAGACTGCAATACACTGCCCCCTGCTGGTCATTATAAAGTCTGCAGATGTCATTTGACATGAATGTCATATTTGTGAAACAAAATAAAGGACTCTGTAAAATAAATGAAAATCAAATATTTATATACAGAATATTTATGTACAAATGCTGAAAAAGACATTTGAACAAGATGCACACCCAGTAAAATTAAAAAAAAAAAGAAAAGTCAGTTTTATCATGTGACTATCATGCTGTCATTTCTGCACAATGCACTTTACACCAGATCAAAATAAAACACTGTGAGGTCGTTCTAACCGGAAGCCCAGAGAGCTTCGACAATGCAGCACAATGCCCTGAAGCATCAGCATCAAAATATACTTCAAGTACCAAAAAGTACTCATTGTGCAGAATGCCCTATTTTTGAATAGCTGGACATTTAATTACTTTATCACCAGCTGTGACTACAGCTGATAATCAACCATGTTTCATAGGGATGTGACTACATTTAGAAATGTCACGCATTTTTAGGTATAAAGCAAAAGATGCAATGAAATAAATAAGCTATCACATATTAATCCAAATGAATTCACTGAAATACATCTGCACATTTCTGCAGCCTGACTTATTACACACGTGAACACAGTACACATTTGTTTACTGCAAGCTTGTTTCAGAGATGTGATGCAGTTAAATCTGTATGCGTCTGTTTCCTTGTAGTGTTAGTAGAGATGGTGAACCTGACACAATCCTGTGTTTGGTGTGAAGGAAACCAGTTAACAGCCGGTTTAGTAAAATTCTCTTGAACTCATGGAAAACTCATCGTCGTCTCAAAGTGAGCAGCTGAAGCGTCCCGTGTGATCAGAGATCCTCGTCGTCCTCGCTCACCATGACGTCGAGCTCTTTGTCTTTCCGTACGACGCTCTCGGTGATGAACTCCTTGTGCTGCTCCTCCAGCTCACGCAGCTCCGCCTGCAGGCGCTCCAGGTGGAGCACTCGCCGGTTCCTCAGCAGCCGGCTGGGGAATGGGTTCATGTCGTTGAAGGCGATGCTGGTCAGCTTCCTGCATGGACACACGCAGGTGGAAAGGACTCGATCACCAACACAGAGGAACTGGAAACTGATCAGCTTGAGTGTTTCTGTTTTATGCTGCTTGATACTTCAGGTACTGCAGTTTGAGCAGGAAATACTGGACTGACTGGACCACATGTATCCGAGAGCTGCAGATACTTAAAAATCTTTAAATCGTTGTTACTGTGATCAGGGAAATTTAAACTTCTCACAAAATTTCAGTAAAAAGGGTTTGAAGCTCAAAGATTCAACAGCTACATCCGCTACACTTCTGAGAGTGTAACAGCTCGTAGATTAAGGCGGGTGGAGGCGAGTGCGTACCTGGCATTGGAGACGGTCTTTGTGAAGAAGCGTAGGTACTGGTAGATCTCCACGCTGTCGTGAATCTTCAGGATGTCGTCCTCTTTGTATTTGAACAGAGCCAGAGTGTATCTGAAGATCACCTGCAGCACAGACACGCATTTCATAACAGGACACTCACGCCACACAATTAATTGGAAACTTTGAGGAGGTGAGTCATAAAATTACTCTTTC
The DNA here is from genome assembly GCF_057381845.1 of Rhamphochromis longiceps. NCBI lineage: Eukaryota > Metazoa > Chordata > Actinopteri > Cichliformes > Cichlidae > Rhamphochromis > Rhamphochromis longiceps. The sequence goes on from NC_140558.1 coordinate 10,226,391, forward strand.
AGTTGTGGTGCAGTTGGGCCCTTTACTCATTACAGCTCTGATCGATTTCCAATAAGCCACTTGGTTCCTCAGTTGCCAGATAATATTAACTTACTTGGTAGTTGAGCTTTAAGTTTAAATTAAACTTTTGGGTTGGATCTACGTGGCTGAAGCTGTTGTCAGCATTTATCCCTGTGTGGTATATATTTCTGTGTCTGAACTGTGATTTTATTTCCTGAGACAAACGATGTAAAAGCTGTGCTGCATTTGTCACATTGCAGAAACAAGCCCAAAGCCATTGTCCCGCTCATCGTCTGGATTTACGCTGCTTGTGGTAGACTGTGAGGTCGTTACTAGAATGATCTGCTTTCCCACTCCTATTTCATGTCACATGACAGTTCCCCATGCTTAGTAAACAATGTCTTATTACTCCTAAAATGTAAATAAAGACATCTAAAGGTGAAAACAAAATCATTTTTGTTTCCATGGACACTACTGTGGTGCATTCAAGTGTTGTCTGCATTTCTGTCATGGTGTGTTCGGGTGTATGGTACCTTGGTACCCTCATACAGGAAGGCGTCCCACAGAGGCATCAGGATGTCGCTGGGCAGACTCTCCACAAAAACCACCAGGAACCAGTTGAAGGTGACCAGAGAGACGTCAATGTTGTGATCCTCAAAGTGAGATGCCAGGCGAGGAAGCTTCTCCGCCATGAAGTCCTTCAGCACGCGCTGGTCCGCCTGAGCACAAAGACTCACAGAGATCAGCCTCACTGATCACTAAAACAGATCACAGCAGGCAAGCAGGTGAGTGTGTCTGCTGACCTGAGAGGCCACCAGATTCTTGGTGTAGTAGTCCTGAGGCATGATGGCTTCCACCACTGCCACCAGACACCAGAAGGCGTCTTCGTCACTTTGGAGGACCAGCAGAGCGAGGGCCGCTAACCTGTGGACATTGATGGAAGGTGAGGTTCTGCCTGGAAGGCGGGTCCACATAAGAACTCAGATATAATATTTATATTTTTGTTCTAACCTGTTGAGTCCCTGGCAGCAGCCAATGGCAAGGTTGTGCCAGCCAGCAGGATGCTGCTGAAGGGCGGGGCTGGAGTCTGAAAGTAAGAGCTCGTTTAGACTCTATTCTGTGAACAGGCTTGCTCCCACGAATATGTGAATTCATCTGTAAAAGAGTTTAACTCTAATGCACCTGTTCCTCCTGCTCCCTGCTGCAGGGCGGCCTGTTGGACTACGAATGCCAGTGCGGAGCTAAGAAGATCAAAGAGGAGCTGCTGTTCTTGAACCTGCCAAAGTGAGTAACCTCAAATCGGTCCCCAAAGGCCTCAAACCACCACAGTTCAGTCGGTGTCAGTTTTGTTCATGTCATGTCCTCCTTGCATCTTCCTTTGAGCCTCTCCTCTTTGTCTCATCTCTTTCAGTGTGCTGATCCTCCAGCTGAAGTGGTTTACGTTCACTCCATCGTTCACCGTGGAGAAGAAGAACAGCCCCATTGTTCTGACACAGCAGCTGGTGATCAGCCAGGACACAGCCTTTACTGAAGAGGTAAGGGAAAAGGCACACCGTTCATTTCAAGTATGGATGGAGCCCATTTCTAAGCTAACGGGTGGTGCCGCTGCCCTCTCCCAGTAAACTGCTCGCTATTTGTTGGTCAGCGTGATCAGTCGTTTGGGCTCCTCAGCTTACAGCGGTGAGTGGGTGCTTTCAGACACATGTGCTGAATGCAGGTCAGCTTTGAAAGTTTATGAGACGTTAATAAGTGCGCCTTCTCCTCTCAGGACATTACGTCTGTGACGGCGTTCACCAGATGAGCGGAAGAGACGACGTCACAGACAGCCGGCTCACGTACGATGACGAGTTGGTCTGCCAGACCACGTGTGAGTCTGTGTGTGAGCAGCGGCAGAGAACAGCTTACCTGCTATTCTATAAAAGACAGGTGACGTCTCCCAGCAAACAGTCAGCATGTCTGTGCAAATATTCAGTGTAACTTGTAGAAAAACCCTCACACTCAGTTTATTTGTGTTTTTCTTTTTCTATTTCTTACTTTCTTTGCCGCACTAGAAAGGCAGCAGAGTCGGGACTCAGATCTGCAGCAACACCTTCATTGTTATTGTTATAACTCTCATAACTCAGACGCCCTCTCCAGGAAAGGGCAGAGCAGGCTGTACCTGCTGCGGAGACTCAGGTCGTTTGGGGTGGAGGGCCCACTCCTGAAGACCTTCTATGACTCTGTGGTGGCTTCTGCTATCTTTTATGGTGTGGTCTGCTGGGGCGGCAGCATCTCTGCTGGGGACAGGAAGAGACTGAACAGGGTGATCCGAAGGGCCAGCTCTGTTCTAGGATGCCCTCTGGACCCAGTGGAGGTGGTGAGTGACAGGAGAATGGCGGCTAAGCTGTCATCCCTGTTGGACAACGTCTCCCACCCCATGCAGCAGACTGTGACAGCACTGAGCAGCTCCTTCAGTGGGAGACTGCGGCACCCACGGTGTGGGACGGAGAGATTTCGCAGGTCTTTCCTCCCCACTGCTGTCAGACTCCACAACAAAGACTTTAACTGAACAAACACACACATCCACACATGTGCAATAACACTAAGTGCAATAATCTTTTCTGGCATCGTTGTATTTTTACTCAGTTGTATATAGCATTCGTATTCTATTTTTATCTTATTGTATATTTTTATTCTATTTTATTCTACTGTATATAGTATATTATTTTATTCTATTCTGTACAGCTGTGTACTGTATTTATTCTTATTGTATTCTAATTTTTGCGTCATAACTTTTGCACTGTCCACTTCCTGCTGTGACAAAACAAATTTCCCACGTGTGGGACTAATAAAGGTTATCTTATCTTATCTTATCTTATCTTATCTTATTATTGTTGTTAGTACTGTTGTTGTTATGATTGATATTGTTACTGTTATGATCAGTTTTATTATTATTATTATCATTATTAATTTTTTAATACATTTGTTTATCTTTATTATTATTAGTAGTAATGTTGTTGTTTATGTTGTTATTGTTATTATTATTACTGGTATTTTTGACATTATTATTATTATTTTGTTGTTATTGTCATTATTAGTAGAAGTAGTATTAGTTATATCATTTTTATATCAGCCTGGAGTGAACAACATGAAAGCATGGATCCATCCTCCCTCACATTCACAATTCAGGCTGCTGGTGTAATCGTGCGGGGGATATTTTCCTGGTACACTTTGGGACCTTTAAATGCTACAGTCTGAGTATTGTTATGACCACAGTGTACCCTCTTCTGATGGCTGAAAGTAAAAGGGGGTCCAGTACCAGTTCCGGTACCAGGCCTACTGACAATTTAACATAATGTAAAATGGTAACATCGTAAACAGAATGTTACCATTTAACATAATGTAAATGGTAACATTGTAAACAGAATGTTACCATTTAACACAATGTAAAATGGTAACATTGTAAACAGAATGTTACCATTTAACATAATGTAAAATGGTAACATTGTAAACAGAATGTTACCATTTAACATAATGTAAAATGGTAACATTGTAAACAGAATGTTACCATTTAACACAATGTAAAATGGTAACATTGTAAACAGAATGTTACCATTTAACACAATGTAAAATGGTAACATTGTAAACAGAATGTTACCATTTAACACAAGGTAAAATGGTAACATTGTAAACAGAATGTTACCATTTAACACAATGTAAAATGGTAACATTGTAAACAGAATGTTACCATTTAACACAATGTAAAATGGTAACATTGTAAACAGAATGTTGCCATTTAACATTATGTTAAATATAACTAACGGATTTACTTTACCAAATGGACCATCCCGGCCTTGCCGTATTGGTCTATTTGATTCACCTTTGTTTTTATTGTTTATTTTATTTTCACTTGCTACACATAGGACAGACATGACTGGGGGAAAGAAAGGGGAGAAAGAAAGAGGGAAAGAAAAACAGCAGGGAAGAGGAATGGTGATAAAGGGCAAAAAACAAAAACCAACAAAACAGACAAAAAATATATATATCAGTCACTTCAACTCAAAGAAGTCCAGACGCTTTTCTTTCCAAGCTCCTTTGACTGACTGTTAGGACAACTTATTTATTGCAAGCATGCAGTACAAGAATAACTCGATGTTTCTGACTTTGCATTACGAATTGTTTACCCACTGACAAACATTTCAAATGAAATTAAATTAAAAAACAATTTGTGGTAACCTGATTTTAATTCAAAAAGAATCATTAACAACACTTCTTGTAATGGTGTCAAAATCAGCCCAACTTTTATTTTCAAATGCAAAAAGTAAAAGAAAATGAGCCAACATACTGGACACATATAATTGTCAATATAATTGTTTATAAACAATTATACTGTCATCATTGTTACAGATATGGAAACTTTATTAACAATTTGTCCAAGTAAAAAAATGCCCTGCTAATTGTTGGGGTTTTCTCTCCTCTAGCCCTTTCCTTTAAGCTCTTCTTTACATCCCCCCACCCCCACCTTTTCTTTTTTCTTAATAATATAACAATAAAAACAATTGGCTGCATTTTAAATGTGTCAGATCAATGTCTTTATTCAAGAATACAAGAAATGGTAATAGCTGCATGTGTGTTTGTGTGTGTGCATAATATGCATACTTTACTTGTTGGATCCAAATCCCACAAGGAATCAAATAAAACAAGAAGACAAACAAAAACAAAACAAAAATATATTTCTCTCCCTTCCCAGGTCAGGTTCACAAAAGCATTGCAGCTCTTTATTCCTCTTGTACAGCTCCAGAGTCTGTCAGCCAAAAAGAAACTACTGAGGTTCCAACACCCAGTGTTTCTGTAAACACATCATCATCATCATCATCAACTTTATTTATAAAGCACTTTAAAACAACCACAGCTGACACAAAGTGCTGTACATTGGAACTGTAAAATAAAATTACATGAGATATAAATAAAAAACAAATAAAAGAAGAGTGAAATCATTAATTAAATAACTACTGCATTAAAAAAGAAACTAAGTCTCACTGAGGTTAAAAGCCAAGGAATAAAAGTGGGTTTTAAGACGTGATTTAAAAGTGGACAGTGAAGGGGCCTCTCTAACATGCATGGGCAAATTATTCCATAATTTTGGAGCCACAATAGAGAAGGCCCTGTCCCCTCTGAGCTTCCTCCTGGATCTCGGTACCTCCAGGAGCAGCTGGTCAGCTGACCTGAGAGACCGACAGGGTATGTGGGGATGAAGAAGCTCAGAGAGGTAAGGCGGGGCAAGACTGTGTAGACATTTAAAAACAAACATAAGAATTTTAAAATTAACTCTAAAAGACACAGGCAGCCAGTGCAGAGAGGCCAGCACGGGGGTTATATGCTCTCTCTTTCGAGTTCCTGTTAGGAGTCGTGCAGCCGCATTTTGAACCAGCTGCAGACGTGAGAGCAATAACTGACTGACCCCCACATAAAGTGAGTTACAGTAGTCCAGGCGGGAAGAAATAAAAGCATGGATCACTGTTTCAAGGTGCTGCCTCGAAAGAAAAGATTTTAGTCTTGCCAGTCGCCTTAAATGATAAAAACTGGACTTCACCACTGCTCTGATTTGGTTGTCCAATTTAAAATCACTGTCCAACTTAAAACCAAGGTCAGTAACAACAGATTTAAAATAGACTTCCAGGGATCCTAAAACAACAGAGGAGGACTCACAGGGACCACTGGGTCCAAACACCAACACTTCTGTTTTCTTTTTATTAAAATTTAAAAAGTTTCGAGCCAACCAAGCTTTAATGTCATCTAGACATGTCAAGAGAGGTTTTATGGAGATGGCATCCTTGCGTTTTAGTGTCAAATAAATTTGGCAGTCATCGGCATAACAGTGAAATGAGATCCCATGCCTTCTAAGGATAGAACCCAGAGGCAGTAGATACAGAGAAAAGAGCAGTGGCCCTAAAATTGAGCCCTGTGGGACACCACATGACAGAGGAGCAGAAGACGATTCGTAACCGAGAAGGCTGACAGAGAAAGTTCTATCTGACAAATAAGACCTAAACCAATTGAGTGCAGTGCCACCAATACCCACTACATCATGTAATCGAGAAATTAAAATATTGTGGTCTACTGTGTCAAAGGCAGCAGTTAGGTCAAGCAAGACAAGAACAACATGGTTACCAGAATCACATGCCAGAAGGATGTCATTAAAAACCCTTAGTAATGCAGATTCTGTGCTGTGAAGGGTTTTAAAACCTGACTGAAAAACCTCAAAGATTCCATTTTCATCTAGAAAATCTTTCAGTTGACTAAAAACAATTTTCTCTAAAACCTTGGAGACTAAAGGCAGCTTGGAAATAGGCCTATAGTTCGCTAAAACTGTGTGATCAAGGCCAGGTTTCTTAAGCAGTGGCTGTACTACTGCATGTTTGAAATTTGCAGGAACCACACCAGAAGACAGACTGCTGTTAATAATGTCAAGGACATACTGTTGTATACTAGGAAAAATTTCTTTAAAGAATTGTGGAGGGACAGGATCCCGTGGGGAACCTGTGGGCTTAATATGGCGAACCACTTCCTCTAAAGAGGAGAGCGTCACAAGCTCAAACTGAGTGAAAACAGCAGCGCAAGGGACAGAGACAGAGGGGTCAGAGTCAGGAGCTGTGATAAGAGCCCTGATGGTGACAACCTTTTCAATAAAAAAGTTCAGAAAATCATTGCAAATCTCAGGAGAAACTTCCAAACAGACATTCAAAGGAGTATTAAGAACAGTGTCAATGGTCCTAAATAACACACGTGGGTTATGACAGTTGGAAGAAATAATATTTGCAAAATATTCCCTTTTTGCCTCTTTAACAGTGTTCTGGTAGCGATGCCAGCAGTCTTTGAGAATTTGAAATGATACATGCAGTTTATCCTTTTTCCACCTCCGTTCTGCTCGACGACATTCCCTCTTAACAGCACGACTGCTCTCATTAAACCAAGGCTCAGGTTTAGCCTTAAGCTGCCTGGTTTTTAAAGGAGCCACAGAGTCCATGATTTTTTGACAGCAAGAATTAAACCAGGAATGTAGGTCTTCTGTGTCAGAGGAAACAAAGTCAGAAGGCCCGCCGAGCTGATTAAAAGCAGCAGAAAACTGCGCAGCAGTGGCGGGGTTAATAACCCGACAGCACCGAGTAGCAGCGCCAGGTTTAACTGCGGTATATGTCAAACCAACGTTGAATAACACAGGCATATGATCTGAGAGTGCACAGTCACAAATCTCCAAGTCAGTGACAGGCAGACCATATGACAGAACAAGGTCCAGTGTGTGTCCGTGCTCATGTGTAGGGCCACGTACGGACTGTACCAGGCTAAAAGAGTCAATAAGGCTTAAAAAGTCCTTTACCAGTGGCTTATCAGGACAGCATACATGTATATTAAAATCTCCAACAATAAGAACACTATCATAGTTGGGCATAATCCCAGCTAAAAAATCAGAAAAGTCGTTTATGAAGTTCTTATTGTATTTCGGGGGGCGATAGATGACAGCGCAGAAAATCGGGTTTGTACGACTCACCTCAAATGAGGTAAGTTCAAAGCTGGAGAACGAAGGCTGTAGAAAACACTGCTTACATTTAAAATCCTTTTTGTAAACAGTCACTGTGCCTCCACCTCTGCCTGACGTCCGTGGCGAGTTAAAATAGCAACAATCCACAGGTAAAAGTTCAGATAGAACACTGGACTCACCAACACTCAGCCACGTCTCAGTCACACACAGAAAATCCAGATCACGGGAACTGAAGAAGTCCCGAAGAATAAAAGTTTTGTTTAAAAGTGATCTGGCGTTCACCAGGCCAATCCTAGCTGGAGCTGGAGTTGGCGCTCGGGGTTCAGGAGGTCCAGAAACCCGCCGCAGCGATCTCAGATTCCGATAATGTTGACAGCGGAGGTTTAGCCTGGGAGGGCATGGGCAGCGAGGCCGAGGAGCATCATCATCAAAGCCGACCACAGGCACCAAACAGGTATCAACAGGATCCAGAAAACGCCGAGACGCAAACAGCCTTGGCAAGAATCCATGCACTGGTCGGAAAACAGCAGAATAATTCTTTAGGTAAACCTTTAGCTTCACCAGGCGACCGCTTCGTTTACCCCGGCGACGAGGACGCTTTCGCCGGGAAGGTAGCGTGGGAACCCAGTACAGGTAACCCGGGGTTTCCGATGCAAATGGGGGCAGGGGTTGCTGCCCACCAGCTCCAAAGGACACAATATTTTGGACCACAGGTTTGAGGTCCAATAGTGTCTGGCGATCATACCTCAGCAGAGACTTTGTTTCATGAATGACACAAATTAAAAATAACATAAACAGGAACAAACTTGGCAGTGACAGACGAGCAGCCACACACACCGGCGCCATCTTGCCAATCTTCAGTGTGAGGTTTCCCTCAGAAGCATGTAGAACAGGGGTGGGCAATTCCAGATGAAAATGAACAGTCATCCACATCTAAAAGATTTGTAGATTCGAGGGACCGGTATAATACATCTAGTACATCTTTGTTTAAACCTCAGAACACAAAAAGGGAACAAACCATTGTATACAGATTTAAAAGTGCGCAAAGCAACGAACAGTCACCCTCTGAAACAGCTGAGGTTATCACAACCATTGTTTCTGTAAATACACAGGAACAGTCACCCACCTCAAAAAGATTAGTATATTCAAGGGACCAGTGTATCTACTCTGGTCAAAAGAATCCATGCTTCGTACTGATGTCCACAATTCTTTTTTATTCCTCTCACAATCATGGAGCACCGTGAAAACTAGAAACGAGTAAAATAATATCAATAGCACATATGACATCCATCTCAGCCACTTATTTCTTTTCACAAGGTGCACAAGTGCTTAACAAATAACAGCATAATGTTTTTACCGTGTACGCCTTGTAAAACCAGTAGTAGAAAAGTTGTAGATTCGTGCTCTTGTGGGGGAGACGTATGTTATCCACCACCTCGATAGCTAGCCGAGAGTTCGAGGGTCACTAGAGCCGCCGAGAACGCATGAACTACTTACGGTAGGACGTTTTGCCAAAGTAAGACGTTTTGTCAGAACACCGAGTCCTCAGGAGGATGCAGCCCATGAATTTGGACACGATCTCAGATGCACTTCTGGTGTTGTCATGGCAACCCACACAAACATTTCAGCGTCAGCTACAATGAGGCGGAGCCCTTACTGAAACACTGAGCTCAGGTAGAGTGAAAGACAACATTTTTCCGCATCCAAAACAGCAGCGCTGTTCCTGTGACCTCTAGTAAAGCCTCTACTTGGGAAAAGGGAGTCTTTCATCAAAGCATCCTGCAGAAGTTGAATAAAAATATGCAAATGTTTAAATGATGCAACTTAATGAAGGCTGACAGCAGTTGTACTATTTTACATTGCAGCGAACAGGGGTGACCATTATTTTCAACGTTTTTACAGCATTTTTCACATTGAAAGTGAAATAATATAAATAATGTCTCAATTAAATTGCGTTAATATTTAAAAATACAAAAACTACAGCTTTGTTCACAAGCCAATAAAAATGTACTTGGGCCAGTGGTAAATGAAAATAACACTTATTCAGCACCTGGTTGTTGCGGCTGCATCAGGACACCAGATGTTCAGCCTCCATCCTGTAGGCAGACTTATCCCCGTCTGAGAGGAGTCCAATAATGGTGGTGTCATCTGCAAGCTTAATTAATTTGACAGACTGGTGGTTGGAGGTGCGGCAGTTGGTGTACAGGGAGAAGGGCATAGAAGAAAGAACACAGCCCTGAGGGGAGCTCGTGCTGATGGTCCGGGAGTCCAAGACATTCTTCCCCAGCCTCACTGGTTGCTTCCTGTCCGTCAGGAAGTCAGTGATCCACCGGCAGATGGGATCAGGCACATTCATCTGGGAAAGCAATCCTTGAAGAAGGTCTGAAAGGATGGTGTTGAAGGTAGAGCTGAAGTCCACAAACAGGATCCTAGCATAGATTCTGCAGGACAAAGTGTAGGGCCATGTTGATGGCATCGTCTACAGACCTGTTGGCTCTGTATGCAAACTGCAGGGGGTCCAGGAGGGGGGCCGTGAGGGTCTTAAGATAGGAGAGAACCAGGCGCTCAAAAGACTTCCTGACCAGATGTCAGAGCCACAGGTCTGTAGTCTTTTCGTCCAGTGATCTTTGGCTTCTTGAAAGCTATATATGATATAAAAATGATATAAAAACTGTTAATCAGCAAAAGAAATGATATCATAGTTCTTATAAAGAAAGCCTCTATCAATCAAACACCAGCAGTGTAGCAATGTTGTTCACTTACACTGTATATAAAACACAGTTTTTGGCTACATCCAGTTTTTACTGTATTATAAACATTTTTTACCATGAAGAGTAAAGTGTTTGGCATTTTTGTCATTGTTATTGAGCTCAGAGATCAGGCCCAGCCCAGTATCTACCTGGTTATGAGCAAGGAGCTGGAGGTGATAACTCAACAATAACCAGGCCATGCATGCATGGATGGATGCATGGATGGATCAGTTTGTAGGCTGTGTGTGGTCAGCAGCAGGCTGCTGGGTGTGGACCAAGAGGGAAAGCCCAGCATGTGAAACCCATCAGCAGAAGGCCAGAACAAAGGTGCACAGACAAACGCAGCCCAGACACTCAGGCAGGACGAGTAAAATAAATGGCAGCAAACACAGTATGATGTGGTAAAATGTGCTTTCTTTCACAAACAGATAGCACAAACAAGAATCACAAGAATCTCCTTTGTGGTTCTTGTTTTTCTTTTGAGTACATTAATAAAAAGTTGAAATAAAGTGGCAATAAAATTCATGCACTGAAGACCACACGAAACCCTAATTCACCCTACTACCTGTTGCCTTCACATTCCATTTGCATCCCTTGTCCACAGAATCAAAAATGACCCTTCTTCGCTAAAGATCGAACATAAAGCAATTGCATTTTAAATGGAAGCCCATTTTGCATTAAGAAACACTATCAGCAATCAGAAATTGTGTATATCAGAGTTCTCTGTTTTTACTGTCCTGAAAACTGCATTAATTCAGTGGATGCGGTTAGGTTCAAAACAACGTAATATAAGAGGGCAACCAATTCAATCTAAGAGGGATCCAATTTTTATCCATTCATGTACCAGCTACTGGCTTTTTGCTGTTATGTTCTCATATCGCGTGAGAGTTTATTTGCCAGGTGTCAGAAGTCTAATAATAAAGCTCCGGCACAACGTGGTCGAAGTTACCCGCATATCGGATCGCATCATGTCAGTGAAGATCGACGCCGACCCGACCGTCCTACGGATTATCTCCTGCTATGCACCACAGACCAACTGCCCCGACGAGGAGAAGACAGAATTCTGGCGCGCCCTCGACAACCACCTGCAAACGATTAGCCCTGAGGAACACGTGGCGGTAGGCGGCGACCTAAATGGACATGTAGGCAAGGGGAGTGACGGATATCACCGATTCCATGGCGGCCAAGGATTTGGGACCAGAAACGACGACGGTTGCCGGGTACTGGACTATGCAGAGGCCCACGATCTTGCCGTGACCAACACCTTCTTCAAAAAGAAGCCGGCACACCTCATCACGTACTCCAGCGGCGGCAGAGACACCCAAATCGACTACTGGCTAGTCCGAAGACCCCATCTCAGCCTAGTCACGAACGTAAAAGTCATACCATCAACCAATATTGGCCCTCAACATCGGCTACTTGTGATGGATCTCCGACTCAACCTTGGCCAACGACGACGAAGAACACCAACCACGACGGTGGAGAAGATCAAGTGGTGGCGCCTCCCTGAGGGATCCAATTTTTATCCATTCATGTACCAGCTACTGGCTTTTTGCTGTTATGTTCTCATATCGCGTGAGAGTTTATTTGCCAGGTGTCAGAAGTCTAATAATGAATAAAGTTCAGGATATGCTTAAAAACTCACCTCAGTATAGCCGTCATCAGAAGGAAGTGCGCTTCACTGACTCATCAACTTGTCTCAGGCTTTCCACAAAGTTTCACAGTTGACCTTAAAGTAAGATGCTGCAAGCTTACCTTGCAGTGTATTACTTTTTAAGGTCTAAAGACCTTAAAGTGCGCTATAGATTGAAGTGATTTGAACTGACAACAGGGCTAATTCAGCACTTCAAGTTAACATCAATAAAAGTTTTTAAATTTATTCTGATTTCCGTTTGTTTTCATTGCCTGTGCTATCTGTTATTTAGTTCAAATTGTGGGTAGATAATGCTGTGCTGTCATGTGACCTGTTCTCTCATGTGTGCCTTTCTCTTGTTTTGTATGTATTTCTCGTTTGTTATTTATTCCTATTTTATTCCTGCAATTGGTATAGAATTCATTTTTTTAAAAAATTGATCAGTGTTTTGAAATTAGATGTGATGAAGATGTGACCTTAATTTACAAAATCAACATCATGTTGGATTCAATGAGACATGAAACTAGTGCATGAAACAGGTCTCAGTAAATGTTCTCATAGACTGCAATACACTGCCCCCTGCTGGTCATTATAAAGTCTGCAGATGTCATTTGACATGAATGTCATATTTGTGAAACAAAATAAAGGACTCTGTAAAATAAATGAAAATCAAATATTTATATACAGAATATTTATGTACAAATGCTGAAAAAGACATTTGAACAAGATGCACACCCAGTAAAATTAAAAAAAAAAAGAAAAGTCAGTTTTATCATGTGACTATCATGCTGTCATTTCTGCACAATGCACTTTACACCAGATCAAAATAAAACACTGTGAGGTCGTTCTAACCGGAAGCCCAGAGAGCTTCGACAATGCAGCACAATGCCCTGAAGCATCAGCATCAAAATACTTCAAGTACCAAAAAGTACTCATTGTGCAGAATGCCCTATTTTTGAATAGCTGGACATTTAATTACTTTATCACCAGCTGTGACTACAGCTGATAATCAACCATGTTTCATAGGGATGTGACTACATTTAGAAATGTCACGCATTTTTAGGTATAAAGCAAAAGATGCAATGAAATAAATAAGCTATCACATATTAATCCAAATGAATTCACTGAAATACATCTGCACATTTCTGCAGCCTGACTTATTACACACGTGAACACAGTACACATTTGTTTACTGCAAGCTTGTTTCAGAGATGTGATGCAGTTAAATCTGTATGCGTCTGTTTCCTTGTAGTGTTAGTAGAGATGGTGAACCTGACACAATCCTGTGTTTGGTGTGAAGGAAACCAGTTAACAGCCGGTTTAGTAAAATTCTCTTGAACTCATGGAAAACTCATCGTCGTCTCGAAGTGAGCAGCTGAAGCGTCCCGTGTGATCAGAGGTCCTCGTCGTCCTCGCTCACCATGACGTCGAGCTCTTTGTCTTTCCGTACGACGCTCTCGGTGATGAACTCCTTGTGCTGCTCCTCCAGCTCACGCAGCTCCGCCTGCAGGCGCTCCAGGTGGAGCACTCGCCGGTTCCTCAGCAGCCGGCTGGGGAATGGGTTCATGTCGTTGAAGGCGATGCTGGTCAGCTTCCTGCATGGACACACGCAGGTGGAAAGGACTCGATCACCAACACAGAGGAACTGGAAACTGATCAGCTTGAGTGTTTCTGTTTTATGCTGCTTGATACTTCAGGTACTGCAGTTTGAGCAGGAAATACTGGACTGACTGGACCACATGTATCCGAGAGCTGCAGATACTTAAAAATCTTTAAATCGTTGTTACTGTGATCAGGGAAATTTAAACTTCTCACAAAATTTCAGTAAAAAGGGTTTGAAGCTCAAAGATTCAACAGCTACATCCGCTACACTTCTGAGAGTGTAACAGCTCGTAGATTAAGGCGGGTGGAGGCGAGTGCGTACCTGGCATTGGAGACGGTCTTTGTGAAGAAGCGTAGGTACTGGTAGATCTCCACGCTGTCGTGAATCTTCAGGATGTCGTCCTCTTTGTATTTGAACAGAGCCAGAGTGTATCTGAAGATCACCTGCAGCACAGACACACATTTCATAACAGGACACTCACGCCACACAATTAATTGGAAACTTTGAGGAGGTGAGTCATAAAATTACTCTTTCAGTTGTGGTGCAGTTGGGCCCTTTACTCATTACAGCTCTGATCGATTTCCAATAAGCCACTTGGTTCCTCAGTTGCCAGATAATATTAACTTACTTGGTAGTTGAGCTTTAAGTTTAAATTAAACTTTTGGGTTGGATCTACGTGGCTGAAGCTGTTGTCAGCATTTATCCCTGTGTGGTATATATTTCTGTGTCTGAACTGTGATTTTATTTCCTGAGACAAACGATGTAAAAGCTGTGCTGCATTTGTCACATTGCAGAAACAAGCCCAAAGCCATTGTCCCGCTCATCGTCTGGATTTACGCTGCTTGTGGTAGACTGTGAGGTCGTTACTAGAATGATCTGCTTTCCCACTCCTATTTCATGTCACATGACAGTTCTCCATGCTTAGTAAACAATGTCTTATTACTCCTAAAATGTAAATAAAGACATCTAAAGGTGAAAACAAAATCATTTTTGTTTCCATGGACACTACTGTGGTGCATTCAAGTGTTGTCTGCATTTCTGTCATGGTGTGTTCGGGTGTATGGTACCTTGGTACCCTCATACAGGAAGGCGTCCCACAGAGGCATCAGGATGTCGCTGGGCAGACTCTCCACAAAAACCACCAGGAACCAGTTGAAGGTGACCAGAGAGACGTCAATGTTGTGATCCTCAAAGTGAGATGCCAGGCGAGGAAGCTTCTCCGCCATGAAGTCCTTCAGCACGCGCTGGTCCGCCTGAGCACAAAGACTCACAGAGATCAGCCTCACTGATCACTAAAACAGATCACAGCAGGCAAGCAGGTGAGTGTGTCTGCTGACCTGAGAGGCCACCAGATTCTTGGTGTAGTAGTCCTGAGGCATGATGGCTTCCACCACTGCCACCAGACACCAGAAGGCGTCTTCGTCACTTTGGAGGACCAGCAGAGCGAGGGCCACTAACCTGTGGACATTGATGGAAGGTGAGGTTCTGCCTGGAAGGCGGGTCCACATAAGAACTCAGATATAAAATTTATACTTTTGTTCTGACCTGTTGAGTACCTGGCAGTAGCCAATGGCAGGGTTATGCCCGGAGAAGGCCAGAAGGATGCGGCGGAGCTGCTGGAGGGCAGGGCTGGAGGGCGGGGCTGGACGGCGAGGAGAAGTGCTGATTGGTCGTCAGGGTAAAGTGAAGGTCCAGCTGGACCTGCCTGGAGGCAGGATTAGGAGCTGTCCGACTCTTCTCACACAGCTGGAAACAGAACAGGATTACTGAGTGCTCGCCAGCATTCCCAACAGGAAGAAGGAGGAGCCACCTGTGCTCAGGTGCGGATAAAGCACTCTCTCTCTCTACAGCTGTACCTGCTGATAGCGTTGCGTGTGGCACTCTTGGCTTGTCAAAGTTCTGGCTCGGACCAAACAGCGCCACACTCTCTGCCGATACTCCCGAGGGACGCCTTCACGCACCAGAATTTTGAGCTCAGGTGAGATGATGAAGTCATCGTCGGACCTGCCTGCAAGGTACTGAGCCCAGCGGCTCAGCAGGGAGTGCTCCAGACCCTCCTACAGAGACAATGATGTATGATATAAAAAGAGGATAACCATTATCTGTTAAGCATTATGTTACAATTTAACATAATGTAAAATTGTAACATTGTAAACATAATGTTACAATTTTACATTATGTTACAGTTTAACATCATATAAAATTGTAACATTATGTTTACAATGTTACAATTTACAAATTGTAACATTGTAAACATAATGTTACAATTTTACATTATGTAACAATTTAACATAATGTAAAATTGTAACATTGTAAACATAATGTTACAATTTTACATTATGTTACAGTTTAACATCATATAAAATTGTAACATTATGTTTACAATGTTACAATTTACAAATTGTAACATTGTAAACATAATGTTACAATTTTACATTATGTAACAATTTAACATAATGTAAAATTGTAACATTGTAAACATAATGTTACAATTTTACATTATGTAACAATTTAACATAATGTAAAATTGTAACATTGTAAACCTAATGTTACAATTTTATATTATGTTACAGTTTAACATCATATAAAATTGTAACATTATGTTTACAATGTTACAATTTACAAATTGTAACATTGTAAACATGATGTTACAATTTTACATGATGTTAAATTGTAGCTGTTAAGGGTGGTGAGTTAGCGAACCTAGACGCGGACCTCTCGTTTAAGTTGAACAGTGTCTTTATTTACAGTGAAGCCAAAATCAATCCACAGTTATCCACAGTGCAAGTCCCTTCAGTGCTCCTCTCCCCGTCTCCCCTCGTGTGTCCACAAAACTCCCTAGAATCAGTGAAGTGTCCCCTTCCGTCTCTCCGTCTCGATCGCGTCCAGGCTTATTAGGCAGCTCAGAGTGGCAGCACTTACGGGTCGGAGGTAACAATCGCAGCGGAGAAAAAGCGGAGCGAGAGAGGAGAACAAAAAAACACACACACACAGGTCGACCGGTCGGGGCACCGTCCGACTCTGACAGTAACATAATGTAAAATTGTATTATGTTTACAATGTTACAATCCCTACCCTCACCTATGGCCACGAGCTGTGGGTAGTGACCGAAAGAACGAGATCGCGTATACAAGCGGCAGAAATGAGCTTCCTCCGAAGGGTGGCTGGCCTCTCCCTTAGAGATAGGGTGAGAAGTTCGGCCGTCCGGGAGGGGCTCAGAGTAGAGCAGCTGCTGCTCCACATCGAAAGGAGCCAGCTGAGGTGGTTCGGGCATCTGACAAGGATGCCCCCTGGGCGCCTCCTGGGTGAGGTGTTCCAGGCATGTCCCACCGGGAGCAGGCCCCGGGGCAGACCCAGGACACGCTGGAGAGATTATATCTCTCGGCTGGCCTGGGAACGCCTTGGGACGCTTGAGCGGTCAGCAAAAGTCGACTTCCCCCATCACCCACTCATTCACAAAATTTCCCTCGGGCCGTGAACAGGTGATATAGCAATCACTATTACTGACACCACGTGACCCAAAGCTACGCCTATCCACAACATTCCGGCCCCTAATTATTACATTTTTACAGTAATAATTACACATCCAACACCATAACTCACAACACACACTTCATCATATCACAGACACCCAGTGAGACAACATAACATACTCAAAAGTCCACCAAAGTTATTTTCTCATGTCTTCTCTTCTTTTCTTCTGTCTGCACATGGTCAGTCAGTCATAGGCCAGAGGTTACCAGCACTTAGCCTAAATATAGTCAGTCTGATGTACATCTCATAACATTAAAGTCAATTCAAAGTTAGTTATGTCACACTGTGTCAAAAATGTCATAGTCATGGGTCAGAGGCCTCCTGAAGAAGGCATATCTTTGTGATGGGTCTGCACACATGGCTGGTTGGGGTCTTAATCCAGACCTGACGCACAAGCCCCCTTTCATCTGGTGCAGCTCCGGTGACTCTCCCAATGAGCCAAGAACCACGAGGTGCAGAATCATCCACTATAAGGACCACGTTTAATCCTTCCCCATTTCTGGCGCTCTAATTCTGTGACTGGGACTCTCTTTGCATATCCTCTAGATATAAGATCTGTCATGAAGGCAGTGTAGTCTTTATGAAAGTCTTTATCTCTGATGAACCTTTTCTTCAAACCTAAGGCTCGTTGCTCAATTGCACAGTTGTCAGGCATTCTTATGTCTCGGTCTTTTAGTGGCAGGGCAATGCTGTAGTGCCAATCCCCCAAAGTCACCATCTTGCTGGCCAATTCCAGGAACTTCAAGTCTTCCTTTGACAGCCCCATCTGTTCATCATTGCTGCTCTCAGGAAAATCCATCTTGAACTGCTGTTTCCATAGCTTGTCCAGTGTGACAGCAGAAACTCTGTTGGCGGTAACTGTTGCCAAACATCCTGGCCTTCCACAGCATTCTCGATTAAGTGGCCCATTCACAGTCCAGCCGAGCACAGTCCTAATGGCAAAGGGTCCATCACCTACACTCCGGATGACCTCCAAAGGTTCTAGAGCTCTGGGCATATTCATGCCAATCAAAAGCTCAACATTGGCCTTAATTTCTGGCAAATGAACATGCTTCAAATGTGGCCAGTCAACCAGGTCCTGTTGATTTGGGATGTTACCAATATCTACAGGCATTTTATGCTGAGTGAAGAGGTTAGGCATATCACAGTACATGTCACTGTCCAATCCAGCAACTTCAAGTTCAGGTACAATGAAACTGTCCACCACTTTCTCCTGTCCCATGGTGCGCAGGAGAATCTTTGTCCTCCTCCCAGCAATATTCAGCTTGTCCATAAGACCCGCTGTACAAAAGGATGCTGAACTCCCTTGGTCCAGAAAGGCATACGTTTCCACTATTCTTTGACCTCTCTTTGATTTTACTTTAACTGGCACAATGGCAAGCTTACAGTCCTGTTCACCGGCCCCAGTAAGACCACTAGTCTGGATCGTAACAGGAATGTTATCTGCCTCATTATTAGGTTTGATTTCATGTACAGTGTAGTGTAAGCATTAAAAGATCATAAAAGGAAACACTAACATTTATGTGAAACTAATTGTAATAAAAAAAATGAACAGGTGCTTTATAGATTTAAAAGAAAGAATCTGAAAACAACACTTTTTTGGTCTGAGTGATCAAAGTAGAAAACAGAACTGATGTTCAAGAACAAACCATAGCTGCACTAATATTACACATCTCCATTGTTGTGGTGAACAGACATGTTGCTTTTAAAACCACATGCAGTGTGTGACCGTGACTGTTCACTGAGACCATGAACGCCACTTCGCTGAAGCCTTCGCCTTCTTCTTCTTCTTCTAAATTGGAAGCAGAAGGAGCACGAGCTGCTTTGATCTACTGAAAGGAAAAAGCAGAATATCTGAGTTGAAACCAGTCAGCTGAAACCAGTAAGACAGGAACAAATTCAATGCAGTGTCTCAGGTGGCTTAGCCTGTTACAACTGTTGATACAAGCTAAATACAGTTAACACACAGTGTCAGGGAGCTCCAGTGTGGGAACTAGTGGCTTTAGGTTTGTAGTCATTTAACTTTCATCCCTTCATTCATTTAATTCAGGAGGAAGAAATGTCAGGTGGGTGCAGGCTGGTTACATGCATTTGGTCCCATGCTGTCTTTAACTTGGTTCACTTTATGGCTGGGCTGTATGTGGGCTTATATCATGTTACTTGGGCAGGAGTTCCTGTCCCCTGTTAGACTTAGAAAGTTTCTCCATAAGTAGAGCTTCTAACTCTTCTAGCACATCTGTGGCTGACAGTTTTTTGGTGGCTCTTTTTACCCCACACTGGTTGTGAGTGTGTAAATAGCCCCACTAGTTATTTTGGGTTGCAGTTAACTTGGGAGGAAGAGGTAGGTCTGCCATGACTAGATGAATAACAATTATCTGGGATACATAAATTTCATAATGCATGCATGTATCTCTATAAACCTGCCTGAGGGCTGCCATTTTTTACATTCAGTTATTTCTTTGTTGAATCTAAATAATGAATGTGTTACAGTTAAACTGACACTGATCAGTGTAAATGGCTCATTGGGACACAGAAACCTTTAAATTAAACCCTATCACCTGATATCGAGTGTCAAACAATATCAAAGCTGTAAAAGCTGTTTACAGTCAGAATTTATAAAACTATGATTGTAAATAAATTCAAACAAGTGAGCTTTTCTCTTTGTGCTGAATATCAACACTGTGATTTCTTAGACTGTAAGCTTTACTTTAGCACAACCAGTTGTAGAAGCTGCCACTCCAAATGTCTTTTGATAACAAGAAAAAAATACCTTTTCAGTCCACGGCCTGAAGTTCTTCTCCGACATCTTCTGCCATCGGCTTTGTCTGCTGGTTTGAAGACAATAAACCACAAAAAGATGATTTAGTCACTTTGTCTGCGTCATGCAGCTCGAATGTGTCGTGTAACGATGTTGAATAGCTGTCGTTATCCCTCTGCTGTGTCAGTAGGATTGTACTGTACAGCATCTCATTGATATGTGAGGAATGCTAATGTAACACGATAACAGACTTACATCATTAAAACATAAAGGGCAGGAGATATTTAGATATTTTTATATTTATATTACATTTTATAGCTGACGGATATTACTAAATAGATAGAATTTACTAAATAGCTGGATGAACATGAAAAATATGACTATAATAACAAATGACCATGAGAGCCAGTAGAATTAATTCAACTGGACACTCAAAAGACGTCCTTAAATGCTCTTTAAGTGGCGGAACAGATGAACAAACAGTTAATCGCTTACTTGAGATGAAATCTGCTCAGCTACTTTGAAAACAGCTTCTAACTGGTTCATCCTTTAACAGGATGACTGCTCAGGGGTAAGGCCATCATGCAGTCCAGCAACCTTTATGGTTCTGCTTTGATTCACCAGGAACTATTAGGGAAACCTTCCAGCGCCTCCTGTGAAAGACACAGGCATAAACACACAAACATTTATTAACATGTTCCACAGTGTTCCAGTTTGATTTTCTCATCCTGTGGACAACAACGTACATGGATGCAGGTTTATTGTTAACTTTTGTAAGGTTTATTTAGTGAACATATCCAGCTGCAGCTCCACTGTGATCCTGAACTGGATAAGCACTTAAGAAAATGTGTCAATAAATGGACATACATCAACTTACTATATTTATCCAAACAGACGGGACCAATAATGCTTCACTGAGTTAGAGACTTTAATGTCTCTTCTATGTAAGAATGTCTCGTGCTGATATACCTGCAAACTTGACAACAAAGGTTTTTCAGACTGCATGTAGCTCTATGTCAGCTCACACATTTACATTTATGTCACACTTATTTCTGCTTTCCCATTTTATAATTATTACTTACATTTTGATTAGATACCTTGAGTTTGTAAATGATCAGATTACATAATTGGAATAAAATGTATCCAATTCAAGGTTGCGGGAGGATGAAGCCTATCCCAGCTGATACAGGACAAAGACAGGCTGCCAGTTTATCGCAGGGCTAACACAATATGTGTAACAGAAAATCCACTTAAATGTTTGATATTTCTTATAATAATCATAATTATGACTATTATTTAAAGGTTTCTTTATAAATACATTTTGATTTTTTATAACCTCTAAAATATAAACCTGAGCTGTTTCAGATTCTGACCTCTGACCTCACTGCAGCTCCCTCTTGGAAGTATGTCTGCTTCTTGTCCCCAGTGTTGACCACCTGCCCTTGATATCACGTACTGTACCTGAGGAACAAAAAAGGACAAACACTTGCCTTCATTTAAGAAGTACATTCATACAGAGGTAATCTATGGAAACACACTAGTTCAACCTTTGGGAGAAATCAGTTCCTGTGAAACATTTCTGTAAATTAACATCATATGGAGAATGAATGAAATGAGTTCTTCCGGTGACTCAGCAGTCAAACACTGACAAATGAAATCTAGTTAAACTATTAAGCATATTTGCTCTTCTGAAATCTGTGTTAAACAACAACAAACATAAATTAGTAACAAAAATACAGCTGAGTAGATATTACAAACCACCAGCAGCCATAATGCTAAATTTTAATCTTCAAATGTTTCTGAGCCGTCTTCAACCTGCTTTTAACACATTAAAGTCCCACAGTCAATGTAGCCTGACTCAATCCTAGATGTTCAGCACACAGAGGTACCGTTTGAAGTTTAGTGTTAACCTGAGTCACTGATCATTTGCAGTATTACAGAGTCTGGCAGTCTTTGCATGATGTCCACGTCACTATAAGTTTCTAGCTGACTCTCAGGTGTGCCAGCAGGAAAGAGTAATAATAATCTGCATCCTGAGGTTTGTCATGCAGGATTAAATTTACAGTGGCTTTGTTCACACAGCTAGGATTGTATTTTACACTGACCCTGGGTCAGTATAAGTATCATACAGTTTAAACGAAGCACTGAAACTTGCACATATTTATTACAGATGCACTGAAGCTAATCGAGATATTTGCTGTCAACCTGTGGCTGCGATTAATCACTTTACTGAAAACTTTATTAACTAGTAACTTCATCAGTCATGACAGAAGCTAATATTTCTGTGCTAACATCGTTTAACCAGTAACAGCTTTCCTCCAATATAAGCTAACGTTTACACCGTAACTTTAAGCTAGCACCACAAAGACGGTAAAACACGTAATAATATCTACAAATGCATCTTAAAGCTCTTATATTAGCACTCGGTGTATTACTAACATAACCACATTAACATTACTGACACTCGCTGACTTTTAATAGTCATTCTATAAATGCTGTCCGTTTAAATGGTCCTGTACCTGTACACACTGCATATCCACCGGATTCCAGCCAGAGTGGATTCTGGAGTCTTCCACGCTCCTGTTAGTGATCCTCCATCTGGATGGATGAGAACAACCTTCTGAACAATCTAGCAGGTCTCCTTGGGGGGCACGTCTCCCCACCCCCCAAGCGAGGGCCGTGGCACTGAAACTGCCGGCTGAGAGAAGGCTTGAAAAAAAAGGACATTTATCATTTCTTCTTCGGCCACCTTTTTTTCTCATCGTTTTTCCAAAGTACACATTAAGCTTCTTCTGCAATAACACACTAATTACACATGGAAACCTACCTACTTCTTTCTTCATCACAAACAATTACACTTTCTGTAAAGTGCTTTCAATAAAACAGAAAAGTGTGTTTTGTTTTGTTTTTTTATTCAAGATCTGTTCACATGTACTTAGCAAAGGTGAGTACACAGCATGAGGAAAGCCAAAAGCAAAGAGAGCGTATGAAGGTAATATTGAAGTAGGCTTCGTTTTGAAGTGGTGAAAGGCAAAGGCATGAGTGTAAGGTAATAAGGGGTAATGAGAGAGATGAAGAGCGGGCGGAGGACTTGGCTGAGCAGGAAAAAGCAAAAAGGAAATGCGAGTGCGTTTCCCCGCCCCCCGCGCAGGGCCGTGGCAGTGAGTTCGTGGGGGGTTCGAACTGGCGGAGTTCTGTAGCAGAGTCCCCGCCACATGTCATAAGCCAAACGACCAGCCGAGGGAATACTTAAAAAAAAGGACATTTATCTTTTCTTCTTCGGCCACCTTTTTTTCCCATTGTTTTTGCAAACTACACATTAAGCTTCTTCTGCAATAACACACTAATTACACATGCAAACCTACCTACTTCTTTCTTCATTACAAACAATTACACTTTCTGTAAAGTGCTTTCAATAAAACACAAAACAAAAGTAGCTTTTCTTTTCTTTTCTTTTTTTTTATTCAACATCTCTTGATTGTGATTTTCGGATAATAAAAGCTAATAAGAGAGATGTAGAGCGGGCGGAGGACTTGGCGAGAGCAGGAAAAAGCAAAAAGGAAACGCCAGTGCACGTCTCCCCGCCCACCAAGCAAGGGCCGTGGCACTGAAACGGCTGGCCAGAGAAGGCTTGAAAAAAAAGGACATTTATCTTTTCTTCTTCAGCCAGCTTTTTCCCCCATTGTTTTTCCAAAGTACACATTAAGCTTCTTCTGCAGCATTATCACACACTAATTACACATGGAAACCTACCTACTTCTTTCTTCATTACAAACAATTACACTTTCTGTAAAGTGCTTTCAATAAAACAGAAAAGTGTGTTTTGTTTTGTTTTTTTTATTCAAGATCTGTTCACATGTACTTAGCAAAGGTGAGTACACAGCATGAGGAAAGCCAAAAGCAAAGAGAGCGTATGAAGGTAATATTGAAGTAGGCTTCGTTTTGAAGTGGTGAAAGGCAAAGGCATGAGTGTAAGGTAATAAGGGGTAATGAGAGAGATGAAGAGCGGGCGGAGGACTTGGCTCGAGCAGGAAAAAGCAAAAAAGGAAATGCGAGTGCGTTTCCCCGCCCCCCGCGCAGGGCCGTGGCACTGAGTTCGTGGGGGGTTCGAACTGGCGGAGTTCTGTAGCAGAGTCCCCGCCACATGTCATAAGCCAAACGACCGGCCAAGGGAATACTTAAAAAAAAGGACATTTATCTTTTCTTCTTAGGCCACCTTTTTTTCCCATTGTTTTTGCAAACTACACATTAAGCTTCTTCTGCAATAACACACTAATTACACATGCAAACCTACCTACTTCTTTCTTCATTACAAACAATTACACTTTCTGTAAAGTGCTTTCAATAAAACACAAAACAAAAGTAGCTTTTCTTTTCTTTTCTTTTTTTTTATTCAACATCTCTTGATTGTGATTGTCGGGTAATAAAAGCTAATAAGAGAGATGTAGAGCGGGCTGAGGACTTGGCGAGAGCAGGAAAAAGCAAAAAGGAAACACGTCTTCCCGCCCCCCAAGCGAGGGCACTGAAACTGCCGGCTGAGAGAAGGCTTGAAAAAAAAGGACATTTATCATTTCTTCTTCAGCCAGCTTTTTCCCCCATCGGTTTTCCAAAGTACACATTAAGCTTCTTCTGCAGCATTATCACACACTAATTACACATGGAAACCTACCTACTTCTTTCTTCATTACAAACAATTACACTTTCTGTAAAGTGCTTTCAATAAGACAGAAAAGAAAAGTGTGTTTTGTTTTGTTTTTTTTATTCAAGATCTGTTCACATGTACTTAGCAAAGGTGAGTACACAGCATGAGGAAAGCCAAAAGCAAAGAGAGCGTATGAAGGTAATATTGAAGTAGGCTTCGTTTTGAAGTGGTGAAAGGCAAAGGCATGAGTGTAAGGTAATAAGGGGTAATGAGAGAGATGTAGAGCGGGCGGAGGACTTGGCTCGAGCAGGAAAAAGCAAAAAGGAAATGCGAGCGAGTTTCCCCGCCCCCCGCGCAGGGCCGTGGCGGTGAGTTCGTGGGGGGTTCAAACTGGCGGAGTTCTGTAGCAGAGTCCCCGCCACATGTCATAAGCCAAACGACCGGCCAAGGGAATACTTAAAAAAAAGGACATTTATCTTTTCTTCTTCAACCATCTTTTTTTCCCATTGTTTTTGCAAACTACACATTAAGCTTCTTCTGCAATAACACACTAATTACACATGCAAACCTACCTACTTCTTTCTTCATTACAAACAATTACACTTTCTGTAAAGTGCTTTTAATAAAACAGAAAAGAAAAGTGTGTTTTGTTTTGTTTTTTTTATTCAAGATCTCACATGTACTTAGCAAAGGTGAGTACACAGCGTGTTGGGTCTGGGCCTCTTTGCTTAGGCTGCTGCCCCCGCGACCCGGCCTCGGATAAAGCGGATGAAGATGCATGGATAGATGGACTGATGTTCCAATTGTAACATTATGTTTACAATGTTACAATTTCACATTATGTTAAATTGCAACATAATGTAAAATTGTAACGTTAAGTTTACAATGTTACGATTTTACATCATGTTACAATTTAATATAATGTAAAATCATAACATTAAGTTTACAATGTTACAATTGTAAATATAATTTACCCAATTAATTCTGTCATAACAGAAGTATGACTTCTCTGTGTTATTAATCCGTATTAATATTGTAGGGATATTAATATCCCTACAATATTAAGCATCAGACTTTATCAAATTTTCTAAAAACTTTTTTTGTTGGATAGTGTAGCGCAGCTGGATAGTGTAGTGGTAATACTACACATCTTTGGAGTCGCACGTTCAATTCCCACCAAGTATCCAGTAAGGGTCCTGGCTAGACCCCTCATGCTAACCAAAAATCCCTGGAATGGTGCGGCTACGTCTGCAGTCTCTCCTCTTGAATTTAGAGCTTGCTTGTTTGTTAAATGTATTATTTACTGTTTTTAGTTTACTCCATGACGGGGCTGGATATCGGGCGTCCTGCACCACCCATCCGGTCTGGAGCATAGCGAAACCATTTCTGCACTGTTTGAACGAAGGTGAACTCAGAAACTGCCCCCACCTGCTGAGTCAGGCCATCTAAGACAACAAAAAACCCCAAAAACAAACAAACAAAAAAACAGTAAAAAAGAGGGGTTCAATTAGAGTTCAAATATGAATAACCTCTCGCCAAAAGTCTTTAACAGCTAGAAAGCTGGCAAACTACTAAGCTGATCAACATGAAAGGCACAAGGTGGAAATCAGCAAACTGCTGCCTCACTTTGTTCACCTGTGCTCTATATTTCATGGTCCGGTTGGCTGCAGGACCAAACATTTGGCCTTACACCTTATTTCTTTATGTTTTGCTTCCAAGGTGCCAGACTTGTAGGTAACTTTTTACACTGACATGACCTCAGCAATAGTTTCCAATCTTTCAACTTCCTTGGGCTTTGGCTGCTTTTTTACTCATTTTCAGTCCAGTCCTTCTACCTGACCATTTTCAGAGAACTCTAAGGAGCTTGGGGGAAAAAAGCAACCGGACTTCTTTAACTTTTTTGAAGACGTTTCGCTTCTCATCCCAGAAGCTTTTTCAGTTCACTGAAGCCTCATAAGAAAGTGACACAATGACATTTAGATAATAAAACTCGCCAAAAATGCACCTTAAGAACACTGTCTCTTTAAATACCCTCTTTTGCTTGGTCTGCTCCTTATTTTTTCTCATTTTTTCTTACTTTGGAGGACCAGCAGAGCGAGGGCCGCTAACCTGTGGACATTCATGGAAGGTGACGTTGTGTCTGGAAGGCGGGTCCACATAAGAACTCAGATATAATATTTATATTTTTGTTCTAACCTGTTGAGTCCCTGGCAGCAGCCAATGGCAAGGTTGTGCCAGCCAGCAGGATGCTGCTGAAGGGCGGGGCTGGAGTCTGAAAGTAAGAGCTCGTTTAGACTCTATTCTGTGAACAGGCTTGCTCCCACGAATATGTGAATTCATCTGTAAAAGAGTTTAACTCTAATGCACCTGTTCCTCCTGCTCCCTGCTGCAGGGCGGCCTGTTGGACTACGAATGCCAGTGCGGAGCTAAGAAGATCAAAGAGGAGCTGCTGTTCTTGAACCTGCCAAAGTGAGTAACCTCAAATCGGTCCCCAAAGGCCTCAAACCACCACAGTTCAGTCGGTGTCAGTTTTGTTCATGTCATGTCCTCCTTGCGTCTTCCTTTGAGCCTCTCCTCTTTGTCTCATCTCTTTCAGTGTGCTGATCCTCCAGCTGAAGTGGTTTACGTTCACTCCATCGTTCACCGTGGAGAAGAAGAACAGCCCCATTGTTCTGACACAGCAGCTGGTGATCAGCCAGGACACAGCCTTTACTGAAGAGGTAAGGGAAAAGGCACACCGTTCATTTCAAGTATGGATGGAGCCCATTTCTAAGCTAACGGGTGGTGCCGCTGCCCTCTCCCAGTAAACTGCTCGCTATTTGTTGGTCAGCGTGATCAGTCGTTTGGGCTCCTCAGCTTACAGCGGTGAGTGGGTGCTTTCAGACACATGTGCTGAATGCAGGTCAGCTTTGAAAGTTTATGAGACGTTAATAAGTGCGCCTTCTCCTCTCAGGACATTACGTCTGTGACGGCGTTCACCAGATGAGCGGAAGAGACGACGTCACAGACAGCCGGCTCACGTACGATGACGAGTTGGTCTGCCAGACCACGTGTGAGTCTGTGTGTGAGCAGCGGCAGAGAACAGCTTACCTGCTATTCTATAAAAGACAGGTGACGTCTCCCAGCAAACAGTCAGCATGTCTGTGCAAATATTCAGTGTAACTTGTAGAAAAACCCTCACACTCAGTTTATTTGTGTTTTTCTTTTTCTATTTCTTACTTTCTTTGCCGCACTAGAAAGGCAGCAGAGTCGGGACTCAGATCTGCAGCAACACCTTCATTGTTATTGTTATTATTGTTGTTAGTACTGTTGTTGTTATGATTGATATTGTTACTGTTATGATCAGTTTTATTATTATTATTATCATTATTAATTTTTTAATACATTTGTTTATCTTTATTATTATTAGTAGTAATGTTGTTGTTTATGTTGTTATTGTTATTATTATTACTGGTATTTTTGACATTATTATTATTATTTTGTTGTTATTGTCATTATTAGTAGAAGTAGTATTAGTTATATCATTTTTATATCAGCCTGGAGTGAACAACATGAAAGCATGGATCCATCCTCCCTCACATTCACAATTCAGGCTGCTGGTGTAATCGTGCGGGGGATATTTTCCTGGTACACTTTGGGACCTTTAAATGCTACAGTCTGAGTATTGTTATGACCACAGTGTACCCTCTTCTGATGGCTGAAAGTAAAAGGGGGTCCAGTACCGGTTCCGGTACCAGGCCTACTGACAATTTAACATAATGTAAAATGGTAACATCGTAAACATAATGTTACAATTTAACATAATGTAAATGGTAACATTGTAAACATAATGTTACCATTTAACATAATGTAAAATGGTAACATTGTAAACAGAATGTTACCATTTAACACAATGTAAAATGGTAACATTGTAAACAGAATGTTACCATTTAAGCACAATGTGAAATGGTAACATCGTAAACATAATGTTACAATTTAACATAATGTAAATGGTAACATTGTAAACATAATGTTACCATTTAACATAATGTAAAATGGTAACATTGTAAACAGAATGTTACCATTTAACACAATGTAAAATGGTAACATTGTAAACAGAATGTTACCATTTAAGCACAATGTGAAATGATAACATTGTAAACAGAATGTTACAATTTAACACAATGTAAAATGGTAACATTGTAAACAGAATGTTACCATTTAACACAATGTAAAATGGTAACATTGTAAACAGAATGTTACCATTTAACATTATGTTAAATATAACTAACGGATTTACTTTACCAAATGGACCATCCCGGCCTTGCCGTATTGGTCTATTTAATTCACCTTTGTTTTTATTGTTTATTTTATTTTCACTTGCTACACATAGGACAGACATGACTGGGGGAAAGAAAGGGGAGAAAGAAAGAGGGAAAGAAAAACAGCAGGGAAGAGGAATGGTGATAAAGGGCAAAAAACAAAAACCAACAAAACAAACAGACAAAAAATATATATATCAGTCACTTCAACTCAAAGAAGTCCAGACGCTTTTCTTTCCAAGCTCCTTTGACTGACTGTTAGGACAACTTATTTATTGCAAGCATGCAGTACAAGAATAACTCGATGTTTCTGACTTTGCATTACGAATTGTTTACCCACTGACAAACATTTCAAATGAAATTAAATTAAAAAACAATTTGCGGTAACCTGATTTTAATTCAAAAAGAATCATTAACAACACTTCTTGTAATGGTGTCAAAATCAGCCCAACTTTTATTTTCAAATGCAAAAAGTAAAAGAAAATGAGCCAACATACTGGACACATATAATTGTCAATATAATTGTTTATAAACAATTATACTGTCATCATTGTTACAGATATGGAAACTTTATTAACAATTTGTCCAAGTAAAAAAATGCCCTGCTAATTGTTGGGGTTTTCTCTCCTCTAGCCCTTTCCTTTAAGCTCTTCTTTACATCCCCCCACCCCCACCTTTTCTTTTTTCTTAATAATATAACAATAAAAACAATTGGCTGCATTTTAAATGTGTCAGATCAATGTCTTTATTCAAGAATACAAGAAATGGTAATAGCTGCATGTGTGTTTGTGTGTGTGCATAATATGCATACTTTACTTGTTGGATCCAAATCCCACAAGGAATCAAATAAAACAAGAAGACAAACAAAAACAAAACAAAAATATATTTCTCTCCCTTCCCAGGTCAGGTTCACAAAAGCATTGCAGCTCTTTATTCCTCTTGTACAGCTCCAGAGTCTGTCAGCCAAAAAGAAACTACTGAGGTTCCAACACCCAGTGTTTCTGTAAACACAGATGAAAATGAACAGTCATCCACATCTAAAAGATTTGTAGATTCGAGGGACCGGTATAATACATCTAGTACATCTTTGTTTAAACCTCAGAACACAAAAAGGGAACAAACCATTGTATACAGATTTAAAAGTGCGCAAAGCAACGAACAGTCACCCTCTGAAACAGCTGAGGTTATCACAACCATTGTTTCTGTAAATACACAGGAACAGTCACCCACCTCAAAAAGATTAGTATATTCAAGGGACCAGTGTATCTACTCTGGTCAAAAGAATCCATGCTTCGTACTGATGTCCACAATTCTTTTTTATTCCTCTCACAATCATGGAGCACCGTGAAAACTAGAAACGAGTAAAATAATATCAATAGCACATATGACATCCATCTCAGCCACTTATTTCTTTTCACAAGGTGCACAAGTGCTTAACAAATAACAGCATAATGTTTTTACCGTGTACGCCTTGTAAAACCAGTAGTAGAAAAGTTGTAGATTCGTGCTCTTGTGGGGGAGACGTATGTTATCCACCACCTCGATAGCTAGCCGAGAGTTCGAGGGTCACTAGAGCCGCCGAGAACGCATGAACTACTTACGGTAGGACGTTTTGCCAAAGTAAGACGTTTTGTCAGAACACCGAGTCCTCAGGAGGATGCAGCCCATGAATTTGGACACGATCTCAGATGCACTTCTGGTGTTGTCATGGCAACCCACACAAACATTTCAGCGTCAGCTACAATGAGGCGGAGCCCTTACTGGGACACTGAGCTCAGGTAGAGTGAAAGACAACATTTTTCCGCATCCAAAACAGCAGCGCTGTTCCTGTGACCTCTAGTAAAGCCTCTACTTGGGAAAAGGGAGTCTTTCATCAAAGCATCCTGCAGAAGTTGAATAAAAATATGCAAATGTTTAAATGATGCAACTTAATGAAGGCTGACAGCAGTTGTACTATTTTACATTGCAGCGAACAGGGGTGACCATTATTTTCAACGTTTTTACAGCATTTTTCACATTGAAAGTGAAATAATATAAATAATGTCTCAATTAAATTGCGTTAATATTTAAAAATACAAAAACTACAGCTTTGTTCACAAGCCAATAAAAATGTACTTGGGCCAGTGGTAAATGAAAATAACACTTATTCAGCACCTGGTTGTTGGCTCTGTATGCAAACTGCAGGGGGTCCAGGAGGGGGGCCGTGAGGGTCTTAAGATAGGAGAGAACCAGGCGCTCAAAAGACTTCCTGACCAGATGTCAGAGCCACAGGTCTGTAGTCTTTTCGTCCAGTGATCTTTGGCTTCTTGAAAGCTATATATGATATAAAAATTATATAAAAACTGTTAATCAGCAAAAGAAATGATATCATAGTTCTTATAAAGAAAGCCTCTATCAATCAAACACCAGCAGTGTAGCAATGTTGTTCACTTACACTGTATATAAAACACTGATTTTGGCTACATCCAGTTTTTACTGTATTATAAACATTTTTTACCATGAAGAGTAAAGTGTTTGGCATTTTTGTCATTGTTATTGAGCTCAGAGATCAGGCCCAGCCCAGTATCTACCTGGTTATGAGCAAGGAGCTGGAGGTGATAACTCAACAATAACCAGGCCATGCATGCATGGATGGATGCATGGATGGATCAGTTTGTAGGCTGTGTGTGGTCAGCAGCAGGCTGCTGGGTGTGGACCAAGAGGGAAAGCCCAGCATGTGAAACCCATCAGCAGAAGGCCAGAACAAAGGTGCACAGACAAACGCAGCCCAGACACTCAGGCAGGACGAGTAAAATAAATGGCAGCAAACACAGTATGATGTGGTAAAATGTGCTTTCTTTCACAAACAGATAGCACAAACAAGAATCACAAGAATCTCCTTTGTGGTTCTTGTTTTTCTTTTGAGTACATTAATAAAAAGTTGAAATAAAGTGGCAATAAAATTCATGCACTGAAGACCACACGAAACCCTGATTCACCCTACTACCTGTTGCCTTCACATTCCATTTGCATCCCTTGTCCACAGAATCAAAAATGACCCTTCTTCACTAAAGATCGAACATAAAGCAATTGCATTTTAAATGGAAGCCCATTTTGCATTAAGAAACACTATCAGCAATCAGAAATTGTGTATATCAGAGTTCTCTGTTTTTACTGTCCTGAAAACTGCATTAATTCAGTGGATGCGGTTAGGTTCAAAACAACGTAATATAAGAGGGCAACCAATTCAATCTAAGAGGGATCCAATTTTTATCCATTCATGTACCAGCTACTGGCTTTTTGCTGTTATGTTCTCATATCGCGTGAGAGTTTATTTGCCAGGTGTCAGAAGTCTAATAATAAAGCTCCGGCACAACGTGGTCGAAGTTACCCGCATATCGGATCGCATCATGTCAGTGAAGATCGACGCCGACCCGACCGTCCTACGGATTATCTCCTGCTATGCACCACAGACCAACTGCCCCGACAAGGGGAAGACAGAATTCTGGCGCGCCCTCGACGACCACCTGCAAACGATTAGCCCTGAGGAACACGTGGCGGTAGGCGGCGACCTAAATGGACATGTAGGCAAGGGGAGAGACGGATATCACCGATTCCATGGCGGCCAAGGATTTGGGACCAGAAACGACGACGGTTGCCGGGTACTGGACTACGCAGAGGCCCACGATCTTGCCGTGACCAACACCTTCTTCAAAAAGAAGCCGGCACACCTCATCACGTACTCCAGCGGCGGCAGAGACACCCAAATCGACTACTGGCTAGTCCGAAGACCCCATCTCAGCCTACTCACGAACGTAAAAGTCATACCATCAACCAATATTGGCCCTCAACATCGGCTACTTGTGATGGATCTCCGACTCAACCTTGGCCAACGACGACGAAGAACACCAACCACGACGGTGGAGAAGATCAAGTGGTGGCGCCTCCCTGAGGGATCCAATTTTTATCCATTCATGTACCAGCTACTGGCTTTTTGCTGTTATGTTCTCATATCGCATGAGAGTTTATTTGCCAGGTGTCAGAAGTCTAATAATGAATAAAGTTCAGGATATGCTTAAAAACTCACCTCAGTATAGCCGTCATCAGAAGGAAGTGCGCTTCACTGACTCATCAACTTGTCTCAGGCTTTCCACAAAGTTTCACAGTTGACCTTAAAGTAAGATGCTGCAAGCTTACCTTGCAGTGTATTCCTTTTCAAGGTCTAAAGACCTTAATGTGCGCTATAGATTGAAGTGATTTGAACTGACAACAGGGCTAATTCAGCACTTCAAGTTAACATCAATAAAAGTTTTTAAATTTATTCTGATTTCCGTTTGTTTTCATTGCCTGTGCTATCTGTTATTTAGTTCAAATTGTGGGTAGATAATGCTGTGCTGTCATGTGACCTGTTCTCTCATGTGTGCCTTTCTCTTGTTTTGTATGTATTTCTCGTTTGTTATTTATTCCTATTTTATTCCTGCAATTGGTATGGAATTCATTTTTTTTTTAAATTGATCAGTGTTTTGAAATTAGATGTGATGAACATGTGACCTTAATTTACAAAATCAACATCATGTTGGATTCAATGAGACATGAAACTAGTGCATGAAACAGGTCTCAGTAAATGTTCTCATAGACTGCAATACACTGCCCCCTGCTGGTCATTATAAAGTCTGCAGATGTCATTTGACATGAATGTCATATTTGTGAAACAAAATAAAGGACTCTGTAAAATAAATGAAAATCAAATATTTATATACAGAATATTTATGTAAAAATGCTGAAAAAGACATTTGAACAAGATGCACACCCAGTAAAATTAAAAAAGAAAAGAAAAGTCAGTTTTATCATGTGACTATCATGCTGTCATTTCTGCACAATGCACTTTACACCAGATCAAAATAAAACACTGTGAGGTCGTTCTAACCGGAAGCCCAGAGAGCTTCGACAATGCAGCACAATGCCCTGAAGCATCAGCATCAAAATATACTTCAAGTACCAAAAAGTACTCATTGTGCAGAATGCCCTATTTTTGAATAGCTGGACATTTAATTACTTTATCACCAGCTGTGACTACAGCTGATAATCAACCATGTTTCATAGGGATGTGACTACATTTAGAAATGTCACGCATTTTTAGGTATAAAGCAAAAGATGCAATGAAATAAATAAGCTATCACATATTAATCCAAATGAATTCACTGAAATACATCTGCACATTTCTGCAGCCTGACTTATTACACACGTGAACACAGTACACATTTGTTTACTGCAAGTTTGTTTCAGAGATGTGATGCAGTTAAATCTGTATGCGTCTGTTTCCTTGTAGTGTTAGTAGAGATGGTGAACCTGACACAATCCTGTGTTTGGTGTGAAGGAAACCAGTTAACAGCCGGTTTAGTAAAATTCTCTTGAACTCATGGAAAACTCATCGTCGTCTCGAAGTGAGCAGCTGAAGCGTCCCGTGTGATCAGAGGTCCTCGTCGTCCTCGCTCACCATGACGTCGAGCTCTTTGTCTTTCCGTACGACGCTCTCGGTGATGAACTCCTTCTGCTGCTCCTCCAGCTCACGCAGCTCCGCCTGCAGGCGCTCCAGGTGGAGCACTCGCCGGTTCCTCAGCAGCCGGCTGGGGAATGGGTTCATGTCGTTGAAGGCGATGCTGGTCAGCTTCCTGCATGGACACACGCAGGTGGAAAGGACTCGATCACCAACACAGAGGAACTGGAAACTGATCAGCTTGAGTGTTTCTGTTTTATGCTGCTTGATACTTCAGGTACTGCAGTTTGAGCAGGAAATACTGGACTGACTGGACCACATGTATCCGAGAGCTGCAGATACTTAAAAATCTTTAAATCGTTGTTACTGTGATCAGGGAAATTTAAACTTCCATCCATCCATCCATCCATTCGCTACCGCTTATCCTTTTCAGGGTCGCGGGGGGCGCTGGAGCCTATCCCAGCTGTCATAGGGCAAGTACACCCTGGACAGGTCGCCAGTCTGTCGCAGGGCTAACACACAAGGACAGACAAC
Organism: Rhamphochromis longiceps; assembly: GCF_057381845.1. Lineage (NCBI taxonomy): Eukaryota > Metazoa > Chordata > Actinopteri > Cichliformes > Cichlidae > Rhamphochromis > Rhamphochromis longiceps. The sequence continues at coordinate 10,261,141 of NC_140558.1, forward strand.
CATTCATACTCACATTCACTCGCAAATTTAAACTTCTCACAAAATTTCAGTAAAAAGGGTTTGAAGCTCAAAGATTCAACAGCTACATCCGCTACACTTCTGAGAGTGTAACAGCTCGTAGATTAAGGCGGGTGGAGGCGAGTGCGTACCTGGCATTGGAGACGGTCTTTGTGAAGAAGCGTAGGTACTGGTAGATCTCCACGCTGTCGTGAATCTTCAGGATGTCGTCCTCTTTGTATTTGAACAGAGCCAGAGTGTATCTGAAGATCACCTGCAGCACAGACACGCATTTCATAACAGGACACTCACGCCACACAATTAATTGGAAACTTTGAGGAGGTGAGTCATAAAATTACTCTTTCAGTTGTGGTGCAGTTGGGCCCTTTACTCATTACAGCTCTGATCGATTTCCAATAAGCCACTTGGTTCCTCAGTTGCCAGATAATATTAACTTACTTGGTAGTTGAGCTTTAAGTTTAAATTAAACTTTTGGGTTGGATCTACGTGGCTGAAGCTGTTGTCAGCATTTATCCCTGTGTGGTATATATTTCTGTGTCTGAACTGTGATTTTATTTCCTGAGACAAACGATGTAAAAGCTGTGCTGCATTTGTCACATTGCAGAAACAAGCCCAAAGGCATTGTCCCGCTCATCGTCTGGATTTACGCTGCTTGTGGTAGACTGTGAGGTCGTTACTAGAATGATCTGCTTTCCCACTCCTATTTCATGTCACATGACAGTTCCCCATGCTTAGTAAACAATGTCTTATTACTCCTAAAATGTAAATAAAGACATCTAAAGGTCAAAACAAAATCATTTTTGTTTCCATGGACACTACTGTGGTGCATTCAAGTGTTGTCTGCATTTCTGTCATGGTGTGTTCGGGTGTACGGTACCTTGGTACCCTCATACAGGAAGGCGTCCCACAGAGGCATCAGGATGTCGCTCGGCAGACTCTCCACAAAAACCACCAGGAACCAGTTGAAGGTGACCAGAGAGACGTCAATGTTGTGATCCTCAAAGTGAGATGCCAGGCGAGGAAGCTTCTCCGCCATGAAGTCCTTCAGCACGCGCTGGTCTGCCTGAGCACAAAGACTCACAGAGATCAGCCTCACTGATCACTAAAACAGATCACAGCAGGCAAGCAGGTGAGTGTGTCTGCTGACCTGAGAGGCCACCAGATTCTTGGTGTAGTAGTCCTGAGGCATGATGGCTTCCACCACTGCCACCAGACACCAGAAGGCATCTTCTTCACTTTGGAGGACCAGCAGAGCGAGGGCCGCTAACCTGTGGACATTCATGGAAGGTGAGGTTCTGCCTGGAAGGCGGGTCCACATAAGAACTCAGATATAAAATTTATATTTTTGTTCTGACCTGTTTAGTCCCTGGCAGTAGCCAATGGCAGGGTTATGCCAGGAGAAGGCCAGAAGGATGCGGCGGAGCTGCTGGAGGGCGGGGCTGGACGGCGAAGAGAAGTGCTGATTGGTCGTCAGGGTTCGGTGAAGGTCCAGCTGGACCTGCCTGGAGGCAGGATTAGGAGCTGTCCGACTCTTCTCACACAGCTGGAAACAGAACAGGATTACTGAGTGCTCGCCAGCATTCCCAACAGGAAGAAGGAGGAGCCACCTGTGCTCAGGTGCGGATAAAGCACTCTCTCTCTCTACAGCTGTACCTGCTGATAGCGTTGCGGGTGGCGCTCTTGGCTTGTCAAAGTTCTGGCTCGGACCAAACAGCGCCACACTCTCTGCCGATACTCCCGAGGGACGCCTTCACGCACCAGAATTTTGAGCTCAGGTGTGATGATGAAGTCATCGTTGGACCTGCCTGCAAGGTACTGAGCCCAGCGGCTCAGCAGGGGGTGCTCTAGACACTCCTACAGGGACAAACGAGATCGCCAGTTACTGAACATCGTAGCTCTTGATCAAAACTGGAAAAAGTTTCTTTGTAGGAAACTGCTTCCCGGTTTTGGACTGTCGGTCGGCTCTGAACAGGACATGATGGGCAAATAATATAAAACATAATTAATAAATAGCATTAAACATACAAAATAATGTTGATTATGACTATAAAGACTAAATCTTTAATAGGGGACATGTAACCACGGTAACTTCTGACCCCACTTCCGCCAGTCCCTTTATTGTGGCGGGAATGAACCCTGTATAAGTTCCGGGTCAATCAGCTGCATGTCCCTGCTCCTCTGGATGCTGTTGTCCCTGTGGTTGGCGTACTTGTCAGATATCGACAAATTTTACACTACAGACCAGTTGACAGCGTGCAATAACCCGGCCGATTCATCCATCTTTACACTACCTTACAATCGACGAGGTCTTCACCTCCTGCCGGACAGGTTTCCACTGACCAGCAAGGGGCACGACCGCGTCAAAGCCAGACTGGACCAACTCCAAGAGTATAACTCACAGCCCATGATCTCAACCCACCACAAATACAAAGGGTTGTTGTTGAGCATGTGGTCCGAAACCCAGACATAGGCACCACAACTTCACTACGTCTCCATGCTTTTTCAGGAAGGATTCCTAAGCCAAGTAGTGAAGCAGATTTTGAATCATGGCGTTCCCAAATTGATCTACTGCTTGCCGACCCCAGTTTGTCAGCTCTATACGTCGCCAGACGTATTATAGAGAGCCTGTTGTCACCTGCTGCTGATTTGGTTAAAGGTCTAAGTCCCAACACATTGCCTTCAGTCATACTAAGTGTACTTGACTCCGCTTTTGGAACAGTTCAAGATGGTGAAGAATTGTATGCTCAATACTTAAATATTCTTCAAAATCCAGGTGAACGACCATCCGCTTACCTCCAAAGATTGCAGCTAACCCTCAGCAGTGTTGTAAAGCAAGGAGGACTTGCAGCTGCTGACATGAATAAACATCTGCTGAAGCAGTTTTGTCGTGGGTGTTGGGATAACACTATACTAACCAAGTTACAATTAGAACGGCAAAAGGACAACCCACCACCTTTCTCTGACTTATTGTTGTCGTTACGGACAGAAGAAGACAGACAAATTGCTAAGGAGTCACTTATGAAAAAATACATCGGTTCATCAAAACAAAAAGCCAACATCCAATCCCAAAGCACTTGTTCTTGTTGGCATTCTACAGCCAATGAAGAGCTAAAAGAAATGAAAAAACAACTCCAAACCCTCCAACAGCAAATGTCCCAACTTTTGTCCCGAAAAAGTCCAACCGAGTCAAAGTTTAAGCCATGACAAAACAAGTCCAGTCATTCTTCACCTCAGTCAAATACCAAACCCAAGCCATGGTACTGTCTTAACTGTGGAGAAGATGGCCATGTTTCTTCCACCTGCAACAACAGAGCAAACTCCAGTCTTGTTGAACAGAAAAAGAACCAATTAAGGAAAAAACAGCAAGAGTGGGACGCTAGAAATACTTCATCTTTAAAGTAGAAGGAGCTTCTGCGGTGGGACACACAGGAGCTGCGTGCACTAACAGTCCCAGAAACCACAAAAAATTTCCATTGCTGCCAAAAGGGCTTGTGGGGACCAAAAGCACAGGACAAATTCAAATCAAGGGCAACCATTTCAACTGTCTTCTTGATTCTGGCTCTCAGGTTACTACCATTCCTTATTCCTTCTATAACAACTATCTTTCAGACCATCCAATCAAACCACTGAATGATCTGTTGGAAGTAGAAGGAGCAAATGGACAAGCCGTACCTTACCCGGGATACATTGAGATTAACATGACGTTCCCAGCTGATTTTCTTGGTTCATCCATTAATGTTGATACACTTGCTCTTGTCGTGCCTGACGTCCAGCAATCACCCCCAATGATACTTGTTGGTACCAACACTCTTGACGTTGCGTACAGCAAACACTGTGATACCCTCTCTGAGCAGTCATTCCTGCCAACTGGTTCCGGTTACATTGCAGTTTATAAAATCCTCCAGTGTCGCCACGTCCAGAATTCGAATGACCAGTATGCTCCTTGAAGTCAGACCAACCACATACCATTACTGCCGGCCAAACCACTGTCCTTGAGGGATGCCTGGTCACAAGGCTATTCCAAGGTGAGAAAGCAGTTATTCTGGAACACCCCACCTCCAGTTCTCTGCCTGGTGGACTCCTAGTAAAAACCTGCCTTGTGGACTTACCTAAACATCAGCCATGTTTTCTGCCTGTTGTAGTGAGTAATGAGTCTGACCATGAAATCCACAATCCAGCTCGAGCTATTATTGCAGAAATCAGTGCCTTCCAGGAAGTCATTTCCAAAGAGCAACATATCCAGTATTCAGACCAGTCTATAGAGTCGTTACCTCCATCTCAACCACAATACAACTTTGGAGATTCCCCTTTAACTCCAGACTGGAAAGAACGCATTGTTCAAAAACTCAACAGTATTCCTGAAGTATTTGCCAAACACGATCTGGATTTCGGCAGGACCGACAAAGTTAAACACCAAATCAAATTGTCCGATCCAACTCCTTTCAAGCAAAGACCCCGACCAATTCACCCTCAAGATCTTGATGCTGTAAGGAAACACCTGCAAGAACTTCTTGACTCTGGCATTATCAGAGAATCCGACTCACCATTTGCCTCTCCAATTGTGGTTGCACGCAAAAAGAACGGGAGTGTACGTCTTTGTATTGACTACCGCAAACTCAATCTGCAAACAATCAAAGATGCTTATGCTCTGCCTAAACTGGAAGACATCTTCTCCGCACTTGTAGGATCAAAGTGGTTCACGGTGCTAGACCGCAAGTCAGGTTACTACCAAATTGAAATGGAGGAGAAGGATAAGACAAAGACTGCCTTTGTCTGCCCATTAGGATTTTGGGAATTTAATCGGATGCCACAAGGGATTACCAATGCACCAAGCACATTCCAACGGCTGATGCATGGGAGAATTAAATCTAAAAGAAGTCCTGGTTTTCATTGACGATCTCATTGTTTTTGCACCAACTCTTGAGGAACATGAAGCTCGCCTGCTGAAAGTTCTCACCAGACTCAAAGAGTTTGGCTTGAAGCTTTCACTTGAGAAATGCATGTTCTTCCAGACATCTGTGAAGTATCTGGGCCATGTAGTGTCCCAGGCTGGTGTTGAAACTGATCCGGACAAGAGTTCCACACTCACTTCTTGGCCAGTGCCAAAAAACTTGAAGGAATTAAGATCTTTCCTTGGTTTTGCTGGGTACTACAGACGTTTTGTCCAGGGATATTCGGCCATTGTCAAGCCGTTGCATGATCTCACTGCTGGTTATCCACCTTCCCAGAGGAAACTGAGACGAACTGCAAAGCCAGAGAATTACCTCAACCCCAAAGAGCCATTTGGAGGACGATGGGCGCAAATGTGTCAACAAGCTTTTGAGTCCATTATTGACAAACTTACTTCTGCGCCAGTTCTGGCATTTGCTGATCCCCGGAAACCATACACACTCCACACTGATGCCAGTGCCACAGGTCTTGGTGCGGTGCTGTATCAAGAGCAGGATGGAAAAAACAGAGTCGTAGCATATGCCAGCAGAGGTCTTTCCCGGAGTGAGTCAAAGTATCCCGCCCACAAATTGGAGTTTCTTGCTTTGAAATGGGCGGTGACTGAAAAATTCCACGACTATCTTTATGGTGCTCAGTTTACAGTTGTGACAGACAGCAACCCATTAACATACCTCTTATCATCAGCAAAACTTGATGCTACCGGTTACAGATGGCTTTCAGCTTTGTCCACTTTCACCTTCAAATTAATCTACAGAGCAGGAAAGCAGAACTCGGATGCTGATGGTTTGTCTCGCCGACCTCATGGTGAACTGTCTGATGATCCTCTGTCACAGAAAGAACGTGAGCGAATCTGGAGATCTGCATGGCGACATCTCAATGAACCAGATCATGTCTCTATTGACCAGCATACCATCAAAGCAGTTTGTGACTGTCATCTGGTGTACAGTTCAAGCACTGATCCTGATCTTGCTCTGGTGTTATCCATGTCTGTCAATGTCAACAGTCTGCCTGACAGTTTCACGGACGACATCCAGTTCACCTCCATGGTACTCCCCCAAATCTCAACAGCTGACCTTGCAGCCAAACAACGCCTTGACCCTGTCATCCGGCATGTCATAGCTCAGGATGAGCAAGGAGAGTCACCACCACCATTCCTGAGGGAAGAACTTCCCGATCTACCTCTATTACTGCGAGAAGTAAATAAACTGAAGCTCCATAACACCCTTCTCGTCAGGAAGAGACAAGTGGGAAGTGACTTCACATACCAGCTAGTGCTACCCGAGGAATATCGACCAGTTGTACTACACCACCTACATGATCAAATGGGTCACATGGGAATTGACAGAACGCTGGACTTGGTCCGTTCCCGGTTTTATTGGCCTAAGATGACGAGTGATGTGGTCAATAAAATAAGACACTGTGAAAGATGCGTGAGATGCAAATCTCTATCTGAACGAGCCGCACCTCTCATCCCATGGAACTGGTGTGTGTGGATTTTCTCTCTGTGGAACCAGATCGTGGAGTCAAAGACATACTTGTCATAACTGACCATTTCACAAAATATGCCATTGCTGTGCCAACACCAAACCAGAAAGCCAGGACTGTTGCCAAATGTTTATGGGACAACTTTCTTGTGCATTATGGTATCCCAGAACACTTGCACAGTGACCAAGGCCCTGACTTTGAATCCAGAATCATCCGAGAGCTTTGTGAAATGGCTGGGATCCACAAAATAAGAACCACTCCATACCATCCAAGAAGCAATCCTGTTGAACGGTTTAACCGAACATTACTGGATATGCTAGGAACACTCACAGCTCAACAGAAATCCCATTGGAAAGATTTCGTAAAACCCCTGGTGCATGCATACAATTGCACAAGAAATGATGTTACAGGTTTCTCACCATATGAGCTTATGTTTGGCCGCCAACCTCGCTTTCCGGTGGACTTGGCCTTTGGACTACCCCTTGCCAAAGAAGGATCAACATCCCACAGACAATATGTGGAAAAACTAAAGTCCCACCTAGAAGAAAGTTACAAGCTGGCCATCGAAAACTCTGAAAAGGTGATGAAACGTAACAAAAACAGATTTGATAAAAATGCCACTGCATCACAGCTGAATGTTGGAGACAGAGTTCTTGTGAGGAACGTGCGGCTAAGAGGCAAACACAAGCTTGCAGATAAATGGGAGTCATCTGTGTACATTGTAGTGAAGAAAGCCGGCACTCTTCCTGTGTATACAGTTCGACCCGAAGGCCAAGACAAGCCCCTGAGAACTTTACATCGAGACCTCCTATTGCCCTGTGGGTATTTACCACCTTCTGAAAAGGAAAGGCTTACTAAGCAGAAGAGAAAAATGCTTGTCTTACCCGTGTCTCCTGTACGTGCTGATGATGCTGATGACAATGACGAAGAGGAACTCGTCTCATACCTACCTGTTCCTTTCTCTGCTGAACCGGTCACCTTCACAACAACCATTGACTTACCCAATACTCCGCAACCTGTTCCACTTATCAACCAGCCAGATGTCCCCGTAGTATTGGCTACAGAGTAAGAGAATGCTATTCTCCCAGAGGAACCTGTACCTGTTGAAGAGGAACAAGTTATTGCTAACGGAACCTTGGAAGCTGGCTTTGAGCCAGTTGATCTTGCAGAAACTTCTCACGATGAAGAAAGTCTGTCTTCTGATTCGGAAGCATCCAGAGGTAACTTGTCACAACACTCACCTACTGAATCAGAGCCTCTCAGTCCTGAGGCAGAACCACTCTTGAGGCATTCAACCCGCGCCAGGAATCCTCCTGATCGGCTGCAATACATCAAGCCTGGTAAGCTTCTGTTAAAGAGCGTTCAGACCTTTCTGCATGGGTTAAGTTCTGTCTTCTCCTTCGCTCTTCAAGACGATGAAGAAGAGGAGACGATGCCTTCACACCTCAGCCAACCAGTCATTCGGTGCCAGCCTAGTCCATGTACGAGGACGTCCATGAGATTGGGGGGGAGAGTGTAACCACGGTAACTTCTGACCCCACTTCCGCCAGTCCCTTAATTGTGGCGGGAATGAACCCTGTATAAGTTCCGGGTCAATCAGCTGCATGTCCCTGCTCCTCTGGCTGCTGTTGTCCCTGTGGTTGGCGTACTTGTCAGATATCGACAAGTTTTACACTACAGACCAGTTGACAGCGTGCAATAACCCGGCCGATTCATTCATCTTTACACTACCTCACAATCGACTCAACGGTGAGTTATTTGTTTGTTTTGTCACAATTAATGAAAATGCGGAGCCGCGATCGCACATCCTAAAACGCCGGTAAGCTAATGCTAGGCTAGCGACAGTAAGTGCAATTACTAGTTTTATTTATTGAATATTGTTGTTTTTGTTTATTCCATTATGGCCGAATGTTGACTTAACGTATCTAGAGTTGAACGAGTGATTTGATTTTTGTAGTTTTGTCCGTTTTGGATGTTTTTTGTTACTTTTCTGATGAAATGCCAAAGCGGCCTATGAGATTTTGCATTGAGGTAAATTCCATTTAGATTATTGAATCTGTTGCGCAACACCTGTGATTAAATGAGTTTTGTAAATATATTTGATTAACTTTGGATAATGTTTATTAGCTTTATGGCTGATATACTTTGATGGGACCCATGAGAATGTTTTTCTATAATAGTATTTTGAATGAAATTCATTATAAGAGATGATGGTTTGTTGATTGTTGTGTGGAACATGGCATTAATTACTTGTCTTTGTTATTTATGGATATATGTATTTATTTTGTCACAGCAGTAGAATGCTGTTTCATTTTCTTCTGTGAATGATAATTTATGTTTTTGACCTTGTTTAGGTCAGGTTTTTTTTTTTTTCTCCCGCGATCAGCCCTGATCAGCGCAAGATGGCGAGCCACCCGACCACCGCTACGTTGCGGTAGGAATTGTGAACCTATGGACTGAATCACTGAATCAAACTGTTGACACATGACCTATCACAGGTCCATGGAACTAAACTAAATCACATACTGGACTACACCTCATTCAACCTCCTTTTGGAACCTAATAAGCTGTTTTGTATTGTCAACATTATTTTTGGTTGTGATATATATGCATATTCTTTTTTTTTTTTTGTACATCCGTCTATACATTTCTCATAACAAACATTTTATATATATATATATATATATATATATATATGTGTGTGATGGCATCAGCCACACAGGGGTAAATTAGTCCATTTTTCACTTTATTAGTTTGCTTTGCAGTTTTCTTCATTAATCATTTGGTTAAACCTAACACTGGTATTATGAGGCGCGCACATAGTAACATTGTGTGGTTTTTCTAAAATGTTTTGTTATATTATGTTTCTCTTTCTTTGAGTTACCTGGGTTTGGGCGGTGGCTGTTTCCTGTCTGGGCAAAAGGCGTGGCTGAGGACTCTGGGGACAAAATGCCTGCTCAGCAGGACCAACCATGGGCTTACCAGGAGCAGGGGTGTTTTAGGCTTAGTTAGGTTATTCTGTGCTTAGTTAATATTAGTGTGTGTTTTTGTTTTCCCCCCTATTGTGTTCAAATGGTTTGGCCAAATCATTATAAAAGCTACCCTCATGTGTCTTTTTAATTAGGTCAGTTTGTGAGTTAAGTTGTGTCTCACTTTGTTTTGTTTAAGTTTCTGGAAATTACTTTTTGTAGAGTTATATTTAGTTGACCTGTTTTATGGGCCTGCTAAGTATGGTTTTGAATTTTGTTAATTTTGGACTTTTTGAGGGTTAAAATAAAGAAAACCCTTTTTGAAGATATTTTTTTGCCTGTGTCCTCTTTGCTTTGGCTGCTTGGTCCCTCACTATCTATCTATCTATCTATATATATATATATATATATATATATATTGAGCTCAACTTTGATTTCCTGTGTTTTATTCACACCCCCTCAGGCTCCACAGTCGAACCTTATTCTGATAGCTCATTGTCTATGAGGCTGCAGTCAGGCGCCCTGGTCCTTTAACCGCATTACAGACAGGTGGAGACAGATGATTGGCTCTGGCAACCCCCTTAAAGGGAGCAGCTGAAAGAAGGTTTGGGCTGATTTATTTATTTTTTAGCCCTGATTAGTGACAGCAGGCCCTGCTAGCCTGCTGGGGGGGTGTCGCACTGAGTTTATTTAACCTCCCCCGGATGAGCGGCTGTAAGCTTTGATTTCTCGGACCTGGTGCAGCAGGTTGTGGGAGCGAATCTCCAGTGCCTGGATCTTTGCCAACAGCTTCATGTCCTCTACCTCGTAGTCTGGGATGATCTTAAAGCCGTACTCATCATGATCCCTGAGGACACAGCAGATGTTTAACACATTCATCAGGTCTGGAGTAAACAGTGAAAAATTTGATCTATTTAGAGTTTCTTCTTCTGAGTTTTTAATTGTCATGTCAAGTGACTCTTGAATGAGAAAGAAGCAGGTTGTGTCTGTTATTTTGTCTACCCTGCTGTTCAGGTGCTCGTACCTGTGCACACTGAGCTTCGTGACTCTCTTCAGCTCTCCCTTCAGAGCGTCCTCGATCATTTTCTGCACGGCCTCCCGCTGGGCCGGATGCAGAGATTTGATCTCCTGCAGCCTCCGCAGGACTCCCAGGTAACGGCTCTCCACCTGACAGTTAGTGGCCTCCAGGAAAGCACACTGCAGCCAATCAGAGGGCAGGAAAAGGCATTAATCACTGTGCTGTAGGCTGTGGGCTGTAGCTGGCCCATAGCAGCTCTGTGTGGTGGTGGAGTGTTTAAATGAACAGAAATGGCATCAGACCGACCTTCACCATCAGGGTTTTCTCCTGCTCTGAGCTTTTCCTCCACAGTTTGGTCAGCTGGTAGATCTCAGAGTTCAGAAACTTGTTCTGAGTCTTATATGCCTCGATGTCATCCTGCAGACACAAACACAGACAACCTGGGAGGTTTAAGAGGTTTTAGACTCAGTAACGTAATATCGGCTGTTTCTTTACTGTTGATAGCTTCAGCTCATTTTGGAAGGTTTTTAAACTTTCTTTAAAACACAATCACTTACACTCTGTACCTTCAAGTAAAACTGTAATTCGCTGTAAGTTATCACTGTGCTTCACCTTGAGGTTGTTGTTCTCCTGCCGAAGCTGTCTGAGAGTCTGAGAGTTGATGCGGCCGGCAGAGGACGAGTCGGGGCGCCGCGGTTCTGACAGACACGCTGTCACCTGATCGGACAGCTTTATGATCACCTGACAGGAAACAGTCGCACAGTGAGTACAGCTGCAGATAGACTTCATGTTTTACTGTCACACAAAGCTCACAGGAAGCAAGAAAAAGTAAATGAGTACATTTACTCAAGTAGAAGTGCTTGTAACTCTAAGCACTTTCTATTTGTCTGCCAGCTGCAGGCGGTGATTCAACAACACAAAACTAGAATAAAGAATCGTTCAACTTCATTTCAGCCGTTCTCATGTTGCGTGGGTGCGTCCTGTTTTGGTTCAGGCAGGAAGAAGAAGCTGAGTCACAGAGCCAGTTACTGCCTAGATACGATACGTGACCACTGGGTGGAGCAGTTGATTGAGCTATATGGTCATAATGCACGCCACACATAAAACAGAATTAAAATGAAACCCTGACAGAGTCAAATATGCAGCCCGGAGGCCGGATTAGGCCCACCAAAGGTCCCAGTGCAGTCTTGGGTGGCTTTGAATGAAGTGAAAATTTAAAAGTTCAGATATCTGGAAAATAAAATCATCTCCTACTCGCGGTGTGAGAAAGCCAGCACAGGAGCAGAAGACTGCTCCTGTGCTTGAATGATAACGAAATGCTATTTAAACCTGCGACAGCAGAAAACTGAGTGAAGTTGTCTGTTTTAGACTTCGTAAGCAGCTCGCAGCATATTAAACATGAACCTTTTCAGAATGTGTTTGGACTTAAAAAGACATAATTTCTTTCTAAATATTTGTCTTGGATTCAGAAATCTGCAGTAAACTAATTTCACGAATTTGAGATCAAACTGCAGTGTATGTGGCACTCAAACTGACACAGCTGATCATTTTAAATAACTGAAACAACTCATGATTATGAAGGACGAGCTACCTAAAGAACCCTACTCTCAGCACGTTTTTTTTTAAATTTTTTTTATCGTCAGTCATAACTCCTGCAGCCTCCTCTCTCCTCCTGATGAATTTTAGGAATTGAGATGTTTCAGTGTGGCGTACAACAATTCAAATCCAGGTCAAAGGTAGGCGGACGGTCCAAATAAGGAGGCACAAACTTGAAGAATCAGAAAATATTTAAAAAAAAAAAAAAAAAAACACCCCCTGAAGAGACCTAAGTAACATCACAGAACACCAACCTGCCAACCGCTCTTTAAAAGTGAAGACACGGAGCTCGCTCAATGAGCATTTTGCTCTGTGATCTTCCTTAAACGTTCCCCTTTTTTGTTCTTTTGGCTACAATTCTCAGTTTTCCAACGAATCACATGGCACATCCATCATCTGGGCTGGTCATTTAGGTGAAGCGTTGAATGCACAGGAGAGGCCCTCTGTCTGATCTAATCAACATCCACCCACATTCGGTTTGTTTTGTGCTTTTTTTTTTTTTTTTTTTTTTTTTTTTTCCTGAGCCAGCAGCAGCTCCAGGAACAGCTCCAGATCTCAGAGAAACTTTCAGTCATGGAAACAAACGTGCACAGTTTATTTTAACGTGACCAACCAGAGGTCAGTCTGACAGCAACCTCTGGTTTGTCCTCACCTCCTGTTTGGCGTTGTTCTTCTCCTTCAGCATCCTGTTGTTGTGCTGCAGCTCGGCGACCTGCATGGCCTTCTCAGCCAGACTCTTCTTCACCACCTCCACCTCCATCTTGGCCTCGTCGAGCCGCCCCCGGAGGTCGGCCGCCTGCCGCTCGCGGTGTCGGAGCAGCTCCAGACGTTCCTGCTCATCCTCCTCTGCCAAAAACTCGGCACAGGTTCGCTTCTCCAGCTGAGAAGCCTCCAGCGCTTTGTGGAGGATCCACACCAGCTCCTGCAGGAGGCGCTGTGTTTGTCACTTTTTTCAGTGGCAGCAGAGATCAATAAAACTTTATGATTACTGAACGACTGATCACCTTCTGAGCTTTGACCTCCTCCATCAGCATCTCTTTCTCCTGCTGCAAGCGGCCTATCCGGTCTGAGGACTGAGACGCCATGTCTCTGCGGCGGACAGGCAAGGTGGACGCGCTGCGAGCCTTCACCCTGCGGCTGCAACTCTCAAACAGTGATGGTGACTCCCTGCCATCTGTAGGGGGCGCCTGATCAGCGGCATTGAGAAATGGTAGGGGAGGGGAGAGGCTCGGGGATTCAGAGGGAGTGCTGAGGGTTGGAGAAGCTGAGAAGTGACAGAGAAGGATTAAAAGAAGTCACACGCCTGGATGCTGAAGCGGGTAAACTTCTTCACAAATAAAATTTTTATCATTAGAGAAAAAATTACCAATAATCATCCTACAGATGTAATATTATCTACAGCTACTTTTAGTACCATTGATGTTAAGTTAGACTCTTTTTCTCCAATTGATCTTTCTGAGTTAACTTCAATAATTACTTCCTCCAAACCATCAATGTGTCTTTTAGACCCGATTCCTACAAAACTGCTTAAAGAAGTCCTGCCATTTATTAATTATTCAGTCTTAAATATGATCAACCTATCTCTAATAATCGGCTGTGTACCACAGGCCTTCAAGCTGGCTGTAGTTAAACCTTTACTTAAAAAGCCATCTCTAGACCCAGCAGTCTTAGCTAATTATAGGGCAATCTCCAACCTTCCTTTCATATCAAACATCCTTGAAAGAGTAGTTGTCAAACAGCTAACCGATCATCTGCAGAGGAATGGTTTATTTGAAGAGTTTCAGTCAGGTTTCAGAGTTCATCACAGCGCAGAAACAGCTTTAGTGAAGGTTACAAATGATCTTCTTATGGCCTCTGACAGTGAACTCATCTCTGTGCTTGTCCTGCTAGACCTTAGTGCCACAGGGTTCAGTGCTAGGACCAATTCTGTTTACATTATACATGCTTCCCTTAGGCAGTATCATTAGAAGACATAGCATACATTTTCACTGCTATGCAGATGACACCCAGCTCTATCTATCCATGAAGCCAGATAACACACACCAATTAGTTAAACTGCAGGAATGTCTTAAAGACATAAAGACCTGGATGGCCGCTAACTTTCTGCTTCTTAATTCAGATAAAACTGAGGTTATTGTACTCGGCCCTGAAAATCTTAGAAATATGGTATCTAACCAGATTCTTACTCTGGATGGCATTACCTTGGCCTCCAGTAACGCTGTGAGGAACCTTGGTGTGATTTTTGACCAGGACATGTCCTTCAACGCACATATTAAACAAATATGTAAGACTGCATTCTTCCATTTGCGCAACATCTCTAACGTTAGAAATATCCTGTCTCAGAGTGACGCTGAAAAACTAGTTATTACTTCCAGGCTGGACTACTGCAATTCATTATTATCAGGAAGTCCTAAAAACTCGCTGAAAAGCCTTCAGCTGATCCAAAATGCTGCAGCAAGAGTACTGACAGGGACTAGAAAGAGAGAGCATATTTCTCCTGTTTTGGCTTCCCTTCATTGGCTTCCTGTTAAATCCAGAATTGAATTCAAAATCCTGCTCCTCACATACAAGGTCTTAAATAATCAGGCCCCATCTTATCTTAATGACCTTGTAGTACCATATCACCCTATTAGAGGACTTCGCTCTCGCTCTGCAGGCTTACTTGTTGTTCCTAGAGTATTTAAAAGTAGAATGGGAGGGAGAGCCTTCAGTTTTCAGGCCCCTCTTCTGTGGAACCAGCCTTCAGTTTGGATTCGGGAGACAGACACTATCTCTACTTTTAAGATTAAGCTTAAAACTTTCCTTTTTGCTAAAGCATATAGTTAGGGCTGGACCAGGTGACCCTGAATCCTCCCTTAGTTATGCTGCAATAGACGTAGGCTGCCGGGGATTCCCATGATGCATTGAGTTTTTCCTTTCCAGTCACCTTTCTCACTCACTATGTATTAACAGACCTCTCTGCATTGAGTCATCCGTTATTAACCTCTGTCTCTCTTCCACAGCATGTCTTTTATTCAGTCTTCCTTCTCTCACCCCAACTGGTCGCAGCAGATGGCCCCGCCCCTCCCTGAGCCTGGTTCTGCCGGAGGTTTCTTCTTGTTAGAAGGGAGTTTTTCCTTCCCACTGTCGCCAAAGTGCTTGCTCATAGGGGGTCATATGATTGTTGGGTTTTTCTCTGTATCTATGAAGCGCCTTGAGGCGACTTTTGTTGTGATTTGGCGCTATATAAATAAAATTGAATTGTAAAGAAACTGATGGTGGTAATTTACAGGACAAACACAGACTAACAAGCTCTTAATAAAAACCCGAGGACTGAAGCGGACCATGGCCCAAATCAGGTACAAAATACTCAGTACAGGTGAGTCACAGTTCAGGCTGATGTTTATGTGTTTAGTCTGAAGTCAAAATGAAAAAGTCCCAGTTCAAGTCCAATTTAAAGTCACAGGTAACTATAGATGCATCTTCTTCCTTCCACATCTGATGGGCACCGCAGGCCTCAACTTTATTTCTATATAACCCCAAATCACAAAAATGCTGCCTTATTATCTCAAAGTAAAGGCCTTACAGTATTAGAGAGACTTCAGTGATTACATGATCCTCCATGTGGAGCACTTTATGACAGAAGATGCCTTCAACAGAAGCAGGATCAGAGTGGGGCAGCAATCTGTCTCGACCAAATATGGGTGGAAACATTCATAACATGGTTTGGTTCACTGTCACCTGTCACCTACACAACACTAACTACAAGGTTTATTAAAAAGAGAAATCTAATAGGAAAAGTAGAGAGTGTTCCTGAATCCAAACTGGGGAGCTCGTCTGTTATATTCTGCAGAATTTCAAACAGCTGAAGGCTTTTCAACGAGCTTTAAGAACAACCTGACAATGAATTCCAACAGTCCAGCCTAGAAGTAGGAAATCTGTGAACTAATATTTCAGCATCACTTTGAGGCCATGTTCTTAATTTTGTTGATGTTGCATATATGAAACAAAAAAGGCCTACATATTTGTCTAATGTGCGCACTGACGGACATAAGTGACTCCGAGACTCCTCACAGGGCTGCTGGAGGCAAAGGTAACACCATTCAGAATAAGGATCTGGTTGGACACCAAGTTTCTGAGGTTTTTAGGACCGCGTACAATAAAAAACTTCAGTTTGTGTGAATTTAAAAGGAGAAAATTTAACATCATTCAAGTCTTTAAGTTATGACTGTAGTTTAACTGATTTGCGTCATGTGGTTTCATAGATGAATAAAAATGGTATTACTGGTGTACTCTAAGCTCTAGCTAGTTACTGTAGTACTGCTGTAGTACTGTATATACATACTGGGGGTGTTGACTGTGTCGGCAATGTTCGGGGGAATCCAGGGAGGAGCTTCTACATGAAACACGCTCTGACTCCAGTCCTGGGATGACCTCTTACGCAGACAGTGGACTGAGTTTCTGTACTCAGAAAGAAGAAACATGAAGACCAACAACAAAACAAGTGGAAGACATCAGACTGTCTGAGCCGTTTAAATGTCTCAGATTTGTGGCCGAGGGGACTCACTGGATCTCGATGAGCGGATGCTTGAGCGACACGTTGGCGAGGGGAATTCGCGTCATCGGCACACTGGCGGCCCCCTCCCCGACCAGACCGATGGGGCTCTTCAACACTGGCAGGAAGTCATCTGCACAAACACACACAGACATTCAACACCTCAGACACACACACAAAGCCTGTGTGTTTTCTTCTAGCTGCTTATTTTCAATGAATGTGTGTTTGATGTTTAAATACTTTTTATTTGACCTTTACTTATACACTCTCTTATATAGTCTCATTAAGACTCGGTGTCTCATTTACAAGAGTGACCTGTGTCAGACAAACATTAAAATCGCAGCAATAGAAGAAACAATAGAATAGCTAAAATTGTCTAACGTTTACACATTCATGTCAAAAACAGGAACAAGTTCCCAGGGATGATTTCACAAAGTCATTTGTACGTCTTTTAAAGTCTACAAGTGACATCAGCTGATGTCATATCGTGTATCCCACAAAGATGGGGCAGAAAAAGAGGAATGCCTTCTTTCTGAGTTCTGTATGAACTGATGGTGACTGTAATAAAATCCTGAGACTGCAGACTATGACTAAACTGTTTGCATGATGTGTACTCTGATAAATAAGAAGGGAGTAAACCATACATAGATTTACAGATAAAATTATACCAATGAACCATCCTGCATATGGCCAGTGAGAGCCAGTCAACCAGAGAATATAAGTACAGTGGCGTGCCAAAGGTTTACAGCTGCTTGTAAATCTTAGTGCCCTGTGATAAACAGTCCATGAAATGGAGAGAAAGAGCAGAGGCATTCATCTAAATTTTATCGCTGTAATCCAGGAGGGGTTAACAGGTGGTAACAACGAGCCTTTTCCTTGCTGTGAAAGAGAAACACGATTGATTTTTGGAAAAAGAAGCCCAACTTCAGCCTCAGTTTCAGTAATTTTCACATAAACTAGTTTTTTTTCCTGCATTCAAAAGCAGTCTGAGCTGACACAGCTGTGACTGTATAAATTCAAAACACAATAAATAATTGTATCATCTGTGTAAAAATTAACCGAAGCATTAAGATTTTGTCCACAGCCATTAACATAAATAGTAAATAGTGCAGGCCCCACTACATAACCCTGGGGCACTCTCTGGAAGAGAGGCCACTGAGCTACATGCACTGCTGATGGTCAGAAAAGTCATTAGTAATACACCAAACTGCTTGGTCTGAAAGGCCTACGACCAGTAGCCTCTGGCATAAAATGCCATGGTCAATAGTGCTAAAGGCTTTTGAAAAACCAATAAAAAGAGCAGCGCAGTAGTTCTTTGAAAGGGCTTTCAAGGCTCAATAAACATCATTAAGAACTTTTAAGAAAGCAGTTTCATAGCATTGCAATTTCCTAAAGCCAGACAGAGAAGGAGATAAAGAAAAACTACTATAATCCAAGAAACTCTAAGTTGATTATTTACCAGACTAAGATCCAGAGTTTGGAAACTGGTCTGTACTGTAGTTATTGACCATTGAAGAATCACCAGTTTTCAGTAGGGGAGTAAAAAAAAAGGCACACTTCCAAATCTCTGGTAAAGGGTTCTGTTGTATGGAAAGATCAAAACACATCAACACTGGCTCAGCTATGACTCTTGCGTCCAGGCAAAAAAAGAAAGGTGACAGGAATATAAAGATGTTCACTCTTTTTAAAACTGTTGAAAAAAAGCTCAGGCTAATTGTTTTACGAGTCTGAACCTTAGCACACTTCACTGACGGGTCTTAAATTGTTTAATTATTACACTGAACAAAAATATAAACGCAACACTTTTGTTGCTCCCATTTTTCATGAGCTGAACTTAAAGATCTGAAACATTTGCTACATACACAAAGGACCCATTACTATCAAATATTGTTCACAAATCTGTCTGAGGCTACGTCCACACGTACCCGGGTATTTTTGAAAACGCAGATTTTGCTGTGCGTTTGCACCTTTCGTCCACACGTAAACGGCGTTTTCGGTCACTGAAAACGGAGATTTTTTAAAAAGGCCTGCCAGGGTGGATATTTTCGAAAGCTCCATTTTTGCATTTACTTGTGGATGAGGAAAACTGAGAAAACGCAGCGTCAAAGGTGTGCGCCATGTTATTGTTTCGGTGAAATTAATTTCTACAGTGGGGGACAAAATACTGTTAACTGTACTCTCTGCAGTGTTTAAATGCTTACACATACACACACAGTTACTATCCCTGCACACATAGGTTCTGCTTCTTTGTGCCATCTTTGTTTACTATTTCCCACCGAGGCTTCTAGACTTCTGATTGGCCAACATTTCTACACGTTTAGGAATATATCGCCACCTGTTGCTTTGGCATGTTCCTAGCAGCGTTTTCCTTCACTTTTGCGTTTTCAAAAATATCCGTGTACGTGTGGACGTAGCCTAAATCTGTGTTAGTGAGAACTTCTCGTTTGCCGAGATAATCCATCCCACCTCACAGGTGTGGCATGTCAAGGTGCTGATTAGACAGCATAAATATTGCACATGTGTGCCTTAGATTGCCCACAATAAAAGGACACTCTGAAATATGCAGTTTGATCACACAGCACAATGATACAGAAGTCGCAGCTTTTGAGGGAGCGTGCAATTGGCATGCTGACTGCAGGAATGTCTACCAGAACTCTTGCCTGTGAAATGAATGTTAATTTCTCTGCCATAAGCCGTCCTCAAAGGCGTTTCAGAGAATTTGGCAGTACATCCAACCGGCTTCACAATCGCAGACCACATGTAACCACACCAGCCCAGAACCTCCACATCCAGCACGTTCACCTCTAGGATGGTCGACCAGGTGGAGACCAGCCACCCAGACAGCTGCAGCAACAATCAGTTTGCATAAAAAAGAATTTTTGCGAAAACTGTCCGAAACCATCTCAGGGAAGCTCATCTGCATGCCCGTCGTCCTTATCGGGGACTGGACCTGACTGCAGGTCGTCACATGACAGCAGTTTGTCACATGAAAGTGTGTTCCAGTTCCTGCTAATGTTCAGCAACTTTACACAAGTATTGAAGAAGAGTGGACCAACAGCCCACAATCAACAACCTGATCAACTCTATGCCCATTGCGCACCATTTGCCTCACACAGTGCAACACATCTATATGTTGCACTGTGTGAGACAAATGGTGGCCACACCAGATACTGACGGGTTTTGCGACTTCTGTATCATTGTGCTGTGTGATTAAACTGCATATTTCAGAGTGGCTTTTTATTGTGGGCAGTCTAAGGCACACCTGTGCAATATTCATGCTGTCTAATCAGCACCTTGACATGCCACACCTGTGAGGTGGGATGGATTATCTGAGCAAACGAGATGTTCTCACTAACACAGTTTAGACAGATTTGTGAACAATATTTGATAGTAATGGGTCCTTTGTGTATGTAGAAAATATTTCAGATCTTTAAGTTCAGCTCATGAAAAATTGGAGCAAAAACAAAAGTGTTGCATTTATATTTTTGTTCAGTGTATTTTTTGTCCCCCTTATGTAAAATTATTTGCACTTCTACCTCCATTATCTTTTTCTTTTAAAATTTTCCATACTAGAGGTCCAATAATGTGATTAATGTGAATTCTAGATAGTTAGCTAGATTGCTAGATAGATAAAACGATAGCTAGTTAGTTAGATGGATAAGATAGCTCGACAAATAGGTATTATATGCACAACAGTGATAAAACAAAACAAAAAAATAAAAATACGTTTAAGTTAAAGAAAAGTAGAAAGCAAGACTAAAATTGTGAAAGAGTTGCAGATTGTAGTAATAAATAATGTTTAGACTATAAATAAAAGAAACAGCTACAAAAAGGTATAATCCAGAAATGTGTGTGCCTGAAAGGTGTTTTATAATATAATAGGAATGATTTACTGAAGTAGTTGAGTAATTCTGATGCCTAAACAACACAAACGTAGATAAAAACAATTTTAAAAAATGATTCTTTTAAAAATTAAGAAATTTTGCGATTTTCACTGTATATATTGGGATGAGTCTGGGAGGATCTCCAGGCCATGTCATAAAGACCCTGCAGGGGGCACTGAAAGATCTCCACGCTGTCAGATTAGGCTCTGAACACCTACATGAAGGATAATTAAAAACAAACAAACAATGGAGCAGTCTCTGTGAGCTGAGCTGAGACGTAAAAGTGCTGAACAAGCTGGGACATGTACTGAATACCTGAGAGCCAGGTGAGCTGCTCCAGTAGTCAGACTGATAAACAGAGGAGGTTCAATGCTTGTTTTATACAAATTTTATCTCACGATAAAAAAATGAAAGAATGAAGCTCTGAGCTGTGCCACTCTGTTTTTTTTTCCTTCCAGCAGGTGTTTGCTCACCAGTTTATATTTAGTCTGTGGGGGTTTCCTCTCATTCAGTCGCATGCAGCTGATCTGCAGTCAGAATCGCTTCCTGTCCAGATGATGATGTAACTGAACCATAACAGGAAATGATCCTCAGCTCCACAGGGCGACATCACAGAGCATATCGAGCACCACCAATATTTGGTGAAATGAGCCGTGATGGCCTCTTAAAAGTCAAATATTTTCAGAGGTGAAGTATTTGACTGCATGCTACATGAAGTACTTGGACTGATAACACTTTTTAGTACAAGCTTCATTCATGATTTCATTTAATGACATTTGCATAATTTTTGCTAAGTGAAGATTAAATTTTTAACCTTTTTAACCCTCTAATGCGCTTACTTGTTAATAGACAACAGTAGAGGCACACAACAGAAGTAAAATCACACTTTTTACTTCATCCGCAAAAGTATAATTTAAGATTAAGCCATGGGCGATTGTGGCTCAAGAGTTGGGAGTTCGTTTTGTAATCGGAAGATTGCCAGTTCGAGCCCCGGCTTGGACAGTCTCGGTCGTTGTGTCCTTGGGCAAGACACTTCATCCGTTGCCTACTGGTGATCTCAGAGGGCCTGGTGGCGCCAGTGTCCGGCAGCCTCACCTCTGTCAGTGCGCCCCAGGGCAGCTGTGGCTACAATGTAGCTTGCCATTGTGAATGTGTGTGTGAATGGGTGAATGACTGAATGTAGTGTAAAGCGCTTTGGGATCCTTAGGGACTAAGTAAAGCGCTATACAAATGCAGGCCATTTAAAAATGGTTTATTTGATCAAACACAGAAACTCAAAAGGCTGAAAGAGCTCATCAGAGTGCTTAATATTTTCAATTAGTTTGAGTCAGTGAACACTGTCACCAATTTTAACCTCATCTGTCAGTTGGAGGCTGTCCAGCATTGCACCTAAACACAGCATGACTGTGTTTACCACTGCTGTCATAGGAATGCTGTGCTTAGCTTCAGCTAGTCTCTGCCTGCTTAACACTGACGGATAACTGACCGTAGGCTGTCTGTACAAGAGGATGTTCAACTAAAAGCTGATCAGTGAATCCCGACATAATGCACAGAGAAATAAAACCAGACTGGATTCATGTTTAGTGCCTTTCAGTGGGGAGGGAGCGGTGAATTTCCCCACCTGCTCCTCTGCTTAATTTTTAATGGCCCTGCTGGGATTTTGATGATCTCCATCTCCAAACTCAGGTCCTAATTAGGATGATAAGGGTGTAAGAAGCACAGAGAGAGACCCTGTAAACTCCTTCATGCTGACCTAAACAAAAGAAAAACAGCCACATATATGAAGACACAATGAAAGGAAAAGCAGCTTCTTCTCTGTGACAAAAGTATAACCTGAAATATTTCTATGAAAAGAGGAACAAAACCAGTCAGTGCATGCTAAATGACTCGCTCGATCCTTTATTCTGACGCAATTTTAGACTTTCAGGGAACAGTGAGTCAGTCTGAGCCCCTCCCATGCCTCATGGAAGGATTTCCCAATTCTTGCTGGGACACAAAGGAGGAAGAGGAAGATAAACCACAGCAGTCACTCACTTCCTGAACATGAGAGACCAAACATGAACATGAGAGGGCCGATAAAGACAAAAGGTCTGAAGAAGCTTCTGGTGAGAGTCACGGGAAAAGCAAGTTAGAGACTGAAAGTCTGTTTCAACCACAGACTGGGTATAAAAATGAGATGGGAAACTCACAGCTTTGTAGCTTCTGCATTCTGAAGCCTCAACATTAATAGAGCTAGAAGTGACCACGTGTGGATGAGAGGCATACACTGTACAGGTGCATCACACAGACACAGAGATCAGACTTCTTCTGGGACCACAACTCATTTGGACAGCAAATGCTGAAAGTTTAGTTTTAGTTAGTGATGTGACGTTCTGTATCGAGGCTTCGAAGCTTGTGTCGAGTAATGGAGGGAGCGTTTCCGCGATGCGCGTATCGAGGCTTGCTTCATTTATGGGAGGAGCTGAAAATGATGACGTCCGAAGCCTCGCTGCCCGGCTGTACCACGTGACTGGTTCATGAAGTGGTTCGAACTTTGCCGCGAGATATGACAGCGATATAAACCCCTCAGACTTCATTCAAAATGTGGGTGTTTGATGGAGAGTTGCAGTTAGTGAGAGTTTGGAGACAGTTTGGAGGTTTATGAGAGTGAGGAGAGAAAGTCAGGAGAGAATGGAGCCAGCTAAGAAGAGGATGATGTCCTCCCCTGTGTGGGAACATTTTGATCTTATTCCTCCCAACAAGGTATGTAAATTTCTACAGAAGATGTATTTTCATAATACTGATGGTGCAATACAATATATGTTAAGCTGTCTTTACTTTTGTACAAGGTGAAGTGTTTGCTCTGTGCCAGGGAGCTGGGATATAACAACAACACCTCATCCATGCTTAGGCACAACAGAGCTTTGCATGAGAATAAGGGGAACACCGATTGTGGAGCAAGACCAGGTGAGCCATCAAATGTCATGATAATATAGCATGCAGTAATGTTACTAAATGATATAACAATATTATACAGCTGTAATAAGTTACGTGTGTGA
Source organism: Rhamphochromis longiceps (assembly GCF_057381845.1). Taxonomy (NCBI): domain Eukaryota; kingdom Metazoa; phylum Chordata; class Actinopteri; order Cichliformes; family Cichlidae; genus Rhamphochromis; species Rhamphochromis longiceps. The sequence goes on from NC_140558.1 coordinate 10,284,633, forward strand.
TATTTATATTTGTGCTTTGTCTTTATTGTCTTTCCTCAGGAGAACAATCTCCAATAGATGAAGACCTGGTTAGCATGGTGATTGAGGACTCCCAGCCATTTAGCATTGTGGAGGACAAAGGATTCAAAAGATTTGTTAAATCATTAAATCCTAGCTATGTTCTCCCCACTAAAGGTTATAAAAGCAGTGAAAATTTAGTTTTTACTGAATAAAATATGGGCAGGACTGAGGCCTCAGTGTGTAGCTGTCCATACCTCAACGTTACAAAAGCACAACCACTGTCCACACCCCAACCACACCTCACCTCACAGTAAATGATCATTTCCATTTTAAGCATTTCCAAATGATCATTTTCCATACTGCCAGTATAAATATACACAGTATACTGCCATCAATACAATATACATGTTTTACACACTCCTTTTGTTGTTGACATTTACAGGCTGTGTGCAAAAGGCCACACTCTTCAAATTCATGCCAACTAATATTTTTACGTCCAGTAGGTGTCCTACTAGAGCAAATGAAGCTTCAAGAAGCTTTGCGCTGGGGTGAACCAATTGGATGAAAAGCTTCAATGCTTCATGAGGCTTCATCTGCCCATCACTAGTTTTAGTCAACTGAACATCATCAGACTAGGAGACTAAATCAAAAGTTGATTCAGATTGGATCGCTGCCAAATTCGTCCTGACGAAAGTTATGATGCAAATTATGAGTTAACGAAATTAATAATATCTGTTAGCATTAAAAAGGCTCCCACAGCACAAACGCAGTCCACAGGTCCAGTTCAGGGACTCCAATTAGCTGAGGTGAATACTACTAGCTACAGCCACCTGGCAGTCATAAACGGATACGCCCCCTTTTTAAAAATCAGGCTGTAAACATGTTTTTCTTTCAGGAGTGACTCACTATGGCAGGGGTGGGCAATTCCAGGCCCCGAGGGCCGGTGTCCTGCAGGTTTTAGATCTCACCTTGGGTCAACACACCTGAATCACATGATTAGTTCATTACCAGGCCTCTGGAGAACTGCAGGAGCTAATTTAGCCATTTAAATCAGCTGTGTTGGTTCAAGGACACATCTAAAACCTGCAGGGACACCGGCCCTCAAGGCCTGGAGTTGCCCACCCCTGCACTATGGGGTCTGCTGGAGCCTCTAGTGGACGGTGGTTGAAGCTCACCAAACTGTAATTTACTGATATTTTCAAAATAAGATTAGACGAAGCAGATCTTCTGTCAGTGTTCAGGGCTTTTGTTTTAAATAAACTTTTATTGTTGCTCGCTGTAACTACATCCTGGAGAAACTTTAAAACAGTTAAGTTCATGTCTCAGCGTTCCATGTAGAAGCTCGAGCAGCAGCTCGCGCTGGTTTCTCACCTGCAGTGTTGTTGTTGTTGTTTGTTGGGTCTGAGCACATGGACATCATTCGGTGCTGCCAGCGCTTCACCTGTAGTTGCTGCAGCCAATAGAGCATCAGCTCCTCGGTCACAGCCTGGAGAGGGTGCAGGTGGATTAAGAGACTCCAAACACTTGCGACTCAAATCCAAAAATGCTTTAAGCAACATTTGGCCTCCTACCTTCAGTATGAAAGTCCGTTCAGGTGTCTTAATTTGGAAGGTACCCGGCTCTGACTTCAGTGGGTAGGTGAAGGTGGCACCGCTGAGCTCCACCCACCCGAGCGGCATCACGTCATTTGGTGTGCGGTAGTAGAACAGCTGGTTCTTCTTCTCCTCGTAAGTGAACCAGCGCTGCTTCCAGGCCCTCAGAGGCCCACCCTGCTTCATCAGGAAGCCGCACAGTTTGGGCTCCCCGGAAGGAAAACCTGCAGGGCCGGGCTGCATCTGGTCACAGAAAGCCTCAATGGTGAGAGGTGGAGCTGGTGGAGCCAGGGCGGATCTTTTAGCTGGAGGATCCAAGTGTCTTTTCTGGTCTGCAGGAGAAGGGGGAGGAGACTTGTGGGTGTTTAGGTGAGGAGGATCTTGGAAATGCTGAAGCCTCTCAGGTTTTTTCTCCTCTATGGACTCAGAAATATGGAGCTTATTCTGGACATCCTTTTCATCTGTTAGCAAAGTTATAAATGAGTTTCTTTTCTCATCTTTAGTTTTCTGATCTGCACAAAAAAGATCTTTGTGGTTTTGACAGTCCTGAGAGTCACCCGGTTCTTGTTCATGTTTTGGTCTGACAGAATCTCCAAGGTTCCTCTGATCTGCCCCCAAACCAGAATCTGTTGATTCAGGAAGAGGATCTAGTTCGGTTTGGTCTGGAAAGAGGTTTTCTGGTTGTGGTCGATCTGGTTTTGATTCATTTTTTGAAGAAGTTGAATCTTTAGCCTTTAGCCTGTTTGTCTCTGGAGTATTTTCTGAGGTTTTCTCCGTGTGAGGATCCCGCCGGTCTGTTTTCTCTTTAGCCTGTTTGTTCCCTCCTGGCCTCTGGTTCTTCTGTGACCCAGGCACACTGGCAGACTCTGTGCTCTGGTGGTCCTTCTTCGGAGACTCTGTCTTCAGCGTCCCCTCGTTAGCGTGGGCAGGAAGTGAGCAAGACGAGGCAGAGCTGGGATTTCCTGCTGAGCCGCTTCCATTCATCCTGCAAAAAGAAAGACGGAGGAAGGAAATTGAGTTTAATGATGTTTGTGAGGAGACGTTTGGCGGTAAACCATCAAACTGGATTCTGAGAATTTCAAATCCAGGCTAAGTGCCTTTTTCCAGACAAGGAGTATAAATAAAGGCTGCATTTGGAAAAAAGAAAACATAGCCAGCAGGAGAAGAAATGCAGGGACACAAATTCAAAGTAAACCAGTTACACATTCAGATACACATCAGTTTGTGTTGAAATATGCAATATCACCTGTATGCAGTAAAATCATGTGGACAGCCAAGGTTCCTCAAACTCATTTATTTATTAAATGATTTTTTTAAATTGATTTGCTTACTTTCTGAGTGTTTACCTTATATAGACTGTAAATAAAAGATGACTATACCCACCTTAATGCCACTCATTAGTTTTAGTATCTGTCTTCAACCTCAGAGATAGCATATAGACCAGGGGTGCTCAATCCCAGTCCTCGAGAGCTACTGTCCTGCAGCTTTTAGATGCATCCCTACTACAACACAGCTGAATCAAATGTTTGATCACCTCTTCAGCATGCCATCAAGTTTGGAGAAGGCCTGATAACAAGCCATTCGTTTGATTCAGCTGTGTCGGAACAAGGATGCATCTAAAAGCTGCAGGACAGTAGCTCTCGAGGACTGGGATTGAGCACCCCTGATATAGACCATATCTGTATGACAGGGTGGAGTGTTATGTTATGCTAGCTAGCTTGACTGTCAAGCTGCATTCACAAACAGTACAACAGCATCACACAGACACATACCTGCTAATTACTGCACAGTAACATCTAAATAAAAGTTTAAGTTTAGAAATGGACTTACTGAATGGTCTGTTAGTACGATTACGCACACAGCAGCCATATTGTTGGCTAGATAATAATAATAATTATTAAAATGACAACAAAAGGCTCTAACAGCACAAACATGGCCCTGAGGTCTCCAATTAGCTGAGGTGAAGCCTAGCAGACAGCTAGCAGCTGCAGCCACTTCTGTGAACTATGGCTATATCTCATTTAAGGGACGCATTTCGAGCAGCCTTCGAATTGGGACAGCCTTCATCGCGTCGCGGTGACGTAATTGGCCTTAAAATGCGGCCTTTAAGGCTGCAGACCCTGAATTGGGATACAGCCTTTCTGCAGGTCAGCCAAAGAGGCCACACCCCTTTTGAAGCACGCTGTAATCAAGAATAACATGGGAGTCTATGCTGTAGCCTCTAGTGGACATTAGAAGAACTGCATTTTTTTTCTGTCTTTTTTTAAAGCCCTGGGGTTGGTGATGAAATTCTATTGGTTCTATTTCGAAGTTCATGCTTTAATTTGTAAAACTAAAAACCATTTAAAGAGAAAAGAATCCATAAATAGTAAGAGCGTGCTGCAAGCGGACAGAAAAAAAAGAGAGTTGTATTGTTATTTCTAAGTGCTGGGCTGACAGTTGAACATTTTCCTGTTTAGAGAAACATCAGCTTTGCTTTGGGTGTGGATTTTGTTGTGCGTGCAATGGCAAGCGTAGTCAGTGTCTTAATGTACAGTATAGTGCCTACTGTATATGTATATGAAGGTATACAGTCTGTGGATCATCATTTTAAAATTCAGCTGAGAATGCTAAAAGTTTTTTCTCTACTGAGAAATAAAAATCAAATAGGACCAAACCTGTAAATAATTATTTTTCCATTCTTTCTTCTTTTACTGAAGTCACGTGTTTGTATATAGTCTAAAATGTGTGTTCGACTCTTTATTCACCCGTTGGTGGTCCAGGAGCAGAGCACCATGATGCGTGAAGCTCTAAAAACACGTTTTAGTGTTTTTTTCCCGCAGTGGAGGACCTGAATCCTTCTTCTACTGAAGAAAAGCACCAAAATAAGCACAAATCTGATGAGTTCTAAAGTAATGGGACCTAATTACAGGAAGTGGTTCAGGTCCAGGGAAGCAAAACATCTAAATGACAATCCATATCTCTGCATCTCTATACACACAGATATGAAGGGGGAAAGCCAAACTAGAGTAGCGGCTCTTGACTGGTAAGCGTGGCATGACCTTCTCATGTGGCAGGTCAGCCCACACGTATTTGTGGAATATCCAGTTCAGCTTAACTGCAGACCTGTGCTGTGCAGATCATGCATGTTACTGACTGCTGTTATATTCATGGATTTTTCCAGACAGCCTTCAATGAGTTTGGAAGGAGGCCGCGTCCTGTATGGACTGTTGGCTTTCAGTTAAACGGGTTTCAGATAGGAAAACCAGCTGCCCTTTAATTTTCTATTGACTACTAGACTCATTTTATTCAAACAGCTGAAAGGGGAAGATGGTAAAGGTTCCCCACATTCTGCCTTTGTCTGACAGTGTTTGTAGAGCATGTGCTTCCAGTTCGAGGTATTTGACATTTAGTTTGTGTAAGCAGTGGTGCGGCATTTGGTGTCAGCGCTGATTCACACTCCAGAGACTTGAATTCATTCAAAGAAGCACTAAGTTCGGAGATTTTCCTTTCCTTTAATTTAGTCTGACCGATCCCATCATTTAATGCCTTCCCTTTCCTCTGTAGGTGTTTCAGCTACCTGGAGGGCAGGGCTGACTGGGTTTTCCAGTCTATAAAGCTGTTGCTAGTACTTGCTCTGAGTTAGTTCTTTGTTTTTCTTCCTTGCACCTCTCACAATCCTGATTCTCCCAACTTTCACTTTTGTTGACTTACCATTCATTTAAGTTACTTCACTTTGTTTAATGTGTAATATTTTTAAAATGCTTCAGAATAGTGTGTTTGTTTTTTATCATAACTTTCTGAGAATCACTGTGACAGACTGAAGATCTTTTTTTAAAACAAATTCTATTGTGTTGTCACACTTAGTGTCAGCTGTTTATGAACACCTGCTTGGGATTTTGTGGGTCATTGTACGGAAACTGATCTAACTGCGCTGATTCAGAGTGTGCTTGATGCAATCGTCATCATGGGACAATGGCTAACACTAAAGTGTGAGATGGGTTGGAAACCCTTAAAAACCACAGATTTAAAGCAAGAGTGCTCTGTGGCCATTTTAAAAGACATTTAGCTTCTGGGGGGAGCTTTTCCCTCAATGCTGTTTTGTACATGTCAGGTTTTGGATCCAGTTCCAGATGAAACTACCAGGCTAATATTAGACTGGCAGGAAGAGTAAGAAAGCTGAAAAGGTTAGATCTGCATGACACTAAAGGGTGAGAAAAGAAAATTGCTTGAAATCAAATTAAGTGTTCAACAGGGGGGGAAAGGATCCAAGCAATGCTAAAGAAGACGTTCATGGGAAATTCTTCACCTAGGACAAACTCCTTTCAGCAGTGGTGTGTCTCATGCCTGTATTTCCTCTCATGCTATTTAAGTATTGGTGTGTGTTCAGAGCGTGCTAACTGGAAAAGCTGAGACAGTGCTGATTTAAAAGCCTAAGCGCTGCTTCCAGGAACGTAATGCAAGCATTTTAAGTGCTGAAGAAAAAACAAGCGATGGTCTGCACGTGACTTGTTTCAGTTGGGGCTGCTCCGCTGCAGGTGTGACCGCTTTTAGAGTTCACCGTGTCGGTCCCACAGCATACTGCTTGTCATCTGAGTGAGCATGAAATGATTCATGTTTGCGGCAGCAGCTTTGGCCAATATGTCTTGTTATCTAAATGTTTGTTTGACTTGGAAAAGTTTTGGCATTCTCACAGCTCACTGCACTGCCCCCGAAGGCCCAACCCAAAGCCAAACCCTCAAGCACGTCAGAGGTTTATGACAGTTTGAGCCTACTACTCATTAAGCTTATTTTACTCCTGTTGCTCTATCCTTTGGTAATGACTTACAACTGTGAGATATTTATGAGTGACTCCATGTTATTTCATCTAACAGAAACAACAGACACTGTCACCTCTCTGTGTGGAAGTCATGTATATGATGTTTATCCATCAGCGTGAACAGTTACGCCATGGCAATCCCAGGCTGCAAAGGAAAAATCAATATTCTCTGATTGATTTACAAGTGGTTGCAGAAAGTTGCTGTTGCAAGGTGAAACTGCTTTGGTTGCTGACAGATTGCTGCAGTTGCCTGTAGTTTGGGTGGAAGATGCCATCTTGTTTGCAAACATTTGACAGCTGCTAGCTAAGTTAGTTAAAACAAAGACTGTGCCTTCAAAGTAAAAGTCATTCATGTCTTGTGGAATGTGTCTGGCAATGAGGCCCAACCTTTACTTTGAAAGTTATCTGTTTCCTGTTTGGTTTGCACTACTGCTAGTGGTTAGTTAGTGAGTGTTTGCAGACAAGTGGCAACCTTGCACGCAAAATATGGGTGACTATGGCAACTTCCTAGTAACCACAGCAATTAAAAGGAGTTTTTCTGGTGCAGCACCCTGTTTGCAACCAATATCACCCCAAAACGGCCAGCAACCTCTAGCAACCACTGTAAGGCACCAGGAAGAAGTGCTAGTGGCTCTTGTCTAATTTAATGCAAAACTACAAACTTAGCCAACCTATAGAGCACCCTCTGCTGGTTGATTTATTAATATAATTCTGCCTGTTTCCTGGTTTTTAGCCATGCTCAACTGAGATGCTCTGCAGACAGGTGTTGTGCCAAAAACTGATTTCCAATGTTTCCGTGTGTTTTTTTTTTTATGTGTAATATCATTATATATGTTGCTAAATAGACTTTGGTGAACAGGTATTACAAAGGGGTGTATATGAAATAAAAAAAATACCTGTGTTATTGTACTTACATTATAATCAATCAGCTCCCTTTTGTCCACTTAAAATATGTTTACAGAACTATTTTTGCATTTGTTGCAATTTCAGCTGTCCCCTTGGCCCGATTACTCTTGAAAGAGATCTTTTTAAAGTCAACAAGAATTTTTTTAACTGCATAAATAAAGGATACAAAAAAGTCACTGCCAAAAACTGATTGCGGCTTCTACCTTGTTACAGGAATGTTGTTTGTTGCTTAAGATGCCTTGATATCATTCATGAGGGATACATTTGACATATGTTTCACATATTATAGACCAACAAGTTATTTATAGCAGTTTAAATACAAACAATCAGTTTTTGGCAGACAATCACTTTTTGACACAACACTGGCTCTGACTTCGGGACATTTGTTTCATTTGTCTTCTAGAAAGACTTTTTGTTTTATGACGTTAGTACAAACAGCTCGTCATAACTGAAATCAGATGTGTTTTTCTTGTTCGTTTTGGAGGTGGATCTCTGACTGATGAAGAGCATCACTGACTTTGCTTTTTGAGCATGAAGTGATGGAAACATGAGCAGCAGGCAGGAACGCAGTTGATCCGGTCACAGAATGCAGCACAACACCGGCAGCCTGATAGGAAGTGAGCAAATACTTCATGCTTTTAGGAAAGCTGCTTATGCTCACTGATCCCATTCTCTCTCTCTCTCTCTCTCTCTCACACAAACACACACACACACACACACACACACACACACACACACACACACACTCACTGGTAATTACTGCAGTACTTCATACAAAACTGTAAAAAATACTTTTAAATCGTCCTTCCTCTCAGTACAAAGTCTCTACACGTGTCTACTCCCGCTCATACTTACACACACATTAAAGTAATTTTTCCACTCAGCGGAACTCCACTGTTACTTTGATTACTTATTATTACTTTGATATTTAAGGACTTCTGTAACAGCAGAAACAGTTGAGGGTTTACCTGAAGGGGCGGGGCCTGAGCCCACCTGGCGGGTCTGTTCGTGTTTGACTGACAGCCGCTGCAGCTGTTAAAGAAATCACACTGAGTCACTCCACCAGCTCCTCACTTCTTCTCCTCTTCTGGACTTCTCCCTCTCCTCGTTCCTCTCCTCCTCCTAGTCTTCTTCTTCTTTTCTGCTTTACGTCCTTTTATTCTGACTTCTCTTTCTTCCGGCTCCTTGCCATCCACCCCTGCGGCTGGGAGCGCTCCTTTCAGCGCCACGGCCCAACAACACGGAGCGAAGACGTAACTTCCGGTAAGACATTTCAAAATAAGACCAGTTTTGGAAAAGTTCCTGTGATCTTCAAAATAATGTGTACTTTTGTAACATCAAAAGAATTCACGCTACTTAATAGCTAGACGAGGAACTTTTTAGGAACACTTGCACTTGAAATATTTTATTTCACTTTTTTAACTTCACTAATTACAGAACTGTTTAAAAAGTTTTAAGCCGCCCATCATTTTTTTTATTTTTTGCTTCCAAGCGTCCAGACCTTCTTGAGCAGTATTTCTTCATACTTTCTGAAGAACTGTCAATGCTTTTCTTTGGACATTGGCTCCTCTTTCATTCATTTTCAGTACACCTCCTGTACTAGACCATTTTAGAGCAATGTTTTTGGTTTGTTTATAAGCAACTTCAATGCTCACCTATGAGTCATTCAAACATAAAAAAGGCAGATAACGAGATGAATCAGTGTTGTGTCTACACACAACTTAGCAAAGAGCTAATTTTAAACTGTGTCTTTAGGCAGCCTGTCATAAAATATATCATTTGTTCCATTCCTTTGGTTACATCTATGAAAAATATCAAAGATTAGACAGTTTGACAGCATAAAATTGTATTTTTGAAACGACAAGGCGAATCCTAAAAAACTATTAGCTGGCTGTAAGGAAGAGGACACCCTTACTATATTTATTGGTCCATCTCACTGTGTTTCCAGCCGCTAAGGGCCGCCCTGTTACACTGGCATATCTCAGCATGGTGTGCAGTGTGTCTTTAAAAAGATTGACACAGGACTTGAGAGAAGCATCTTGACCTTCAGGTAATCCATCTACTGATCACTGAAGTCTCATCAGGCTGTCAGGAAGTCATTCTTAATGAAAGGGAAAAGGGAGAAGGGGCTGCAGTATGTCAAATTCCACAACAAACTCATCTGAAGATCAGTGGCAACGGGTCTGATGGAGCAATGAATCCAATTTTAAAAAATTTTGTTCAAATCACCAGTAAGTATGGAGTGGGTTAGGAGAGAGGTACAACATGAACACTGTTTAATTTATTTTACCGAACGAATCATATGTGCATACATGTCATAGTCATAGCATATAATCACACTTATTATTTCCACTACAGAAACTAAGCCTGACTAAAAACAGAGAACATGAAGTTAAAGTTTGTCTCCATCTGCTGGCAGCAGGAAAAACAACAGTGTGGGGGATCGCATCCACAAAGCAGTCTTATCTAGATCCCATTTTCCCAGTAGAGGATGGGGAGCCAGGCATAATTTTATGGAACACAAGAAAACTTAAGAAACAAACATGTGAATGATAAAATAAAATAGTCTGGAATCAGGATCCAGTTCTGGCAGTAACTGAGACACCTGTGATCTCCTTTCAATCTGCTGGTTTTAAAGGAGGTCCTACAAGCTACTGAATCAGGAGATGTTTTTAGTTTGTCTGTATAAAGACCTGTGACAAAGTGAGAAGTGATCTCATCTGCACCAAAGCTGCATGAATTTATTTTGTTCTTCATTGTAAGTGTGTTTTCTTAGATATGAGCCTTAAGCATAAACAGCTCTTCTCCTCTGCATGGAAGCTGTTAGATGATTTGTTTCTATTTGGTTTTGATGATGATGGATGAAGGATGCATGAGCAGCTCATTCTGTTCTACAGAGGGCACAGAGGAGGGAGTCCATGACTAACTATCCATGACTTCTGTCCATGTCCGAGCCCCACATTCAGATCACTCCACCTTCATCATTCACAGCCAAAGTTTTAGTGTGTTGTGTTGAAGAATAAAAGCGGTGGCACACTTTTCAGTCTGCTGGACCTGGAATTAAAGCACCAGCACCAGTGTGGCCATGAAGAATCAGTGGGAAGAATAATTTGGTTATTCACATTTCTAGTTCTTGTCTCGTCTCTGTCTTGTCATCAGCATCTCTTTTGGAAGTCAGTTGTGTTCCCGGGATCATTTCTCTGTGTGTCATACCTTTGTCTGTCATGTCTGTTTGTTGTCGGTCCCTGTGTCAAGTTCACACGCCTCAGTGTGTGTGTGCTACTTTTTACAATCCCTCGGCTCGTGTGTGTGATGTTCAGCTCTGCCTCCCCTATCTCATCAGTTAGTTGTGTTCAGCTGTGCTCCCAGGTGCGTCCATTCTGCTCTAGTCTCCGTCTGTGTCTCGCTCTGTTCTTTGTCACGTCCTCCCTCATGCATTTTACTGCCTTTGTCATAAAACTAATTACTGTAGTCCAAGTGATGCATGAGCTGGTTTTGCGGCATCACTCTGAGACAGGATTCTGATTTCAGTCTGAACAGCGCCACATTAACACACCTACATCAGGAAAATCAAGAGTAACAAACTACAATTTTGTTTCAGTAGCATTAGAAATTTAATGAAGACATACAAAATTTTACCTTTATCTTCATTTTACATGAAAACACAATTATTTTTTATTAAAAATCAGCAAGAAAGTAAATTTTGCATTCATTCCAAGACAAAATGCTCACTTTTTCTGTACTCTGTACTCCAGATGTTTGATCTATTTTCTGATGATTTACTGAAGAAAACTTCAGAAAGTGCATTTTCAGGTAAATGTTCTATGCTCATATCAACATGTGAGATATATGGCAGCTCAAAACAAGTCAGAGCATATGATGGGTCTCCTTTTTACACGAGGATTATCTTTTAGCTCTGAGTCATATTTTCATCCATCCATCTTCGTCTGCTTATGCGGGGCCAGGTCGTGGGGGCAGCAGCCTAAGCAGAGAAGCGCAGACCTCCTTCTTCCCGGCCACCTCCTTCAGTTTGTCTGGGGGAACACCAAGGCGTTCCCAGGCCAGCCGAGAGATGCTCTCCACCGTGTCCTGTGGGACATGCCCGGAACACTTCACCCAGGAGTCATCCTTGTCAGATGCCTGAACCACCTCAACTGGCTCCTTTCGATGTGAAGGAGCAGCGGCTCTACTCTGAGCCCCTCCCGGATGGCTGAACTCACCCTATCTCTAAGGGAGAGGCTAGCCATCCTTTGGAGGAAGCCATTTCTGCCTCTTGTATCCGTGATCTCATTCTTTTGGTCACTACCCACAGCTCGTGACCATAGGTGAGGGTAGGGACGTAGATCAACTGGTAAATTGAGAGCTTTGCTTTTACACTCTGCTCTCTCTTCACCATAACAGACCGGTACAGCGTCTGCCTCACTGCAGCCGCTGCACCAATCTGTCTGTTGATCTCCCGCTCCCTTCTCCCGTCACTTGTGAACAAGACCCTGAGATTCTTAAACTTCTCCACTTGGGGCACTCCACCCTTTTCTAGATACATGCAAATCTTATTATTATTGTGAAATAGAGAAACACCAGAGATATTCACATGTTCTGTATAATATTCTGGACAGATCATATTGATCAAACAACCTTTGCATGCAAGAATGTTTTCCAACTACTTGAAGGGCATGGATCATTTGGATTTGCTTCAAATAAGTTTGGCTGTAGTTTTTAATAGAGCTATCTCCTGTGCTTTTGTAGTTATGATGGAATTACCTGATTTTCTAACAAATGAAAAGTAATTCGGCAGCACGGTGGCACGGTGGTTAGCACTGTTGCCGCACAGCAAGAAGGTCCTGAGTTCAATTCCACCATCAGGCCGGGGTCTTTCTGTGTGGAGTTTGCATGTTCTCCCCGTGTTTGTGTGGGTTCCCTCCGGGTACTCCGGCTTCCTCCCACCATCCAAAGACATGCAGCTTGTGGGGATAGGTTAATTGGATAATCCAAATTGCCACTAGGTGTGAATGTGCGAGTGAATGTGAGTATGAATGGTTGTCTGTCCTTGTGTGTTAGCCCTGCGACAGACTGGCGACCTGTCCAGGGTGTACCCCGCCTCTCGCCCCATGACAGCTGGGATTGGCTCCAGCACCCCCCGCGACCCTGAAAAGGATAAGCGGTAGCGAATGGATGGATGGATGAAAAGTAATTTAAAATTGCACTAAGGGCGACCATGGTTCAGGGGCTTGGGATGCTCATCTTGTAACCGGAAGGTTGCCGGTTTGATCCCCAACTCTGTCTGTCTTGGTCATTGTGTCCTTGGGCAAGACACTTCACCTACAGCCTACTGGTGTTGGCTGATGGCGCGATATGGCAGCCTCACTTCTGTCAGTCTGCCCCTGGGCAGCTGTGGCTACAACTGTAGCCTCCACCAATGTGAGAGTGAATGAATAGTGGAATTGTAAAGCGCTTTGAGGGTCCTGAAAAGTGCTATATAAATACAACCCATTATTATAAAACAGTGTGAAAATCTTCAATTAACTTAAATAAAATAGAAAAAAGAAAATGTAAGGATTTTTAAGAATGGGATTTTACGTTGTCTCAAATGTTTTTACAGAACACTTAAACTCGTAACAAACAAATAAAACAAATAAAGAAACAAATAAAAACTGAACTAAAACTCATTCTGGAAACTAAACTAAACATACAACCATTTAGTGATAACTGTTTTGTATTAACGGTTATTTATATGTTGTGAAACCATGACATCTCCCTGTAAGAGATATTACAGGATGCGATGCTCTGAGTGAACAACAGGTGGCAGCAGACTTTTACGTTTCTCTGCAGAGCGTCTTTAGGTTTGCTTCTCCAGAACAACAGACGATCCTGTCCACAGGTGCAAGAATAACAACCTCAGTACTTTAAACAGGAGTATGAGAATTAAAAGTCAAACATCTAAAATCTTCACAGTAAAAACAAAAACCCCAACAAGAAGTAAAACTGAAGAAATCAACTTTCTCTCTGCAGGGCAGGAAAAGTCTCCTGTATTGGTTACCTGTGTCCTCTGGGCTTCGCTGCATGTATTTACTGATCTCATGCGAACATGAGGATCAATTATTGTCCCGTGTAGGCCCCTGTAGCTTACTGAAGCAGAGAAAAACGAATTAAAGAGGCAAGAAGAAGCTGCCAACAGGAACAGAGCCGGCGGGGCGATGAGGCCAAACAAAGAGGATGGATTTCGGACTGAAGCCTAAACCTTCCTAAATCAGTTAGTCCTGAGCCCATCCTGACCTCTAATCTGCTCATCCGGCCTTTGAAGCGTGCACTTCAGGGGGAGGAAAACCGATCAGCCAAATGTCCCACTCTTAAGTGACAAAATGCCCTGAGGTGACACACACACACACTGTGAGGCAGCTGGATGAGGTAGAAACACTCCTGACTTTGTCTGTGATGTGTGGACAGCTGCAGCGAAGAGCAGCGCTGTGTCTGATCAGACCACCTCAGTCGAGTTCAACACAAGTCCAAGAGCAAGTATGATGACCGAGTGTCAGCAAAGTCAGGAGGCTGGAACGCACGTTTACAGGCTTTTCATTTCAAATGTCAAACACAGACAGACTGAGTTTCAGCTTTTACGAGACTAAAACAGAGTAAGGACATGTTGGGAAACCAATGGTGGTCCATCAGAACTCAGTGCCACCCACCAGACCCCCTCACAGTCAGCTGAGTAGTAAATTTAATGAAACCATACAATAAATGTTTCCACCACACTTTCAGTAATTTCAACAGTAACAACGTTAATTTAGAGTTTTTTAACTCAAATCATTTTTCCATCATTTTTTTAGCCTTGAGATGTATGCGTGTCATTTTCAGGACTGACATTTTAGCTCTTGAAGATGATCCTGGTTTATAAATGTAGGTAAAAATTCAAAGCTTTGTGTCTTTTCTCCAAAAGTGAGGAAGAACATATTTAATGAATGAATGTGTGAAATTTTTACTGACAGTGTGCTTCATTAGTTTTCCCTTCTAATCAGATCCTGGAAATCAGCTAACAGGTCTCAGAAACACAGGCACACATGTGCTACACATTTCTATCCCCGCAGGTTAAATGTACCTCCTAAGAACCTAAAAGTGATAATGCCTTTGTTTTTGAGGACCAAAAGAGTTAAAATCTGCACTGTTTCTCCTAGATTTAAAGTTGTAGGATCGGAAGACATTGTGTATTTGGGCAAATACAAAAATAAAACAGGTAAAACATTAATTTGATCTTTAGATTTTAGTGTATGCTGAAGTTACCAGACGATCAGTACTGGACAAACACGGTCTGCCCCTATGATGGGGGTTGCAGAGGAACCGCCACTTCTGCACCTCTCTGGACCAGTTTTCCTGGCTCTGCTCAGACTCCAGCAGGTCTTGTTTGGGTTCAGGGAGGATGGTAGTGGTTTATTTTTCTCCAGAAGAGTCCAAAGAGATGAAATTACATTTGCATTAAAGCAAAAGCTGATCTCTTTCTAACCAAACCAGCAGTAACAGGGTTACAGCCTTTACAAGGTGTTAGAGTGTTATTACTATAAGTATGAACCACTTTGCACTTAACTTGCTTGCATTTAAACTGAGGCTTCAAAATAACCTCCTGGATTTGTTCCAAGATGGCTGCCAAACAGGACTTTGTGGACATCCATAACTTTAAGTTCAGTGCTACTGAAGGTGCAACATTTCCTTTTCGAGTCTTCTTTCACGCCTTCAGTAAACAGCCTGTAACTCAGAAAGTTGTGGAAATGTTTTGGGGATTTTGTTTTTAAAGTTTCACTGCTTTAGTTTTTTTTTCTCTTCTTGCTTTATTGAAGAGAACGAGGACAAGCCCCGACAAGAGCTTAGAGGATTAAGTTCATTCTCACTGCCAGCCTGAATGAAAAAGCATCTGCACAAACACACTTCGCTCACGCGCACATTAATTCAAACACACACATACGTGGGGGGGGGGGCCTCAGGACTGAGCCCAGTCAATGGAAAGACCTCATAAGGATGGAGATCCTGCACTCGTGTGTGTGTGTGTGTGTGTGTGTGTGTGTGTGTGTGTGTGTGTGTGTGTGTGTGTGTGTGAGAGAGAGAGAGAGAGATCCAGTCCAGTGAACCCTGAAACATCCTGAGGCGTCAGACTGCAGCCAAAACTGAAACTGAATCTGCTTCGTCTTCACGTCCACACCCGGCTGCGTTCACAGGTTCAGCAGAGTTTGCAGCAGGTTCACTGAAGATGGAGAAGCGCTACCGGACCTTCTGCTCTACTCTTATATGGGAGAAAAGTATGGAAACTTGTTTCCACCTCTGAAAAAAAAAAACATGTTTTTGCCATCCATAACTCAAAATTTCAACCAGAACCAGAAAAAGTAGGTGCACTGTTCCCACAGACTGTATATCAAAGATGGACACTTCACATTCAGAACCCTTGACTATGGAGCTTGTGACATCACCATGTAAGATTTTTGTTGTCAGAAGTGATGCAAGGGTGGAGTGATGCTGTTACTAAGCATCAGTAACATCCAAATAAAATCCTAGAATTTCACTCACCAAAGCAAGTGGTGAGAAAATCAAGCTGGAGGTGGTGGAGGGGTAAAAGGCAGAAATATGGAAAATAGTGGGAGGCAAACAGGGAAATACCAGAGGTACCAGGAAAAAATGAACAAGGAAACACGAGAAAGAATATTAATTAAAATCTAAAATCTAAATAAATTTCTCTATAAACTCTACCAAAGAACCCAAAACTGTGACAGCTACAGACTTTCTGTGCTGTGTGTCACATGTGAGAAAGGAAAACTGTGAAAATATCCCAAAAGTAGTCATTTGAATACCTATGTAGCCACCATAACACCATCCACTATTTTTCTATATTTTTAGCCTTAGCGTTACCATTTTACACCATGCTAAATGCTGAGTAACCTCCAAGTAAAATCCTGGAATTTCACCAAAACTGGAGCCCAGACTTCTTAAACGTTTATTTGTACAATTAACTGCCCAGCAGGCACATTATTGGTCAGATAATCGCATCAAAAGGCTCCAACAGCACAAACACGGTTCAGAGGTCCAGTTCAGGGACTCCAATTGGCTTAGTTGAAGCCAAGCAGCTACAGCCGCTTGCGTGACCATCCAGCTGTCAGCCAAAGAGGCCACTCCTCCGTTATATAACAACATATTTAGAATGTAATTATAATGTATTCACTGTCTTTAAAAGTAGGATCAGTGCGAGTGCTTAAAGTTCATCAGCAGTGTCTTTGCTTTCTGATGGATTTGAGGTTTATTTGTCTTTATTTTTCTTCATGTTCTCGTCTGCTACACACCAGATTTCTGTGATTTCAAAAATCCTCCAAGAATGAGCTAAATGAAGATCAAATATACGTAAACCTGAATCATTTCTTATCTTAATGTTATTTGGTTTTCTGGTAAATGTCTTTCTTTCTTTGATTCCATCAGTTGTCCAAGCACCTGAAGCTCGTCAGTGACCTCAGCTGTTTGCCGTCTGAGGAGCATGACTTTGAAAATGTTCTTTAAGCCATCAGAGTTTTGCTTCGACGTGATGCTACTCTTTGTCTCTGCTGTAGAACCTGTTCAGTTTTTCCTGGTCATAAAAAAATGGTTTCTCAGTGAGACGGTCTTGGCCTCTTGAACCCGGCTCCGTGTCCTCGGACCACCCTTCAGCACAATACGCCGACTCTCCACCAGCAGCCTCCATCTCATTAACAGCTCTTCACTCCCAATCAGGCCGGTCCTTTCTGTGTGCCGTTTGCCCTCGGTATTATCTCCGAGCTGAGAGCAGATCATCACGCCGGAGCCTCCTTCATGAACAAACAGAGCTTGTTAAAACCTCCTCGCTCCCACCGGCTCCTTTACAAGTGTGAAAGGATCCCAGAAGGATTCATTAAAGCTGCTGCTGAGCAGAGTGAAGCTGATTTAGCTTCCAGAAAGTCCCCTCATCTCTTTAAACCACAGCACATTTCTGCAGAGACCTCGTTGGTGGTAAAACACCTGCTTGGTTTATCAGTTTTCCTCTCCCGGGCTTTAACATGTCAAACTGGTAATTTACAGTTAATTTGGGGCAAAAGCTTTGTTCATATGACGAAAAAATGCTTTGAGAATTGAAAATGGAAAAGGTTTGTTCTCAATACAGGTAGAAGAATGAGGTGTAAAGTTTAAAAAAACTGAAACTTAGGGATCAGTATAAAAAACTGACCTTCAGAGAGTTAACATATAAAAGCATCCATTTATATATAGGTAGACTGATTTATCAAATATCAAATAAAGAATAAACACACAAAGAAACCAGTTGATCAATTAGTTCATCAAAAAGTTTAATTATCAAGAAATCGACCGAGAAGGCGATGAAGAAATCTATCAAGATCGAGATGTCTATCAAGATGCATGAAGGGATCTATTGTCAAATCAAGCTAGTTAAAAAACCTGTTGTAAAATCACCTATGAAGAAATCTATTTAAGTGTATTGATCAAGGAGTCTATGAAGTTTTTTAATAAATCAGTCAATTGAATCTATCAAGAATTTTGTATTTTTTATTAATCAATAAGTCTAGCATTAAAAAATGTATTAAGAAATCTAGCAAACTATTTAAGCACTGAGAAATCTACAGCAGAATACAAACATTTTGTAGTTTAATCTGTTGAAATTATTTATTTAGTGGATAGATTATCAATCACCATGAAGTAAGCTAATTACTGAGTGCATCCGGTGCTGGACTGAAATATTTAGCAATGAGATTTAATCGTAAACAGGAATGAAGCCTTTTAATTTGTGTTAGCAGATGATTTTTCATTACCTGCTGCACTATCAAACTCACAGGTGTAACTAATAAAAAGGTTAAAGGCATTCGGGGCTCATGTGTTTCCTGAACTCAGAAGTGAACCACCGGATTTGGTTGCACTCGGCTCGCTCTTATTCCAGATCTTTCTCTGTGATTCTGGATTAATGGCACAGTGTCTGGAGAGAGAAGTGATCCTAGCTCGGAGAGTTAATATCACCTCTGAGTCCGTTCACAAAAGCTTCCTGTGAGGCAACACGGAGATAACAAAGGGCTCTTATCTCTGGACTGAGGAGGAATTCTCTCCTTTCTTTCTGTCTCTCTCGACACCCTTTTGACTCCAGGGTTTGTGTTTTGTGTCCCCACGCTCGGAGGTGACTGACCTGCTGGGAAAAGATGTGTCAGACGAGGTGCTCAAGCCACCAGATTGGAAGAGAGAAGGGGGGCGCTTGGTATCGTGATCCAGATCATGCGAAGGAAGTTCTGGATATCTGCAAACATTCATCACTTTCCAGCTGCAGCCTTTTCAGGAAGTACGAATGGCAGAGTATCATGCACCATTTTCACATTTCACTTGTGTCTGATCAACAACTGAAAGCTTTGGGCTACTCTGTATGTGACAGTTACAGATAACAGAGTTTGAGGGTAAAGCAGAGCTCCCCGGGAGGGTATTGTGGCAAAGATGGGGCCGTTGGGTATGTGCATGGGTGGCAGGAGCGCGAACAAAAACTAAAGCCACGGTTCATCTGAATCAGTGATGAGCAGAAACCTGGTCGAGGCTCTTGACTTGGATGATAACTTTTCATAAGGATGTGTCTCAAAAGTGTTTAAGAGTGCAGAGAGGGTTTACAAGAATGTGGGAGGGGTTTAATGGTTTAAAATATTTAAAAATAATGTAAAAAACATGGTTTTTACTTATGGATTGTCACCTATCATTGGGGTACACTACAGGGATACGGTAGTGTTTCTGGCTTCCTCGTGTCTTTGAATCTTTGCTTATCAGATTTATGTCTGGCTCTTCTTTTTTGGAAACTGTCCGTCCTGCACTTTGTCTCTTTCTTATCTCACAATCCAAGCACACTGCAGTTTGTGACTCTCGTTACATTCAGCTCTGTCACTGTTTGATGATCTAATGAAGGAGACGGGGAAATTGCTTCAATTTGTTACTGGATTAAAAAGAAAAAACATTTACTGACTACATATGAGTTAGCAGCCGATTATAACCCGATTTTTGTGCATCACCATCTGAATGCGTTCAGATTTCCTCGACAGAATGAGGCATTTTGAGATGCCGTAACTTCACAGCTGGGCTTCATTTGGTTGTTTTAATAAAATGAAGGGCAACAGGTTGCAAATATAGCATGCTTCCTGCAGCAGAGAGTCTATATCACACTTACAGGCCATGTTAAAAATGAAAAGTCAAAGAGTCATTCAAAATGTGACCCTTACAGCCAGTGTAACTAGATTACATGTTCAGATTGATGGTAAAAATCCCATTAGGAGAGCAACATTGTGAAAACTCAGCACCTAATAAAGCTGGGGCATGCTGTAGTTGATGATTTACAGTGTTTTTAGAAGTGAGTGTGTGTGCGTGTTTAGACATTCTGGGGGTGGAGGGGGCTGTTGTATTGTTGCTCTGCTGACAGTGAATGAAGAGGCTCAGGCCTTGTTTGGGATTAACGATTCAGCAGCAGAGATTCAGTCTTTGTTCACGCTCGTGTGTCAGTCTGCAAACCTACATATGAAACAAAGGAGAATTCATGAGTTCAGACTGTCGGACCCACTTTACAACAAAAACAGTGTCATTACAAAACACGCAGAATAACTGATGGCTTAAACTTTATTTTGAAGATTACCCTATGGCTAAGGTTTTCTTCTTCTTCCGCTGCTGCTGCAGCTCCAAACGGTCCAATAAGAGCAGCGTCCGACGGCTGTAATCCTGCCGATGACCTTGCTTTGTCACACAAGGTCTCCAAGTGTGTGCGCCAGTGGAACAAACAAAACAAGCAGAGACAAAAAGGGAAGAAAGCTCACATTAAATCCAGCACACTGCTCGCCTATGCTGCGACTGATCGCTGCAGAGAGCTGAGCTGCTCCTCTCTTCCATCACTCTCCTCCTGCCTCTTCTGCTTTTCTTTTCACAAGACATGCAGGTTGATTCATTTAGCTTTGCAGCTCTTTTTTTAGTAGTTTGGTCATCTTTTCTGACACAAAACAGGAAGTTCAACAGGAAAGAGTCACAAGAACTCACAAGAAGGTCAGGAACAAACCAGCAGGTCTAACCACATGACTTTAAAGGGAAATTAAACCATCACTAACTTCCTGCTTCAGCTCTGCTGCACTTACTGTAGCTGGAAGAGTCCAATTAATGGTTGCAATATTAGGGGCGTGGCCTCTTTGACTGACAGCCAGCTGTAGCTGCTAGCTGTCTGCTGGCTTCACCTCAGCTAATTGCAGTCCCTGAACTGGACCTCTGGACCCCTTTGTGCTGTTGGAGCCTTTTATCTGACCAGTAATACGGCTGCTGGGAGGTTAATTGTATTGACAAATCATTCAAAAAGTCTGAGCTCCAGTTTTTGTGGTTGAAATTCTGGGATTTTATTGGGATGTTACTTAGCACGGTTAAAAATGTTAACTCTGTTGCTGGACAGCATTGTGGCGGTTTTCCTGTCTCACACCTGACACACAGCAGGCAAACTTCTGTAGTTACTGTGATCTCAAGGTCTTGTCGTTGAGATTTGATTGGTATTTTTATTTTTAGTAATTCTTTTCTTGTGTTGTCTTGTGTTTCATTTTTGCCAGGTGCTTTGGTGTATCACTTTCCTTGCTTCCCTTTTTCTCGTCTCCCATTGTCTTCTGGAGTTCCGCTCTCCACCACTTCCAGCTTGTTTTTTTTTGACCACTTATTTTACTCCATTTATTTTCTGGGCGATAGAGTTAACTTGAAAGTTATTTTAAGGTCCTTTAAAATTATGAATTATAATCATACCTCATCAAGGTCATCTTTAGATGCACCTCCAGAAGGCTCTGAGGCCAGCTGCAACTTTGTATCTCTCAGTGGACATCCTGTTTTCACCAGCTTTACCCCAAATTTGAGATCAGAGCTTCAGAAAAAGTTAAAAGGAAAGTTTTCACAAATTTCCTGCTGTACGCTCTGAGAATTTCTTTTTAGAGACCGACTTGGTTGCGGATTTACGCTGAGCTTAAACCTCCTGCAGGTTTTTAATTTATCAAATCTGCTCAAAAGGTGCCATGGTTTCACACGTTTATACATTCAAGATTTATAAAATGTAACTCAAGATTTCAGCTTGTGATGCTTTCTTCTTGGAAGCAAAGCTTGTGTGTTTGTGAAAACTGAAATGAAATGAATGAATCTGAATCCTTTCACTGGATTGAGCTGGAGGAGATGCTGTTGCTCCCGGCCAATCACAGAGCAGGATTTTCTGTTGCTGTGGTTTAAAAAAAGGACATGCAGACATTGCGCAAGAACAACGTCAACAAGTGTGAGAGATGCAGAGATTCAATCAGGCTCACATTACAATGGAGGAGTGTGTGTGTGTGCGCACGCACCAAGAACACAAAGGGGCAGAAAAGCATTGCATCTAATATCAAAATGATCGAGTTATTATAATAATACATTTAATCATAAAGCACCTTTAAAATCTGTGTTTCAAGTTTCATGGTTATTAAATTTAATGCAATTAAAAGTGAAAAATTATACAAGAAACTTTTAAAAATGATACACAAATGATTAAAAGATTGTTAGATGTGATGAAAAGGACGATGCCACATAAAAAAGTGTGTGATCTGAAGGAAGTCGTTTAAGGTGATCTCTGAAGTTTTCCCATTAGTTGGACGTTTTACTCTAAACTCTTTTTATTCTGGACTCTTTGAAGAAGAAAGCTGCACACACACTAATGAATTCCATTTCAGACTTTGCTAAATGAGTTATTTGGACAGCGAGGAAAACTGCGAAGGGTCAAAGGCAGCTAAGCTCAGAGCCACTCTCAAATAAGGCATTTTCAGAATTGTCAGGGCTGTTTTTTAAATTTTTGCATAAATTTGCTGTTTTCTTGTTTCAGGGTTTGACTGTGAACTGAACGTATTCTCACTTGTGGAACGGACTCTCTCTCCTCTGTCTTAATTGCCTTGGTCGGCCACTCCGTCTCTCTGCAGATGTCTCGCTCCTTAATTTGCGTAAAGAGCAACAATCAGCCCCATCTGTCCCAGTTTTTACTTTCGTCCTCCTCCTCCCCCTGAAAAATCACCTCTGTGCCCCCCTTGCCCTTCACTAAATCTCCTTAGTAAGCCCACCACACACACACACACACACACACACACACACACACACACACACACACACACACACACTCCTCCCATACAGAACCTTGTCAGTGGTGTGGGGATTGAAAGCCAATCAAAAAGCTATAGAAGAGTGCTTTGGTGCACAGGAACACAATCGGGGGTCTGCGGGGTGGGGTTTGGTGGGATGAGGTGTGTATATGCGTGTGTGTGTGTTTGTGTGTGTATGGGGGGGAGGGGGGGGGGGGTGGAAGAGAGGTGAGGTGGACCCCCCTCCTGTCAGTCGCAGTGAAAGAGGCTGAGGCCAGCAGAAACGGGGACAGATGGGAGGACTCTGAGGGAGGAATAATCACTGCTTCGTCCTTCTCCTCCGTCCGTCCGTCCTTGCTGACAGGACGCACAAGAAAAATGTGCTGTTTGTTTCCAAAACAAACGACCGCTGCTTCTGCAAGCGGTGGACATCAACATACTTCAGGCTGGAGCAGAGCAATCTCCAAGAGTCCCTCAGATTCGCGTTCTTTCAGATAATTACACACAAAACGTTTTGTGCTGAACTAAAATGATCTCTCAGGTCTTATCCATGCGTTTTGCTGTGCCTGTGTTTGCAGGTTTATCACACACTCTCATTCCCTCATGCCGACTCATGGTCTGACCTCTTTACGAATGAGTTTCTGGGTTTTTGTTAAAAATTTAAAATGTGGTCCTGGTTTTGATTTTACTCTTTTTTTTCCTGGCTTTGAGTTTTGGGATCTTATTCTCTCCTCTACCCAGTGTCCCTCTGTCTCTGTGCTTCTATTACTTGTTATACTCTCAAAGTTGGTTTTCTCTTGTGCATCTTCTTTCAGTTTTTACTTCCTGTCTGTTGGATCGATGTGCGCCTGTGTCTCTGTTTATAATTTCTATTTAGTCCTCTGTCCTCAATTTACTCCTCAGTGTGTTTTTACTAATATGTCTTAGTTTATTAGTTTTACTTTATATTCATTCCAGTCTTCGGTATGACGGGTTTGTCACAAGGCTACTCAGAAATGTTCACATTTTTTATTATTATAATTATCAGTGTCTGATTAATATTCAAAACCTGATTCACCTGTTCAGGACTGAAACCACATGGATGTGTTCAGTAAGTCTCACTGCAAAGCATCATTATATCAGCAGCAGTGAGGAGGATAGTCACATGGTGCCTTCACAACTAAAGCAAAATAAATAAATAAAAACTTTAAATTCTTTTCTGTTTTCAAATATATTATAATTGTGGATAGGATGTCATACATACAACGCCTAATTAATGTAAGTTTACATACACCACAGAAGAAGAGAAAAGTGTAGCTCACGGGTTGTTGCATGCCACATGAAACGTAGTAAAATCTGGAAAAACGTTTTGCACCATTTTCACACTAACTTCAGCACAACATGGTCGAGTTGGTCTCACCACAGCACACCGGTCAAATGTTTGAACTTCAATAGTGAACCATGCGCTCGGTTAAAGTGCGCTTGGCTTCACATCACTTAACAGACACAGCTCCAGTAGCAAACTAACAAAACTAACAGACCAAAGCATGTGGGATTTAAGTGTCACCAATTAATTCACAAATTTCATGTAACTTAGCCAAAATTTAGCTGAATTTAAAATTTTAAGATTCTTCTTTAGTTTAACTGGACATTTTCTTTTAAAAGTTTATTCCTGAACCACTTTTCTTTGACTGTCGGCCAGTGTGTCACAGGTTAGCTTCCTCTGTGTTTGTGAGGCGCGTCTTTTACCTGCAGTATTTGAAGATCGGCACATGTGCTCACTGAACACAGGCAACACTTTTCTTTCCTCCTGGCTCTACTCGTGCTCCTCGTTTGTCTGTCTGCAGGTTTCCACCCAGCCCCTCCTCTGCCTGCTCGCTCTCCACTCATCATGTCAGCTTTTTGAGTGGGACTGCTCCGGAAATAAAACGAAAGCCACTGCATTAGAGATCTACCCAAAGCAGGGATATCTCATCTCAGTCTGGGTTCAAACACATGCAGAAACATGTAACTTTTTGGTCAACTTTCATAGGTCAAACTCAGACACTGAATGATCCATAAAACGACTCTATTAGAAAATTGCTTTGAGCTAGAAGGATTTAGATGATCTTGGTGTCTAAATGTAGGTGAAAGGGAGGCCTTTCATATGCTCTAACCTCTTGTGGGCAACTACTTATGCAACATGATAATACGAGCCTTGAAAATTTACCCAAAATGCACTTTTTAAAGTTTTCTTCAGAGAACGATCAGAAACAGATCAAACTTGCAGGATATCAATGTTTGTTTCTGTTCAACGACACCACAGACATTAAACTGGAGCATTTAACTGAAGCTATGATAGATCCTGTAATACTGACACTCAGAGCTGATTGTTTAAAAAAAGCTTGAAAGCCTGAGTGACAGAGGAGGATGCTGGGATATGGTGAGCTGGATGACCCACTGTAGCGACCTCTAAAGAGAGTAGCCAACAGAAGAAGAAGACGACTTGGAGTGGGTGTAAAATTGATTTGGTTTGAGTTTCAAACGGAGCTTAAATGTGTTCTTCAGCCCTGAAATTTCCATGTGCATGTCTCCTGTGCTTATGAAGTCATCAGGGCTCTGCTGGAAAACATAAGGAGATAAGAAATACCACCCTTATCTATTGTGATTGTATTTTTTTTTAAATATTGTCATTTATCCTGTCAGATTTGTAATTTTCATGCACAACAGGTCTAACCAAGCCGTCTCCTGCAAACACTGACCAAGACTCAAAGTGTGGGATTTGTTTTCATCCTGAACGACATGTCCGCTTCGCTCCTGACAACATTTTAGCGCCTAAACGCACCACAACCTCATGATGCTAAGTGAAGGTGGCAGGTCAGGTGAGGTAAACTTTCCCTCTCAGCTTTTTGGGAACACTTCTGCAGGTTTGGGATGATTGATGCTTCTGTGTGAACATGTAAATCAAGTCAGCCGGAGCACGACTGATGGGGTGATTGATGGCGTCTTTAACAGAGAGCACAATCCCAGATGAGTCCCTCAGATTCGAGTGGTGCTTCTCTTTTGGAGCCTCTATCTGTGTTTTTTACGCCTTTGTCTGAGCTCCCAAAGTGAACCATTGAGACGAGTGAGTCTTGTGTTCCCCTGCAGCCGCCTTTGTGAACCTCACAATGACCATTCAGCTCTGTTGGTGGTGGAGCGGCTTTTCATCTCACACGCCAAACATTGCAGCAGTGGAGCATGAGGCTAGAGAGAAGATCCTCCACAAAAACATGGGTAAAAGGACAGCAAGGAGCTGGAGAGGAACGGGTAAAAATGCAGAAGGGTCACCGCAAGACTGCAGGGAATCAAACCTGTGGAACATTCACCTGTTGAATAATACAATCCTGCAGTCACACAAGTGTCCAAACACAGGTTAAATTTACCCTTTTCCCCAAATGAACAGTAAGAAGAATTAGCCAGATACCCTTGATGTTGAGTCTAGTTTGTAAAAGAGCTAAAACAACAATTTATCATGATTCCGATTCAGGCATTAAATTCAATATTGTTATTTTCAGAGCTACAAATATTCTCTATACAATTACAAATGTGTTTTTAAGGTTCAAAAAGAGTCATATTTAATTTCAGGAACCCAAATTATTCTGGACACACATTCCAGAAAACTGTTTTATTTTCAGCACACTCCCAGTCGAGGAAAAAATCATCAAAATAAAACCACCTTGTGTTTTTGTTTTTTAAAATCCAGAGTTATTTTGTTCTTGGACAACGTTCAAACAAAAACTATGGCAGGCTCTAAAAATCACTGAGGGTTTTTCATGTATGACCTTCACTATCGACTTGAAACTACTTCCTTTAATGAGGATGAGCTGCAGATGTGCAGAGTCGCTCTGATTTCAGGACCCTGCAGAGATGCATGCTCCCTCCTTTTCCTAAGACCTCACACTTATCTGTATCCACGTCCTTTCAGCCTCTCCTCCTCCTCCTCCTCTTCACGCTTGACAGTCGGCTGAGTTTGGACTGTGTCTGCTCTGAAAGGCCTTTGTGTCGGGCCGCTGCGCGTGTTATCCTCCGTGGCCTCTTGTGTCAGTCACAAGAGGTCCGAGGAGCCCGAAGGGGCCGAGGCCCGGCGATAGACTGAGCCCGGGGCCTCCGGAGCTGGCCTGCGGCCCGGAGCGGCCCCCTCTCCGGTCACGGTCTCGTCTCTTTCACTGACAGTTTGTTCTCAATTAGATAGCTTTTGTCCCAGAGTGAAAGCCTTCAGCCGACGGACTCTGCGCTGCCAGCTGGGGAGGGCTTTCTGTGCGGCTCAGGAGATGGCATCCGTGCCATAATGCCGATGTTTCGCTTCTCCACAAACCCCCGCCGCGACGCTCTTTACACTCTCGTTTTGGCTTTTTCAATGCTTTCCCTTTGAGGGCAGCTGAATAGCACTTAACTAGCTTTTTAAAACTTCCTCGATATCTAAATCTCATTGAGAAGCCATGCAGACAGTCAGGAACAGAGGCGCTGGCGCAAAGTGTCAATTGAAACTTTATTATATACAAACTTGGAGCTGGTATCAACAAGGCATTCAGTGCATTCAGTTTTCCATTGTGTTGAGTTGCTGATCAGAAATCTCAGAAAAGCTTATGCTAGTTAGAGATAAATAAAGCCGTTTTCTTGGGCTGTGAATTTAGTCGTGTTTGTATCAAAACACTAAGGCATAGGCTTAAAAATGCAGAGGAGAGAAACTACTGGGTGGTGTCTATGGTTTTGTTTCATATTTAATTGTGATGTATCGAGCTGAAACTTATATTTAACTTTAAGTTTTGTGATTTGTTCTGTTGGTTGCCTGTTTGTTAACATTTATCTACAACATAAGGACAGATTTGCATGAAAATGCTCCCAGGGGTGGGGCTTGGCACAACCTTGGAAGTCAGTCCAGATCTGGGTCCAGGAATGTCAGGAAGAATGTCTGTTTACTGTTTTAAGACCAGGCAAAATTTGCATCACATCTTCATAAGTACAAAACAATTTTATGAGAAAAACTGAAAATATTACAAACTAATCTGGGTCCACATGTCCTTCTGGTCCAGGGCTTGGTGTGGAGGCAGTTTTAAACCTTTTGTGTGTTTGTTATTGTTACTGTTTTTTATATCAGTTTTTGTTATGATGATGACATTTCTAATCTGCTCATGACTGAAAATGAGTCTTTTTGTGTTTTTGGTTCTTTCTTAAATTCACTCAGCCAAAACAAAGGAAGTCTCTTTCCAACAAGGCTATTAATTCTTCTTCGAATGATTCTCTCATGCGGTTTTGTATTTCAGCATCACCGTTGTGTGTTTTGTTGTGTGAAGGACCCCAGGCAGCCCTCAGCGGGGCCTCGTGTGGCCCTCCGACCACATTTGGAAACAGTGCTGATGTATCTGAGCGGCAGATGGCTCAGTGTGTGCAGTTTGTCATCATGGTGTTTTTCAGGTCAAATGTGTGTGTGTGTGTGTGTGTGTGTGTGTGTGTGTGTGTGTGTGTGTGTGTGTGTGTGTGTGTGTGTGTGTGTGTGTGTGTGTGTAACCATTTATTTGTTGTGATAATTCTCTGGTTAAATCTATTGAACAAAACATGCTCACTGCTCATTACTCTGCAGCACTGACTCAACTCTGCTGCAGAGAAACAACACATCAGACAGAGCATCACTTAAACTGTCATTCACACCTCATCTAGACGTATAAATGCCCCATTATGGATTAAAGCAGACACAGTTAAATGAATGTGCAACATGTGCAAATGGGAGGGGGTGAACCCCAGCAGGTCACATGATTTTAATCATAGGAAATGTTCTCTTGAATGAAAACGAAGGATAAAGAAAAAAAGTACAGCACTCAAGGATTATTAAAAAACAACAAAATCACAGAGCCCATTTGATAATTAGAGTTAATTACATCAATGTTTTAAAAATAAAAATACATTAATTGTGGTTTGAATCTTTAATTTTTGTGTCACATGCACTTTGGATTTGCATTTCAGTTTCATACGCCTTTGATAACATGAAGAGTCCTGAAGTCGGTCTGTAATTATAATATCCTCACATCAACACAAACTTCTTCAACTTAAAGCACTTATTCCATGTCTTAATCAGAACATCCTGCAGAAGTGAAACATCGACTCGGCGCAGCTCAACATGATGGCTTCTGTAGATTAATTACAGGGGTTAAAGTGGGAGATGAGGGAACCCATAGGATCAAGTGTTACGGTGCATTGTGGAGAAAAGAATCGCCAAGAAATAGTCACAAAAACTGTCACGGCTGGCTTAAAAAAAGGATAAAAGGAAGACTTTGGTGAGTAAAGCTAATCAGCATCATGAGCTTCATTGTAAACTGATGTGTGTTACCCCTGGTGTAACCTAACACTGACCATGGACACCATGTCTGCTCTGCACCAGTCCAACATAGTGGATCACAGTAAACTTAAAAAACTTTATTTACACCTGAACCACGAATGCATCATTATGAAATATCTCCATACTGTCCGCTGAAAGCAACACCAAGCTGCAGTATGCAAAAAATAAACTCAGCTGATTATAACATATATTGATGTTATTTTTAATGGCAGGTCTTCAATTTCCGATTAAATATGAGAGTGGCCTTTTTTGGAGATGACACTTTCTTGTCCGTACATGACTCTTAGTATTTAGTATTTGTCATGGTCCTGGGTCATTTTGACCCAGTGTTCTTAGTTTTTCTGTAGTTTTGTATTTTGTTTCTTATGTCCATTGGATTGTTTGGTTTGGTATTTGGATTCCCCCTGTGTCCATGTTTTTATTGTGGTGTTTGCTCTGGTACCGTGTTCCCATCCTATGTGTTCTGTGTTCTCCTCATCCCCTCGTATTCATCCTTCTTCTCTGCCTCTCTCTCTGCCTCTCTCTCTCCGTGCTCATCTCTGTGTACTGTGTTGTGTTTAAGGTCCACATCTTGGTGTCAGTATCGTCAGTTTCGTGTCCTCCCTGCTCGGCCATGAGTAATTGTCTTCAGCTGTGTTCCCCGTGTGTTCCCACTTCCCTCGTTACCTTCTGTGTATTTATGTCAGAGTGTCCCTTTGTTCTGTGTTGCGTCGTCCCTCTAGGTTGTGTGCATTTTCCGTGTCTTCCCAGCGCCTCAGCTTTTAGTTGCTCCCAATATAGTTTTGTATGACTTCTTATGTTCCTGTTAATAAAGACCGGCCTTTGAGTTCATCCCCGTGTGTCTAGAGCCGTGCATTTGGGTCCTCTCTTGCCTTCACACAGCCGCCGCATGACAGTATTAGTATTTATTTATTTATTGTCATTGTCAAGAACAATGAAATTGCGTTTGGGGCTTCCATACAACCCAAAAAAAAGAAGAAAATAATAAATACCCCTTAAAACCCAAGTGTACATATTTAACCCAGTGTGACTCCAATGCAATAAGACAATCCTTAGCAATAATGTTCGTAGAAATTCAGACAAAGACCTGAGAAACATGACAAAATACAACAATGCAACCCATTCAATATTATTGTACTCTTCTGCATTCATGCATGTGCTGAATTGAAACAGTTCTTTGGTGTAATCTCTGTTTTGTTTTGACTGAATGTTCTGAGCCTGAAGATGAATGAATGTTGTCTAAAGTTCACTTAGTGTAACAGAATAACAGCTGCAGGACAAAGGTGCTCATAAAACATTTTTTACACAGTATTAATGCAGTTTTGTTGTTGTTATTAGCCAAATAATATAAATGTACCAGTTAACTTTCAATAGTATGTATTAGAGATGGCACGATACCACTTTTTTATGTCCGATACCGATATCATAAATTTGGATATCTGCCGATACCGATATGAATCCGATATAGTGTTTTTTTAATCAACAAAACTGTTTTTTAAATATCTTGCTGCATTTTGTATAAGTTCATACTCAAGTTTAAAACAACAACTACACTAAAGCTATTCTGTTATACCTGTATGCAAAAAAAAATTTCATAGTTCAGCAATACTGATCAATCTAATAAACTCAAACCTACACCATCCTCCCTATTCTGGTATTTTGAAGAGTACTTAGTGTAAATATTAAGCAACCTAACTAATAGGGTTCCAACTCCCAGCAACAAAAATAAATAAATAAAAAATAGGGAACCACCCCTCACGCTCCACCTCATGATGCTTAATCGACGTAATCAACCTTAATTTGATGCAGTGTGAAAAAAAATGCACAGAAATCAATTATTTTTCAATATATTAAAATATTAAATAGATTCAACATCTTTCTTCAACAAAATTGCAGACTGCACAGATGGTACCTTCCCAAAGGAAAAAGTACTATAGCTTACATATTAGTACTATAGCTTATATATTAGTTAGGTATATATATTAGACTTAATAGTTACTATATACAGTAATGGACTTCTATATATTTTACATCAAATTAAAACTTTGGGTGTCAGATAATTATTTATTAAAAGCTAGACATTTTAAATGAGAATAAGAAAGAAAAGTATGTCTTTGTGCCCCCTTTTCCCTGTTAATGCCCTATCGGCCCCCCTGGCTAAACTTTGCTAGATCCGCCCCTGCACAGTTACCAGCGTCAGCTACGTAGAAAAAGATCCTGGTGTAGAAATTAATATTAAATAAATGCTAATAACAGCTTATCAAGCTTAAACGTGCTGCTGTTGTTTATCCACTGGTTTCCTCTTTCTGGTGCAAAGTGGGCCAAAAACAAACAAGACAGACGGACTCGTGACAGAAAAGCCGATCAGCTGATCGTTAAGCAGTTTCATGAATGAAGTAGCTGCAAGAAGAGGCAGTCGCTCCATATATCGTTTGTTAAGCTTAACGCAGGAATGCTTTACAAACATTCAGAGATGGACTTACACACTTGCTTTACTTCTCTCGGGATAACTTTGTCGGAGATGAAATGCCGGGCTGCTAGCGAAGCTCCACATGCTATCCAGACCACCGACAGGTCCCGCATGCCACAGCCGCTCTATCACGTGATGCATACTGCTCCGACGTGCTAACGTTCTGAGGCGAGTTACGGCGTGTTGCAAGTTTTGTGAGGTGCTTTCGTGATATTTAATGGATCGGATTACATTTTTTATTTTTCTCCGATATCCGATCCAGTAATTTAGGTCAGTATCGGACCCATACCGATACGTAATATCGGATCGGTCCATCTCTAGTATGTACTCTGTGATGAATTAAGAGATCAGAAACTCATCATTTGGACACAAACCACTGAAATGTTCGTGTCACAAGCTTATATTTGTTTACCTGTCTTTGATTTAGGCACATTATGTATATTCCACATACAATAGCTTACATAATCATGAGTGTGGGAATCATTTTTGGTCATTATTATCTTTGTTTTAATTCATCATAGGTGCCACATACTATTAGTTTGGAATACACCTGGTTTTGAAACAACTCCCATCTAAAACTGAGACATTAATACCCAAGAGATACATGCAGTGAAATGTGAAATAGTTATTTCCATTGCTGTTCTACCCGATGACTCTGAAAGAGTCTCAGCACTCACCAGCTGCCTGACGTGCCTCATGTGAATGTCTTTAAATCAGTTTTTTTTTAAAAATATATTTCTTTGTCTTTTTTCCAAACATGTTTATCTGCAGTTAATTTTATTCAGCAGACACAAATCTGTCAGGGGCTGGGACACAGCAGTTTCAGTTTGTTTTGTATTTCTGTTTCCTGATATTGTTGGAAATATGTTGAGTTCTTGTGTTGCCACTGTTAGTTTCATTCTAATTTTACTACTTTTATAACTCCTGATTTATAAGTCTTTCTCTTGTCTTCTCAGTGTCAATATGTCGTGTTTCTTGTCTGCGTGTTTCATGTTATCAAACTTGTTTGTCGTGTCTTCATCGCTCCATGTTTCCTGTTATATTTTGAAAGTCTTGTGTTTCTGTGTTTAGTTTTACTCTTCCCCGGTGACGTTTTCATGTTCATTTGTGTCAGCTGTTTCACCATGTGTTTCTACTTCCGCTGATCACCTCCTGTGTGTACAGTGGGGCAAAAAAGTATTTAGTCAGCCACCGATTGTGCAAGTTCCCCCACTTAAAATGATGACAGAGGTCAGTAATTTGCACCAGAGGTACACTTCAACTGTGAGAGACAGAATGTGAAAAAAAAAATCCATGAATCCACATGGTAGGATTTGTAAAGAATTTATTCGTAAATCAGGGTGGAAAATAAGTATTTGGTCAATAACAAAAATACAACTCAATACTTTGTAACATAACCTTTGTTGGCAATAACAGAGGTCAAACGTTTACTATAGGTCTTTACCAGGTTTGCACACACAGTAGCTGGTATTTTGGCCCATTCCTCCATGCAGATCTTCTTGAGAGCAGTGATGCTTTGGGGCTGTCGCCGAGCAACACGGACTTTCAACTCCCGCCACAGATTTTCTATGGGGCTGAGGTCTGGAGACTGGCTAGGCCACTCCAGGACTTTCAAATGCTTCTTACGGAGCCACTCCTTTGTTGCCCGGGCGGTGTGTTTTGGATCATTGTCATGTTGGAAGACCCAGCCTCGTTTCATCTTCAAAGTTCTCACTGATGGAAGGAGGTTTTGGCTCAAAATCTCACGATACATGGCCCCATTCATTCTGTCCTTAACACGGATCAGTCGTCCTGTCCCCTTGGCAGAAAAACAGCCCCATAGCATGATGTTTCCACCCCCATGCTTCACAGTAGGTATGGTGTTCTTGGGATGCAACTCAGTATTCTTCTTCCTCCAAACACGACGAGTTGAGTTTATACCAAAAAGTTCTACTTTGGTTTCATCTGACCACATGACATTCTCCCAATCCTCTGCTGTATCATCCATGTGCTCTCTGGCAAACTTCAGACGGGCCTGGACATGCACTGGCTTCAGCAGCGGAACACGTCTGGCACTGCGGGATTTGATTCCCTGCCGTTGTAGTGTGTTACTGATGGTGACCTTTGTTACTTTGGTCCCAGCTCTCTGCAGGTCATTCACCAGGTCCCCCCGTGTGGTTCTGGGATCTTTGCTCACCGTTCTCATGATCATTTTGACCCCACGGGATGAGATCTTGCGTGGAGCCCCAGATCGAGGGAGATTATCAGTGGTCTTGTATGTCTTCCATTTTCTGATGATTGCTCCCACAGTTGATTTTTTCACACCAAGCTGCTTGCCTATTGTAGATTCACTCTTCCCAGTCTGGTGCAGGTCTACAATACTTTTCCTGGTGTCCTTCGAAAGCTCTTTGGTCTTGGCCATGGCGGAGTTTGGGGTCTGACTGTTTGAGGCTGTGGACAGGTGTCTTTTATACAGATGATGAGTTCAAACAGGTGCCATTCATACAGGTAACGAGTGGGGGACAGAAAAGCTTCTTACAGAAGACGTTACAGGTCTGTGAGAGCCAGAGATTTTCCTTGTTTGAGGTGACCAAATACTTATTTTCCACCCTAATTTACGAATAAATTCTTTACAAATCCTACCATGTGGATTCATGGATTTTTTTTTCACATTCTGTCTCTCACAGTTGAAGTGTACCTCTGGTGCAAATTACTGACCTCTGTCATCATTTTAAGTGGGGGAACTTGCACAATCGGTGGCTGACTAAATACTTTTTTGCCCCACTGTATTTAGTCTGTTTGTTTTCATTCATTCCTTGTCAGGTTGTCTGTTGTTTCTTGCCATGTTTCCAAGTTTCATGTCCAGGTTCGTCCAGGTTCTTCATATTGTTTTTTTAGTTCTCCCAGTTTAGGTTAATGTTTAGTTTTGCATCAGTTTGCTTGCCTTTTGATTGCACTTTTTAAAAATCTGCCTCATTACCTCATGCTGCCTCATTCTTTTGTGTCTGCATTTGGGTCTACTATTCACAATTCATACAGTCTGCTTCTGCATACTGTGACACAAACCAACAATAATAAACATCAAATATCACATCTGTACAGAAGTGAGACCGGGGGGGGGGGGGGGGGGGGGGGGAGGAAATACTAGTTTGTGTTACAAAAGTCAGTGTCACAGCTGTGAAGAAAAACAATCACACAAGACAAGCACATACATTTGAGACAAATAGTTTCCTCCAGTTACAAACAACACGACAACTAATATTTGAATTGCCAGATAATTTTCATCAATATTTCTGCTACTTTACATTCTTTGAAAGTGAAGTCACGTTTGATGAAAATGTTATTAATCCCAGCACACATAAATGAAACTTTCCTCTTCCAAATTAATCAGAGTTACAATAAATAGTTCCCAGCAGCAAGACCCAAAAGTCAGCAATTACTCAATGAAAGAAAATGTATTCTGTTGGCTACAGAAGGTGAAGGTGTCGAATCAGGATACTTTAAATGTCTTTAACCTTTCAAACATAGAAATGTGACTTGTTGAATTAAACACACGATCCGACAGCAAAGCTGCAGTTTGGTCACACGACGGCAGCGATGGCTCATCATCACACCGCTAATCTGATCCGATCCCCAAAGAGTAAGCGAGGCTGAGAAAGAATAGAGTTAAAGAGAGGGAGTGTGGGGAGACTATAGAGAGGGGATTAAAGGCATGTAGGGGTGAGAAGAGAGGGTGAGGGGGGCGAATCTGGTTTTAAATACACAGAATGAGAAAGAAATTAGATGTCTGGGAAAGTTTGGAAAGATTCAACAGGGAAAAAAAGATGCAACAAATGAGAAAAAAATGTAAAAACTAAACTAAAGATGCTGTAAAATGTGCTCAGGTGAAGCAAAGTCCACAGAGAGACTGGTTAGTTCAACATGTTAAATATTTTTTTAATGAGCAGGTGAAGAAGTAAACAAAGAAAAGCAGGAAAACAACAAAAAAGACAGAAGGAGAGAGAAAAAGGAGATAA
Source organism: Rhamphochromis longiceps (assembly GCF_057381845.1). Taxonomy (NCBI): domain Eukaryota; kingdom Metazoa; phylum Chordata; class Actinopteri; order Cichliformes; family Cichlidae; genus Rhamphochromis; species Rhamphochromis longiceps. The sequence goes on from NC_140558.1 coordinate 10,319,844, forward strand.
AGTCTTGCCAGGATTTGAGTTAATCCTCTCAAACTCTTTAGATCCATGGATCCCAGCTTTGGGGTCAGGACCCCCCTGAAGGTCCCACAATAATCCCAGGGGTCAAATGATGATTAAAAACGAGAAAAAGCCCAAACCAAAGTGACAGGTTCAAGTTTTTAAAGCAGCTATCAACATACTAGAAAGCAGGCAGGACCCTTTTTGTTTATCAGCTGACCCCAAGTTGGGTCGTAACCCTTTGGTTGAAACACTGTGAGAAGCTGAATGCCTTGTAATTAAAAATTAAATTTAAGTCTAAATGTTTTCATTGAATTAGAAACTATTTTGTGAACTTTGAATCTAAAGTGTCTACAACAAACTGGTTTGTAGTAACAATGTATGAACGAAACATTGATTTATAATGAAGTTAAGCTCTGAGTGTGTTATTGTTGCCAGGAAGAGTAAGGCAGACAGATGGAGGAGAAGGTTTGGGGGGTAAAGACAGAGAGGTGTCACTAAGGAGATTCATCAGGTGGGCATCAGGTGCTTTCCCGCAGAGCTGGTCTGCCTCTTCTCTCCCTCTCTGTAACTGTAGCTAGTTTCTCTCATTTCTCAGTTCATACATCCTCCATTTGTGTCCTTGCCTCCTCTCTTCACGTTTGTTCCTCCTAAAGATCTGAAAGGAGGACGAGCCACGAGAAGAGAGGAGATGAGGCAACAGGCATTTTAACCAACTGAGACCTCCTCACCTCATTTCAAAGTGATATCAGTTAAACGTGTGTGACTCTGATAGTCAAAGTCCAGAAGAGGTGATGCAGAGGCAGTTTGAAGGCTTAAGTCTTTCCTGCAAACAGGACTGTTTTAGCAGAACGTGCTAAGTGGAGGTTGTGCTGACATCAGAGCGCTGCTCGGCTTCACAACAAAGACTCGATAAGCAGGAATCCAAAGACGGCCGTTGAGCTTTGTGTTTTCTACCTTTAAAAGGATTCAAAATGAACAAAGGAGAGAAACAGAACTTCTGAAAGTAGACTCAAGGGAACTCGTAGCCATGGGGGGCTCCCTCAGCGGCGGCTGGGCTCTGAAGCTCCGCCTTTTGTTTGCCATTTGTTTACCTTTGGCCGGCCGAGGTGTGGAGGAGAGGACAATGAGCTGGTAGATCAACAGCTCGGCCTGAATGAGGCGGCACTCCTTTATCTGCTGCCCCCTGAACGCAGCGCACCTCAGAGGGCCGGTGATTAAGAGCCCAACAGGCCACCTCAGGCTCCAAGGCACAAAGGAAGCCGCTCCACTTATCCAATAAAAAAAAGTGTCCCACACAATGAGCGCAGGCGACGTCCTGCTGACATCACACTCCAGTGATCAGTGGAAGGACGGAGGATAAAGAGGGAGCACTCGAACCGACAGACTCTCCTCCTTTCAGGCCGAGGAGGGTGGGGGGTCAGCTTGTTAACTCCTCACTGAGGATACTGAGAAGCTTCAAGTGTGTCGAAGCTTTTTAACTGGCTGTTAGAGGACGAGAAGCAGAGTCAGAGCGGTTTACAGACCGAGGAGGAGGAGGAGGATACGCACCCATGTAACTAACATGTTAGCTCATTTAAATCCTCAATTTAACAATCACTCCCACCATTAAAATGCATCTTAATGGCATCGTTACTGTCCCTGTGAGAGGAAGAAGAACTTTAGGGAAGCATTAAAAGGACAAGGAATCACAAGAGGGAAAGAAGGGGTCATGAGCACAGACTGTATATAAAAGATGGATGAAGCCATCCATTGGTTTGTGAAGCTTGAATTGTGACGTTGGCCACCTCTGAACTGCTTTCTTTTTTAAGGCAGAAGTGACCATGTCCACAACAAGATGGAGTGCAAAGTTAAAAACACCTGCTAATTATGCAAAGAATCCAATCCAAAGAAAATCCTACAATTCACTGCACAGAAACCAGAAATCCATCCACCTGTTCACCTGTCTTCCCACCTGGGTCCTGCACTACCAGGACAGTTTTTCCTCGTCAGTCAGGCAGTTGCATGAAGGATGTTATCCTCTCTATAACTCAAGTCTTTATTTCTAAATCTAGCTACAAGTGCATTAATATGAAAGTTGATCAATGTGGATGGGTCGAAGCTTTACAAAGGAAACAAAAATCCAGAGAGCTTAAACACTTAAAATTAAAAAAACACTTTTGGATTGTAGCTGTGATGCTTTCAGTGGATGGATTTGTGACAGGAAAAGAGACTTTCAAAAAACGAGACCTTCTGTGGTCAGGAAGAAACGATCGGCAGTGATGCAACCAGAGACTGTGACACGTCAGTGAAGTTTAGCGACTTCAAGAGCTGGCAAGCCAAGTAACCGTTGGGAACATGAAAAATTCAAACAGGTAAGTCATCTTCAGTGGCAGGCTGGCCAATCAGGACATTTCCTGGTGGCTTGAGGGTAATTTTGGATTGTCACGAATTTGAGCAGCAATGTTATAAAAGCAGGGATGAACAGAAGGACGCTCATCTCCGATAGACTCTGAGCTCTCAACACAGTATCCCCAACACCTTCAGCTCAGGCCAGGATTATACTTTCCAGCATCTGCAAGTCTGCGGATGTCCATGTGCCTGCCTGTTTTTAGTGTATAATTGAGGCCTTAGAGCTACACCTGCTGGTGTGGGATGATCAGACTAACTGGTATTTAAGGCACGATGGCCACATTCAACTACACCCAAGATGCTACATCCCTTTGTTGAGTTTACTTAAGTTTATCCTCCCAAACAACCTTCACAATGCTAACACACCCACATTTACACCGCTGCTATTACACACAAACACGTTATATTTAAAATAATGTTTCTGTTTTAAATCAAAGTTTTCACAATAAATGTTCAAATTATGCTGCTGTGTCTTCTTCTATTTTTCTCACAGCCTGTGGGAAAAATTTCTGGAAGTTTTTAACCACGTAGGGAAAATCAGTAGAGTATTTAACTATTCGCATAAAATAATTTAGAGAAAAGAGAAAGAAAATGTATCATCAACAAGTTAAAAAGTCAGAAAAATATTTTTCCATGCTAACCTGTAAGTTTAGAAATTATAGGAAATTATAGGAAACATAAAACGATGAACGATCACATGCTGACAGTCCTAAGAAACATACAGAGTTAATTTGGCCCGAGTTGTGTGGAACAAATGAAGTTTAAAACAACAGGGCTTTCTTTGTATTACCTGGCTCAACAAAACCTGAAGCCCCAGTCAGAGATAACGGTATCACAATGGTGGTTATTAACTTTCTGTTAACCCAGGTTCTCTGCTTCAGGCTCGGTGCACACTCACATAAAAGAGAGTGTTTCACGATCCCTATGAGTGCCACCTACTCCAATCAGAGACACAGTCAGATGATAATGATAAAATTGTGACTAAACTCTATTTAAAAAATAAATAAATAAAGTAAAATGCAGCACTGTTGCAAATAAGATGATAATAAAAATGCATTAAGCATAAAAAAATTAATAATTTGTCGATTTTGCACAAACAGCTGCAAAATAAACATTTTAACTCCAGTTAATTAATCCCTGAGTTCACTCTCTACCTTTCTAACATGATGGTTGCACTTCAGTGCTCTCAAACTTTAAACTGGACCCATTTAAACATTAAAGCTTTCGGTCTCACAGCCTCATAACAGGGACGTGGAAATCTTCAACAAGTTTCATGTCTAGTCACCTATGTTCCTACGTCTTCCCAGTTACTGTGTTAAGCTTGTGTGTCCTGAGTTTCCGTCTGTGTTTCCTGTTTTACTTTGATAATCCATGTCCTGTGTGCACTGTCTGCAGTGGCGTGTCTAGAAAATTTTTGTTGGGGGGGCCAGGTAGGGGCACAGATTTGGAGAAGGGTGGCAGATGTAATTGGCAGATAATGTTTAAAAAAAATTCTACCAACCGTTAACCATAATTCAATAATCCTATAAACCTAATAACCAAATGCACTTTTAACTCTTATTAGAATGAGATTTTAACCACTACGGTGCAAAGTTTTTAGATACTGTGTTGATAAAGTACAAGAGATACAATCAGTGCTTTGTCAGTGTTTACTCAGCATTCAAGGACAGCAATATTTGCATAGTATTTTTACTGACACATAGTGCACATATGTTTTGGGCAAAAACATTTTTTAATATTAAAATACGAACATTTGTAACAAACAATTGACAAATTAGCCAATGCCAATGCAAAACTTTATCTGCCTGTTAAAAAAAGAAGATAATCTTCTCACAAACTGGTGTTTGATTTTGAAACAGGAAAAAAGTGGGGAAACAAATGAAAAGACTAACATTTGAATGAAACCTGAAAGCAAGTAAATACTTTCTATGCTGCCTTATGGTAAACTTTGGTAATATTGATGTATGAAGAACAACACTGGCTGATGATGAAATACAGTCAGCTGGCATGGTGACACTGCCAGTATTAACCTGCAGGGCTGGACTGGGACAGAAAATCTGGCATTTTGACTACAGACCGGCCCACCAGGTATTAAAGCCATAAAGACTTTGAATGAAAACAAATGCTGTTGTGACAGTGATGTACACTGTCTTTTTGGTATATGTATGATTTCTATACATTTTACGTCAGATAAAAACTTTGGTTGTAAGATTTAGATAATTATTTAATAAAAGCTAGATATTTAAATTGAGAATAAGAAAGAAAAGTATTTCTTTGTGCCCACCTTTCCCTGTTAATGCCCTACCTGGCCCCCTGGCAAAAACTTCCTAGACCCGCCCCTGCACAGTTACCAGCTGTCAGCTGCTTAGAAAAGGATCCTGGTGTTATTTGTCTCTCAGAAACAGTTCATAACTTCCCTTCAACTCATTCATGTCACCTAAAAGGTAAACCTGTTTCTCCATCACCTGTTCAGCTCTGATGGTTCAGTAAGGACATCTCCTGGTTTCATCTTCATGTTTCCCTCTCACCACATATCTAAACAGACATCATGACCAGCAGCTTTACAGCTGTGGCTCCAGCAAACATCAGCTGATACTAGAAATTAATATTAAATACATTCTAACAACAGCTGATCAAGCTTAAACGTGCTGCTGTTGTTTAGCGCGACATCTGCAGGTTTCCTCTTTCTGGCGCAAAGTGAGTGATAAACAAACAAGAGAGAAGCCGATCAGCTGATCATTGATCAGTTTTATGATTGAAGTAGAAACAGGAGAGGGAGAGGGGAGAGAATGAGAGAAGAAGAGGCAGCTGTGCAGCATAAAGACAGAATAACTCCAGCTTTGTGTCTTTTTCCATTCTAGCTAAAGTCCGGGACAAACTGCGTCTCTTCTCAGCTCAATACGAAACGTGTAATATTTTCTCTGAATGAGGGACCATCCCATTTTTTTAAGGAGCCGTTGGCAACTCTACTAACCTTATGAATAAAATAAAGTTCACTATCAGTAACATCACCCACCTAAAAACTCCATCAAGCTGGCTAGAACGCAGTACGAGTTATTGCAACTGACGGTAAAAAGTCAGCACAACGAAAATAAACTGCACCTAAACTTGGTTTATATCTGACCCAGATAGACTGCAGGTCATAACTTCTTACCTGAAGTTCAGTTCACCTGACACTCGGACTGGCGGCTGCTTCGGGTCTCTCCTCCTGCCTCCCTTCCCTCATCCACCTGCTGGCCTCTGTGGAAGCCCCGCCATAGACACCACCAAACAACTGAGTTATTTTTACACATCTGCCAGCATCTGGCCAGCCCACCACCTGTCATTGTTCATGCCATTACAAAAAAAAATTAAAAAAAAATAAGCCACCGGGCATATGCCCGGTATGCCCGATGGCCAGTCCAGCAATGTTAACCTGCAACCAAATCTGCAGCTCCATACAGCAATGTTACGACTTAGATTATATCTTATAACTCATAACTCTTATGTTAGCTGCCCTCAGTAGCATACTGTCTGAAATATACGACGGCTGAAATAATTCTTTAAGTGTTATTTTTTCCTTGGTATTCTAATTTCACCGAAGTTTACTAAACTCAACAAACTTAATATTACTTACCGGGACATTTATTCTGTCCTCATTTTCTTTCACCGAAAAATTGTTTCCTGCGGTGCCGTCTTTCGTGCTTGGCTCTCCTACCTTTGCTAACGTGATGCACATAGCGCAGAAGCCGATGCTGCATTCACTTACACTCGGATATCTGAGCTTCACCGTGAAAACATAATCGTACATTTGATTGAATTTTATTGTTTTACCTTTGGGGTGGCACCTGGGGTGGCCAGTCTGGTTGGGGGGGTGGCCTGTGCCCCCCCAGGCCACCCCGCTGGACACGCCATTGACTGTCTGGTTTTGCTTCTCTTGTCTCGTTAGGTCTGATTTGTCCCAGCTGTGTTACTACCTGTTCCCCATCCTCTCGATGTCCTGCTAATGTATTTAAGGCCTGTGATTCTCTCTGTTAGTTGTTGTGTCATACCCTTACTCTGCTATGTTTCTTCCCTCCTTTTTCTATGTAATTCCTAGTTCCCAGTTCGTGGTTTGTCTTCTAGTGTCTTAGCTTAAGTTTTGAGTTTTGTTTTGTATTCGTAGTAGATATTTCCAGCAATAAAGCTTCCGCTTTCAGTTAAATTTCCTGTGTGTGATTCCTGCGTTTGGATACTGCATCCTGCCTGCCTGCCGCACAGCAAACCATGACACAGACAAATAAGATTTTAAGGGTTGTTGGAAGCAAACAGGAAACAAATGCGGGAATAAAGTTTCTTAATTAAGCTCCTTAGTGAATGTCAGAGTCTTTAAAAACTTGTGCCCTCATGCCATTTGCACACTGAGGCTGAAGGCTCTTCCAGGAGGACAGAGGAGGAGGAGTTTTCCAGCGAATCAGGCAGCAGTGACATGCCTGTTAATCTCCAGTGCAGGTTACGTAAACCAGCGAGACAGAAAAAACTGAACTGAACTGAAGTTAGTCCAGTAACCACTCTCATCCCCACAGCACTGATGATGATGATGATGATGATGATGTGAAGTGAGGTGAAGTTCAGAGGAGGATGAAGACCTAAAGGCGTGTCCTGGTCTTCTTGTCCTGGGTGTAATCCTGAATTGTTGGGGGAGGAGGGGGAGGCTCTGCCAGCTGCATGGCAAAATCAAAGCCCCTCCCCTTCCTGCTCAGTGCCACAAAGGATGAAAGAACTGAGTCCCGCTGGGTGGCACCAGCTCCAGGTGACCACAGCAACCTGACCAGCTCACTGAGCTGCTCCCTAATGTGTAAAACCATCTCCCGTCGTTGTATAGAGCCCATTTAAAGCGCGGGGGTGGGAGGATTGGAGGGCGGGGGGCTCTTTCTCTTGTTTTCTAACCTGACGACATAATCTCAGCCTTGGAGCGTCCACACAATGGAGCCGGTGTGAAGGTGGCACCTCAGAGGCTGGGCTCTAACTAGCAGTTTGAGTTGTCCAGGTTCGATAATAATACGGCGGGCTCGAGTTACATATTGGGCTGAATGGGGGGTCGCCTCGCAGGACATTTCAGACCTGCTTTTTATTCTGTGTCTGTTTTCACAGGACCAATTAGAGAGGACTGAGGACGGAGGGGGGGAATCAGATTTACACCTCAGCATGTTGGCTTTCATTTGATTTATGCACACGGATAGCAGAATCATTCATATGCTCTTGTTCTTTGGCCACATGTTTTTATTTTAAAACAATTAATAATGGCTCAAAGACACACAGATGACATGTAATGGAGCCTTTTTTTTCTACAGATCTTTTTAAATCAATGAGATATTCCAGAAGCTTTCCTTCAGGAAGATCAAAAACCATTAAAAAGTAAGAGCTCATTTAAATAATTTGATTTTAATGAGTTTGATCTGTACAGTTATCCCTCGTTATAATGCAGTTAACCCTTCACGGCCTCGCTGCATGCTTGCATGCTTTTTTTAAACCTTTTTTATTGTGTTCTGTGTCCTGATTGGCTGTAGACCATTGTCAATCACTCTCCTGCCGTGTCCTGTACAGTACAGAATGTGTTCAGCTTGTCAAATTTGCATAAATCTTCGATCGCTAGCAGTGTGACTCTGAAGTGCGGCACTGTATGTTTGTAAGTTTGCTCCCCAACAAACATAGCAATGTTGACGAAATGCTGTAGCACCGAAAAGGCGGAGGACGATTCTAACCATCACACAAAAAATTGGACTTCCTGACATCCTTAAGGAAGGTAGAAGTTACTGTATTTTTCGGATTATAAGGCACATTAAGTGAAACAAAACAGTCAGATAAGTCAAACTTTACTCAACTCATTCTTCTTGCTTCCTCCACTTCCGTACCATTGATTCATTAATGTTGAATTCTCTCGCAGCTGCTCTAGTCCCATGTTCTGGAACTGAAAAAAGGATTTGATCTTTGGTTTCATTCTTTAAGACTGAATTTATTTTCTACGAAGGTCTGAACTTTGAGGGTGTTTAAACAAAAGAGAGAAGTGTGAAAATGTGCATGCCTGTCTGCAAAAAGTGTATAAAGTGTGTAGTGAGGGGTTTTATGGCCTTAATTTGTAAAAAATGAAGTTGGCTCCTTTGCAGATTTCACCTATCGCAGGTGATTTTTAGAACGTAACTCCCACAACAAACGAGGGACCACCTTAATGATGCTTTTTGTAGCAACACTTTATGACCAATACATTTTGAAGTCATAGTTAAACTTTATTAGGTGGTCATTTGCTGTTAATTAATCATGTTTATACATGAGGTGTTTTTTTTTAATGGTTCTATGTCATTATTTTGTGTAATTAGCTTTACCATAGCCAGTGTTGGGTAAGTTACTTTAAATTAGTAACTTAGTTACATTACTAGTTACTTCTATCCAAAGTAACTCAGTTACTTCAAGTTACTCGTAACTTTCAAAGTAACTAGTTACTAGGGAAAGTAACTTTGGTTTTACTCAGAATTCTCTTGTTAATGTGTTGCTTCCGTAACTGAATACCCAGCAAGAGTGCCAGTCTTCTAGCTTGCTTACATGTTAGCACTATCCTGCCACAAGTGCACTGTGCCACCTACCAACAGAAAGGAAAAAATAATGTGCATATTTCCATGACAGAAATCCCACGCCTGGACCGTCGTTGACCGCCGCCATGATTCTAGCCTACGTCACAGCGTCATGTGCGCTTTTTACATCCAACACGAAAACTGCAGTCGTGGTGCTTTCAATTGTACTCGGAGCTCGGAAATTCTGCCTTCTGAATAGGAAGATGTAGGCAACACCAGACTGCAGATGAGCTGCATACAGGGCTGGACTGGGCGTTTTGTCAGCCCGGGCATTTTGTCTAGAGAACAGCCGCCATTATAGGAAAAATCATAAAGCCTTTGAATGAAAACAAACACTGTTGTGACAGTGATGTACACTGTCTTGATGGTATATATGCATCAGTCTATCAATTGTTTGTTGTAAGATTCAGATAATTATTTTTTAAAAGCTAGACATTTTAAATGAGAATAAGAAAGAAAAGTATATCTTTGTGCCCCCCTTTCCCTGTTAATGCCCTACCTGCCCCCCCTGGCAAAACTTTGCTAGACCCGCCCCTGCACAGTTACCAGCTGTCAGCTACCTAAAAAAAGGATTCTGGTGTTGTTTGTCTCTCAGAAACAGTTCATAACTTCCCTTCAACTCATTCATGTCACCTAAAAGGTAAACCTGTTTCTCCATCACCTGTTCAGCTCTGATGATTCAGTAAGGACATCTCCTGGTTTCATCTTCATGTTTCCCTCTCACCAGATAACCAAACCATATCATGACCAGCAGCTTTACAGCTGTGGCTCCAGCAAACATCAGCTGATACTAGATATTAATGTTAAATAAATTCTAACAACAGCTGATCAAGCTTAAACGTGCTGCTGTTGTTTAGCGCTACATCCACTGGTTTCTTCTTTCTGGCGCAAAGTGGGCGATAAAAAAACAAGAGAGAAAAGCCGATCAGCTGATCATTGATCAGTTTCATGATTGAAGTAGCAACAGGAGAGGGAGGGGCAGAGAATGAGAGGAAAAGAGACAGCTGACAGCGTAAAGACAGAATAAATCCAGATTTGTGTCTTTTATCATTCTAGCTAAAGTCCAGGACAAACTGTTCCTTTTCAGCTCAATACGAAACGTGTAATATTTTCTCTGAATACGAGACGATTACGTTTTTTATGGGACGGTTGGCAACTCTAATAACTAACCGTATGAACAAAATAAAGTTCACTATCAGTAACATCATAGCACCCATCCAACTGTATAGAAACTCTGTCATGCTAGCTAGTACGCAGTACGAAAAAGTCAGCACAACGAAAATAAACTCCACCTAAACTTGGTTTATATCTGACCCAGATAGACTGCAGGTCATAACTTCTTACCTGAAGTTCAGTTCACCTGACACTCTCGGACCGGCAGCTGCCTCGGGTCTCTCCTCCTCCTGCCTCCCTTTTCCCTCATCCACCTGAAAGCTTCCACCACTTGCTAATGTTACTGAATCTGTGGAAGCTCCGCGATAGCCACCACATGAAGTAACGAATAACGAGCCTATCTAAATCCCAGTAACGATTAACGCATTCCTGATTTTGGCATAATAACTAGTTACCGTGCTCGTTACCACAATAATAATGTAGTTACTGTAACGCGTTACCTAATAACGCGACAGTCCCTACACTAACCATAGCTAACAAACGCCCTTATGGTGACATCAGCATAGACATAACGACTAGCTAATGTGATGTCACCTGCTGATTCTGAATTTGTGTTTTGCAGCTTCTCGGATGACCTGGACGAGTAAGAACCTTCGCAGACAGGATCTGGTATATTTCCAAAATAAAAGACCCTGAGCAGACTAAACATCTGAAATGCTCTGAAATGTATACCTGTCTAATATTTACATTTTTTAATGATCTAAAACATTTATGTTTGACAAACATACCAAAAAAAAAAAAGAAGAAAGAAAATTGGGGGTGAACACTTTTTCACACCACTGTTGATAATCCTGGTATTCCAGGCAGTTTAAATGTGTCGAGCAGGAGTAACATGAATACATGCATACACTGTGATAATTAGGACATATAAACGTAATTTTGTGAAAACCGCTGTTTAAAACTTGAGTCGTTTAGAAACTGTCTGACAGATCATATCCTTGAGAACAGTTAAAGACATTTTTCCTGCTTATTTAATTTATTTTGATGAATTCAGTTTTGTGAATCCTTGTTTTCTTCCATGAGTGCTAATCAGTGGCACACTTTCCCTCTGTCCTTCAGTATTTTTTGCCTCCTCTGTTGCTCAAATATCAAGACAACACACTCTGAAACGGCCTCTCACTGAAGCCCTTAAACAGTAAAATGAGCCTCATTGCTTAGGCCACCAACAGTGAAAAGGTCAGAGGTCGGAGGTCGCAGCAGCCTGTGGAAGAAATATTCCTGCCCGCCCCACAATGACCATGAAAGGAGGGAAAGTTTTTGTTGTTGTTGTTGTCCTTGTAGGTCATCATTACCACTGGAGTCTAATAACTCACCATCTATAAAAACAAAAAGGCTCGTTTCATTGGCGGCTCCCCACGGGGTCGTGGGGGTGGAGCCAGCGGGAGAATTTGGCTCACCTGTCAGGCATAAATTCTGCATCCAGCTCGCTTCACCTTCATTTTGAGCTGCTGCTCAGTTCTGATGACATAGTTCATTAGACGTTTAAAACATCTAACACAGCACACCTTTACCTGAGCAAAAGAAAAACTGGAGAAGGAGAATATACTTAAAATAAAGGCGACACCATCTACTAAGTATGAATAAGACAACGAGCGTTACAAAAGGTGTTTCAGCACGTGCTCTGAAGAGGTTTACTTTGAATTATTTGGTACTTTTAACTTTACTGAACTGTAATATTATGTTGTTGCTTTTATAAAATGATAAAACCACAGTAATAAAGGAAATATTCGTTTTTCATGCTCTAGTCAACATGCACGAGGTCTTTTTTGTACTGATGCAGTTTCTTTATCTTTTTCTACTTAGTTTTGTTCAATATTAACTGGGGTTTCTAAATAAACCAATCTAAAACCAGTGAAAGTGTTGACTCACATTTAAAGATCCCCTGCTTGTCCTCCAGCTGTGGGAGGAAGCTCCCTGCAGCACCATGCTGCCCTTAAAACAACTGACTTTCAAATGATTCTGTTAGTGATGAAGAAGAAAGAAAAGAAGAGCGTTTAAAGATGCAAAGTGATGCCTCGTCGATCATCTCCAGCCGCCTCTTTCATATTCACGCCGTCCCTGCTGCTGCACCTCAGAGCGTCTTCAGCACAGCACTCTTCATCATTGGCTTTTTTCGTTTTAATATATTATGTCCCACCAGACCCTGTAGAATTTCCGTAGTTTCAGTGAACTGCACCAGTGTATTTGATGAATAGAGAAACAGTAACAGAATCACTTTTAATCTTGTTTGATTTTTGATTTGTTTTCTGATAATTCACTAGAGAAAACTTTAAAAAGTTTCTCTAAATCTCAGGAGTTTGCTTGCTGATTTGACTAACTCAACAGCTTTAAAATCGGAGTCATGATATTTTTCTTCTTTAAGGCTTGTTTAAATCATAGGTCCCCTCAGCTCAGCCAGGTCTGTTCAGTCGAACAGTTAATGTTTAAAATCGTGTAGCTTATTATGTATTAATAATCTGAATACAGACACAGAATGTGGAGTTTCATTCAGAGGCAGAAAAGCACAAGTCGTCTAAAATCACACATCCCATTTTGTTCATTGCCAAACACAACCTCTTCTCTCTCCCCTCTGTCTCCCCTCTTCTGCCCCTCACCTTCTTCTCCTTTGGCTTTTTGCCCCCACCCTCCCTCCTTTTGGCCCGCCAGCATCACAGAACTTGCAATTACAGGCGATTTCCAGCTCCCAGTGGAACTAATGTGATAAAATCTCAGAAAAAGACACACTGGACAAAGAGACAGAGATGTAGCCGGGGGCACAAGGGGGGGTTTTGTAAGGGGGGGGGGGGGGCTCAGCCAAGGCAACAAGTGCCTTTTTTGGGTTTTGGGGGGACCTAATGGGATTTTCCAAGGAGCTTTGCCAGATCTCCTGCCTACCCATTCAGAATCAGCCTTTTGGCTGCCAGGCGACACACTTCAGCCCCCTGATGGCCTCGTGTCACCCCCTCCAGACCCACCCATCACTTAGTTGTATGACCCCCTCAGATCCCCTCAGTGTGATGGACTGCAGGCTGCAGATGAGCCAGGTGTCAGAGGTGAGATCCTGAGGAGATCTGGGATCTGTTTAGCTCCTTAATCCTTCACTTTTCCTTCCTTTGACAGAGGATTGTTGTACCTGTACGAAGGAGTATTAGGGCCACAATAAGAAAAAAAAAATTATCGATAATTTTGAGAATGAAGTTGACATTTCGAGATTAAAATCCTAATTCTATTACGAGAAAAAAGTTGAAATTGTATTTGGAGAAAAAACGTGGCGATTACAGCTGTTGTTTCAAGACAAACTGCCACCGTTGCTGTTCTTTCTGAGTGAAATCGTACTTCAGAAGGAAGGAAATAGTTTTTTTTCCCACACATAAACATATTGTGTTGACAAGCATAAGGATGTTGAAAAAAAAACTCGGAAGAGTGGATTTGTTCAAAATGAAATGGGCGGACTGATGCGAGGTTATTGATGATTACATCCTCGTGCAATAAAGAGGATGCATGCTGTTACACGAGTTTCACAAAAAGTCACCTACGCGAGGCATTTTGTAGAGCGTACAGTAACTGTGGCAGTTTGTCTTGACAACAACTGTAATCTTCTCAGTTTGACTTTTTTCTCAAAATAGATTTTCAGCTTTAATCTCAAAATTTCAGCTTGATCAACTTATATTATATATTTTTTCTTAAAATGGCGCTAATACTCCATCTTATACCTGATGTGCAGCTCACTGTTGCTATTTTTTAACCAGCAAACAGGAGCAGATCAGTCTGGTTAAATAAAGCTTTCAATTAACTGTCAGCTTTAATTCTGAGGCAGAAACCAGCAAGAAAGCAGGCTGGCAAGTAAGGCGGTATCTAATTAATAATTTAAGAATTATTTATTTACAATAAAACTTGTAAAAAAACATTCATTAAATAAAATATTTAATAAAAAATATTTTAAAATGAATAAAACAGCTGTGGGGCTAACTGTCAGCTACAGCTGAACTAAAAACCTTGAATGTAGTAACTGGAACAACAGCCTCTAAATCCCTTGAGTCAGGATTCCTGAGTGCGCTTCGGTCCGAGTGACAAAAATGTCATCATAAAATGGTGAATGTGTCTTTGTAGATGTTGCAGTCTCTGTATCTTGGGACATTACAGTGCATCATCTTGGCATGCAACCAAGATGGCAAATTTAAATGAAATACAACAGAAATGTGCTGGGCCTCCAGCTGTATGTGTTCTGAATTTAAACTCAGCACACTGACTTTAGAAACATCCATTTGCTGCCTCTCTGTGCTGTTTACTTACTGTGCAGCGTTTTGTCCCAGTGTTGGGCTCATGTCTCTTCTTCTGAAACAGGTAGGCTCTGCAAATGTAGTTCATTTTGTTAACTGGGAGATGTGGGTAGTAAATAAAATAAAGGTAGTGTTCTCGTCCATAGGCTTCTCTTAATTCATCTATAAGCTCTGCATATAATCTTTAAATTGCAATAAGCCTGTGCCTTGATTTTCTAGAGATTTGTGGCCCTTATTGAACAGCCACATTAGTGTGTAATGCATTTATATCTGATATAATATATGAAGTCATAATATTAATAGGGAGCATTGTTTGTAGATTAAAACTTTTATTTTTCATACTTTAAGTAAAATGTGCCAATAACACAGTTTGTTTGTAGAGAGGTGTTTCTCTAGAATTTTATTACTATTTTTATTGAATAGTTCTTCCAGTTCCTCCAAATTCCTCCAGAACTCAGTATTGTCTGCTAAAGGTAAATATTTTGGTGACAACTACAGAATTGAAAATTTTTACAGTTCTTATGCCAGGAAGATGTGCAGAAAAGTGAAGAGAACCACGCATGGGGCAGCAAGATGAAGGAGGCCTTCAGCGTACATAAAAGAATCAAAGACAGTGTTGGAGGGGAGCTGCAGAGCTGAGTTTCTCAGTCCTGTGAACGTGTAAAGCATTCTCTGGAGAGTGCCGCCTTTTCTGGTTTTATTTGTTGATCTGGAGCTGAACAGTTCCCCGCTGAGAACCAATTAAAGCCTCAGTTTACCAGCAGTAGCAGGTGTCAGGTGTCTCTGAATCAATGTAGTGATTTGAGCTCATGTTTCAGAGGTCTGAGTGATGCTTTAGGCAGCTTCTGTTGGCTGTTTCTCTTCTGTTACAATCACAGAGCTCTGCAGGAAGAAGCCTATCCCAGCTGTCATAGGGCGAGAGGCAGGGTGCACCCTGGACAGGTCGCCAGTCTGACGCAAGGCTAACACACAGAGACAGAAAACCATTCGCACTAATCTTTATTAAACTTCATCTGATTTTTATTGGCACTGACCTCCTACCTAACCATTTTCTGTTCCTTGCCTGTGCAACCTCTGGTTTCAAGCATCCATCCTTCTGTGTCAGTCTGAGAGCTTCGTGTTCATGGCGCTGTGGTGCAGGATATTTACCCTGAAGCATTTAAAAGACTGAGCTCATGCTGTCACTTCACAATGATGCCAAAAGTCTAACATCCTTATATTTTTATGGCCAATTTGAGATGGTTGGATGGGAAGTATTTCAATTTGTCCTCAAGATGCATATTTAATATTTTTCCTGTTAATCCTTCAATTGCAGTGCACTCTGAGGTACTGTGGTACCTTTACTTTAGCACAGCATGTACAGAGTATGTCCCGCAGCGCTGTCCCAGCTGCAGTCAGACTCTCAACGAAAGGCGATACTCACAGCAGTAGCTGCAGGTCAGAGAAGCGCGACCACTGCCAGTTGTTGCGTTGACCTCCGACCTCTGTGGGGAAGGGAGGGGAGGGGAGGAGGAGAGTCTTTTGTTGCAGAACCACATACAGTTTTACTGCCTGGATGAATATAGCCTATAAAGGGCTCAGAAGCACTTCAGCAGCAGCTCAAGAGGAAATGACTTTATAGAATATCATTTAATCAAAAAACATCAAAAAACATCAAAAAAAAAAACATCAAAAAACTCAAAGTTCTTCTCTGAAATATCGATCATCTGCTTGATTCAAGAATGAAATTTATTATATAATGTTTTATTCATTAAAGGTTTTGGAACATCCTGTGTTAAGGTAACAACTGTAAATAAAACCAGCAATATAAATAAATAAAATCAATAAATCAATAAAACAAAAATAAAGACATAATAAAGTAAATATAACAAGAATTATAAATAAAATAACAAAGGAATGGCAAAAAGAAAAAGTTAAATGGGCGAGTAATAACTGAAAAAAATAAACAAAATACTGAAAAACAAACAATAACAAATACTAACAACATAAATAAATTAAAGCTATATTAAAGGAATAATGATAAAACAATTAAAATATTAAACAGACTGCAAAAGTAATTATTATTAATTAATTATAACAAAAGAAAATAAATAAATTGCAAAATATTGATGAAAAGAAATACACACAAAAATAATAAAAACTAATTTTTAAAAAGCACATCAGTAAGTGAAACAGTAACAACAAATAAAATAAATAAATAAATAATAACATAATAAATAAATAAAGTGGAGTAACAATAAATTAATAAGTAATGTGGAAGAGGATGTATAATAAAAATAAACATAAATAAACTGAGTTTTTCTACTCCTGCCTCATGTCTGGAGAGAAGTCCAGATTTAATAATCTGGACTGATGGTTAATCCGGTTACTGAATCAGGTGCATCAGTGTGGTGGCTGTCAGTGTGCGCTGCCTTCAGGTACCCTAAACTCTGACCTCTGACCTGCAGGAGGTCGCACTTAGTAGGAATTGACTGTGTGGGTTCAAACGGACATGACCGCCGCTCCCTGAAGTGAGACAATTTTTATTTTTTTTCTGTTTGAAGAGTTTGATGTCCACAGGCGACCTCCTCTTTTTCATCCTCCGTAAAACACTGTTTGTATTCTTCCCTCCACCCCATCACCCTGACCTGCAGGCCACTGTGAGCTGGTCCCTTTTAGAGCAGAGAAGAAGAATAGAGTCACTGTAGGACACTGATCTGCAGCAGGACAGTCAAAGGTCTGTGGTTGGTTCCCAAACTTCCCAGCATGCACTTTAAACTGACCAATATTCTCACAAAGCCTCTGAAAAATGAAAAAGTATCTTTTATTGTCCATTGTTGAGCCGCTCAGTGAAAACGCTTACACCAAACTGCTTTTAATTGAGTCCACCACACATTAATTTATTTAATAAACCCATGAATGGATTCCTATTACAGAGGAGGTGGAAAATCATGAAGGAAACTAACAAACAGAAGCTTTTGCCTCGTACCTGATGGTTACAGCAACTGCAAAAAAATCACAGTATGTATAAATACACCTGTCCTCCATATTGATCAGTGACACACACAGGTGTGTCAAACGCAGGTGTAGCAGGAAATCCATCATCCTTTACCTGATGTAGCTGCTCTGAGGTCAGTTTATCTTATTTACACAGAGAGATAAAAGTCTGCAGCACCTGCTGAATCCTGCAGCATCACTCAAAGCACGCTGACAGTCCAAACCTGAGTGTGTGTGTGTGTGTGTGTGTGTGTGTGTGTGTGTGTGTGTGTGTGTGTGTGTGTGTGTGTGTGTGTGTGTGTGTGTGTGTGTGTGTGTGGGATCTCTACAAATTATTATTACACTTTGTATCCATTTGGTATTTCTAAAGAAATATGTCTCAGGTTGTCATGGACCTGGGGTTTTGCTTAAAATAATATTTTAATTTTTTAAAATACTTTTATGCCCTCGCCGTTTGATGTGTGTCCTGTGTTTTTGTCTCAATAAATCTATCCTCCTGTGCTTCATTGTCTCCAGGTCTCCAGATCTGAATATCCAGTTATAAACTGGACATCACTCGTGACTTGTGTCCATCATATAAAGTATCCCATTCATTCTAATTGCATCAGAAAGCTGGTATCAACCAACAGCCAGCGGAGCACAGAGTCCACAGAGCTCACATAGTGAGTTTCCTCCTGCACAGCAGTGAGACCTCGATGTTGTAGTGGATATACCGTGACAGGAAGTGTTAAATCACATCTAGCCTGTACACCTTACTGAACCGATTAGAAGTGATGTAAGTGGTGAACAAACTGCTACACTGTTCAGGCACCTTTAAATAATTAATTACACAGATAAATATGACTGAAATCTTCCATAGTGGGCAGATGTGCATGCTGTTCAGGGTGATGCTGGCAAAGTCCGAAATCTGAAAAGGCATCTGCTTGAGAGATATTTGCTCAGTTCTTTTTATAAAATGGGTCATTGTATGTGAAGTCAATCAGATTTTGATAAAAAGGTCATTATCTGTCCCCCTCAAAAACATTTGATTTTTATTTATTTATTTGTTTGTTTGTTTGTTTGTTTGGTGCAAACTTTAACCCTCACACTATAAAAACAGAGTTGCAGGCTAATGTTCACACGTCATCGGAAATTTTCAGAGCGGAAAAACTGCAAACAAATCACTTTTACATCCACTCAAAGCATCACAATTTAAATTAATTATTTTATTTCAGACTAAACTTTTTTTTATAACCAACTCTGAGTATCAGTATCATGGGATATCTGCAGCAGTTGAATGTTTGTGATCAGAAACCAGCATTCACCGGAGGAAACTTGAGCTAGGAGTCCCTGGATTTCAGATTCAGGGATGAGGGGCCCCGACTCCTAATCCTGTGTGTATGTGAGGATTAGATTCACCCTCCTCCTCCTCCTCTTTGTATCTGCAGCCTGTCGATCTGACATGTTGTCGAATCACGTGTTGTTGAACTTCTGCAGCGTGCACGAGAGCTTCAGACACATGTAGTCACTCAAAAAGTGGACACACAAATAAAGAAGGGACTGCCTTTGCAGAGAGGTTTTATGGAATATCCTCTGATGAAGCGTGAGAGTAAAAGAACATCAGAGATGCTCCAGTGAAAGTGGTTTGTTTCCAGCTCGTGGATTAAATGTTCTTTGGATTTCAGGTGCAGAAAAAAACAAATGCCTACATCATCATCAAACATTAAAAACCTGCAGTTCCTCTAACGTCCACTAGAGGCTCCAGTAGTTAATTATGTTAAACATGTTTACAGCTACGGAGACACTGTTTTGGTCGGTAAGTTATGCTTATGGCTGAATTGTTTAAGTTACTGGGGGCGTGGTCTCTTTGACTAACAGCTGGATGGGCAGGCAGGCAGTTGTAGTTGCTAGCTGTCTATTAGGTTTCTCTTCAGCTAAATTGGACATCTGCACCATGTTTTTGCTGTTGGAGACTATTGAATCATTTTTAATGAGATTATCTTACCAAACATATGGCTGCTGTGAGGTTACTGTATTACCTGTTCAAGAGGTCCAGTTTTGGCGAGTGAAATTCTGGGATTTTGTTGCATGTTAGTGCTAATTTGCAGGTGCAGTTACTACTGGATCCAAAAAATAAAAAATGGAGGTGGGCTAAATGTTGAAGTTGAGGTTTGAAGTTGAAGTGAAGAAGCTGAAGGACTCGTGTATGAATGAATGTCAACATGTGGCCTGGATGCGCTGTTGATCCAACCAGCAGATGACCTCTGCAACCACACATACTGCATGTTTATCGCTTTTTCATGTTTGACAGATCTCGTCTCTGTCTGCTTGGGAGTTGACCTCTGTGTCTCTGCACCTCCTTTAAATGGGAGCGAAAGGGTTAAAATGTCTTCGGGCCGGAGACACAAATGCACTTTTGCAGCATTAATGCTTCACGTGTGCGTTCCTTTGTTTCAGAGAAAGAAAATTTAACGTGGAGACAAACACTCAGATCTGCATCAGAAATGCTGTTAATGCATGAGTGCACATGCACAGGCATTCACTCCCCCCCCCCCCCCCCAACCCATCCTCCTCCTCCATCGACACAACAACACACTCTCAGCCTCTCATGTATTTGTGAGCATCGGATCTGATTTCAAGCCCACAGCCTCTCGTCGCTCCTCGTCTCCCTTTTGACAACTTTTTCTGTATTTCTTTCTCTTTCTGCTCTCGCGTCGTGGAGAGCTGTTAGCCGTGAAAGGAGGGCAAAGAAAACAGCGTAACGCAGTGAAAAAGCCATTAAAAGAATATTTTCCCTTCTCTTCTTTTGTGCGGCCTCTCCTCCGCCTCGCTGCAGCTCCAAACCACACAAACAAATGCAAATGGATGTGAAACCTTTCCACAGAGAGAGAGGGACCCCCGTTTGAGAGAGGAGCTGAATGGGCTCTAAAGGAGAGCCTAATTAATCTAAGTACAGCACCAATAGGCCCACTTGGAATTTTTTTTTACCCCCTTTATCTGAATGGGAGGGCAGAGGACGGGGGGAGGGGGGAATAAAGAAAAAGAGAAAGAAAGGAAAAGAAAGAAAAGAGAGAGAGGGGATCAGGCCTCCACCTTTTCTATCCAGAGACCCGCCTCATTGAGCCCCTCCATGTTTAACAGCAGCAACCCCTCCACCCGCTGGAATCAGTCACAGATCACATAAGTTCATTTTTTTCTCTTTTTTTCCACCCTCCTCCGAGCATCATCGTGCAGCTTCACCTCCCTTTTTCTTTTCTTTTTTTTCCATTTTGCACAAAAACTTTTTTCCCCTCACGTAAGAAGAAAGTGTGCAAGTGTGTGTCGGCCCTGCGGTTGTAGCTGGTGTTGTCAGGTGCAGGGGTGGCTGCAGCAGAACAATGGCAGCAGAAGGCTGCAGATGAATGCTCCGGGTAAATCAGTAATGGAGCTAAAGGGCATACGCCTGTGGGGAATTTGCCGGCTTATAAAGGAGCTTTAAGAGGGGCCTTCATTCATATGGGCCCAAAGAGATTTGAATTGCCCCCTTCACAATCACTTGAAAGGATGAGCTCAGGGTGTTCCGAAACAAAGTGGAAATCACTCTGCCTTTCAGCGCTTCTAATAAGCTTTTAACTATTTTACATTATGGCGCTCCCCTCGTCCTCGCCCTCCTCGCCGCCATTGTGGCCCCTGCCTGGCGAGCCAGGGCCGACTTAAATGTCTGATTTATACTTTTCTTCATGGTGAATTTTGATGTTTTTTTCTCCAGGATCTAAAAGAGAAATCCCACTGAAAGCTTTATTATTATACGGCTGGAAAAACAGAAGCTTATTATTCAGTCGGCGACCAGGACGAGAGCAGGCGAGTGGTGCTCCCCACGGGACGCGGCGTGCAAATGTTTGTTTATGTGCAGATATGATGGCTGACGGGGACTTTTTTGCATTTTAGTATTGTTTTTACTGACCTTTAGAGAATCCCTCATCACCCTTGCTTCCACGCCAGTGACATTGCGAAAGCGTCAGCGCTCGTTGCCAAAGAAACGGTTTATTGCTCTGGAAATTGCTTCAGTCTTTTCGGAGCATCAGAGGTCAGAAGGTCAACCGGGACACGACGGGCAGAGCTGAACCCTGAAACTCTGGAGCAGCAGGAGGGAGGGAGGAGGCTCGGAGCTGTGTGGGTGGAGGTTAGTGGCGGTGGTGGGGCGGGCACAGCCGGGAGCCCTCTCGCCCTCTGGATGACTCGAGTCTGAGCGAGCTGTGTGGACATTAAGAATTTCATGGTAATTGTGGAAAACAAGGAGGGAGGCTGGAGGAGGGGGACTCCTGCACTCTGCAGCCCTGATTAAGTTCTCATAACTCCTGCACACCCCCCAAAAAAAACATCAGCTCCCACACACACACACGTACTCCAGGTGCAGTAGTGGAAGAAGACGTGAGGAGGAAGAGTCCAGCGATCAGCATGTGCAGACATGGCCATACTTCCTGCTACCGCTACAACGTGAAAGAAATTGCATCCAAATCCTTGTGTATTCACACTGACATCACGGATCAAAGCTATCTCAAAAAGTCATAATAACTCTAATCTATCGCATTTATGTTCCGGGAGAGGATTTTTCATCTTTCCAGCTTCATACGGATTGATTTGTGTCTGATTTGTGTCTGATTTCATTTTCCCAGAGTGAGAGGTTGGAGGGGGGAGACCTAATATCAAATCTTACATTACAGGTCTTTTTGAAAATCAATCCAAGCTTCAAAGGTATCGACTCCAGCAGGAGTGAACAGATCTCACATCCTGGTCTCTAAAAATATTCCTATTCAGGTTTCGAAGAAGCTCACAGATTGGTTGCTGCTTCTTTTGATGTCTCGGTTGCGTTGAAATATCCCCACTTTGCCTGAACAGCATGAAATATTCACAAGGCTTACGCCCTCCTGATGTAAACCTTGTGTCAGAAGCAGAGATTTTTCATTGGGCGAATCAACTACAGAGCCAGTAATAATTATTAAAACATTACACTTTATGTTCATATAAAAATAAGTTTTAAAAAAATTTCTATTACATAGTGAAAACCAAAGGTAAATTTTATTTTATTTTTCCATAGGTTAAAATGTCTTTTATTTGTTTATTTATTTATTCATTTATTTATTGTGTTTCTCTTAACTTTTTTTTTTTTTACTTATACACTGTGTGCACAATTATTAGGCAAGCGAGTATTTTGGCCAGATCATAATTTTTATGCATATTTTCCAATTGCAAGCTGTAGAAACTTGAGTGCTTATTGGATTTAAGCATATTAGCTGATGTGTTTTTGCATAATGAGGGTGAGGGAGTGGCCTAAGGAGATCAACACTCTAAATAGCAAACAGGGTCACAAGAAACTTATTGAGAAAAAAAAGATGCTAATTAACTGCCAAAGATTTGAGAAGAATCAAACGTGAAGCTACCAGGAACCCATTTTCCTCCACTGCTGCCATATTCCAGAATTGCAACCTGCCTGAAGTGTCCAGAAGTACAAGGTGTTCAGTGCTTAGAGACATGGCCAAGGTAAGGGAGGCTGAAACCTGGCCACCGCTGAACAAAACACACAAGTTGACAGGGCCAAGAAATATCTGAACACAGAATGTTCAAAGGTTTTATGGACTGTTGAGATGACAGGGACTCTTGATGGACAAGATGGATGGGACTGTGGCTGGATCAGTAACGGACACAGAGCTGAACAGTGTCTGGGAGGCTGTGGTGGCTGCTGCACAAAAAGCTGATCGTCAACAGATCAAGAAACTGTGAATGGAAGGCTTGTGACAGTTATTGAAAAGAAGGGTGGCTATATTGGTGACTGATTTATTTGTTTTTTGACATGTCACAAATGTTAATATTTACTTTTTGTGTTGTCTTATTATTGTCACTTTAACAGGTGAAAATAAACAAGTGAGATGGGAAAATGTTCATTTTTTCATTAAGTTGCATAATAATTTTGCACACTAATAATTGCCTAATGATTGTGCTCATATATATATTCTCTTAAGAAAGACAAAACCTAATTTTTACTTTCTTAAACATTTAGGTTTAGGTTCATTAACATCTTTGATTGCCCGAGAGCACTGTAGTTGTTCAATAATGAAATGAATCCTCACAAATACAACTTGCCTAACAATTGTGCACACAGTGTATTATTTTTGTTGCAATGTAAATATTATAATCCTACTTCTCTTATAAACTTTATAAATTGCAAAACTTTTACTGTGAAAAGACAACACAGGAAGAAGCCTTTTTTCCAGCAACCCATAATTCCTTTCTCTCCGAGGACACAAAATATCCATAAATGCTCACCAAATATTGGAAAGGCTGTCTGCTCTGCACCCTGCGGAGATGAATGAACCAGTTACAGAGGTCTGCTGAGGGTGAACAGGACGAAACTCTACTCTGCCCTGGGGTGAGGACAACAGTGAGGGGGGTTACAGGTGCAATCAGTGGCACAAGGAGGAAGGAGGAGAAGCTGGAAGGGGGAGGAGGGGGAGTCAGAGGTTATCATGTAGAGCAGAGAGAGCAGAGGGCAGAAAAACTCCCATCTGTTTACCTGAACAGCAGCAGCTCGCAGGCTCAGTTTCCAGATCTGTATCTGAGGAGGGAGGGGGCCGTCCCCACATCTGACCCCAGCAACTCCACCTGAGCATCACTGCAGGTACATCATGTGTTCATTTCACCGCAGTTAAGACCGGCAAACACTTCTTTTCCTTCCACTTAAGTTTAATCTTAGCTTAAGACCAACGAGTGTCTTCAGATCACGCACACAACCAGCCAAAATAACACACCAGTCACACAGCAGAAAACCCGGAGCACAATTTTTCATCTTTTTGGTCTCATTTGTAATGATTTATGTCCACAATGTGCAAAAAGTTATTTATGTTATGGTTTAAAATGGTGAAAAAGTCAACATTTTTGGAGGTTGGCGGAGTAAGTGGTGAAGCTGTTGACACCAGAGACCAGTTTTACATCAGGCCGTGTTTAATGTTTTGGCTGCTGAAATGTTTTTAACATCCAAAACAGCAGGCATCTTCATCTTCATCTCAAGCTGTCCTATCGGTGCAGTCGATGCAACACAAACACCTGGAGTTAATAATAGAACAATCTGGTTATGGAGGAATCGCTCAGACCTTCAGTTAAACAAAGGTAGTAAGACGAATTCACAGAACCGGAAAAAAAAATGGTGGCGTGTAATCAGGTGAAAAACCTCACGGTCGCTTCTTGTAAATGCAGAATTTTCCTGCCGGGCTCAAGGTTGGAGCTTTTTCAGAGAAGTTGCCACCAATCCTGAGTTCACAGTCCAGGTTCACAGCAGTGTGTGAAAAATATAAAGGAGTAAAACTATAAAACTTGTGTTTGTTTACTAAATGAGCCACATGCAGAGCTCTGACCAGGCTCTGAATGTGCTGCAAACACAAAATCAATGAGGTTAAACTTCATGTGATAGCGTTTGCAATTCAGCCCGAAGCTAGGCATCAGAAACTGCCTTTTGTGATCCCTTCTGTTTCATCATGGCCTTCAGCTTCCGCACAGTAACAGCACCGGCATGAAGGAAAACATTTCTGATGATGCTTGAAGGACTCTGACTTGCTGATCAATGAACCAAAGTCTCAAACTACGTCTGGTTTCCTTCTTTTTCCAAATGCACCGCTGAAACGAGGTGAACTCGGGAGCGACATCACTCACATCTCTGAGGTTCCTCGTTAAAGTCGTCTCTGTGCAACTCCTGAAGCCACGTCAGTGTTTTTGTCCTCATGTGGAGTTTGGTGATATTCGTGATCAGGGACTCCGTTTTTAAGCTAACGTTAGCCAGTGCTGTTCAATGATAAAGACTTCGGTTAATGAACAGCTTGCTTCACAGCTTGTGTCCACACGCACCAGGTGACAGTGCACTTTATCCCTCTGTACCCCACAGCACCTGCAGCTGGCAGGTAAGTTTCTACTATAGTTTACTATTTGAAAAACATGAGAACTTGACGGTAAATCTGGAATTTAAAAAAATAAATGTGTTAAAACTCTTTCCCCCATGAAGACGACTTTTCACGACCTGCTCTGGATGCTTAATGGAGGGTTTTAGCACCTCAGTACACATCAATAAAGGCATCCACAGTGAGATCCCTCCCACTGCCTTGATGGACACTCAGTGAATTTGCTCTGGACTGAAATATGACAAAAATGTACCTCCACTATGAAGCATCCACGTCTGTTCACTCTGCAAGAGGCAGGTCAGATGTGTCCGATCTGCTTACAGTAGTAACTGTGACAGTATCGGGAATAAATTATCTTGTTTATGCACGTTTTCTTATGTCAGAGGCCTGACTTCAGTTTAGGTGAGGAGGAAGATGAAGAGGAGGAGAAAACATAAATGGTCATACATAGTTTGAAAGGTTGTTTGTAAATGGCGCTTTACACATCCAGTCATCCCCACATTCACACACTGTGGGATTTAAATTACAACAACCCTACAATAGAGACTCTTTTTTTAATCTAAATGTCGGTGCTTAGAGTCTGCGTCCGATTTCTTTCCCAGATTCCCAGGAATCTGGAGCATCCTAATGGAGTCCTGTCATCGCACAGAGGTTAAACAGTCTTTGTATGTTTTTAATTTAAAAATATTCATCTTTTAAATAATAATAATAATAATAAAGGTGTAATAACTGCAGGTGAGGTAGAAACAAAGTCCTTCACCCCACTGGATGAAGTTTAAATCAGTGCACCTCATAAGGTGGTGTGTGTGTGTGTGTGTGTGTGTGTGTGTGTGTGTGTGTGTGTGTGTGTGTGTGTGTGTGTGTGTGTGTGTTCATGCTGCTTGCTCTCTTGATTGACACTTTCCTGTGACTCTGTTCTGCCTCTGTGGGCTTTTAAAGGGAAACTGACTGCCCCTCCACCACCGCCAATTACCCCCGCGACATGCCCCAGAGCAGAATGTGTGTGTGTCCTCTCAGCTGCACTCAGCCTTCCTGCGTGTCTCCACTCAGAGATAATTAGCGCTCTCTTCACTCCTCTCTGAGAGCCCTTCATCGGCCACTTCTACCTGTCGACCCGCTCACCTCCGACCCTCAGCGCTGAAGAGATGATCAGACGCCTCAAACTCATTTCCGATCATGAAAACAGCAGTAACACACCTCAGTGTGTCCCCACATACTGTGAAATATGGACCAATAAACTGGGTGAGACTTTAATTAGGCTTTACGGTTATAGTGCCTACTGAGTCATGGGCTACAGCCATCAGATGGTATATTAAAGAAGAACGTCTTCTTCTTCTCTGGTTTGGTTTCCATCAGGTCAGGAGTGCTCTGACAGGAGGTAGATCCCACTGTCTGTATGAAGATTTCAATAAAGTTTCAGTGAAACAAACTGTGCGTTCCTCTGTGAGCCAGCACGGCTCACTGAATGTGCGATGGCGTGAACAAGCATCTGTATAAGTGTGTGTTGAACCGCGAGGCTGTGTGTGTGTGTGTGTGTTTCCTTTACAAATGAAGACAACATATCTTTACATCGCGGAGGTCAGCAAGGAGAGCTTTCTGCCTGAGGCCAGCGCGCCTCCTCTCCTTCTCTTTCAGTTTCCTTTTTCACCTTCAGATCCTTCTTTTCTTTGTTCCTTCATTCCTCCCTCTGTCTTTTATTGAACATGATTTTTCATGCATTAAAATGCCTCTTTCTGCCAGTAGATTATGATGATACTTAAAAAATGGACCTTTCGTTTTTATTTTCTTTCTTTTTTTAAGCTTTGTTTTCAAATCGCTTTAGTGTCACTAAGTTTCCAAAGGGGGTTTTCCTATTTTAGTTTTAGTTTTCACTGATATTTTAGTCTTTTTAAATCTCACGTTACAGGGTGTATTTCTCAGAACATGTTCAGTTCAGAGGACGTATAATGATTGTAACTATCACGGTCCTGGGCCACTGACCCAGTATTTTGAGTTTGTTCTTGGCATATGATAAAGTTCCTCAGAAAGCAGTATTACTTCTTACTGTATTAGTTTCTATGGAGCTGCTTTTATTTATAGTTAGTGATTTCTTATTTCATCATGTTAGTTGTCATTTCATGTCATGTCTGTTCTAGTCTCGTCTTCCTGTTGGTCACGTGTCTGTGTTCTGCATCTACTTTGTGTGCCTGGGTTTCCGTCTGTTGGTTTCCTGTCTTATTTTGAAAGTCTCTCATCCCGTGTGTGTTGTGTTCAGTTCTGCTTCCTCTGTCTCGTTACTCTAATCTAGGTCCGCTGGTTTGTTCTCGCTCCCTGATTACCTCATGTGTGTATTTAAGCCTTAGTGTCCTTGTTGTGATTTCCCTGAAGCTGTGGAGAGGTTTCCTGTGGTTAGTATTTCTGAGTGTCTGCTTTGTGCACTTCCTAGTTTCTATTCATTTCGTGTGTTTCTTACAAGTTCAGCAGTAAAGCTGTTTTGAGCTCAGTCCTGCATATTGGGTCAGAAACTGTGCCTTCCACACAACATAAATATGACATAAACATATGTGTGTTTGTATGTGCTCTTCCAAACTAATCCTAGACGACTACCCAAGGCACCAAGATTCATTCTACATATTGATTGTTTCAATTAAATTCTGTTTTATCTATATAGCCCCAAATCACAACAATTTGCCTCAAAGTGGGGTTTTTTTCGATAAAAAGCAAAACAGAGAAAACCCCGATCATCAGACGACCCAATATGAGCAAGCCCTTGGTGACAGTGGGAAGAAAAACTCCCTTTTAACAGGAAGAAACTTGCAGCAGAATCACTGGTTAAAATATTAGCCTCTTTTTAATCCTTTTTACACAAAAAAAATACAGCGTAAAAGTTTGCACGTTGAAATATGCGCTACACGTTACACATCTGTTTTAACGGTTACCAGAGCGTTTCAGTTTTAATAAGTGACCAGTTTTTATTTCCTTCCTGGTGCACCTTTAGCATTCAACGGCGAGAGGGAAATCTCTCCAGACGTTTGCATCCCACATCCAAAGAACAATGATCGAGGTAAAAGGCTGCAAGTACTCGGTGCAAACAGCAGGCGTGGCCATTCAACTATCGTCTTTCCTCTGAAGTAATTTCCATTTTAATTGCTATGTTTAAATTAAAAGTCCTTATTATTGATATTCACATGAGGATTTAATGTTTGACCAGTAGCAAAATGATCAAAGTAATGTCTCATTGAAAAGTACATGTTTAAAAAAACAAAGTTAAAAAATCTTTTTTTTATGCCTAAAGATGAATAAAAATACTTCAGAAAAAAAATCCGATTGAGGTTGTCATAATTCATGCATGAAAGAGTTAAATAATGAATGTCTTCTTTAAAATTCTCAAGCGTCTCCGAAGTGTGACGGTACACATCCCAGTGTGCAGTGTTGGAGAGTAACGGGATGCATTTACCGCCGTTACGTATTTAAAATACAAAATATGAGTAACTGTATTCCGTTACAGTTGTAATTTAAAAAGGTGGTATTTAGAATACAGTTACTTTGTTGAAATAAATGGATTACACTGCGGTATTTTCCTGTTTCATATTTTCGTTATGTTCTATGTACTGTTGTTAGGCGGCAGCGTTACGGTTGCCATGGCTACAGGGTGACGCTCTCTGCGACTGTCTGTTTCCTGGGTGAGAGAGCGCCTTTTTGTTGTTGTTGTTGTTGTTGTTGTGCTAAGCTAATAGGCAGAGCAGTTCAGTTTTAATAAGCAAAGAACATAGCATCATGGGCATTGTAGTCCGTGCTGCAGGGACTGCCATATCCGTTATGTGCCTGTGAGCGCGAGGAGGGAGAAAAGTGGAAAAGTACGAGTTGTCATCGAGCAGAAACGGGAGCTGGAAGCATGTAAATATA
The DNA here is from genome assembly GCF_057381845.1 of Rhamphochromis longiceps. NCBI lineage: Eukaryota > Metazoa > Chordata > Actinopteri > Cichliformes > Cichlidae > Rhamphochromis > Rhamphochromis longiceps. The sequence goes on from NC_140558.1 coordinate 10,349,016, forward strand.
ATAATAACCACTGCATCCAAGAAGAGTGCCTGACGAGCCCAGTTGTAAGTAAGCTATTAAGACTCGACTGTACACAGTGTTTGTGTTTTTCTCCGAAACAATAAGTTCCGTTGGAGCAGCCTTTCAACACCTCTCTCTGTCTCTTGCTAGCATCCAGACAACAAAGTAAAGCTAGTTTTCGGCTACAAGCCCGACATGAAACCCACCGTATTAGCTAGAGGTCCCTTTACTACGGTTGGGAGCCGCGGACCTTCAGTAATCGTAATAAATCACACAGCAATAGTACATTCATGTAGTTGTAAAAAGCATGATAATATATCAAGTAATCCAGGGTATTCAGAATACGTTACTCTCATTGAGTAACGTAACGGAATACGTTACAATATACATTTTGGGGCATGTATTCTGTAATCTGTAGTGGAATACATTTTAAAAGTAACCTTCCCAACACTGGCAGTGTGTTCATTAACAAAGACTAAAGACATTTCTTTTCCTTTTTTTAGTCAGTATTTTAAGTACAACGTGTGTGTTAGTTTTCTGAGAAGTCTGGCTTTTAATTTGACTTCAGTTTATTACTTTGGCATCTAGTTTTGGTTTCCAGCTGTTACACAGCAGTCCCGCCTGTCCGTGTCTTCATTTAATCCTCACTCACTCAAAACACAGCAGCTGCTGCATATCTCAGAGGTTTCTGCTGAGGTGCACGCCAGGTCCCCAAAATCCAAGAAGAGTCAAGCCTTTTCACTGCTTCACCTGCTGAAAGGTGGAGTGAGGTGATCAGGTGGATTCAGCTCACCTGCTGCCTGCTCTGGATGATCCTGAGCTCTGTTTGGTTTGTTTGTCGTTGAGTTTTTGCATTTTTCCGTAAAACTCAACCAAACACAGTGAAAGAGACATTTTTGTATTCTTATTTTTTCTTTAAAAATGTGGATCTCAGAGACTTTCCTGTTAGCCGATAACAGAAAAGGCGAATATTCCTCGTTTTAACGTGGGTCTTCATTTTAAATATACCCGTTTATTAAAATGAGATTCAGGTGTAATTTGCTGATCACTTAATCTGCATAAATGAAATGAAGTTCTCTGTGTAACATGAACTCATCATGTAAAAGGCCCCACACATGCACAGGAAAACTGTGTGTGTGTGTGTGTGTGTGTGTGTTGTTACAGGGTGGTGATTGGTGCACTTCCTGGGCTGCAGACGGACAGGTGAGTGAATGGAGGGCGGAGCAGCCTCAGGGTGGAGGCCGACCGTCTGAATGGAGGAAGTCAAGAGAAACCAAGTGGAATTGAAATCCTGTCATTTTCTGAAAGTTCTCTGTGTTCACAGAAACGCCACAAACAAAAGCCGAACTCTTCCTTCTCCTCTGTTGTCTCCCAACAATGCTCTTCAGCTTCTTCCTCGAGTGGCTGATGGAGCGTTCGAGCTTTCTCCTTCCATGCTCCGCTCACTCTGGTTTCAACATGATCCATTTTGATAAAAACAACGTTTCACACAAGCACAGACCAATAATCAACCTCCAGGTCTAAAACGTGAAGCCAACACTGAGGCACCAAAACATGCAGCTCTTCAATGTCCAGCAGAGGCTCCAGCAGTGAGCCTGTGCTGTCCTGTAATTTAGCCATTTAAATCAGCTGTGTTGGATCAAGGACACATCTCAAACCTGCAGGTCTGGAGGTCTTGAGGTCTGGAGTTGGAGACCCCTGCCTTAAATGTTTATGTAAAGCAGTAAAAGTCTAACAGATTTAACACAAGCAGTAAGTAGTTTTAGAGGTTTCAAGCTTTCTACCGAGTCACAAGAAAAGAAGTTTGATTTGGGATCAAGATGCACGTTTGGGGAGGCCACAGGTGTCGAACTCCAGGCTTCGAGGGCCGTTGTCCTGCATGTTTTAGATGTGTCCTTAACCCAACACAGCTGATTCAAATGGCTAAATTACAGGACAGCACAGGCTCACTGCTGGATCATTTGATTCAGGTGTGTTGAAACAGGGTAATATCTAAAACCTGCAGGACACTGGCCCTCGAGGCCTGGAGTTTGACACCCCTGGGGTAGGCTGAATAGACTTCTGATCTGAAGTCTAGAGGTGACCGTGGCTACACCTGATTTGTGGAATAACCTTCCTATTGCTATCCACGCGTCTGATTCTATCCCATCATTTAAATCATGGTTAAAAACCTATTTATTTAACCTTGCCTTTCCTGTTAGTTAATGCCTGTATCTGATTTCTAGACTTACTCTATTTCTCTTCTATACATATCTTTTTATGGCCTTGTGCTTTTACTATGTTTTTATTTGATATGCATTTCATGCTATTCCGGTGTATTAGTGACATTGACCTGTTAGCATATTTGGTACGTTGTCATGGTCTTATAATATTTATGTTCTATTTTCTGTCTTTTTTGTTAAGCACTTTGTTATACCATTGCTTTTCAGATGTGCTCTATAAATAAAGTTGACTTGTATTGTATTGTACTTATAAAGTTATGAGGGCTCAGAAATTCTGAAGGGCCAGTTTCTTCTTCTCTGTTAAAATTTAGATTTTTAAAATTAAATAAACTAAAGTTATTGTACATATATATTTTTTTAAACAATCATCTCATTCTGAATGAGTTTGGGGTGAGATGGAAACCTTTTGCAGTGCTTTTGCGTGAAAGGACTCACCTGCATTGTTACGGATGACCAGGATCTGATCAAACTCCAGAGAAATCAGGACAAGGAAGAGAAGGAGCGTGGAGTCTGTGAGGCTTTGACTGCAGGAAATCTTCCTCCAGCATTTGAGGGCATTGAGGAGAAGGAGGAGGAGGTGAACTCCACCGTAAAAAGTTTCGGAGGAGGAGGACACTGGAGAGAGCTTTAGTCCTGTCACACAAAGAGCATAAAGTGGGCCAACAAATTGAGAACAATGTGGAGGAATTTACAATGAGCTGAATGGGAGCGTGCTGCTGAGGAGCAGGCGCTCATTAACCAAACTGTTGTCTCTCTGAGAGATCAGTGAAAGAGAAACTCAGACTTCAGCTCGGAGAAGAAGCAGAAAAGCCCGATCAGAGCCAGATCAGAACCAAACAAGAATCTAAAAGTAATCAGTTACTAAGTTATAGCCCAATTTCCTTACTTCTGTTCAGGTGGAAAATTTGAAACATAAATTATTTGCATGGAAGGAAGATTTGAAAATGAAACATTTAGATGTTTGGGAGGTTGCAGAGACTGCAATGATAAAATGATTATTTTAACTAATTTACATATAAATTACATGTAAATTATCCATGTAGTTTTGTTACATAAATACAATGTATTATGTGCAGAGTCCATTTTCCTTATTAATTAATGGTTTGAATAAATAAACACTTGATTTTATGTATTTTATCTGAATTTCACACAAAATTATTGTTTCATGATTATTGAGCATAAAGTTGGAAAAATATAAAAACAGTAATAACAAACTGAGTGGTTGACACGGAAAAAGAAACTTTTAGAAACCATTTATGGATTTTCTCAAAGATATGGACCTGTCTAATATCTGAATGCATGTTTCTGTCTGCTTTTTGTGATTAGTGATTGTCAGTTTCGGTTAAATGTGTTTGTAATACGGTAAATAAAGAAAATGTTTTTTAAAAACGTTAGCTCTCATATCCCCAAAACCACAGAGAGGAGTTTTGGAGGAGTGAAATTATACTCCATAGCAAATGCAGACGGAGACACGTGGAGATTCAACAGCCAATCGGGCAATCCTGTTTCTTTGTTACTTCGTTAAACTCTGCCAGCCACCTGGGACGCAGAGTTGATGCAATGTAATGTAAATTTTCCATGGATGAATTTCAGCGCTCCTCACTGTTTGCCAACACTTTCAGTCACTGATTAGGTGTCCGTTTAAACTGTCATGTCCTCTGTCACTGCTGTAACTCTGGACACTGGAATAATCCCAAATAATCTCTCTCACCGTTGTACCTGGGTTGTTGACACATAGTTTTTTCAGTTTTGGACTTTTTCCTCATTGTCTAGTATTTATCCTTCTTTATTGTGATAACCTTTTTTTCTGTGTGCATTATGTTTAGTTCTACTTCCTCTGTTCCATTAGTTAGATGTATCCCAGCTGTGTTCTCATCTGTTTCCGATCCTCCTCATTATCCAGTCTATGGTCGTGTCCAAATTCATGGGCTGCATCCTCCTGAGGCCGCATTTGTAGACCGATTACATCACAGCGACGCGCCGAAGGCTGTCCAAATTCGTAGACTCCTCCGAATGCAGCCGACAAATGCGTCCTCCTTTTCCCCGAATTTGAAGGATGGGTCGGGTGTGTCCTTCGTGGCCTACCATATCCCAGAATTCATAGCACAGCCCAGCCAAACTCCAGTTTCCACCAATGGCGGCCGCTACTAAGTTTTAAAATTACTCATACTAATCTTTCTGGGTCACAAAATAAACTTTTAACATATTTTCAGGCGAGAAAGTAGCTGTGTAAACATCAAATATCTGCTCCGTTTATCAAGATATCGCATATTTGCAAAAGTGCTTCAACGTTTTCGGAGACGTCTGCTACCCACCAGCTCGATAGCTAGCCGAGAGCTCGAGGGTCACTGAAGCCGCTGAGAACGGCACAACTCCTGGCACATCATTTTCAGATCACCGCGAACTTTCGCTACTCGGGTTAAACCTAATATATAAGTCACTTAGACAACCTAAAAATGTTATTGTTGGGCTTTTTTCAGTGTTTTGTTTGTTCATGAGCAAATCGGTTTGGCTGAGATTAAAGTTATTAGATTAGATTAGATAAAATAAAACTTTATTAATCCCCCGGGTGGGTTCCTCCTTGGTTTTTACACAGCTGACTAAACGTCAAACAGAAAACTGATTAAACAGAAGTATGAGACAGTCGAGAATTTACGCCAGTGTCCTGTTATATTTTAGATAGCAAGGAGCAGACGGCTGAGTTTATTAAACTCCACCGAGACAGCGGTGATGCTAATCTCAAGGCTAGACCGTCCAATTTCCCCAGCCGTTTACTTCCGGCCTACCCGACCTTCTGCGGACCCGGCCCACGTAGACCGCAAAGGCCGGGTCCTCAGGAGGATGCAGCCCATGAATTTGGACACGACCAATTTCAGTTTCTCTCAGTTCCTTGCCTCCTCGCCGTCAACTCCTTCACAGCAAAATCTCCAGTGTTAAATTAACACTAGAGAGTGTCTATATGGGTCCACACCTCTGAGTGTTAAATACAACACTGTTGAGTGTTAAATTAACACTTTTGACAGTGTTATATGTTTAAAAGTAACCTAGTCAGTTTTGAAGATTAACAAAGACTAACGCTGAGCAGTGCTGATTTTCTAACACTGGAATATTTCTAACATTTTGAGGTATTTTCCAGTGTTAGAAAATCAAAAGTGTCAAAAGTGTTAATTTAACACTCAACAGTGTTGTATTTAACACTCAGAGGTGTGGACACATATAGACACTCTCTAGTGTTAATTTAACACTGGAGATTTTGCTGTGTTGTGTGTGTTTCCTGTTTAATTCCAATCATTCATGTTAAGTTCAGTCTCTATAATAAATCTGTGCTCTGTTCCAAACCGAGCTCCGGGCACCGCATTTGGATCCTCTCTCCTTTTCCCCCACACCTGTTCCCTCACACCTGACATCACAACTATATGTCAAAGGTCCAGCTGCTCACAGAGGAAAGTAGGGAGGAGGATTATTCTGAGATTAAAGTTAGTATTCTAAAAAAAAAAGACAAACCCTTTTTTTTCTAGTGGCTCTAATCCTCTTCTGTAAGAAACTCATTTCAGCTGCTTGTATCAGCTAAGTTTATGTTTTTCTTGTTATCACTATCATTGGCCGAGGACTTTTATATCACACGTCTTTGTCCAATCAGCATCATCCTCCTTTCTGACACTTATGATGTTTAGTATAGCCTAAATCTGATGATCAGGCTACTGTTTACTTTCACAGTACATGAGAGCTGGGGGCCAATTTCCAATAGACTTATTGGAAAGTATTTAGGGAACTACAGGTGTCGCCCCCTGCTGGTCATCAAAGAGAATGCAGATTTAAGGCTCTCCTATGGCGACTGCACATTTCAGACCTGGAGGTGGATTTTCGGTTACACCCTCTCTCGTGTATTTTTGAAAAACTTTCTTTTTTACCCAGCTTTACGGTTTTCTTATTTGAACCCATGCTCTTGTGCATTAGTCCTGTTTGAAAGGTATTGTATAAATAGAGTTTGAACTGTGTTCCCTCTTCGTCCAGACCTGGGTCCATGAAGACCAGTGATTCAGTGAGTCTGGCTCACATATTCATCTATGAATAATGATATGATCTCTGAGGCAGAGATGGGACTTGTGTTGGACAGATTTTTCTCTGCCTGTTTGCATCTTTAAGCATGACACGGCAGCAGAAGGATTTTTACTGCTGGTGAAGCTCTCGTGTCTGGCAGGCGTGCCGACGGCTGTCCTGCTGCTGGATAATGATTTGTTGATAAAACAGAAGCTTTAGCTGAGTCTAATTGGTCCTCTAAGTATGGCGGTCTGTTTGACAGACTGTCATCGCAGGGGGGTAACTGGGAGGGGCCAGGTAACAGGTAAACAGGTAAATAACAGACAGTTGTTGAGATGAAAAGAGAACATAAGCCCCATAACAAGTCGTTACCTCACACTTCATGAGTCAGGAGACCTCTCATCAGGGCCCATCTTATCGGCCTTATATTAGAGCTCTTTGCTCTTAGACTGTAGGCTTACTTGTAGTTTCTAGAGTATTTAAAAGTAGAGTGGGAGGCAGAGCCTTCGGGTTTCAGGCCCCTCTTCTTTGGAACCAGCTTCCAGTTTGGATTCGGGAGACAGACACTATCTCTAGTTTTAAGATTAGGCTTAAAACTTTCCTTTTTGCTAAAGCATATAGTTAGGGCTGGACCAGGTGACCTTCAGTCCTCCCTTAGTTATACTACAATAGTATAGGCTGCTGGGGGATTCCCATGATGCACTGAGTGTTTCTTCTTCACTCACTATGTGTTTGTACACCGCTCTGCCTTATTTATTACTTATTCTTAATCTCTGGCTACCACAGTGTGTCTTTTGGACAGCACAACGGTCATGACAGATGGGCGCCCCTCCCTGAGCCTGGTTCTGCCGGAGGTTTCTTCCTGTTAAAAGGGAGTTTTTCCTTCCCACTATTGCCAAGTGCTTGCTCATACTCATATGATTGTTGGGAATTTTTCGGTTGTATTATTGTAGTGTCTACATTACAATAAGAAGCGCCTTGAGGCGACTGTTGTGATTTGGGGCTATATAAATAAAGTTGAATTAAACTGAGGTTGTAGACTAGACTCTTTAAATTCATTGTTAATTATCACTTGGTTCATCTCAGACAAGCTTAGATTACTGCAGCAACCTCAGAGAGTTCTCAGGAGTGCACATGTTTACTTAAAAGTACTGCATGCTGGATGATAGTACAAATACTGAGTATTTAGTGCATTCTGTGAGATTTTAAATGTACAATTTGTTCACTTTACTTCACAGAGGGAGAAGCTGAATCTTCAACAATAGGCTGAAACAGATGAGGCTCCACTTATAACGGGTAATGTTTAAGAATCAGAACCATAAACTGTGGGTAACATATGATTAAACTCTTTGTCTTTTATTGATAATCAGACTGAATAATAATCTTTTATCATCAATATTTTATTCTCTTCATTTAAAAATATTTTATTTTATAATTAACAATAACCAATCAAGCAGGTCTTTATCACCTCTTAATTTAACCCACCACTCTTTTCCTGTTTGTTTTGGTTGTTTTTAATTTTAACTGTTTGCCACTTGTGGCAAAGATGTGACCAGTAAAAAAAAGTCCATTTATTTTTTTGTGTTGTGTGTGTGTGTGTGTGTGTGTGTGTGTGTGTGTGTGTGTGTGTGTGTGTGTTTTGTATTTCCATCTAAATAATGGAAAACATCTTAAAGGTGTCATGGTCCGGGTGTGTGCCAGTGTGTCTCCCTCCGAGCCGGCGTCTCCACCCCTGGGAGGGGCCTCAGTGTTTTTGCTGATCGCTTACATCTGTGGGTAATTAGCCGGGGACTCATAAGGCCAGCGTTCTCAATCTCTCTTCGCCAGATTCTCTGCTAAACATCAGTCAGTGCAGGCCACCACCATAAATTCCCTACGTGTTTTTTTTGAATCACCTTGCCTCACTGTATGTTTGTTTTTTGTGCGCCTCCTTTTTCAGCTACACCTAACTGTCAACCCCTGGCGAAGAGCTTCTACTTGGATGCTGGACCTTCTGGCAGTCCCTCAGGCTATTACCAAAATTACCTACCTGCCTCTCTGCCTCCACGCCAGGAGTTTTTGGATTTACACACCCGGACTACTCACCCCTCTATGTCATCCCCGACCTCCGTTGGCAAGTACGCAGTACGAAGGAGGATTCTGAGCCAAACAACATATTCATATGCCTCCTTATCTATGTTTGAACATCTGCATTCTGTTACAGTGACCCCGACCTTTTTCCTGGACCCTTTGTGACTTGCTTTCCAGTCCAATCCCCGGAATAGCTGTCCTTTCTGACCCGGACCAGATCGTTATTTAGTTTAACGTCTACGCTCACCTTTTGTTTATGAATATTTTGTGTAAACATTAAACATTATTCTTAAAATATACTTACGAGCTGTTCGGCGTCTTGCGTTTGAGTCCTGTCACTCGTCTGAAACGGTCTCGGCCGTAACAAAAGGAGGAAACATTTCTGAGACTCCTCTCTTCATCTCTGATGTTCTCAACAGCTTCTCCACCTCTCTGCGCTCTTACATTTGACGGGCAGATTGCTGAAAGCCAGAGGTCGAAGGTCACTGTCTAAAGGTGACACTGTGACCTTGAGGTGGCTGCATAGGCTGACCTGGGATCAGTGCTGTGTGTCTGCTGTCGCCTCGGGGTGACAACAAGGCGATCAGAACAGTCCTGCACCAAACCTGCACAAATCAAAGAGGCTTCTGTCAAATCCACAGTTTCACTTCTTAATGCAGGTCAGAGTGAACTGGAAGTTATGGTGGTCCACACGAGGGACCACCAGGCTCCCAGCAGTGGATGCTTCTCTTTCATACAATCTCTCTACAACGACCCAATGATCAGCATCAATAGAATTTTCATTCCATGTATTTTAAAAATAAGCCAGAATCAAACAATAGTTTTTAAAACTAAACACAACTTTATTCAGAGATTATGGTTTTATCTCAAGTCCACGCTCCACTGAGAGATTTACAGGAAAGCCAAAGTTATGTTTGTCTTTTGTAAAGGGAGATTTCACCGTCCCGTGTGTGTTCAATGTAGTTTGACTCCTGCACCTCCACCGTCACAATTTCAACTTGCAGAGCGACCAGTTAAAGATGGAGAGCAGGGGGACAGGGGGGCCAGCGCCCTGCAGGCCAGCCCAGCTGAGCCCCGAGCTCTGAGTGCATCACTGTATTCATCATGTGCTCTAATCAATAAAGTTGTCTCTCTTCCTTGCTTTAACACACATACACAGTGCAAGGATTGCTGGTGGGCGGCAGCCTTCTGTCTCCTTCATCTTTTGCTGATCAATATTAAATGAGGTGATAAAGCCATAAAGCTGAAACCACAACCTGAGACAGTACCGACAGGAAGTAGAACCCTGAAGTCCAGTATAAATTACAGACAGTACAAAAAGATCAACACATCCACTGTGATGTCACCCTTTTTTTTTAAAACATCAACATCAGCACCAGAAGTGACCATACTTGGATGAAATTGTTTCGTATCAGGCTGTTTATAAACATGTTTATTTCTTGGGGGTCTATGGGGCCTGACTCACTCCTAGCGCCTCTAGTGGATGTTAGCAGAAATGCAACTTTTGGTGCATCTCTATTGGCTTAATTTTGGCGTATCCTTGCAGAGCTACAGTCTCACAAAATGTCACAAAGACCTTCCATGGACAGACTGTGCAACACATGTGGGAAAAAGGCATCTTCCTTCCCTGCCTTTCAAAATAAAAGTGTTTCACTAGTGTAGTTTTGGACAAGTAACTCCAGGTAAATAACCAACTGAATAAACTTGCAGAACTTGCAGGTTGTTGTATTAAATACAAATCTCATCAGTGGTGTTAGTAGTTAATAGACAGAAAACTAATCTTGTCTTAATATCTTAATATTTTTTCTTGTTTTTGAGATACATTTCAAAACAATCCAGCAAACCCAGTCCACTCTGGGCCCACAGTGTGCTTCAGTAACAGTGAATGGGCTCCTGAGCACCGCATTTCAGTGTAGTTACTAATAATGAGGCCTGCAGGGTTTTGATCTTCTGTTTTATTTTGCTAAACCATCTTTCAAAAACTGAAACATAAAGTAACAAAAAACTGCTGAGTTCACAGAAACTAAGATTTGCCTCCGCTGGGTGTGACTTTCAGCTAAATCCTCTTAAGGGATTTAAGCGTTGAGTTAAAAAGGAAGGAAGAATGCTTTAGAAGCTCAGCTCCTGTTTCCTGCTGTCCTCCTCCAGGATCCCCCCCCCATTCGACTGAAGGCCTGATGTCCCTCTACCCCAAATCGGGCCTATCAGCTTATCAAGTCTGATGTCAGTAGCCAAACTTTGCTTCAGTTCCCAAAAACAGACGTTCACAGCTACGGCCGGTTTAGAGTCACCAGTTAGACTGATTTTCATGTCATTGGACTTTGGGAGGAAGTTGGAAAGAATATTCAAACTCCACACTGAAAGCCCGCCTGTGGATTCTAAGCCAGGACCTTTCTGCTGTGAGGCATCACACCACCTCACCTCCTGTCCTCTGTATAACTTTGGAGTCTGTGTGAAAAGTCCTGATCCCAGGCTTCATGTGCCCACTGAAGTCTAAGTGATTCTTCTTGAAGTTTAGAAATGTTTGGTGTGTGGGACATCGCGATCCCATGGATTGTAAGTAAAACACAACGTTTTTGAAAAAGCACATGAACAGAGAATGAAGAGTGAAACCCAGTATGTACTTTTAGAGTTTTATATTGTATATTTTTTTACTGATCATAAAATGATGTCACATCACAGCAGTCCTGAAACAACACAAGACCCAAGAAATTAAAAGTTTTGGATTTTCTTTTAAACCGTTTATTTTTTTTTATGTGGGGGTGAGCTTTTTAAAGCTTATGTCTCTCAAATATAACCAGGTCTGCATATGTCTGGGTGATCCGAATTTGTTATTTAAGTTGTTTTTTAAAACATATTTCAGATACACACAAGCTTCAACCAGGTGAAGCCAACCTGAAAGCTGTGAAGCTGCAGTTCCTCTGATGTCCACCAGAGGCTCCAGCAGTGAGTCAGTCTCCATAGACTCCCATGTAGAAACTTTATAGCAGATATAAATATATTTAAAGTTGATACACAAACTGTTTGGTCTCTTATAGATAATTTAGGCCTTCATAACTTCTGTAAGGAGGAAAAAAAATATTTCAACTGTTTAAATTGCATTAAAGCTTAAGGTTTGCATTATTAGGGGCGTAGCCTGTTTTAGTGAGATGTAATATTTTTTATCCCACTAATATTGAGGCTTCAAGAAACCAATGGATGACTTCACAGTGGCTGCATCCATCTTTTATTTACAGTCTGTGGTTCTCCCCTGCTTGCTTGATTAAACTGCTGGGTACACCTGACAGCTGCTGAGGATCATGGGTATTGGAGTATTTACAGGCGTCCCCTAAACTGAAGCAAGATGAAAACCTTCAAAAGGGAGGTCAGTCTGTCATCTGCGCGCGCGCGCGTGTGTGTGTTTAAGTTCCTCCCTTTAATAATAAAAATCCTGCTGGGTCCGGGGCTGGTGTGCGTGCAGGGCGCGTGTGTTTTCCAGCCAATGAGCTTCCTGCTCGGCCGCTGAGGCAGTTGACAGATTTGGCTTCATCCTCAGCGGCCACAATAGAAATCTAATTAAAACTTACTGGACCTCATTACGGGGCTGCAGGTGCACGCGGGCCGCCGGCGGTTAATCCCGCTCAATTAGCGCACGGCCCCGCGCACACCAACAATGCAGCGGGTCGGCATCGGGGGCGCGCAATCATCGCGTTCCCGGGAGGAAATAATGGGGGTCCTGAGATGTCTGTGATCAGAAACTCTCGGAAACAGGATAAACTTTAATCTTTCCGGTCTTTTCTGCTTTTTCTAACTTTTTTTATCAGATGTGTTTTTATATCATTAAATTATTGATACTGAGAATTGTCTCTGTATGCACTGAAAGGCTTTGTGATATCTCTGTGTCTGTGGGTGTGAATCACAGTGTGTTTACCTGCAGATGAAAGTCAGCCTGTAACTTAATCTAATCTCATGAGAGAAAAACTTTGGCACAAGGTTCACGGTGACAAATACATAAATAAAATTTATAACAAATCCACAAAATATTTAACACAACTGCTGGTACAGAGAAAGGAGGAGGGGGAGGAAGAAAAGGAAATCAAGGAGTTGGTGAGAGAGGGTGAGGAGAAGAAGAAGAAAAATTAGGCCAGAGGAGGTAAAGGAAGAAAAGTAAAGGAGCAGGAGTAAGAGAAGGAGAATGGAGAGGAAAAGGCGAAAGAGGAGAATGATGATAGGAAAATAAAGGACGATAAGTGTGAGGAAGATGGGGAGAGGAAAAGGAAGCAGTAGGAGGAGAAAAAGAAAGGAAAACAAGCAGTGAAAAACAAAGAGGAGAATTCAAAGGAAAATGAGGAGAGGTGGAAGAACCGTAAAAGAGGAGAAAGAGTCAGGAGGAAGATGCTAATTTGAAGGGAAAATGAGGAGGAGGGGACAGTGCAAGGGGAAGAGGAGAAGAAAGAGTGAGGTGGAAAAGGAGAAAGATGAATTGACGAGGAAGAGGAAAAGAAGGAGGACAAATGATGAAGGGGTGGATGGATGAGGAAGAAGGAGGAGAATGAGGAGGTGAAAAAGACATGGAAGGAAGAGGAGAAGGAGCAGGATGTGAATAAAAAAGGGGGAAATGTAGAAGATGAGAGGGGAGAGAAGGGAGAAAAGGAGGAGAAGGTGACAGAGGAGGAGAAGTAAGAGGATGAAGACAAAGAATGAGAAGAAGAAGTAACAGAAGAAGGAAACAACGAAGAAGACTCCTGCAGTATGACTCTCGGTCAGATTACTCCTGCAGGAGGATTATTGTCACTCTATACTCGAATCTCCTTCCTCTTTTCTCCTCCTCCAGCAGTTGGTAGCACTGTGTCCTCCCTCGGGTGTTCCCTGATTGTCTGTAGATCCTCAAAACGTGCAGAGACAACAAGACTGCTGTGACTCCCAGAGGAGGAAGAGGGGGAAGAAGATTAAACACCTCCCTCCTCTGCCACAATATCTTTCATTATATTTTAATTTTGTATTTCACAAACACTCTTATTCTGAAGCGTTTCCAGGTCTCATTTTATTGTTTTATTTTGAAATTGCTCTCTAATCGCCTGTACACATGCGCAGAACAACAGGCTGGTGCATCTGAAAAGCTCATTAAATCACATTAAATCCTTTAGTTGCAGTTTGCTTGTTTATGATCTTCCACCGCTTTTTATTTGTGCGTCATTAACATCACAGTCAAACTTTAAACGATCTCCGTGTCGCGTGACGTGCTTCCACCTGCTGCTCTCAGCAAACCGTTATCTTATTAATATTAATTATCATTATAATAAAAGAAAAACTCACGCACGATCCCTGAAGCCATTGTCTGCGCCCGTGCACGGCGGTTAAACCCGGATTAAACTCAGATTACTGCAGCATATCTGCGCAGACTGAGGCTCGGGATCAAGGAGAAGCAGGCAGAGGCGAGTTTTATAGAAACGTTATAACTTTATTATTTAGTAGAAAAGTGGCACCAAAGCTCCAAGTAAATAGAATAAAATCTCTTTATGTACAAAATACAAATTTCACGTGACAAAACGAAACGAGTCGAATAAATAAAAACACAGCAGAGAGAGGGTGTGTGTGTGTGTGTGTGTGTGTGTGTGTGTGTGTGTGTGTGTGTGTGTGTGTGTGTGTGTGTGTGTGTGTGTGTGTGTGTGTGTGTGTGTGGAATACATAATGAATGCGGGCAGCTCCTTTCAGTCTATTGTGGGAGCGTTGAAACTCGATTTCCACGCTCTCTTTTCTGCAGAATCACTCTACTAATTGTAAAATTGACTTTTCACCTCGGACACGAAAACAGAAAAACTGAGACTGAGGCAACCTGCAGACTCTGGGGGAGAGAGGGGGGAGAGGGGAAAGTGCAAAGGTTTTTGGAGAAATTTACAAAACCCAAAACTAATAATAAAAAAACAGATCAAATTCAGTTCCTTTCATTTCCAGTCCATACGTAGAGGCACGACGACGATGGTGATGAGGTGTGAGTAAGGCAAATAGCGGCTCTCAGTCTTATTCCAGCGGGACCTCCGGGCTCATGGATCAGTAGATGCCCGGCACGAAGCTGCGGAAGCCGTACAGCGCGTCCTGCCGCAGGTAGCTGTAGTCCTCGGGCGCGGCGGGGCTGCCCGGGCTGGAGGCGCAGTAGGCCGGGGAGGACGAGGACGAGGAGCCGCTGGAGCTCCAGGAGCAGGCATCGCTGCCCGGGCTCGGGGCCTCGGCTAGGCACGGGCTGAGCAGCACAGGCGGCTCTCCAGCCTTGCCCGCCTGCAGGTCCGCGATGCGGATGGTCTCGGACAGCGCCCAGATGTAGTTGTGCGCGAACCGCAGAGTCTCGATTTTCGTCAGCTTCGTCTCGTCCGGGAATGCGGGCAGCACGCCGCGCAGCGCGTCCAGCGCGTCGTTCAAGTTGTGCATGCGATTACGCTCGCGGTCGTTGGCTTTCAGGCGCCGGTTCTTCTTCACCACCTGCACCGTGGCGTCGCTGCGCGCGCGGCCGCGACGCCGCTGCTTCTTCTGCTGCTCGGGCTGCGGGGACGCGCAGCGCGGGCTGCGGGACTCCTCGTCTTCGCTGTGCGGGAAGAAGTCGCAGCTGTTGCTGTCGATGTCGGAGTAGAGCGAGTCCATGACTGCGAGGAGAGGAGGCGTGAGGGATCCACGCGAGAGGAATTCACCTGAAGTCTGTGTCAGTTCGGAGAGGCGCGCGTGTCTCTGCGTGTTTTCTGCTCTGGATCAGCTCGTGCGAGCCGGTGAGCCTGGCACACGACCGGCCTCAGCCCGCTTATATAGCGCGCGGAGGACAATGACCGGCCCCCTGCCCCCGCGCCCCCCCTGTGACCCCCCCGGCCTGGCATCAGCGCGCAGGATGAGGGGATGAATGCTGCGGCAGGTCTGCCCCGTGCCGCGGGAGAAGCTCATTAACATAATGACGCCCGCGGTGTTTGTCCGCCCCGCACAGAGAAGCGTGCCGGTAATCACGGCCAGCCAATCAGAGCGCGCGGCCGGCCACGCGAACTACACGCAATGCCCCCCCGCGAGACAGAAAGGACCAAACCCACTACGAGAGTTTAAACCAAAAACATGAAAAAAGGTGGAAGAAGAAAGCAGAGGCAGAGAGACCTCCACCTCCTCCTCCCCGCCGGGCTGAGACACGCTTCGGAGAATCCATCCATCCATCCTCTGCTTACTGTTCCACAAACACAGAAAGAGGAGCAGCAGCAGGAGGAGAAAGGAGCTTCATCCTAACAAAGAAAACTAGTTCTTTCTACCTGGAAGTCTTCGTCAGTGCTCGGCTTTTTTCCTTAACGTGAAGGAAACACGTCTCAAAGTTTAACTTGCACCTGTTCATTCTGTGCACCTCAGTAGCCATACAAAAAATACTGTTCACCTTTAAATCCGACAGACGTGCAACTATGAAGCCTTTCACAATAAAAGTCGGACCACCAACAGCTTTTAAACATAAGATTAACAACTAAAGTTTCTTTCCCGTCACAGAATATATTTTTTATCTTTACTGGGAAAATGTGAAAAATCAAACCTGATTTCTGCATAAATGTCAGTTTGGATAAAACCAAAAAGTGTATCTCAAGTTTGTTTAATTTCACCAGAGATCATTATATACCCTTGTGTCCAAAAACCTAAAAGTATGTGAACAAAAATAATTACAGTCTCCACCAGAATTACAAACATGGCCTCAGAGCATGACACAGAGACAGCATCACACTCCACAAAATACAATCAAATCATCTCTCTTCTTAAACACTTTAAAAAATATAGAGAGTTTGGTTGATGGGGGGCTCTGCTAGGGGAACATTTGCACTTCTGACCTCAGTGTTTCTAAAACTCTGAATGGCAGCATGTAAAATAAACAGGGAGCTACAACAGCGACCTGAGGTGCTCCAGAGTTCACCGGCAGACATCACTAAGAGAGCTGCTAGAACGCTTCTGTAAGAGATAAATAGAATGTAAACCACAACCCCAGCATCTGAACACAAGCGTTAAAAATGACCTCGATCTTTGGGTCATTTTTATCTGACACGTCAGGCTTCGGCTGAACTGTTTCACCTTATGAAGTCTGGCTTTTTTGTCCGTCTTTTCATCCCTTCAGGCAGCAGTAAACCCATCCAGCGTGAGCGCATACAGACCAATTTTCTTTAAGTGTTTTTTAAAGACATCTTTATGAGACAGGCATACAATTTTCCATTAATTATTCCATTTATTCAGTATGCAGTCCAGCGGAGGAGAAGCAGAGACCTGCAGAGTCTTTCTGCTGCTTTCTTCTGCATGAGGAGGGGGGGGGGACACTCATTTATAAATAATTACACAATGTTTAGAGTCTTCAGGCATGTATAATATATCAAAGCGATTATAAGGTGAATTGTTCCATTGTGGCTGTCCGCCCTGCACTTCTTTTCACTCCTCTCCTGGTTTGTCCCTGGTCCAAATTCAGCTCCTCTCGCCTTTTGTGCTGCTTTCTTTCTGCCTCAGCCACTCTATTGGCATCATTCTTATTCAAATGGGCCCCAGCAGGAACAAAACCAAACCCAGGCTGCACACAAATCATCTCTGCCCCGGCTGCAGGGCCGGCACAAGCCTCCGTGAGGCCCCAACAACGAGCCAGCAAATCCTATTTCACCCAAAGAGGATAAAGCACGCTTAATACAAGAAGAAATCCAGTTTTCTGCATTTTACTGAAGTTTAAAAACAAATGTTTCTGAGGGGACATGTCTGCAGAATTTTATAGACTTCATGTTTGCTTTAAGGTTGGAAACTCTTTAAGGAGAAAGAAAATAAAGGAGCCTTCAAAGGAAAGAAAGATGAACCCTGGGGGAAGATTTTGTTGAATGCAGAAAGAAAGAGTTAAAGAAGGAAAGAAAGGGAGTGGAAAGTAGAGAGGAAATAAAGAAAGGTAAGATGAGTAGAAACCCATGAAGACGAATAAGAGATGAAATTCAGAAACAAACAATTGACTGCAACAGAGAAATAAATCTTCCAGAGGTTAGTTTTATGTCAGGGAAGTTTTTTTATGAAGGAAAGAAAAAAAAAGAGAAAAAGAGAGAAGATGAAATATTGTCAGGTCAAAAAGAAATAGTAAGAAAAAGGAGTGTAAGTGTACAACAAATCCCTTTCTCTGCAGAATTTGTCATGTTGCTTAGTTTGGTGCATGATTTTAATGAAATTTAAAATTCTGCAAAGTAGGAAGAAAAGAAAGGAAAGAAGGTTGAACCTTCAGTGCTGAAAGAAAAGATCTGAGGACGGAAAAAGGAAAAAGTGGAGTTAAGAAGGATTAAGAAATAGTGACGGTAAAAAGTAAATAATTGAACTTAATAATAAAGAAGAAAGTGTGGGTTTGAATGAAATAAAAGCACCTGTTTAAGAAGAAGAAGAAGAAAATGGTGTGCAAAAGAAAGAAAGGTTAACCCCTCAGTGAAGAGTTTGACTTTCGATTAACAGAAGAAAGAAAAAAAGAGTTAAAGAAGAAAACAAAGACAGAAAACAGGAAAGAAAACGATCCAGAGGAAAAGAACAACAAGGAAGGAAAGGAAGAAAGAAAGTCCGATTAATAAGAGATACAAACAGATGATTGTGAAAAACAGAAAGAAGAAATTCTTAAATCAAATCATTAAAACTCTTCAAATAAAATCAGAGGTCTGTGTCACTGACCTGACATGGACTTTATAATTTCCTCCAGGGCGCTAAACACCACCCAGACACCAGCTCTTCCCTGCAGACAGGAAACTCTCACCTTTATAGTTTTTACTTCTGATTCACATATAGTCTGTTTAATCGCAAATCAGATTAAGATTTATTTGTTAAACATAAAAAACACTTTGACTAAACTCAAACGATAACAATAATCTAATAAAGCCAGAGATGGGGCATGTTTTAACCCCAAACACCATCTTTTTGTAAACCTAACTAAGATGTTTTTAGTAGGTTCAAGCAAAACAAACACAAAGATCCAAACTGAACACAGTTTCTAAACCTCCTACCTCTGAGTACACTCTTTGTAGGTTTCTAAAACAGGACTGTTATCTCTTTGTGGTTGGTACCTTCTCCGTAATGCTGAGACCAAAGACGGATGTAGTTTCCAAGTCTAAAAAGGGAAACTAAGTGTCTTAATTCTGTTCTGTAGAAAGACTTTGGTCCTATAGAAGTCTGTGGAGAAAACAGTCCTCGGCGCTGACCTCAGTAAAACGTTCCTGATGAGTTTTTGGGCTCAGTCACTGAATAAAACATGAAGTCCATTTTCCACATTTTGATCATTCGAAGTTTCAGAAAGGAGGATAATCCTGCTCGTTCTCGCTGGGTGAAGACTTTTTGACAACACAGTGGTGAATCTGTTTTTCATAGCAGGATGTAAACATGGCTGTAAATTTCTGTTAATACAATTTTGGATCCAGCGTCATAGAGGAACTGCAGGGTCTGGGACATTTGGTTGGATAATTTGATAGAAAAAACTAACATCTAAGGTATCTGCAGCTCAATAAATACATATGAGAAGAGGAAACTGAGGGGGATCAGAGTGTAAAAGCTCACTATTGTCCCTGGAGGCAGCTTGACCAAATAAATGTACCATTTTCTAGTTTTTAACCCAGAGTCATTTCTAAAATGGTCTTTTTGATGCAGATGCTGCGCTGCCTTGTCTGAACCACACACAGAGCGTTCCTGCAGTGAGGAGGAGGAGCAGCTTAAACCCCAACAGACTGCAGAAGAAGAACAAGGTGGAGATAGGTTTTTTATTTTACAGCCTCCATCACTTCAAAGTGATCAAACAGCTTGTCGAGCTGCAGTTAAAGTGTATGGAAACACTTTACGGCTGACATCCTTTTGGCTGAGAGCTGATGGACACGTGGGTGGCACAGTTTAGATTTGCATGATGTTGTTTCTGAGTGAGGCTGAAGGATGAAGGTCATCGGTGTGAATATGGAGGGTTTTTTTTTTAGCTTTAAACAACCTGTTAAACAGCAGTCATGAAATGCAGAGAGGTGGAGAGGACCTGGGTTGACCAGTGACCTCTAAAGCTATACACCTGGAGCTTCTACAGCTCACCCTGGACCACTTCCCAGCTGGCTGTTGCTAATGCATTAATGCAGCACACAAAACACACCTAAAAAGAGGTACAATGAAAACACTTACC
Organism: Rhamphochromis longiceps; assembly: GCF_057381845.1. Taxonomy (NCBI): domain Eukaryota; kingdom Metazoa; phylum Chordata; class Actinopteri; order Cichliformes; family Cichlidae; genus Rhamphochromis; species Rhamphochromis longiceps. Next base: position 10,368,477 of record NC_140558.1, read on the forward strand.
ATGCCCAGTGAGGGGATCATCACAGTACGCAGTATAAAGAAGTATATCTACTTCTAACGGGAGGAAACAGCTGTGAAAGTGACCACTATGATTATTTTATTTCAGCACACTTCAGTAATTATTAAAATACTTTTCTCATTTCTTTCTTTAAAAAAAAACATGTTTTACAAAGGCTTGCTTTGTAAAATAACAACTAACACGGCTGCTGTAACCTGGCTGTAACTGTCTGTATATCTGCATGTCGCTAAATGGTAATCCTTGACGTCTTTAAGAAATTAAATTCTCTCGATAATCACAGTAATGTTTTTTTTTTAAATTTATTTTTCATTTTTATCGTATGATGTGTTTTATGTAAAGTGTGTTTTTTATTATGAATTTGTGTTGATTCAGAAAGAAAACAACACGTACGTTGTATTTTGTGTTGTATTTTGTATGGGAAGGTTCTGTATGAACACAGATGAGGACAGGAGAACAAAAAAGACAGAAGAAAATACAAGTAAAAACAGGAGTGAATGAAAGAAAGGGAGCAGAGTGAGAGGTCCGTCCGGGGTGAAGCTCTGACAGGATTAAGTCTCAGCGACACGAGATGTGATTGAATTTCAATGAAGAGAAACACGTGAGAAAATGACACAGAAAGAAATGAACTAAAGGACCCCCCCGACTCCCAAACACCCTCCAAAAAAACAGAGAAGAGAGAAGCTGGAGGACTCTCGAGGCAAAAGAGGAATCAAAAACAAGTGATTGAGCTGAAGGAGAGAAAAAGTCTAATCTTCTCAGACTCTGATCGAGTAATCCTGTAACACAAGCAGAACAAAATCTATCACTTCACAAACATATTCTGGCTGAGAAAATCCTGCTCACACGACTGTGGAGATGAACACAAAACCTCTGTGTGAGTGAAAGCGAAGAGAAAGGTCGACATCAGTGTTTTTTATTTGTTGCTGCTGCTTTCTATTTTTCAGACCGAGAGCTGAAAGGATTAAAAATAAAATCACACGGAGTGCCAAAAGTTTTCACGTGACCGAGCATCAAAACTGTAGTTCCTGGATTTGCCACTAGAGGCTCCAACAGCAAGGTTTCTCCCGTGACGTCATATGCACCTTGTTTGAGAGATATTCGCCAATATGGTTGCTAGGAAACATATAGGCTATTCCCATTGTTACTGGTTGGGAGTTCGTGGTTGTACCTGGAGGTTGCTGGCTCTCGCTGGGTTAAATTGGTTTTAAAGACAGTCCTCCACCAAACACCTCACCATGATTGCCACAGTTGACAGCAGATTGCCACGGTTACCTGTAGTTTTACATTTTTGTCTGCAAATACTTGCTAACTACTCGTTGAGCGGTAGTACAGCTTAATAAAGCGCTGCATAAAAGTAGTATAAACTTGTGCCAGCATGATTCAAAGGGTGCAACTTTTACTTTGAAAGTAGATGGTCTATATTTCCGGTTTGCGTCATGCTTTTCACACCATAGAGTGGACGTATAAACTACAGACAGTTAGCAATTTGCTAGCAATCAATAGATCAATGATCTCAAGAAGTTTTACTCTGTTTCCCTCACGACAGTAGTTGCCAGATGGTCATGGACCAGTCGCTAGGCCTGTGTAAGGGTGAGGGCGGGAAATTTTGCTCCCAGGAACACAAATCGTAGGATTAGAGGTCTATTTCATGAACTGCTACTTCCTTCTAGTTCAAAGATGCATCCACCTGCAGAACAAGAGAGCTTTAACCACCAGCAGTAGAGTTGCAACAAGTCATTAATTTCATTATTGACTTTGTATTCGCCACAAACGTGCTTTTAATAAATGTCTCCTCGTGTTCAGCTAACGGGGACGAACTCTTAAACATGTAGTTTGCTTTGTAAAATCACAAGAAAAAAGCTGGAATCAGAGAACAGTTTATTTTACTGTAGTTTTCACTTATTTCATCCTTCAGTTGATCTGCTCCATATTTTCTGTCTGCTTTCCTTCTGGTGTCAATTATAATTTTTACTCATCTTCTTAGATTCTTCCTTGATCTCTTGCTTGTATTTCTTTATTTCCTCCTGGCTCTTCTTTCTTTAGCTTTATTGACTTTTTCATTGCAATTTTCTTACGACACATTTCCAACCTCAGGACTTTGAGTTGTAGCAGTCGAAGTGAGGGGAGATTAATTTTGAGCCTCTCATTTTTAAGATTTTTCCTGATACTGTTGCAGTTTCTTTTCTCCTAAAGAAAAAGAAGAATCTCGACAGCTGAGTGAAACAAAACAAAAAAACACAACAACAGGAGCCACACATACCCTCAAACCTGATGATGCACAGAGCAGTGTGACCCTCCTCCTCCTCCTCGTCCCCCAGCCTTCAGCCCTGCAGCTTTCAGATGCAAACGAAGCAGACATATGGAGAGGAGGTCTCCCTCCGCTGTGGCCCTCCTAAAGATTCAGATTGTATGACAAATCACGTCCAGGGCCGCTCTACCTCCTCCATACTCCTCCACCCCCTGCACTCTGCAGCACACCCCCAGACAACAGCTTCATTAGCCTGAAAGAAGAGAGTTTTCGCAGCTTTGTCGAGTCAAGACTCACAGCTCCTTCTCCCCTTCTCAATTACTCCTTTGTTGGAGCAAATTCAAGTTATTGCACTCCAAACCATATGGCCTGCTCCTTCTCCCCCTCTCAAACCTCGCTTGTTTACGTTTAACTTCTCGGTTAAAATCCTTAATATTGAGTTTGTATCTTCACTTTAACTTTTATTTCCTGAAATGATTAATATTTCAAACTGTTATCTGCGACAATTAACTTAAATATTTATAAGCAGTGACATGTACAAGCTCGTATTGTTCCAGGATTTCTGCACTTATTTCTTAAAAATAATTATTAAAATATTCTTTCTGCACTACCTGAACAAAAATGTTTGTAGAGATAAAAAAAAAATAACCAGAGGGGAAAAGTAAGAAAATGTGTGAGGAACATATGATTATCAGCAGCAGAATTACTTTTGATAAATGTCTGTTAAAAAACTGAAAGGTGTTTCCTCCTCCTCCATGTTTCTGCTTCTTTCAGTGCTTAAACCATTCCTATCCACATAAAAAATTAAGCTTATTTTTGGAAATGGAGCCTGATAGGGATGGGTGTCGAAAACCGGTTCTTGTTGAGAACCGGTTCCCACTGTTTCAATTCCTTGGAATTGTTTGCCATTTTTGCAAACGATTCCCTTAGCGATTCCAGTCACCCCGAATGACGTCACCACGTTGCGGAGCATCATTTATCTGGCACGGCGCCTAAGCAGCTCACACGCTCAAAAGTGTGATTATACTTTACGAGAACGGATGACAACAGGGCAACTTGCAATACTTGCAAAGTAGATATTTCATTTAAGGGAGGAAACACTACGAATATGCAAAAGCATTTGCTCACAAAACACGCGATGACCTTAAATGAATGTCATGTTTTTAATTCCGCTCCGGACTCGTGAATCACAACCCAGCAGCAGCGGTAACGTTTGCACGTCCTCTCCCGTTAATGCGGCAGGTAAATAATCAAATAACAGTGCATATTATGTTAGCGCGATCGGCGTTATTGCAAAATCTGCCATTACTGTGCGCTGCATTTGGGTGGCCATGATGAGAGAGACAGACAGAGTCTGGCTCAGATGCTGGCAGTTCTCGCTGCAGTCTACCGTTAGCGTCTCCTTTCAGGCCAGGATAGACGAATGTCACCGAGCAGTGACTAAGTTTGTGGTCAAAGGCTTGCACCCATTTGCCACAGCAGATGCCCCCAATTTTCGGTAAGTGAATGTGTTTAATTGTAGGCAGGGACATTACTGGATATTCTTGTGTAATTGCTACTGAATAATTTATGTTATACTTTGTTATTGCTACAGAAGAATATTTATTTTATTATTTTACAATTTTTTTTTGCTGGGGACCCTGTGACACCCCATTGAAGAGCCGTAGGCTGTAGATCTCTTAAGATCTCACTGTTGGGTTTGTAAGGCCATGTTACTCCTAAATTTCTATCTTGTTCAAAGAGAAGATATAAAACAAAGTTCTAAGCTAATCGACCTTAGTGTTCTCCTTTTTTAAAAAGAATCGATAAGAGAATCGAATCGTTAAACAGAATCAAAAATGGAATCGGAATCGTGAAAATCTTATCAATACCCAACCCTAGAGCCTGATGAGTTAACACTTTGCATCTCATACAAATACAATGCTCAAACTGATCGCCACACCCCCAAAAGAGGGTGGAGCTTTGGGTGCCAGAAACAGCATTTGTTCCTGTCACCTTCCCCTCACTGCCGTTGATTCCCCATTATCAGAACTTAACAGTGAGGCTCAGGAAGTGAAAATCCCATTCATATTGCCCATTAAGGATTTTGGATATGATCCATAATGCTGTGACCACTCGGAGGAGACTTAATGATGAGAGAATGTGAGAGAATATTTGCATGGCATTCATTTTCATTCAGGCTTTCTTACTCAGATAAAATTGTTCGAGGCATCTACACAGATGAGCTTCCCGGTTACGGAACAGTAGTAGCAACACTTGTGGTGCACAAAGACTGAGCATAAAATGTATGGCACTCTTGCAAGACGTGCATATATGACACTGCTGGTTTGGAATCATTGTGCATTGCCAGCACCTGCAGGCATTAGTAAAAGAATTGATGAGCTCAGACAAGTACAATTCCGATTCTTTGGAATATTTTTATCTACTTCTCAATTTGAAGGGATGAGGTATAACAATGCAGAGGCATTAACAATATAGATGGCACCATCAAAAACAATGGTTTGAAATCACAATTATTATTAAACCACATTATTAATTCAATATCATGAGAAACCAGTCAGTTAGCTAGATTTAGGCAATAAAAAACTTCTCATTAGGTTTGGTTTAACTCCACAGGTTAACATACATTTCAGTCTTTCCGCAGTCCTCTTAAATATTTTAGTTTCACAGTCATGCTGACTGTCAGGAAAGATGGAACAAATTAAGTCGATGAACATAAACAAGCATATATGGTATGAAGGTTGGGCTTTTATTGTGGAAGGAAGAAACCCATTTCGCACATGCATGCAACAGATTGATGTGTGATAAAGAAGGGACGGCTGCGAGATGTGATTTTCGACTTCTGCATATGCTTTGTCTTTATGTTTTTCACTACCTGACTCTTTATTAAAGACTCTCTATTAAAGAACAAACTGGAAAATGAACTGGTTATGGAGTATCTAGCGATACAATCAGTTTATCTAGTTTTAATTATTAAAGTGTAATATTTGAAGATTTTTGGCTAAAACTCAAAATAACTGAATTAACTGAATGTATGGTGAGCTTTGGGTTCGGTTTGTAAAAGCTCTTTAAAAACATGCATCAGAACCTTTGTGTCTATGCTTATAGAAGCTCCAGGTCGAAGAGTGATGCTTCAGTAAACACTCTTTACACTCCTCCTTTTCCTCTTCCTCCTCTGCTCCTCCATCACGTCTCTGCGCACAAACATGATCAAATACAGTCCTTTGTCCCATCTGTCTGCTCTTATGAATATCTTCCCCTCTCCTCACAGCCGTCTTGTTGTTCAGGAAGGTTTTAATGTAATGGAACGCCGCCGTGAATCAGGCGCATGAATGCTGCTGCCGCCAGCGCCGCGCGGCCTCCACCTCCATCAATCTGCTGATGCATTCTGGGAGCTGCTTCCCTTTCACTTGTCTGCAGGCTGTTTGCTCAGGGTTATAATTTACCTCTGCGTTAACAGCCACAAAGGGAAGCAGTTTGGATTTATCTGCGGCTGCCCGGCGTCATGACAACGTCACGACCAGAAAACACAGCACCTGAAAAGAGTCACCGGGTTGGACACCAACTCATCATGGAGCCTCCAATACAGAGTGTGAAGACTGCAGGTTTCCATAAAGAGAAGCCTTCATTTAGCATCCCAGCATCAATCAAACAGAAACACGTGAAAGAGATGTCTAATGGGTCAAACCGAAGCTCTGACGGTTATTTATAAAACCCAGTCTGCACCACACACATTATTCAAAGATGCACGCCAACACTCAGACGTCACCCTTTGGTTTGCGAAGCTTCAGTGGGAATATTTAAGCTGCACCCATGTTGGTTTTTTTCTGAAGCCAGAAGGGACCATAAGTAGAAAAGAGTGCAGACTGCTAAGTTAGCCCCACAATTACCTGTGATATATTATTTTAGCATGGGAGTCTAGGTGGACTGACTCACTCCTGGAGCCTCTAGTGGACATTTGAGGAATTGCAGTGTTTTACAAACGTGTTAATAAATTCTCAATGTCAAATTGTTTTCTCCAAAGTTTGAGTCAGTATGTTGAAATTTTGAGATAATAACCTGAAATTTCTAATTATGGATGGCAAAAAAATCCACAGTTTTGATTTTTTTATCCATTTGCACAATACTATGTCACTTTTAGAATCATCTGCACTGATAGCTAAGCTAAGCTATTTATTTCTCAGGATAGTTATATTGTTACTTGTTACAGTTATTTGATATTATATTTTGCACTATCCTACTGTATATTACTGTATACTTGTATTCTATTGTACATATTGTATATCTTATTCCTCTGCTCCTCTGTCTCTCTTGCTGCATTGAGCATGTGTATGACAAAAGAATTTGCCTCGGGATAAATAAAGTTCTTTTTATCTTATCTTATCTAATCTTATCTTTACCCTTTTTCATTTTTCATATTTATTTCCTATCTTATTCATAGCCTTTTCCTTTTTTGTTTTCTTTAGGTCACGAGCAGTTGTCCAAGCATTTCACTACATATCGTACTGTGTATGACTGTGTACGTGACAAATAAAATTTGAATTTGAATTTATCATGTGAAGTTAAAATGGATGAATCCAGTTGTAACTATAGCTGATAAAGTAATCTTACAATGGACAGCTAAGTGACTAAAACAGTTCCGGAGTTCTGAATGTTTACGCCAACCCTCATACACTCAAGATAACATTTTACTAATAAAACCTAATAAAATCTTACAGTTTGACCATGTTAGCAGGCAGGCTAGCATTAGCTTAGTTTAGCAAGAAGAAATATTCTTTCTTTGATCCTGAAAACAGAATAATTCCTCCACGACTTCAGTGTCCTGCTGATGTTGAACCCCGATGTACGGTCAGATGGTTTCACTGGATAGAACAACTTTTTCGTATTATTTCTGCTGCACAATTAATTAAATTTAAATCTTGATTATGATTTTCACTTGACACAGTTAAATTAGCATGACTGTGCAATGTTTAAAGTGTGTGTTTTACCAATTAACACGCAAAGAAAAGCAAATCAACCGCTCCCCAAATCAATGCTTGATGGTGTGCCTGCATGAGCCAATCACAGCTGTTCTCTGCAAAAGTTTTATTTCCGGCATAGCTTTGATTTCGTTTTGGGTTTAGGTGCAATTTTTTTTTCAAATAACGTCTTTTAAAACCACAGCAGGTAGCTTCCCATACTGGAGTTGTCAGATTTTCTTAGGCCCATTTACCCTAAAAGAGATTTGTTTTTCCTTCCTTTTGCTCATTGGATGATTTAGGTGAATGAGGATGACCGATAATAAATGGAGTTAACATGAGCACTGAGCATCGCAATGTGCCGTCACTAGAGTCTTTCAAGAAACTTCTCAAAAGTCACCTCTGTGTATTCAGTACTCGTGCTCATTTTAAACTTCAAGTGCACTTGTTGTCAAATGCAGTGACCTGATTGGTCCGAAAAAGGTGAAAAATATTTTTAACGCATTAAATATTCTCAGGAATTTTAGGCGTCCGGTGTGTGAAGGCTATAAGAGTAATTGGAAAGCATGTAACATGAAAAAAGTAACTTAAACCATGTTTCAGTCTGGTCCACTAAAGTTTGATCTGTTTCGTGTTTTGGCTTTTTTGTGGCCCAGATCTGGAATGAGAACCACTCCTTCCATGCGGCGAAAAGGATCACGTCCAACGAATGTAAGAAAAGGTCTCATCGGGTGTTTCTTTGACCAAACCCAACCGCCACGGTTCCTGAACCTGAACCTTCGTCTCGGAGGTGAAGAACAAGCAGCATGATGTTCAGACTCCTCCTCCTCTTCTACCAGAGGAACAATGAGCCTCTGTTGAGGACTCCCAGTCGGACGCTCCGATGGAGATGATGCTGAAGGTGATCACATGCAGATGGATGGGTGGGGATTGGGCGTCCTGACACCAACACAGGGGTCATGACCTCGCAGCACTTTGCAGACATCTGTGCCTGTTGCACATTCCCCAACATCTCCCTCTGACCAATCAGCACTCGGCGAGAATGTGTGACCTGCCACCCCTGAGGCCACGCCTCCTTTGATACACACACCCTCATCAGCATGCATGGCTGCAGTCCTGGTCTGTATCTGACCTGTCGGGCAACAATGGGGGGCTGCGGCTGATCTATGGCCGCCGCTGCTTTGTGCCTCTGTCACAGAAGAAGAGAGAGCAGAGCAAGCAGGAGGAACTTCCTGTCAGATAAATTAGTCCTCGCTCTAAATTCCTGCTCAGAAAGCAGCTCAGGAGGTTAGAAACCCTGCTGAGGGCCTACAGGCTGGGCAGACTGTGTCGCCCCCTGCAGGTAGAGCTGCAAAACTCCCTTAAAACACAAGTTTTTAACTTTCAGTGAACTATTTGAGGTCAAGTGTCTAGCATATAAATAAAATATGTATATTTATTTTTAAAAATTAGTATTTAACAATTTTAAAGAACATTCTAAAAAACGTAAAAAATTATATATTTCTTACTTTATAAATGACCATACTTACATAAATCATATACTGCATCTCCATGTATGTTTATGTTTCGCTTGATCGCTGCACTTTTGGGGTGGTTCAAGACTTTTACCCAGTCCTTTTTGCTCTCCTAGCTGTGTGGATGCTTTTTATTAACAGACAAACACTTTTTTTTCCTTTCATAAACATTTATTTCAAGTAGTATAAGAAAAAATAGATTTTTTTTACATTGTTTTTGTTTATATGACTTTTTATACAGTACTTTCTGTGCATTTAGAAAAAAAGTCAACACGAGTTATTTGATGTAGGCAGCAGAGCGAAGACAAGTCAGAGCTGACAGAAACGCCAAGGATGCTGGGAAAAAGAGCAAGAAACAGCAGAACAGCCAGCTAAACAAACCACGACCGGAAAAGTGCTTTTAGACGCCACGAGGCGGCGAAGGCGACCCTCTGAACAGGAAGTCGAATTAAAAAAAAACCCAAAAAAAACCAAAACCAAAAAAAAAAAAAAACCAAAAAAAAAACAAAAACAAGCACACAGTTTGATTTCAGGTTTTATAAAAGTGCCCCAAATAATAATTAAAGTGGAGACAGGAAGCAGTTTGTTCTGATTTAGAGTCATACAAACACTCCTCTCAGCTGATGTACATTCAGAGAGTTCACACACACACACACACACACACACACACACACACACACACACACACACACACACACACACACACACACACACACACACACACACACACACACACACACACGTAACTGTGAAGACATGCGAGCGCAGAACTTTGGCAACACGTCAGGCTGAAGGTCGAGTGGCAGCTGGAAAATACAGCAGACATCTTGGTGATGATGTCACAGTGCGGACTAGGGTTGGGGGGGAGGGAGGAGCCTAGCCGGGTCACATGGCATGTTTCTGGATGCCTGGGGTGAACTCCTTGGCATTGGGGTTCAAGCTGCTGGTCACCTGAAGGAGAGAAGAAGAAAATCCGTCATTGTTATTTCTGTGAAGAAAATAAAGAAACAGCCACCTCTGCTGGACAGATGAGGGTCAACAGTCAGAGACTAATTTAATAATCAACTAATTGGGAAGAAAAAAACCCTGAGAAACCAATCAGTGTGGAGATGTTATCAGACACGTTCAGGCACTGTGCTGTGTCTCACTCAGCAGCTCTTTCTGTATTATTGATTTCATCCTTTTTTATTGCACTATTTTACACATTGTTGTATCATATTCAGCTTTACATTCAGATTAAACGTGTTTCAGTGTTTCAGATTTTTACTGAATTAAAGGTCCTTTGTCTTTTTCCATTTGGCTATACTAATTATTTGTGTAGTTTTTATTCTATTTTTCAAACTTTATTTTATTTTATTAGTGGTTGTTTTTAATGTTTTGGCTTTGGAGTATATTTGCTGTAATCCTACATTTTTTTTATAATGTGTTGGAATAATGTCAGCTGACAGGACGCCATCTTCTGTATGGAACGCCAGGACTGCCATAATGAATTAATTAAATACACCATTAAATAATTAATTAAATGTGGCAATAATTAATTAAAATTGGAATTAATTAATTAAATAAATAGTTATGACACATGTAATTAATTAATTATTGACACATTTAATTAATTATTTATGTATTTCACATTTTAATTAATTATTGACACATTTAATTAATTAATTATTGACACATTTAATTAATTATTTATGTATTTCACATTTAATTAACTATTGACACGTTTAATTAATTATTTAATGATATATTTATTTATTTCATTTTGGCAGTCCTGGCACCTGGCTCTCATCATGAAATAATTTTATCTGTCAGCCTCACCCATCAAACTCAGGGGGCGGGGTTAACGCTGCCCATGCAGCTTCTCTAACATTTGATTGGTTGCCGTGCAAAGTAAGTCAAAACAGGTCGATCCTAGATAATCGATTGCTTGTGTAGACTTGGGGCAGCCAGTTATCCCAGAATGCAGATCAAATCACAGGCAGCAATGGTGGTGGTGTAGTTTTAAAATACCCCGTTTTTCTGTCACCAGCTACACTTTTAACAGTGTTTTAGCCGCGAATGTCGCGACGTATGTCTGGTCAGGTTGTCAACACAGAACATGTTTGCAAAAGTGCTCAGATGTTTTCAGAGATTTCACTAGCTCTGCTAACAGTTAGCATGCAGAGTGCACCGAGGGGGTTACGTTAACCGGTTTGTTTACATATTCCACTCTCCGTGTTCCACATGTTGCATTCGCAGATTCTCATTTTCACCGAACGATCGTCTCTTTCCGCCTGGTCTTGTGTCTCTGTGCTTCTGTAACATAAAGAACGAGCTGACATTTTTCTCACGAAACCAGCGATCAGCTCAGCAGACCCTCAGTTTACCTGCATGCATCCTCCTCCTCATCTGTCAGCTGTTTAACACCTGCTGCTAATTCAAGAAACACGCCTACGTTACCTGGTGATAGTCACAGTTTAACTGGGCAGCCGGTGCTCGATATAACGCAATGTCAGCGCATTTTTCTGCACAAGATAAGTAAATATAGTGTTTTCCCCGAGCGCAGAGCTGCTGGAGCTTGTTTCCTTACAGAGCACTTTATAGGCGAACAGCTTTATCAGCGGCTGATGTCCAATCACCGGCACACAGTGTTAGATTTGTATTGTTGATTGTCATTTATGCTTAGAAATATTTACTTATATATGCTTAGAGTTTTGTAATTAGTTGTAGATTGGTAGAGGTTTTGATCCTTGATAGTCTGCAAACTTTGTGTGTATTAGACAGCACTTTGGGAGCATGAGAGGTCATACCGTGTCTTATTATTTTATGGTAGGATTAACGTAGTTGCGTCTGTTCTAGTCTAAGTGCTCTTTGTTTAGATGAACTGCAGGACTTCCTCACCGTGTTATCTAGGATGAACCATCTAGGGTGAGGGGGAGGCTACCCTCTTCCTGACCAAGGATGTTTGACCCTTTGATCAGCAGTCCACACACACACACACACACACACACACACACACACACACACACACACACACACACACACACACACACACACACACACACACACACACACACACACACACACACAGGCAAGGTACTCTTTGTTTGTATGTAGACGTCGTATGTTAATGAACCTATGCATATTCATGTAACCTCAATAAAAGGACAGTGTATGGGAGAACGGACGAGACCAACTGGAGTCAAGCGGTTGTCCGGTTCTCTCCCGTGCACGAGTACCATGAAGAAGTTTGCCTACTTGTGTCTTGCTTAGCAGTGTAATTATATTGTCTTCAACGTTCCAGCGGATGGGTTCAAGCTACAAACCTAACACACAGCTTTCAAACCTCAGCTGAGTTTTAGCTCTCAGTGGTTAAACGCTGGACTTCATTCACTCAGGTTCTGTCTGTCGGGTTACGTTTACTTCGCTGTTTTATTTACAACTGAGCAAATCGGTTTGGCTGAGGTTAAAGTTACGTTTCATAACTGCATAGTTTCACAGACGTTTAATGGTTCACTGGCACATGTGTTAGACTGAACTATCATCTAAATATCATCTGTTTTTTAATAGTTATTCAACTGTATTCTAAGCACCAGCTGTCTGTTAGAATGTGATTTTTTTCTCTCTCTGTTGGCAGAGGTATAAAAATGCGCAGGAAAATCTGACGTGCATGGCAAACTTCACCGACGATATTTAGGGAGGAATAAACACACATCAAACATAAATGAACCATTTGCCTGTCTCCATAATTGAGAGCATTTTCTCTTCTTATGTCAACACTCTCTCTCTCTCTCTCTCTCTCTTTTTTTTTTTTTTTTTTTTTTTTGCTTTTTCGGTCATGTTATGTTTACCTGTCAAAGGCTTGTTACAAACTATGAAACACATCGTGCAGACTTCTGGATGTTAGAAGAAAACTAATACTGCTCATGAATGAGACTAAAGGCAGGAAGGTGTCCTTTAAAACTAAACATGTTAATAGGACCTCCCTATTTATATCATAGTTTATGATATAGCACGTGTATTTCAGTAATAGCCTGCTGAGGCCACTATACGTGCTGGCCTCATATCAAATGTGAAGGCAGACTGAGTCTATGTTTGACGTTTGTTTATATCTAATCTTCCTTTTCAAACATTTAAACAGCAGCGAGTCTGCAGCTGAGGGAATACAAACTCAAATTGTCGGAACAGGTTTGCTCGTTTCTTGGATTCATTTGGTGATTTATTAAATGTATAACTGTTATTCTAATCTGCTGCTGAGTCTCTTACACTTTTCTTTATGCAGTGATTATTACGGCTGTTGCAGTGATTATTACGGCTGTTTACATACCCCCACAAGCCGACACTGACCGTGCACTCAGGGAACTGTACAGCGCGATCAGCAGTGAGGAAACCGCACACCCAGAGGCAGCGTTTATCACAGCCGGAGACTTTAATAAGGGAAACCTGAAGAAAGTCTCACCAAAACTCCATCAACACATCCTTTTTAACACACGTGGAAACCGGCTACTCGACCACTGTTACACCTCTTTCCGGGATGCGTACAAAGCCCTCCCCCGCGCCCCATTCGGCCAATCAGATCACTGCTCCATCCTGCTCCTGCCCGCCTACAGGCAGAAGCTGAAACAGGAAGCTCCAACCCGGAGGGCGGTGCACTGTTGGACGGACCAATCGGAGTCTGCGCTGCGGGACTGTTTTGATCACGCGGACTGGGAAATGTTTCACGTGGCCGCCAGAGACATTGATGAGTACACAGACTCAGTCTGTGGATTTATCAGGAAATGCGTGGAAGATGTCGTCCCACCCAGAACAGTTAAATCCTTCCCAAATCAAAAACCCTGGATTAACGGAGATGTTCGCGCGGCACTGGCGGCACGGAACACCGCCTTTGCCTCCGCGAACACATCGGACTACAAACACGCACATTACCAACTCCGGAAGACGATCAAAGCAGCCAAACGTGAGTACAGGGACAGGGTGGAACAACAGTTTGACAACCCTCGGAGTATGTGGCAGGGACTAAACACGATCACAGACTTTAGAGGGAAAACCAGCACACCGCAGACCACGGCCTCTCTGTGTGAGGATCTAAACGTATTCTACGCTAGATTCGACGCAGCGAACACCATGAGACCGGACAGTGTGCGCACCGCGGATGACGTCAGTGCGCACACTGTGTCTGAGGAGGATGTGCGGAAGTGCTTCAGGAAGGTGAACGCGCGCAAAGCTACTGGTCCGGACGGGATTCCCGGCCGCGTCCTCAGGTCATGCGCGGCTCAGCTGGCTGGAGTGTTCACACACATCTTCAACCTTTCCCTCTCTCTGTCTGTAGTCCCAGCCTGCTTCAAAATGGCCACCGTCGTCCCTGTACCCAAATCCTCCACCATCTCCTCATTGAACGACTGGCGACCTGTAGCCCTGACCCCCATCGTAAGCAAATGCTTCGAGAAGCTGGTCAGGGACTTCATCTGCTCTGCACTACCTGACTCACTGGACCCTCTACAGTTCGCATACCGCCACAACAGGTCCACTGATGATGCCATATCCCTGACACTACACACTGCCCTGTCACACCTGGAGAAGAGAGACACGTATGTGAGGATGCTGTTTGTAGATTACAGCTCAGCATTCAATACCATCGTTCCCTCGAAGCTGGACAGGAAACTGCAGGATCTAGGACTGAGCAGCTCCCTCTGCAGCTGGATCCTTAGCTTCCTGTCTGACAGACGCCAGGTGGTCAGACTGGGCAGCATCACCTCATCCCCCATCACACTGAACACTGGTGCTCCACAGGGGTGTGTACTGAGCCCTCTCCTGTACTCACTCTACACCTACGACTGCACAGCCACTAACAACTCCAACATCATTGTGAAGTTTGCGGACGACACTACAGTGGTGGGTCTTATCACCAACGGTGATGAGACAGCTTACAGGGAGGAGGTCAGCGCCCTGACCCACTGGTGTCAAGACAACCATCTCACCCTCAACGTCGCAAAGACAAAGGAGTTGATAGTGGACTTCCGGAGGTGCAGAGAAGTACACACCCCCATCACCATCAACGGCGCTGCTGTGGAGAGAGTGAGCAGCTTCCGGTTCCTTGGAGTACATCTGGCTGAGGATCTTACGTGGTCAGTACACACAAACAAAACAGTGAAGAAGGCGCAGCAGCGCCTCTTCTTTCTCAGGAGACTGAAAAGATTCGGCATGAGCCCCCGCATCCTCAGGACCTTCTATCACTGTGCCATTGAGAGCATCCTCACTGGATGCATCACCACCTGGTATGGCAACAGCACCGCCTACAACTGCAAAGCTCTTCAGCGAGTAGTGCGGTGCTCTGAACGGATAATTGGAGGTGAGCTTCCCTCCCTCCAAGACATCTACAGGAAGCGCTGCCTGAGGAAAGCGGGGAGGATCATCAAGGACTCCAGTCACCCCAGCCATAAACTGTTCAGACTACTTCCATCAGGAAGGAGGTTCTGCAGCATCCGGTCCCGTACCAGCAGACTGAGAGACAGCTTCTTCCATCAGGCCATCAGACTGCTGAACACGTCATAGACACCTCACCTCCACTACTGGAACTTCAACATTATGCACTCCACACTGTATATAAATGCCACTTGTTTTGCACATATTCAACTCTGTATATATATTTTATATATTTTATTATTATTATTATTATTATTATTATTTTTTTTACTATTTAATTTGTAAAAATGTGTACACACACACACACACACACACACACACACACACACACACACACACACACACACACACACACACACACGTAGGAAAATATTTAGTATACACATCCAGAAATGCATACACTATTATATATTGTACATATATTTATTAGTTTCAGGTTGGCCATTCTTGTATTTTGCTCGTTTGTGTTGTTGTGTTTGCACATCTCTGTTGCTTGTGGGGCTCGCACACAAGAATTTCACTCGCATGTGCTGTGCCAGTGTGCCTGCACATGTGATGTGACAATAAAAGTGATTTGATTTGATATATTTTCACGTCTCTGGAATAGTTGGAAGTTAGATAGTCAGCTGGGAAACTTTGTGTTAACTCATGGAGCTGAGAATATCGTGGATATCGTGGCTATGCTGACCTCGCTCCGTGGTGTACAGGGCCGTTTACCCTCATGATTAATATTCACAATAAAAATATTAGCCGAACATCATGAAGTCTGTATGTGTTTCATAGTGTCGAACAACCTTTGTACAGTTAAAGCCAGCAGTTACTACATGACGGAAACACCAACGTTATCTCTTTTATGTGTTTATACACAGGTCACGCTGATACTGAACAAAAACCCAAAGATCAGATGTTAAACAGATTTATTTGCTCTCTCTCTCCTCCTTAAACATGTTTTTAATGTTAGTTAGAATTCAGAATTGGCGACTGAAACACGTAGGACACATAAGAACATCAGGAAATAAAACACCGATAAATATAACCTCAGTAAAAGAACTCAGCGGGGGTTACTACAGCTGTGTACCGGGGTCTGCGCTTTGTCGGTGGGATTGCTTGCGAGGCGAGCGGGTCTATCCCACGCTTTGCCGTGAGACTGGGACGACATCTCCGAAATCATCGAAACACTTTTGCAAAGAGGCTGTATCTTGACAAAACGACCAGACACATGAAGATTAAACCACTACATTCTCGGCTAAAAAAATATTAAAACGGTATTTGGTGACACACAAACAGGGTTTTTCAAAGTTCAGTTCTGTTAGCTTCCACATGCCGGTTGTTGTGTGCTAGAAACAATGGCCACCAGGCCAAAGCAATGGTTTTGACTCGATCAGCGTTAACCCCGCCCCCTGAGTTTGATGGGTGAGGCTGACAGATAAAATTATTTCATGATGAGAGCCAGGCGCCAGGACTGCCAAAATGAAATAAATAAATATATCATTAAATAATTAATTAAATGTGTCAAAAATTAATTAAATGTGTCAATAATTAATTAAAATGTGAAATACATAAATAATTAATTAAATGTGTCAATAATTAATTAATTAAATGTGTCAATAATTAATTAAAATGTGAAATACATAAATAATTAATTAAATGTGTCAATAATTAATTAATTACATGTGTCATAACTATTTATTTAATTAATTAATTCCAATTTTAATTAATTATTGACACATTTAATTAATTATTTAATTAATTCATTATGGCAGTCCTGGCGTTCCATACTTCTGGTGTCCTTTTATTCTTATGGCCAAAACACGAGTTTTCTCTGTAACCAATGGTAAAGGTGATAAACTCACCACCACATCCAGGTCTTTGTCGCCATCGAGGACCAGGAGGCTGATCTGCTCTTGCAGCTGGCTGACGCTTTGAGAAGGGAGATCTCTGGACGGGATGAACCACTCCCACTCCTCCTCCTCATCCAGCATCTCCTGGAAACAGCGCTCGATGAACTCCTCCTCCCACAGCTCCTCCTCCACCTGCCGAAAACACAGGCAGAGAAGCAGCAGTCACACTTTTGTTGGACCAACGAAGAACCAAAACTTTTAACATGTCGTCCAACCTGAGAGCGAACATCACACAGATAACACTTTAAGGAGAGATGCTACAATGTTCTTCGGGTGAATCTGCTCTGCACCCCCTTCTACTAATCCAGTTATCCTTGTTTCCTTCTCTGCCTAAGATGATGCTGGTTAGCAGCTCAATAAGTAAGCCCAGGCTTTCCTAATCTAGCAATGAGCGTGTTCACATGTCAGAGGCGGGGTTTGCAGCACCTGACCAATCACAACGAGATGACTACTCGAAACAGAGCGGCTGATTTTACAAATATAAATCGGAAACATTGAAAAGAGTTTAACACAGAACAGAGTTAAAGTAACACAGCAGCTGCAGTCCTCCTTCCTTTGTGAAACGTAACGCTCTCTAAAACACAGCTCCACAGACTGTTTCCTTTTTCCAAACAAAACATCCTTATGGAAATTTCCAACCGGACGCCTCCCACCTACTCCTCTGTTAACCGACTCCACACGCTGTCAGCTGATTGCATAATCAGGCCACTGCCTGACCTGAATTCCAGCTCAAGGAGCCACTGCTTTGTGGTGCACACAGGCTTCAGCTGCTCAGTGTAATTTTCCTTCAAACTGTAAATTTCCACCTTAAAATCACAGCTACTTTTAAGAATGCACAATTTCCAAATGTTAACCTTCCTTTAACCTGTAAACAAACCCCTAGATTTCCACCTTAAAAACGTGAATCTGTAGGCAATGACCTTTGTTTTCAGTTGAACAACACAGGTGTTGGAAATATTCTATTTAATCATACTTTCACCTTAAAGTGCACATTTTTTGCTGTAAAAATCACAATTTTTGACAAACAGATTTCCACCTTAAAAACCAAAATCAGCTGAGTTTGTACGTAAACATACAAAGTTTCTTTTTATCTTCAACTTATAAGTCCAGATTTTTACCTTAAGATTTGTCATCTGTATATACAAGATGTACAACAGCACAATTTCTGGATTTAGCCTGTAAAGATAATTACAGATATCCACTTTAAAAAGTCACCCATCATGCTTTTGGATACTTTCCCTGCCTTCAAATCAAATCAACCTAATTTCACTTTATCTCTCTTAATCTCAATAAACTACAATTTAAAATTCACATTACCACCTTAAAAATATGTTTCTAGATACTTCTCAAATAAACAAGTCCAAGTTAAGGCTATTTTTTCTTGTAACATAAACCCCAGATTTGCACTTTAAAAGTCTATCTATGGAAACTGATCTTCCAAGCAAAGCAGATTGGAATTATACTGCAACACTATGACTAAAACAACAAAATTCTGACATGTAGTTTCCCTTAAACCTCCAATTCCAACCAGGAAAGTCTGTCTGCAGAAATCTACACCATAACATACTGCTTTATCCGCATATGGGAGCTTCACATTAGAGCAACGTGAGTGTAATCTATAAAAAAAAGAACAGATTTCCTCCTTAGAAGTTGACTGAGTCTGTTTGAAAATACTGATCTTTGCTTACAACTAAAAACAACCGTTTAGGTACAACTTATCTTAATCTGCAGATTTCCACCTTAGAAACAGAGCTCACTGAGCTCATATAAAAATGAACAAATCTGCAACTTCATGTGTTTATTCCCACCTTAAAAATTAATCTTGGAGTGTTTTTCAGATGCCTTGTCTGACTCCCAAAATAAATCACCCTCAAGTCAAACCTTAAAGCAGTCAGAGGAGATGTGCAGATGCTGATCTTTCATTTTAAGTAGACGAATACAGACTTGTAATCTGGTGTAATCTGTCTGGAAAATGACAGATTTCAATCTTAAAGGAGAAAGCTATATTTGTCTGCATACACAAGTTTTAGAGAACAATTTCTGGGTGTAAGGTGAAAAACAGATTTCCACCTTAAAAGTTATCTGAGTCCACCTTACATTGGACATAATGTATCTATAAAACAATAGTTAATAAAAAGATAATTAGTCTGTAATCTCAGGCAATAATTACTCTTTCAACATATTATTCAAACATTAGATTTCCACCTTAATAGTCAACTGAGTCTTTCTGTAGCTACTGATTTGAGGTATAACTTCTCTTTAAATGTGTTCTACCTGAAAAGATCAACCTGCTTTGTTTTGGATGACTTTTCCTCCTCCATAATAAACTTAATTTCAGACTCTTTAACCATTTTTCCGCCCTAAACGCAGATTTTTTCACTTGCAGTCCAGGTCATCCTCGTCCCAGCTCCTCACCTGCCTGTTGAACTCCTCCTCGTTCTCCATCCACATATACTCGGCGAACGGGTCGTCCTCGGCGTTGAACTGGCTGGTGAGGATCAACTCGGTGCCGGTGGTCATGTTCGGGCCCCCGCTGCTGATGCTCGGGTCTTTCATGTCTACAAGGAGAACCAGAGGACACAGTGAGGGAGAGGGACAGGGGTCAGCGGGAACAAACACGTAGCTTCGGCCGTTATAATGCTCGCTGTCATGGCCGCTGTCTGACGGACAACAATAGCAAGCAGCTAGCGAATAATTTTTGGCGAGAACACAACAGAAACAGAAAAATATCACCGCGAAAACACCACCGCGAGCACCCAGCCGCGTTAGAGGAGCACGGGGGGACGGGCATCTGTGTTCTTATGAAGCACAATACCTTCGGGGGTGATTTATTCGACGACAGAGAAGACAAACAGTCAACTCGCAGGAACTCGGTTGTTGCTGTAATGGCCGCGCTGCTTCTGTTTGTTTACATCTCCACCGTAACCGTCACCGTGCGCTCGCTCCTCATTGGTCGTTGACGTGTTGCCTTCACGGGCCTCGTGGTTTAACATCGGAAAATAGGAATCTGACAAGAGGACCACATAAGGTAAACGTTATTTATACCAGAGGTTAAGAATCTCCTCTGGGTCTCTGTTTCATTTTTTTATTCATTCACTAAATATCACAGTTGGGTACAGAACCTTATGTCTGGATACACATTATAATTGACGCTACACTTTAGCTTGTTATTTTTTTTTATATTTAGTCATCAATGTAAGTAGATCACTGGACATCATGAATAAATATCAGCTTAGGTATTTCTCTAAATTGATGTAGCTACAGTTTCCATTCGAGAGAACAGTCATGGGTCTCTGTTGATTATTATGTTTACAGATGACATTGTGAACTGCAGTGAGAGCAGAGAGCAGGTGGAGGAGAGGTAGTCTCTGGAGAGAAGAGAAGTAAAAGTCAGTAGAAGCAAGACAGAATACATGCATGTAAATGAGAAGGAAACAGGTGAAAAGGTGTACATGAAAAGAGCTCAGGTTGAAGGTTGATGAGTTTAATTAATTGGAGTCAACAATCTAAAGCAATAAACATTGCACAAGGGGAAGAAGAGCATGCACACTGGGTGAAGTGGAGTGGTTGGAGACGAGTGTTGCGGTGACCCATAAGGGGAGCAGCCAAAGTATAAAGGTTCAGTAGGTGTAGGTGTTGTGATTCTTTTATGTAGAACGGTTTCAGTGTTGTCTGGATTAAAAAGCAAACAGTGAGATAACTATTTTGTGTGGGTTTACAAGTAGAGTAAAATGTTTGTAGATCTTTTACACAACTATAATCTGCCTAGGATAAGAAAGTCCATGTTTGAGCAGTCCTTGTGTAGTTGTTTTTTTATCTGGAAATCCACTCACACCCAGCATATTTGTTTGTTTTGTAAATTGATCTAATTCTTTCAATTTGAGAAGGGCTTTCATCACGTTAGGTGCTGGCACCTTTTCTGACCGTGAATGCAGCACTGTAGTCCAAACTGTAGTCCAAACTCTGAAAGCCCGCCTTCCTCCGAAAGTTTATAAAATCCACTGATTTAACAAGCCTAAACCCATTTTTTAAACCAAATACATATCCTCTATAGTGATAAGAGAACCTGAGAGAAATTATTAATATAGAGGAGCTAAGTGTGTGTTGTGTTAATAGCTATTTTCATAGAAAACGTTTAAGCAGCGAACAGAAACAAAAACACCGCCTGATGCAGGAGGAGAGGAAACATCGCGATACTTCACATGCTCTAGTTTGGTCACCCGTCTCGTGCTATTTACTAATCAGCTGCGATCGGGTGTTGGAGAAAGGGTAAGAGTGTCCGTAATTACAGATAAATCATATTATACACGTAAATGCACAGTTAACAGCTTCATCCACAGTTTGCACGTTAAATATCAGATAACTTAAGGCTGTTAGCTATGCCAGTGTTGGCAGGTAGGAGGACATGTATGTTAGCAAAGTTAGCTGCGCAGCTTATCTGAGTCGTTTTTGGTTTCATTTTTCTCATTAATGGCAGCGTACTTAATCTTTTAGTTAACATGTCAGGTTAAACAACGTAGACATCATAGCGCTGTTAGCTCGACCCGTAAAGCGTGTTTGGTACACCTTTCCTTCTCCTCTCACTGTACCTGCAAAGATGTTACTCCTGGTCTGTGTCAGGCTGTGATTCACTCAGAGGCTCGTTGTAATCTCGCCTCTTGTCGATGTTTTCGTGGACTCAGAGTTTCTCTTCCTCAGTGAGGCGGTCTCCATCACTCTGTTTGCATCAGGTCATGTTCCTCCTGCTGGGCTGAGGTGAATCTTTCTCTCTCTCCTCCTTTAACCGCCTCCTATGTTCCCTTTGCAGTAAAGATCAGAGTCGTGCTCCTCCGTCTGTTGCTCAGGGCCTCCACTGGCTCCTGTTTTCTTAGGAGAGGCTTTGTTTGAAGCTTTTTCTACCTCATTGTGTCTCAGCAGAAATAAGACTTGCCACCACAGAAGAAAAGGAGCTCCTGCTCTCTTTGACCACATTAAGTTCCTGTCATCTTTGAAGACCTTTCCAGCGCCTGTTTCCTTCTTTATCTTGGCTCTCTGTGCTGAATCCAGAGAGCGGGACAGACTTTTTGATATCATGTCTCAGAAGACGCAGGCTGACGGCGCTCAGAAACACTTCGCTGTGGGTCGGGGGCTCCTGGCCGCTGCAGAAACCTTGAACTTCAACATGAACGAGCAGCGTCCCAACAGACCAATGGGTGTGGGCGTGGGCATGGGCATGGAGGGCCAGGACGGCAGCGGGCAGATGCCCCGACGTGGCAGCGGCGGTGGCGGCAGCACCAGCAATCTTGGCAGCACCATGAAGCTGTTTGCCAGTTTGGGGCTGTCGCCCTCTGACCTGGACGCTCTGGCTGAAATCCCTGAGGAGGAGATCAGTGTGGAGACGCTGCCACACATCCTCAGACAGCTGAAGAGTCGCAAGGGGGAAGCAGGAGAGCAGCGGGCGGCCATGTCCTCTGATGCTGCGTATCGAGGAGGAAGCTGGGAAGAGGGACACGTGGGGAGGATGGGCGGTTCTTCTCTGGGACAAGGTTCAGCCAAGTCCTCCACAGACTTTGGGTACAGCTCCCTGCAGGACGTCTCCTCCGGCCGGGGCTACGGCTTAAATTACAGCGGTGGAGGTGGAGGTGGGAGCAGAGAGAGGCCATACTCTGAGCTTTCCCACCGCAGTGGGCTCGGCATGGGCCCGTCTGAGCCCGTCTTTATGCAGAGGAGGATGGGCTCCCCGTCAAACGGAAAAGTCCAAGACTTCTTGGGAGTCATGCCCCCCATGTTCCCCCACGTGTGCTCTCTTTGTGACTTTGACGTTCATTCCACCATGGTGAGTACGTCCAACCTGCTTCCTCTTTTCTTCTCGGACTAACTGTAATTGTTTGAGCTCCAGTCTTCCTTCAGTCAGTGACAGGCGCTGATTCAGGTCCGGTTTACTTCATATAATTTCCTTGTTGTATCTCCTCACAGCATGTTCCCTGTCTCCATTTTCTCAGCTGAAGCTCTCCAGCATTGACCAGTTAGATTTGGATCTTTCCAGCGGTCATCCAATTAAACCAAAAATCTCTTTTTATAATTAGTATCTGTTCACATGAGCTGGTAAAGCTGTTCATGTTACACATTCAGTCTGATATACTTGATCTTTTCACTTTTCACACTCACACATTCATGGACTTATCGAATTGGCAGCTTTTAAACATGTGAGACTTTTGGCAGCAGGGGTCTTGTGTTTGTTTTTCTTTAGTTTGTGGTGTCAGGAGTGAGAAAGAAGGATTTAATCGATTATCACTCGAATTTGGAAATTTAAATTCTCTCTGAGAAGAAATGTACACTTTTTGGCTTTAAAGCAAAAATTTTTAACATGGTTCTTTTCAATGCTGACAAAAACATAATTTACCAAAAATCAACAGGAAGTTCGTAATCTACTGACCAAAGTCACACAGTGAGCAGGTTTGAAGATATGCGGGTGAGCTCTTCTTGCCTGTATGACTGTCACTGATGGCTTAAGAAAGCATCAAATACTGTCTGTTATAGTGATTATTGCACACAAAATATAATGAATTATTCGTTTTTGTAGGTCTTAAAAAGATCTTAATCATGAATTTTTGGTTTTAAAATGGAAACCTGATGAAGTGCATTTAAATTCTTAGTAAATCTGGTCCTAAGTGATTGTCTGGGTGACGCTATGAAGGTTAATAACTGTGTGAACTGTTCCTTTAATATACAGGTTGTATTTTAGGAGAAACGGCCTGTTGAGTGTCAGTAATGCTCTGTTTGTGTTTGTAGGAGTGGAACCAACACGTTAATGGACTCCGCCATGCTGAAAACAGACGGCACCTTCTGGACATGTGAGTTGCTCTTAATACACAACAGTGAGCCAAAACAGATTAAGTTATAAATCTGTTAACAGCATGTTCACATCAGAAGAAATTAGGTTGGTTTTTAGAGTTTCAGTACCCAAACCAACGCAAACGTGCTCCTGTGCAGCCCTCCAAAATCCCAGCGCTGGACGGGGATGACTCTGGCGTTAGTCAGATTAGTTTATGACGTACCTGGTAAGAAGTAAACCGACCTTTGTAGTACAGAAAATTTAAGGTTAACCCTGAAGTTACACGAATGAGATGAAATCCTGTTCCGTAGTACCGATCTCTCTTTGACCTCAGCAGGAGGTTGTAATCATTCAGCTCATCGTTGTTGACTAAATGTTCCTTTGAGGTCTGTTCCTCTTTATCAGATGTGTAACACTGAATGTTGTTTTTCAGGTATCCAGAGTGGGACCCTGGTATGGGCCCAGGCAGAGGGTAAGAGATGCTAACATTAAGCTCCTCATTTAGTGTTTGAGATGTTAGATTTAGAGTCCTAAAGGACCTCGACCTAACCTCGGAAAAGTGTTATTACTGACAGCTGTGCCCAAACAGATTGTCCTGCACTGATTTGTCTTTCTGTTGTTTGCATTGTATGTCATGTATGGGCCACAGCAGCAGAGAGAGCAGCAAGCATACTGTACACCTGACAGGCAACTTCCTGTTTGGTCAGATGGGCTTCATTAGATTAGATAAAGATTCAGAAACTCTCCTGCCTCCAGAGGGTTCACACACTGTCTCTGTGGCCTGGTGTTAACAAAGCTTTGTGTTGTGTGTTAATAATCCAGGTGTCTGATAACTGACGATCTCATGTTTTTAATTCCAGTGGTCGTCCTTGGGAGACCCCCAACCTGTCTGCAGGACTGCTGGGACCAGCCCCCATGTCTTCAGGACCAATGGCAGGGATGTCCTCGAGCTGGGGTGGAGGTGAGGGACCCACAGATGTCTTATTTTATCACTATTAATACTATTAGTATTATTTTAAGTCATTTGTCACTTTCTCTCTGTGCGGGGAGTCACTATTTTATTCATAAAGATGGTTTCAGACAGCTGACGTCAAGTCTTTAACTTCCAACTGATCAAGTCTGGTTCTCCTGTGAGCTCAGTGTTACATTTATGTGCCACGCTTGCTGACTTTGGGATAAAAATGGTTAAAAAGCTCAGGTACAGTAAATACAGAGAGCCATTAGAAAGAGTGGGTGAGGGTTAAGAGACCCAGCTGTTTAGTGCCCTCAGAAAGCTGCAGACACCTTTTGAAATCTGTCTTTGGTCATGTGCGAACATCGGTGTGTTTGTGTGTCAGGAGTAGGTGGAGGACGTGGTTCCGGTTCATTGGGACAGAATAAGGTGAGTCTGACCTCCTCTGTCTCTCTGCTGTGTCTTCCTGTGGATCAGCTCATTTCTGCAGAGCTCAGCTCGTTTCAGTAAAGACTATGTGTCGTGTCCTCAGCTGAGGAGCAGGGTGGTGGTGGTGAAATATGAAAAGAAGCCTCTCAGCGACAAGACCCTGTTCGCCCTCGTTGAGCGCTTCGGCTGCCTGAGGGAGCACCTCATCCTCAAGAACAAGGTAGGAAAACTCACCTCGCTGTTTCCACCTCAGTTACTTCTAACTTAGATGTAGACATTAGTTAAACTTTCTTCTTCATAAATGTAACTGAACAATACAATCAGCTGCCTCACACTCTTTCATCCTGCACATGAACTTCATCTCCTCAATCTGAAACTGCAGCTGGTAGTACTCATTCTCCTTCGCAGCCTCGCTGAGCTGAACCCACTCACAGAGGATCTCCACACCAGGAGGAGGACTGCTGGCACCAGCTGCAGTCCAAGATGGTAGAAATGGAGTCAGACTGAGCTTGTGATAAGAGACTATAGATAGCTGGGGATTAAAGAAGTCTAAATATAATCCAGTAATAACAACATTAAATACGTGGTTGTGAAACTTAAAGCAAACCTCTCTGAGGAAAACTGAATTTCAGCATTGAAGTCTAATCTTTGTGACCATCAGGCTTTTCTGGAGATGAGCACACATGAAGAAGCTCTGGACGTGGTAAACTACTACCAGCAGCATCCACCGTTGTCGTACGGCAAACCCGTCACCCTGTACCTGTCCCAGACCCTCATGTTCATTGAGGTAACATCCCCTCGCTTGCTAAATAAAACTCACCGCTTCCCCACAGACTCAGATCCTCAGAAGTTTCTGTTTCTAACCTGCAGAAGGACGAGCGACCAATGGATCGACTGATGGACCGACTGACAAAGCGGCCGGTAGACCGACCAGGGGACCAACCGATGACCCGGCAGGTGGAGCGGCCGATAGACAAACCTGAGAAAGAGGTCAAAAGTCAAGGCAGCAAGGTGGTCTTCTTCTACCATCTGCCCCGAGAGGACGAGAAGAAACAGGAGCTGCTGACCCTCGCCGAACGCTTCGGTGTGGTTGAGAAACACCTCTTCTTAACCGACCGGGTAAATAAACCAGAGCAGGAAACTCCAAAAGTTGATTTTGTTCATCTGGACGTAGCGTTTTGAGGGAGAAACATTTCGTCACTCATCCAAGTGACTTCTTCAGTCTCAGCTGACTGCAGGTTTCCCCAGCCTTATAAACAGCCTTATACATC
Organism: Rhamphochromis longiceps; assembly: GCF_057381845.1. Taxonomy (NCBI): domain Eukaryota; kingdom Metazoa; phylum Chordata; class Actinopteri; order Cichliformes; family Cichlidae; genus Rhamphochromis; species Rhamphochromis longiceps. Next base: position 10,394,984 of record NC_140558.1, read on the forward strand.
AGGGGAACCAAACAACCTCTGGCGAAGTGGATGGCACATCACAGAAGAGCTACCTCGTCAGGTCAGGACTCTGCAGTCTATTTACACCTACAGGCCATTGGACACTCTTTCAATGATGAGGATGTGCACATCCTGGACAGGGAGGAACGCTGGTTTGAGTGCGGAGTCAAGGAGGCCATTTACGTGAAAAGGGAAAAACCATCTCTGAATCGAGGAGGGGGCCTAAGGGTACATCTTTCACCATCTTACAATGCTGTGATTGCAGCCATTCCCCAACTCTCTGTGAATGGTACTCATGGCCATTGATCAGTGGTCTTTGATCAGTGAGCTTTGGTCAGTGGTTGTAGATCAATGGTCATGAGAATTTGCATAATTAAGATTAAGGAACTGACCTCCCAGCCCATTGTTCCTTAAGTGGCCTGGTTTCAGTCATTATGCAAATGTACTGTTTATAAGACTGGGGAAACCTGCAGTCAGCTGAGACTGAAGAAGTCACTTGGATGAGTGACGAAACGTTTCTCCCACAAAACGCTACGTCCAGATGAACAGAATCAACTTTTGGAGATTTACTTACCTGGATGATTGACCATCATCAAGACAGAGCAAGAAACACTGCTACTCTTTGAGTGCTCATGTGATGCCAGCATTACTACAGAAAGTGTGGAGATCAGATTTGGCTGAGTATAGTCTGTGATAAGGTGAATAAGTTTGAATGATGGCTGCTTTTGTGTTCGTCTGTGTGTCCAGGCGTTTATTCAGCTGGCAACTGTGGAGGACGCAGAGATGCTGGTGAATCATTACACCGAGAACCCCCTCGTCTTCAATGGGAGAATAGTTCGTCTCAACATCTGCACCAAATACAAAACCCTCAAGTGAGTGCCCGGCTTCAGACACTGCTACCATGACATGGTGTAGGAACTGTAAACACATACATGAATGAAATGCAGTGAAAGGGACAGATACACCCTTTGACTGGAGGTTGTGGGAAATAAATGACATAAAAGACAGTTACCTGACCAGAACTCTCCTTTCTGCCGATGTGCAGAACCATAACTATGTATCTAATCCATGAGATATTTTAATATAAGAAAAATGGACGGGTATGGGGAGCATCTGTATCAGTAGTTAAAGCTGCAAAACTTATGAAAAGACACTTAAAGATCTTCCTCCAGATGTTCCAAAGCCATCCAGTGGGCCAGATTGGAGTGTTTGCCAGGCTGATTCTGGCCCCCAGGCCATATGTTTGACACCCCTGCTCTAAATTGTGGTGATACGAGCTGTGAAAATGTACCCAGAATGCATTTTTTCAAGTTCTGTCAAGTCAATTATAAGAAAACATGCAGGGTACCAATGGTTGTTCCTGTTCCTCTGTGTCACAGACTTTAAACTGGTGCAGCACAGCTGATCCATGATATTTCAGCTTTCGTAGATCATAGCAGACGTCATGTTGAAAACAGCAGAGTGTCAGCAGAAGTAGCTCCAGATTAGCCAGTGAGCAAACCCGACTCTTTATTAAAAGTTAGAAATTGAACATCATCTCTGACCTCGTTATGAGAGGTGGTGTTAGCTGGCTAACTGCTAACACAGTGTATATATGTCAGGATACACATGGAAGCTTAAACTCATACACACTCGTTCATACAGTGTGAAGCACAAACAGGGCGGAGGAGACAGTTCGAGCCAGAAGAATGGCAGAGCCGAGTCCTCCAACTCCAAAACCTCCTCATCCAGCTCCAGGAGCAGACAGGAAAATAAGGAAGAGAAGGACAAAGTGAAGATGGTAACAGAGGAGGAGGACGAGGAAGTGTCAGGAGTGATGGAAGGAAGGGAGGACGGAGAAGAGCAGCAGGCACCTGATGGCGAGGAGGAGGAGGAGCAGGCACCTGATGGCGAGGAGGAGGAGGAGCAGGTACCTGATGGCGAGGAGGAGCAGGAGCAGGCACCTGATGGCGAGGAGGAGCAGGAGCAGGCACCTGATGGCGAGGAGGAGCAGGAGCAGGCACCTGATGGCGAGGAGGAGCAGGAGCAGGCACCTGATGGCGAGGAGGAGGAGGATCAGGTACCTGATGGCGAGGAGAAGGAGGATCAGGTACCTGATGGCGAGGAGAAGCAGGAGCAGGTACCTGATGGCAAGGAGAAGCAGGAGCAGGTACCTGATGGCAAGGAGAAGCAGGAGCAGGTACCTGATGGCAAGGAGAAGGAGGACGAGCCTAAGGGAGAAGAGTCTGTGAAGGAGATGGTAGAGGAGTCTGAGGATGCTCGACAGGAGGAGGAGAAGGTGAGAAAACAAAAAAGTTGAAACAAATATTAAAGCCAAAAGTGATTCCTGGAATTAAACCGAACTGCACACAGGTTACCGATGATGTCACTAATGACACACCTGGAGACACGGGTGAGGTAAAGCAGGAGGCCG